>NC_137541.1:8147506-8824694 GCF_963082525.1 Nesoenas mayeri | reverse complement strand
TCAAACCCGCCTGGACACCTTCCTGTGTAACCTCATCTGGGTGTTCCTGCTCCAGCAGGGGAATTGGACTGGATGATCTTTTGAGGTCACTTCCAATCCCTGACATTCTATGATTCTATGGTTCTGGGGGGTGAAATCTCCAAGCCCTGGCCCTGCTGCGAGACACTGGTCTGCAACCCCCAACAGTCCCCGCTTGGCTGCGGGGACCTTCACTCCCCATCCCTGGGCATGGAAGCACCAGGCAATGAGGGAACCTTGCACCCATCTCCCTGCTCCTCCAGTGCTTGGGATGTCGATGTCCCCCCTTAAGGTGGAATCCCACCATTTGGGATGTGTGGTGGACGACTCGCCTCCTCACCAGACCATGACAGTGACCCTCCTCCATGGCATGGGACAGTAGTTTCTTTGTGGCCTGACCCTAATTATTATTATCCCCAGAATGATTATAGAATCATAGAATAGTTTGGGTTGCAAGGGACCTACAAAGCTCATCCAGTCCCACCCCAGCCATGAGCAGGGACATCTTCACCCAGATCAGGTTGCTCAGAGCCCCGTCCAGCCTGGCCTGGGATGTCTCCAGGGATGGGGCATCCACCACCTCTCTGGGCAACCTGGGACAGGGTTTCACCACCCTCAGTGTAAAACATTTCTTCCTCATGTCCAACCTGAATCTCCCCTCTTTTAGTTTAAAACCATCACCCCTTGTCCTGTCATAACAGACCCTGCTAAAAAGTCTGTCCCCGTTATTCTTATCGACCTCCTTTTAACTGTGAAGGTTTCTGCAGAGCCTTCGCATCTCCAGGCTGAACAATGATGTAGATTTCTCCCTCAGTGGTTGCCTTTCAGTTCGGATTTTGTCTCCCCTTCCCCAGCAATGTCCAGTTACTCATTCCTCAAGAAGTGTTCTCCTGCCTCCGGCACTGATGGTGCTTTGCCTCCCTGTCATCTCTGCCAAACCTGCTCACTTTCCTGCTCCCCATCTCTTCCCTCCCTTCTGCCTCCTCTTATCTAACCAGCAAAACCCAGCGCAGACACAGCACTCCCCGTCGCTAGCACAGCGTGTTCCTCTCCCTATTGATCTACCTTTCTGAACTCCAATACATTGCACTTTTTTTGGTACTTCTAATTTGTCGAGTGACTGTTTTTTGGCAATTTACTGCAATTCCTGCTCATTGTGATCCAGGTTTGACTCAGCCTTTATTCATCTCTTGAAAAGAGATGAGGAGTATAAAGGTAGAATCAGATCTTTGCCTGCATCATGTAAGCCCTCTCACCGTCCCTGGCTGGTGTCATCACTGTGACTGTAAGCTAACACAAAAATGGATTAATTCTCTCATTTTATGTAATTTAAGGACCTTGGTGGAACAGTCTGGAGGGACCTCTGCAATACTCCACTATAGAGACAAGTTTGAAATTTCCCTTTGTTCTCATACCAAGCCTTGCTCTGCTTTTAGCTCCAGCTGGAGGAAAGAAAATGGGTTATCAGATCTTCCAGTGATGGTCCCCATTCCTCACCAGGCTGCCAAATGAAGCAGCTTGTGTCAACTGTTAAACAAAAAAAAGAGTTGACCTATCTTTCCAGAAAAAAAGTGAAGAACAGGATAGAAACTGTGGTGCTTCTTCATGTTTTGTGCTCCTGGAGCAGTTAGATCACAAAGTCGCTCGCAAGGATTCATTGCTGATATTAACAGTGGGATAAAATCCAGTGTTTGAGGAACACTGATTTCAGCTGGAGCAGCAGTTCTCTTTACATCTGCTAAAATAAAGCACACAAAGCTGCAGGGGCTCCTAGACATGCAGCAATGGACTCGACCTGCAAATACATGGAAAAAAAAATTATATTCACAGTATCACAGTATGTTTGGGATTGGAAGGGACCTCAAAAGATCATCTAGTCCAATCTCCCTGCTGGAGCAGGAACGCCAAGGTGAGGTCACACAGGAACATGTCCAGGCAGGTTTTGAATGTCTCCAGAGAAGGAGACTCCACAACCCCCCTGGGCAGCCTGTTCCAGTGTCTGTCACCCTCACTGAGAAGAAGTTTTTTCTCAAATTTAAGTGGAACCTCTTGTGTTCCAGCTTGATCCCATTACCCCTTGTCCTATCATTGTTTGCCACCTAGAAGAGCCTGGCTCCATCCTCATGGCACTCACCCTTTATATATTTATAAACATTAATAAGGTCACCCCTCAGTCTCCTCTTCTCCAAACTAAAGAGACCCAGCTCCCTCAGCCTTTCCTCACATGGGAGATGCTCCACCCCCTTAAGTCATCTTTATTGCCCTACGCTGGACCCTCTCCAGCAGTTCCCTGTCCTTCTGGAACTGAGGGGCCCAGAACTGGACACAGTATTCCAGGTGTGGTCTCACCAGGGCAGAGTAGAGAGGCAGGAGAACCTCTCTCAATCTACTAACCACCCCCCTTCTAATACACCCCAGGATGCCATTGGCCTTCCTGGCCACAAGGGCCCAGTGCTGGCTCATGGTCATCCTGTTGTCCACCAGGATCCCCAGGTCCCTTTCCCCTACACTGCTCTCTAATATGTAATTTCCCAACCTATACTGGAATCTGGGGTTGTTCCTGCCTGGATGCAGGACTCTACACTTTCCCTTGTTAAATATTGGTTGTATTCGGCATGTCTTTTGTACAAGGAATATGGGTACAAGGTCAGCTTCCAGAAAAGGGCACTATTTTCTGCAGTTGTTTGGCCTTGAATTAAAATTCAGAGTGGGAAGTAGAACAGGCAGGGGCTGCTTGCAGAATTGCTTTCTGCAATATTAGGTTTAGTGCCCCAGTGCTCTGCTGATCCCAGGGACTCTCAAGGAGGCAATGGGGCCACTAACACAGCAACAGCACGTGGGCCAAGTGAGCAGATCTCCCATATGGCACCGGGATGGCCAGGAAAGGGAGTACCAGAGTGTGCTTTGTCAGCTGCTCTGACACCCTTTTGTTTCACTAAATTAATTAATTTTAAAAGTCAGAATGGGAAGAACTCAATTTACAAATAACAGGCTGGATACTCATCTTCAGTGCTCGCTGTATATTACCAAAAATTATTTACTGTCCTCTGTGGGACTTGCTGTCTTCCTAGCAAGAAAAATCACTATGATTTGAGATTATTTTTGTCTTGCTTCATGTTTCCAAATGACAGAAGGCCCAGAAATTTCTTGAGCTTTAAAAGCAATGTTGTCACTTTGGTTGCTGTGCTATTTGAATAGGATTTGAAATCCTGGTGATATTAAATCCTGCAAAGCTTACCTGAAGGCAGCATGGCAAAAATTCTGCAGTGCATAGTAAGTGTGAGGCCAGAAAAAACAATATATATATATACTATTTAAAAAATTAATCAGTTTAGATAGACATGAACTAATGAGGTAGAGGAAAGTGGTGCTGGATTTGAGAAGCATCATGTAACTAGCACTAAAAACCAAGCCAAAACAAAAAGTAACACCTATATATAAGGCAGCAGAGTTAAAGGATTTTTAAATCTAGTAAAAGCAGATGACGGTCAGTTAACTTGTCAGGTTTGAGAGCTGTATCTGAAATCTTGACCTAGTATTTTGATTCAAGTGAGAGGATACAAAAATAATTCAGAAAATTCATTCAAGCTGAGTTAAAGACAATTGCCCTGCTCTACTATGTTAAAGTACAAAAGAAAAGGAAAGGAAGGAATCTAAGTAGTAAGTAACAATTTATACTGCAACAACTGTGAGATGTGTTTCAAGCCACATCTCCAGAATATCCTGTGTTTTATTGTGCCTCTCCATCACAGATAAGTTAAAGATGCCCTTAAAAGTGTACCTTTGTACTGTTGTTGTAAGCTGTGCCCAGAAAAAACCAACAGCTTTCAAGCATTTAGGATCCAGGTCTGTAAACACTTCTTCTTGGCGTCAGTGAGATGTTTTAAGTTAATCATGGACGTTCATGTTTGCAGAGCTCCAGCCACAGGTTTCCTCAGTTGTCATTTAGCCGTGGCTGGGAAGCAGCCATATGTCGCTAATGTTAATGACAACAAGTGAAAGGGAAAATTAAATGGCTGCCAGCTACTGTTTGGATGACAGCAATTAGTAACTACACCCAGGATTAGTCAGGCCTGTAGGCTGACATTGGCTTGCGTGGGAATACATCATAGGATAAATTAAACTATTAACCCTTTTTCACTCTACCTGCTCGTGATGAAAGCTCTTTAAAGACTTTGCCTACATTTCACTGCAGCTTTTGGAAAAGGGAGGCAATATAAAGCAATTTCTTGGAGCTTGTTCATTGGAACTCATTTTCCAACACTGGTGACTCTCCATGTGGTTAAATAACACACTCAGTCTACAAGAGTAACTGATTTTTCCACAGAAGATAACATGTTCTTTTAATTTGCGAACACATCCATCTGTGGGCTCTACCACAGTGTGTTTTGCTCAGACGTCTCCTTTTTCTTATGGACCATATATTTTCCGCTATAACCTGCTCATCTGCGCACCCTGCACCATGGTATACATTATCTGAGACAAAAATTAACATTCAAGACATCTTGTCATCCTGGTGCTCTGCTTGTTCAAGATACGCTCTTGCTCATGCAAACATTCTTACTTTTGGATTCCCCAAAGAAGTTATAAATATATTAGATACACATTTTAAAGGATACTTTAAAGTGTTCTGAGCTGAAAGTGATGGTAGCACTCATCCAACCTGTTTTAATCACCTATTTTAGGAGGAGCTCAATGTCTTTTCTCTCCATTGACTGCATGGGCAGCCCAGATATAGACACCTACACATGGTCAAATGAAGCCCACCCCAGATAATTTTCTGCTGCCTGGTGTCCTCTTTAGATGAGGTTCATGTCCTCCAGCTTTAGGTGTGTATTAAGTGGTGCACGTCCTTATGTAAACCCACACCTGCAAAACCCTGGGAAAAGGCTTTCTGGCTAGAGAAAAGCCAGGATCAGATTGTACTGCCTTTTTGTAATTCTCACTCCTATATGTAACACTCAGCATTTATTCTTTCCCCTCCTTTCTTAATATCCTCATTTCTGAACGCTGTATTTTTGCCTCTTCTCCCTGAAGATGTTTAGAGTGCCTGTATTTTGCTTTCCTGCCAAACTTCATCTTTTGCGTCCCCTTAAAGCCTCTGGGAGCCTTCCAGTTGTGATCTCTTTGTTCATTCTTTCTCTAGTTGTGACTTTAGTTGAATTTTCCTATAAATCTTGCTTGTGGCTTGACATTAGAGGAGCTCCTTGAATACATACAATTTAATATTGGCCGTGCAAAGGTTAGACATAAAAGACCCAAAGCATCTTTTAATTCTTATGGACCTGGAGAAGAGAGGTTAGAAAGCTCAGCTGTCTTGCTTGAATCTGAATCACAAGACATTCAACCATAAGAGAAGAATTTCTCTGCTTTTGAGAGAGCCACATGATTTGACAGTTCCTTCTTTGCTTTCCAGACTAAGGGGAAAATAGGCGTTTTCAGTTTAAAATGTATAGGCCTGCTGATTTTTTCCCCAGTGCATCTAAAATAAAAAGCAGTGTTCACTGCATTAAAATCAGCGTGTTTGTTTTGAGTAAGGAGAAACAGCAGTGGTAAATATTTCAGAGATAACTGATGATAAACAGCAGGATCAGCATCCGAAGCCCTTTACTGTTGCTATTAGTTTCTTAGCCATTCATCCACAGATGCATTTTCCCAGCAGAATTATTTATCTGCTATCGTGTAGCAGGAGTGTGTTGAGTAATGATGATTCTCTTGACTTGGTGTGCAAAGCTGAGCCTCATTAGATGACTGTCAGGGACCCAGCACGACATGGTTACATCCAAAGAGGACACACAGCCTGGGTGGGGGGTCAGGTGAGAATTTAACGTAACTCTATTTATAGAGCACCAAGTGCAAACTCTTGGAAAGTTAAATCTATGTGCTCTGGCTGTGATGATTTGGTGTGTGAACTAAGTTAGGATGAATAACACCAAATAAATAGTTTTCTGCAGTAAAGAAAGTTTATTTGGGCTAATCCTGTATCCATTTTTATAGGAATGCCAGGAATATTGAGGCTGATGATCACCATTGTAGGTTAGCAAGGGCTCTGCAGATGCACATGCTTGGCTCTGGGAAAGAGCAAAAGGTAGAGTGGCCTCCACACAGTGCTGTATCCCTGCCCAAAGGGTCCTCACATTATCCAACTTCTCCAGCCACCATTTGCTCCTTGCACCACAGTGCCAGGGGCTACTATCCCATGGTGTGGTGAAGAGAACTCCCTCTCCCATCCACCCCACCAGAAGCATCTTGCTCCTCCAGAAAAACAGAAGTCAAAACATCGCAAGGCTTTCACATAGTTGGACTAGGTGACCTTTAAACATCCCTCCCAACCCAAACCATTCTAGGCCTCAAGTAGTGCCAGGGGAGGTCTAGATTGGATATTAGGAAAAATTCCTTTCAGAAAGAGTTGTCAGGCATCAGAACAGGCTGCCCAAGGCAGTGGTGGAGTCACCATCCCAGGATGGGGTTTAAAAGATGTGAAGATGAGGTTCTTAGGGACATGGTTTAGTGACAGTGTCAGGTTATGGTTGGACTCGATGATCTTGAGGGTCTCTTCCAACCAAAATGATTCTATGACTCTGGTAGTGTACCCTGGAGGCAAAAGGGTCTCATATTTTCTATTGACCAGTTTGATCTTGATGAAGGCTTTTGTGATTAAAAGGCTGCATTTTCAAAGGTCTTCCCAAAGGTCTTTCTGCTCCCCCTGAATCAATGACAATATCTCCTTGTTCTTCAAGGTCTTCAAAGAAAACAATGCTGGGCTCTCCCAGACAAACTGGTGGGAGCCACATTGAGCCAAGATTAAAATGCTTCGAATGTCCCACCTGTTTGATAAACAGGAACTTTTTTAGATATGACATATTCTATTGCCATATTGTTGCTATGGTTGGCAGCAAAATTAATTGAGCTGACATTGCCAATAGCGTTGACACACGCAATGGCAGCAAACAACTCTAACTCGGTATTAACAACAGTATTGATTTTCTGCTCCCGGGAGAGCCTTTGTAAACTTTCAAAACCCAGTTTTTCCAAATAAAAAGCACCCAAGCAAATGTCAGAGACTGTAACGAAGTCATTTCAGTAGAAGGCAGAGATGTAATTTGTCATGTGAGAAGACTGACTCTGATCCCACATATGCAGGTGTGAAATTGCAATGACCCTACCCGACCACACAGCTGAAATAGGTCTTTCCAAGGTGACTCTGAGGTGATGCTGTGACCCAGCAGCCTGATCTATGCTGACAGGGTGATCTACAGATCAATGTACAGTCCCACCTATATTTGTGGGGCTTCAGCTGTAAGGAGGCTACAGCCAGTCATGTTGCACCTGCCTCAAATGCTGTGAAAAGTGTGTTCCTGTGGGTAAGAATGTGAGTTAAAGCAGAGCATGTGGTGTTAGATGATTTTGCAGCTATGAGAGGGAAAGTTTAAGATGCACAGTGCTGTTTGAACCTCTCTTGGTATCTGGGAGGCTTTCACCTCCATCATCACCAGTCACTGAAGCAATAAATACCATCAAACATCTGCACTAATGCAAAACCTTCATAACGACCTTTTCTTCCCTCTGTCGCTTATTGCAATTAGATGAGCACATCTAACTGCCACATTTGTCATGTATTTCAGAAGTTATTTTGTCCTAACACTGCGACAGTAACTATTTGGATTTTCTGTAGTTCAGCTCTGTATGAGTCACAGAGTATTTACCCAGCACACTGGGCTCGATTATGTTTAATTTCTGAAAACAATTTCCTGCATGCTCAAAAATAAAGATCACATAAACCCTTCACCTGTCTTGTTGAGTTTCCAGCCTTCCTCTTCTGAGACTCCGACACTTTTTCATTCATTAGACCAACCTCTCTTTATTGATCTTTGGGGAAAGAGGGAGGTTTGGGGCCAAAACCCACAGAGGAGCAGCCCCCTAGCTTGGGGGCTTTCACCCCTTCCCAAGAGGGAAGAACACTCATTTGGGGGAGCAGATATACAGATCTGGATGATGGCTGGGCTTGCAGGAGAAGGGAGCAGATGTCTATGTAGCATAGCAGCCCTGTCCCCACCTTCAGGAGATGCCTCACGCTCAGCCTTGGTCGCTCCACAAGTGGTTTTGGGGTGAATTGTCTCTGAAGCAGATGCTCTGGGTCCTATAGATTAAAGAGTATTATGATGTCTTTAGGAGTACCAGCTGTTTCACTCACAGGGAATATGGCATTATTTGAACAGGGATTATACCTTTGGCTGCACGTGTTCACTTTTCCAGCTCCCTCAGGGTGATGTTGTTTTGACATAAAGTCTCGGTTTGATTTGCTCCAGAAAATACCGATTGCTCTGTCAGCACCTTTAAATTGGGTAACACACCACAGCCTTCAAAATACACAAATGTAAATTTACAGTTTAAGGGGTGAAGTGATTTATTGCGCTATAAATAGCCTACCACATCAACATAAGAGTGCTCAAGTGGCACTAGGCTAAGTAGAATACTTGTAAAGGTAATTTTGATGCTTTACTAATTGTTCCCTCATGGATTTGCTTTCCTCTTTACTACTTTTCTTGGTGTCAGGTTTATCCCCCCTTTTTAAAATGCTGCTTAAGTTATGACCTTACCCAAAGGTGCCATTTCCCCAACGTCTTTCCCAATGCCCCCCCTCCCTACAAGCTCACTTTAAAGAAAATATTTTGAATGTAAAGTCTGTGAGACGCTTTGGCTCATTTTAAACCCTGCTTTCTGAACAGAGATTCAGCTCACATGCCAGCCCCACTGGTTATGAAGATGTAGAGCAGAGCAGCGAGGATGGGTCCCTGTGAGAGAAATGCGTCTGGTGGGTAAAACGAGCTCTCCAGGGACATGTTTTCCACTCTCGTCACTGCCACTGACTCATTCCAGTTACAATTAATTCTTTTGCAGAACATCAGCCCGAAACTTAGACCTTATTTGGGCCATAGTTAAAGGTTCAAGGTGGGATTTCAATAGAACTGAATGACGCTTTTACGTGTCTTCCTCCCCAGACTGAACTGTAGCTTCTGCTTTCTCAGGGAAGCCAGTTTAGATTTCTTTATTTTAATTATTTCTTTCTCTGTAAATCAGTATTTACTCAGCCTTTGAGATGCATGGGTAAGAAGGACTTACAGCAGGACAGGAGTGGTTTATCTGCCAGCTGTTTATGGCCAAAAAAGTGCAGTATCTAGCAAATGAAGATGTAATGCAAGTCCCCTTCATCCAGGCTTCTTGTAGGAACACAGATGATCATGCCTGCTTCTCCTTGGTACATGGATGCTCATTCCAGCCTAGACATGCCCAAGGAGAGATACAGGATGACCCATGAGGAGCCTGGTCCCGGCATAAGCTCCACAGGGTTCCAGAGGAGCATCAGGCATCTCAGGATGGAATCAAAACAGACAACACAAATCCAGACCAAAAAGACAGCAGTGCGATGTTTCTGTTTTACCTGCATTTCATTACCCATTGAGGGCTAGAAAGATTCTTTTTTTAAACTCCTGGTGAGGCTCTGTATTAACTCATCACTAGATATTACCAAGAAATAGTGAAGGTGAGAGCAAGGTGAATCTTTAGTACCTCCGGCTTTAAAACATACAAACATTACTGTCATTAGAAACCCACAGACATGCAAGAGATCAGCCCGAGAGAATTTGAAATTAACCTTGCAAACTGAATAGTGTGTTTGAATTAATGTCTAAAAATGTGCTTTACCGTGGAGGTAAGGTAAAATGTCAGCCTGAAGTTAAAAGCTTTGTCGAAGCAATCTCTGTTTTAAGACTCAAAGTGACCCTTGATATTTATCAAGTTAATGAAAATACTACAAGCCTTTTCAAAAGCTGATGAGAGGTTGTACTCAGCTCACCCATCGTAATAACCAGATGGTTTTGCCATAGCTGGACAACTCACTTCTCTACCACTTTTCCACATAGGGAAATCCTTCAGCCTGCTTATTCTTATTTCCCAGCATATTTCTGCTAGACTTCAGTGTTAATTAAATATACATATATTTATTTTATATTTATATTTAATTATCATATATATAATATATAACATATATATATTTCTGGTGACTGAAGTGGCCTGACAGAGGTAACCCAGCTGACCCCCAAACGTCCCAGACAAACCATCAGACAAAGATGCTTTAAGCAGGAGCGATAACAGAGGTGACTCAGCCCTCTTCCCGCTGTGTCACAAGCAGCTGAACAGAGACAGATGTCACCTCCCCACGCACGGGCACAGGCGATGATTTGGCCAGCTGAATGTGCAGGCTGCTGTTGTATAGGTAATCCATTAATGTCTGAGGCCGATGACAATAGGTCTTTAATTTGCTGAGCACAATATAAATAGAGAAGACAAAAACTGGTGAAGCCAAACTGCAAAGAAGTCCTATGTCAATAATATCAAACGAGTAAATTATAATTTCTTTCCAAATGCAACATTTCCCTGCCTAGTCAATGCAGCTGGCTCATACTGCCAAGGACTTTCTTTTCCTCTCCCCAGGAAATCACAGGAAAATATTCAATCCCCCATTTGGAAGAAAACAAAGAGAACCAACCACAGGCTTGTATCCCTGATAGTGAGGTAAAATATAGACATTTTTTTGGCACTTGTGTAAGAAGAATTGAGTGTTTCATCCTGCTCCAGTTGCAGTTGTCCTCCACCTACAGGAAGATCCAGCTCCACGGGTACCCTTTTGCATGTCTCCAGTAAACACAGGTAAATGGGATTTCACAAATAATTTATCAGCCAAAAGCCAGTAACCTGGTGGCAGTAGAAGTACAATGGGGTCAAAAATCCTCCAAATCCTGAAGGTTTAAAAGTTGCACAGCTGCTGTGAAGTCCGATTCCACTTTTTGACACCCAGCACACTTGAGTTTTTGTGCTAATGGACTGTAAGCCTGGATCAGGCCAGCTGGCCAGGACCTTCTCTATCTGTAATACATCTTCATCTGTAATACATCCTTGATTTTCAGACATCCCATTGCCAGTGCAGAGGTAACTGTAAGGTATATTGTTGTTTATCTTTTGATATGTCAGTCTAAAACTGATTTCTTATTTTGCATTTTACTCAGTGATGCTCATTTTACTCTTACCTTAAATATTCCTTAATTGCTTTGGAGATTTGCAACATTCTTGGCACAGTGTCACCTAGGGAAGAGCAATATTAAAACAAAGCCAGCTTGCTGTGCCAAACATCCCAAAACGGTGTCAGGAGTCCCCAGAGCTGGCAACTGTGAGGCTGCTGCAAAGCTGGCGACTGAGCTTATGGAGAAGGGACTTTCACCAGCAAATGTCAACCAAAGCTGCTGTAACATTCAGCAGTTGCGAGGGGAGAGATCGTGAGGTCTCCATGCAATTGTAGCACTGAATTTGTAAGACATATTTAGTAAGTGAGGTAAGAGTATGAGTGTTTTGTACCAACCGCAGTTTTGATTGAAGAAGATCGTGGGATGATTGTTATGCATTAAGTTATCGAAGGATTTTGACCTGTTACACTGATTTGCTAAAAACAGATTAAAGCGCTCTCTGATTTTTAAGGTGGAGCAGCAGCCAGAATATCAAACATTTCAGAGCCATCTGCTGCATATTTGGATTCACATGGTTTATTTCAGACATCTGCACTAAAATAGGATGAACGACATCCAACAGATACGTATTTCTCTCCATTGGCTAGAACAGTCTGGGCAGCTCATTGAAATACAGGTATCTGTGCTGTAGATACACACTTGCTCAGGGGCATTCCAAACCAATGCTGGTTTCAGAAGATAATTAAAAATCGCTGACATTGCTAAGAATATTTCTACTTGTTACAATAAGGATTAAATGTGACCCTACAAAGCTCCCACAAAGTATTTAAATGATTTAGCCCATATCGTGATTGTTGTTTTCACCCAGCTTGTATCCAAACACAAGGTTATTTGTCCAAGTGAGGGTCCACAAGTCACAGCAGGGTGATGCTGGAGAAACCAAAGTACCCTGGGCCCAGCTCTGGGTGGAATTCCTCCTCTCCAAAACTGTAAAAACATGCAGTTTTCCACATAATAAAACTGAATTTGAACAGCTTTACAAGTTTCAACACTACTTTGATTTTTGACCAGGAAAAAGGTATGTTTTTTTTTCAGCAGAAATGCAAAGCTATCATGTACGATTTATATTAAACGAACATGCCCCATTGACATGGTACCATTATGCAGAATAACTGAAAGCAGAGCCCTTGCTAATCTTAGAAGCGTAGGTCTGGAAGCAATCTCCAGGGCAGGGGATACCTCATCCACATTCCAGGCACTGAAACACCCGGCCTCGTGCAGCCATTCTGGGAGCTGCTTTTATGAAGATCATTATCTTTTTTAACCTCTATGCAAAATTCATAGGAAAGGAGAGCGCACAGAGCCAGGATTCATTTTACATCACTCATGGTAATAGTCTGACACTCCTGAAGTCCTTATTATTCCATACAGCAAATAAAAATATATGCATCCAGTTTTCATTTTGATTTAGGCCAGAGAAAACAAATTCTAGTTTTCAGAACCAGTCCTGCCCACTTACTTCATAAAATCATCCCCTGAGAACTCACTTTTGTTACCCAAAGACATTCTGCCTTTAATCACGTCATTAGGAGAATCACCTCTCAGATCCGCTGTAATGCAGAACTGCTCTGGGTTGCCTCAGAGAGCGGCTTTGGACAGAAAACAGCATAAACTGCTCTCTGAGTCTTCATTGTAACCCTGGAGCATAACAACAACATTTCTTCATAAAACAGAGGCAAAGTTACTGAGTTGTAATTCTGAGGCAAAGATTAAATAAAGCAGAAGCAAAGCTGAAGGGGAAGGAGCAATGTTCCTGCTCTGTTTGTTTGATAAAATAGTGTTATCCAGGAATAAAATACAGAAACACTGGTCTTCTACCCGTTCACAGCCAATTCATTACATGGGCAGAGCTTTAATTTTGGGTGGACTCTCACTGTCATTTACATGGGACAGTTCAGCTTACACATAATTTCAGGTTATTATTGAAATTATAAGAGAAAGGACTCCAGTGTGACCCTGCTAACTGGGATTTGCTTCTTAGTTAAGCCCTGTCTATAGTGGTGCTTAAAGACGGTCATGATTTGCTGCTCAAATTTTATTCTAAGGGGAATATGGATGAATCAAAAGAAGTAAATCACACAAAACCTTTTTACGTGCTAGTGCTAATCACGGGATTGAGACCTTCCAAACTCTCTTTTGGAAGGTGTAATAAAGAGTAGTACAGAGATGGACAAGTTACCTCATTAAGAAGAGTTATGTGAACCAAGCTAGTTTTTCCATTTCATTTCTTTTGTTTTGTTTCAGGTTAGTTTTTGGGCTTGTTTTTGTTTGGGTTTTTTTTAGGAATTACATAAGATTTCATATGAATAGGATTCCCCCTAGATAAAACTGAAAGGAAAGAAATTGCAGTGCTTTCACACAGTAAAATACCATCTGCTTCTATTTAAGAAATCCATGATAATGGAACCCGAAACACTTTGATCAGATGTTTAATGTGACTTTAAAAGTTTTGAATTAGTGTTCCAGATCAGCCTTGCAAAATGTTGTCAGCTCCAAAATTGCTTCTGAGCTCCTTCCCGTGGCAACCGAGAAAGAAAAACACAATATTTCATTCTCTGAGAACAATAAAAAAATACTTCCCCACAAACTGATGAGTTTGTTACAAACACAGAAGAAAACTCTGACATGTACACAGTGATAAACATCAGATTTGGGTCAGACCGAATGAAATGGCTCTTACTCTGAATCACCCATTTAAGGAGAATTTAAGAGTCTCTTCCTATAGACTGTAAATTGGAATTTAATATCCCGGCATAGTAAGACTGCAAAATGAATATGCCACAAACTGAAGATGGAGTAGAAAGTTAAAATGGCAGAAGGATGTCTCTCTAACCCCCAAAAAAGTATTAGGAATCTCAGATATACTTTAATGCATTTCAAAATAAATTGCTGCAGAGGCACCGCTATGACCTTGAAGGGATTTTTTCAAGCATGGTAGGACATGGCCAGGGGAAAGGAGAACAAAATCTGGTATTGTTTTAGGCTGGATCAGGACACCAGACACGCTCAGGAACAACTCAGAAAGGGCTCCAGGACTCGATCAGAGGCATGAAGGTGAGGCTGGTCAACATGAAGGATCTGAATTAGGAGTGAAGCAACTTCAGAGACCAACAAGTTGAGAGAGCAGCAACAAAAGGCCAAGGCAAGGTCACACTGGTAGGGCTGATACTGGTTTGTGGCAAAGGCAGGGAAGAGCAGCCACCTTAAGAAGACATCCTCCTTAGGCACAGACTCAGCAGAGCCTCGTTTTTGGTGAAGCCCTTCTTCTCCAGCACCATCAGCACATCCTGTTGCCCTTGGGGTGGTGGTGTGGCCCAGCCTTGCCCTTCTGTAAAGTGACTTATGGGAGGTATCTAAGCTTCTTTCTACCAGACTTCAAGATGGGAAATCAATACACAGTGTGGGCAGGCATTTAGAATCATAGAATCAAAGAATGGTTTGGGTTGAAAGGGACCTTCAAGATTGTCTAGTTCCAATCCCTGCCGTGGGCAGGGTCACCTCCCACTAGACCAGGTTGCTTGAACCTGGCCTTGAACACTTCCAGTGATGGGGCACCCACAATTTCTCTGGGCAGCCTGTTCCAGTGCCTCACTACCTTCATAATGAAGTGTTTCTTCCTTATATCTAATCTAAATCTACCCTCTTTCAGTTTAAAGCCATTTCCCCTTGTCCTGCCCCTATATGCCCTTGTAAAAAGTCCCTCTCCAGCTTTCTTGTAGGTCCCCTTTAGGTACTGAAAGGCCACGATAAGGTCTACCTGGAACCTTCTGTCCTTCAGCTTGTCCTCATAGGGAAGGTGCTCTAACCCTCTGATCATGGGTCTCCTCTGGACCCTCTCGAGCAGGTCCAGCACTGCAGGCAAGGTTGCACCAGAGCAAAGTAGAGGGAGGGTTTTGAAACACACAGATTTCCTTGACCTCTTCGGTAGAGAGGAACAGCGCTTTCATAGGAAAAACACAGATATTCTTGTATTTAAATATTCCATGGTCAGTACTTCATGGTCATCTCTGGTGGTCACAGAGGTCACAGCAAACTTTCCAAAGCTTGTGAAACATGGGCTGGGTTGGGTAGATGAAAGTGGCCCGTGGCTACTCTTACCTGGGCAGAGATGGTGAGGGATCCAGGAGAGAGCATCAGGAACTCTGCACTCATGACTGTTGGTTTCTTTAGCTTCTTCCTGACAGCATGGAGTGTTTGACTTAGAATTCACATTATGGCAGAAATGTTTGCTCTTCCCTAAGATTTATAAGGAAATAAGACATAGAACAGTGACAAAACCCATTACTTGTACCCCAAAAAGAAGAGAGCAATGCACCAAAAAGCTATAATAACAAAACCGCAAAATAGCAAAAAGAATTCCAGAGCAAGTCATGGTACATGTTCCTTGTAACCTTGTTTATCTCAAATTTGCTGCAAGATACCTATGTGCCCTTAAAAATATCCACTTAAAAATGCAAGATTTGTATGCGTTCGTGTGTTTCTCTGTATATATAAAAACAAGTCCAAAACTGTTCTGTAACATAGAAGCTGGCAACTTCCCTGTCAGTTTTGGTAAAAACAACGAGTTCCTCTCTATTATTATTGAAAACAGTTGCTTTTCTTCAGTAAACTATGTAAATTCTGGCTGTGTAAGTATTTATTATTTGAAATTCAAGAAGAGTTTAGAAAACATATTCTAAATTACTAAAATGCCAGGCTCCCAAAACATTACTATTTGGATTTTATGTATTTTTCTGCAATTGTCTAGAAAATAAGGAGTTAAAATCAAACATTTGTGCCCTACCCAATTCTGGGACAAATAAACCTTTCACAGGAAAAGAGTAATTAATGCATTTATTCTCTTTATCCAGTTAAGGAAAAGGTAAACACAATTCATTTTCTAGAGGTGTTACAGTGAAAAGCAAAGCCATATGGTTTTCCCTAGGATTTGTTAACCTATATTAAGTGATAATTGAAATCAGATTACTTTTAGATTATTCAGGTTACGTTATTTTAAAAGCACGTGAACACAAGTACATTTTAAATCTTGAAGATATCAGCAATCCTGCCCTTTCACCTACGCATGATGTACATGATGAGGAAGAAACGGCCACTTCTTTAGATTACAGTGGAAATGAGATGCCCAGCTCCTACCTTCAAATCGCATCTCCAGTACCATTTCCACCCCAAAACCAGGCATTTTCCATCATATCTGTTAATGTGATGCTCATAAGCTAGGAAAAGCCCCAAAAAACCCACTCCCTGAACCATCCAGCTGCTACAGCATTTAATACTTAGCTATCAAAATATCACAGATCAGACCAGCATAGGTTTATTCCAATTCTTTCTGTCTTCCCCATTTAATTTGTACACTTGGCACTCTCTCAGTATTGCCCAATTTGTATATTCGAGGTGTGCATATCAGTGATGCGAGGCGCCTGGATTGGAAAAGCATGTACCCTTGCCAAGACAAATAAGCTGATCAGATGCAATCATAAGGAAATTTTTAAGAATGTCGTCTTTAATTCCTGTGAAATGCACCTCTGTCTGGGTTTCCTGATACACTGAATGTCTTCCTATAAAAGCCTCAGGGAACAAATAGAATCTGCTGAGGTTATTTCAGTCTGTAAATGACTGTGGCTTCATGAAGACAAACTCACTCTTTTCATCTGTGCCGGCTGCAGAATTGCTTCCAAATCTGCCTAGAATCTAATACATCATTCACATCACCTTTTTTTTTAATTAATAGATGAATATTCATGGTGATGCTTTGCAATTATAATTTGTAAGATGCTAAATTAGTGGCAAAGTTTGCACAGAAATAGCCGGTTCCTATTTAATTATCACACATCTTTAAGGCACTTGTTGAAATTGCCTATAGGAACTCAGAAGAATATTGTGAAGTAGCGAAACTTGAAGCTTGCAGAGAGTGTTGCTGAGAAAGACACAAGGGAAAGCTTTGATATGAGAGAGAGAAAAGGTTAGAGGGGAACTCCCTCTTCAGTTCCTCATTGCTTTTTATCTTTCCTTTTGGAGGTTCTCAAAAATCAATGCAGGCAAAGTTTGGAAGCGGGCAGAGTTGCAGTGTCATCCCTGGCCTTTTTGTGTGTCATTCTGGCACTCCTGGCTGTGCAAGCTTTCCCCCATTTGGCAAAATAAAGCCTGAGTCATTTTCTCCTTAGGGAATAAAGCACAAAGCTGAACACCAGGGCTGAAATAGCTGCACACCGAGCATGAAATTTCTCTTTGGTACGAAAGCTAATTTGTGTAGAGGGAGCATCTGTTCAAAAAGCAATTCTGCCCATCTCTATTCATTGGAGTATTGATGATGTGAGTTGGGTGATTCAGTCCATTGCAGATGAGGTCTCCAGCAGTGTGCTGGCTCTATCTACAGCTTCCTCGAGCTCTACAGACAACCTGCAGCTTCCAGCTCTTCTGCAATCCTATTGAGATAGTGGAGATGCACAACACAGAAAATCACCCTCTGGTGCAACCATCGTGAAGACCCTCACCTGTTCCCATCTTGTTCTTATGTAGTCTTTATTTAAGTGTAATTACATGTGTTGCATCAGAAACTTCCTCATTAAAAATTAAAATAATGCAATGGTAAAACAAGCATATGTGCTTTTATTCAGGTCTGATTTTTAAATCTCAGGTCTCCTTTTACAGAGCTGAAGTCTCACAGGGCTTTTCATGCCAGCTCAGGTTCTCTGTGATTTTGTGAAGGCTAGATACTGAGATTTTATTAATATTTTGACCCTGTAAAACATCCCTATGGCATTAAAATACTCATGAAACTTAAACACAACTAGTGAGTGAGTTTTCTTCCATTTATGTATGGAAGGGCTCATGTATGTCAGGGCTCTTCCAGGATCCAGGTTGGGTTCAATCACAAACCTGCCCTTTTCTTTCCCCTTCTTTCCCTTCCCTTCCTTCCTCCCTAAATCCTCCTCTAAATCGCTAATACTCTGAATAGGATATAAATGCCTGGACTATAAGTGAGTGTTCACTCCAGGGTTTTCCAGAGAATTAAGCTATTATTTTGTCTCCTAGCAATAGAGTGACAATCCAGCCATTTTTGCAAAAATATTTACCACTGCTGGGGACTGACCCCATCTCCCTCCCTCTGAACCAGGTGCTGCTCTGGCAGCTTTGCCTGACCCAGCCGGCAGCTACAGCACAAATAAACCCAGACGACATCACATTGATTCAGCAAGCGTCAATGAGAAAGAGGAGGACAGCGGAGGGGAGGAGAGAAAGACTTAGTATTTTCAATAGAAATCCATTGCTGGATTAAGCTCAAGAAGTGGGGCCATGTGAACGTCATGAGGTTCAACAAGACCAAGTTCAAGGTCCTGCAACTGGGTCGGGACAACCCCCAGTATCAATTCAGGCTGGGGATGAAGGGATTGAGAGCAGCCCTGCCAAGAAGGACTTGGGGGTGCTGGTGGATGAGAGATCGGACATGAGCCGGCAATGTGCGCTTGCAGCCCAGAAGCCAATGGTGTCCTGGGCTGCATCACAAGGAGCGTGGGCAGCAGCTCAGGGAGGTGATTCTGCCCCTCTGCTCCGCTCTGGTGAGACCCCACCTGCAGTGCTGGTCCAGCTCTGGGGTCCTCAGCACAGGACACACAGGGACCTGCTGGACAGGGGCCAGAGGAGCCACAGGAATGATCCGAGGCTGGAACAGCTCTGCTGGGAGGACAGGCTGAGAGAGTCGGGGTGTTCAGCTGGAGAAGAGAAGGCTCCAGGGAGACCTTATTGCGACCCTTCAGTGCTTAAAAGGGCCAATAAGGAAGATGGGGACAGACTTTTTAGGAGGGCCTGTTGCGATTGGACAAGGGGTGATGGTTTTAAACTAAAAGAGGGGAGATTCAGGTTAGATATGAAGAAGAAATTTTTTACACTGAGGGTGGTGAAACCCTGGCCCAGGTTGCCCAGAGAGGTGGTGGATGCCCCATGCCTGGAGACATCCCAGGCCAGGCTGGACGGGGCTCTGAGCAACCTGATCTGGGTGAAGATGTCCCTGCTCATGGCAGGGGTGGCACTGGATGAGCTTTGCAGGTCCCTTCAAACCCAATCTATTCTATGATTCTATGATATGTGCCCTGGAAACAGAAACCAAACCACTGTCCTTCAGCCAGCAGGTAGGACTGCGTCAGGTCAGGACGGACTGTGACTGGTAAAGGAAACAGAGGTAACTCTGCATGAAGGATTGTCAGGGCGGAATTTAGCAGATTACAGACAAAACACTAAAGAGACTTTCTGACTCCCTGTTTTGCATTTATTTTTCTTGACTCTTTAATGCTTTTCTGAAAGCTTACATTAGCTATTAACTATTTATTCACTTGACAAATGTATTAACATGTTCTAGAAAATCTGCATTTTGGAGGAAGCTCTTTCATGGTCTTAAGTCAAACCATGGGCTGTTTGGAACAAAAAGAGATCCTACAAGTCTCTTGAGATCTGTTGAAGAAAATGGAAATGTGCAATTACATTCTAGCAAGTATATTCCTGATGAGGTTGATTTCTCCATATACAACTGGCACAACTCTAATAAAAAAGAAATGGATTTCTGCAAGTCTTGAAACCACAGCTCTTCAAATTAATTCTGATTCAGCATGGTGCTTACGTACTTAATCAAAATTATAGCAACACATGGGAGCTGCAGTGCTAGGTGTCCCTGATTCTTCATGGCTATAATAGATGTAGATGTAATGGATGGACCTTTCCACAGAATATTTATAGGGTGAGACTGTCAGGTCATCCATAGACAGATATTTTCTGAGGCTGTGAAATTGTGGAGCCAAAATTCAGGTATCTAAGACACCACATCCTATCTGAAATTGATAAAAAATAGACAAACAAATAATCTAAATAAGTCTGGAAAGCTTGTCTTGCAGCAAGAGGGAAAAGATATACCCTTTTCCTCATTTATTCAAAGAAAGTTAAAAGGTGCTTTGTGCACAGATGCCTTGGTCACAGCCTGTTCAATAAATGTGTTTTGGATTCTAGGTAGTTTCTTCCCCCCCAAAAAAGACATAATGAGAACCAGCTCCAGCTGGAAGCTGATGCTAAATAATTTCACATTAAAAATAAGATAAAGCACAGAAAGGTGACAGGAAAGGTGAGTCATGGAACAATATGCATAGGGTTGTGCTGGTTGCATATTACCAGAAATGTTTAAATCATGGCCAGATGTTATTCTGAAAGGTCTGCTACAGCTGAAGCAGAATTTCCCGCTCCATGCAGAAATTACTAAGTGGGACTCAGAAGTTTGTGCTGTTCAAGACGTGAATTAGAGGCAACAACAGACTCTTGTAGCTAAAACCTGATTTTGTAACACTGCTGAAAGTACATGTGAATGTAAAATGATACTGGTAACAACAGGCACGTGAGGTCTCAAAATCTAATTCATAAACTCATCAATCAGAAGATGACACTCAGTACAGCATTCATCCCTCCAGAAGCAAAACGCTTGACGGGGAAAACAAGAAACCTGCCAGCAAACTGGACACAGTATGTTATGGTGACTGTTTGCCTGCCTCCACTTTATAAGTTGAGAAATTGTTTCTCTCTGCCCCTCTCTCTGAGCACTGTGAAAAGGGGTGGTCGATAAAACCTCCACGGAGAGTATAACAGAAAAAGAGCAAACAAGAGCCAAAGTAAATAACAGCTGGTTCAACAAATATGAATTTCAGGTAATGGTCATAAACAACAGGCTGGAACTGCGGATGCTAATAAAGTGAGAGCAAAGATCAGACTCTGCTTTTTAATAACAGGGCTTGGTTCAAAACAACAAATAAAATGAAAGTTTGGTCCACAAAACAAAAAAAAAGCATTTGATATTGTGAGTAGTGAAAAGAGCCCTTTATCCCAGCAGTCCTCCAAATCGTAGTGGTGCCTCCAAACAAACTGGCAACAAAAAGGCACCTGGGAGACTGAAATTGCTGCCAATCCTGCTGACCAAGCTCCCTGTTTCGTAGCATTTTTCGATCTGTTGATTCACATCTGCCTGCCATCTCTTCTCTGACAAACAGACTGCAAACTGTTCAGAGCAAAACCATCTTTTTTCGTCTTTCTTTGTGTGATGGGTTACACAAGGGGGTTCTGGTCTTGCCTTTGACACTCTGGATCTATGGAAGCAGTCGTAACAGTAATCGATAATATTTCATCCTTAACCACTAATGTGTGCAGAGCCTCTGGAAATAAACAGAAGAACTCACACTGTTATCCTGGCTTTGAAGTTTAGGGAAGAGATTCAGCAGCTAGAGAGATACTGAGGATATTCATCTATTGCAGGTCAAACCCAGGGAAGGTCGGTCTCAGTGAGATTATTGCTGGAGTTGGTTTCTTCCCCATCCGCACGTGTGAGGTTTCGGGTGCAGCTGTGCAGACATGTCAGGGGCAGGATGCTGAGCCATGGGGATGTCGATACTGATCCAGACTCTCAGCTCCTATGAGAAGCATTAGCCCTCAGATAGCTGTAAGTGATAATAATCAGATTTCGTGCTTATCACAAGAAAAGTCCCATCATTGTCTTAATAGCTCTATAAACAATTTCTCCCATTATTTCTTTCTTTGTTTGCCAGTGCAGCAATCTGAACACAGATGGCCAGGAAATATATTTTTCCATCATGTGACATTTGGGGTCTGTTGTCAGCTTGCTTTCTGCACAGTGGCAGAAAAAAGGTGGAGGAAAAGAAAACCATCAGCATAGCCAAGACCCCTGTATTAAATATATTCGCTTGGGCTGGAAGAATGTACCTCTGAGACAAACCCATCTTGAAATCAAGGCACAAAAATCTCTGGCTGACCCAAGGATTAATTAATTGATTAGAAGCATAAAAGATTCCACAGGAGAAACCGAGGATCATGCAGGGAGCCCAGAGCTGTGGTACTGTGGCGTGCAGGAGCTCGGCTGAGGTCCAGATCACCACCATGGGTCAGGACTCCAGCCTGGTGCTGTCACACATCTATTCCTTCCTCTACCTTTTTTGTCCTGTTTCTTCCACAGGGAAATTTTACTTTTGGAACTGGGAGGCAAAGGCAGCCGGAGGTAAAGAAGCTTTTCTCCAGCTTCCTGTGCTCTAATGAGGATTCTGTTTCTCAAAATGTGATGGGCAAATGGGTGAATGACAGTCAAACAACTTCCATGCAGTATAACCCACATGTTATTCAGCCCTGAAAATTATTTCAACCCGGCAATGGCTAACTAAGCGACCACCTTAGGAGGTAAAATTAAAGAGCCAATTTCAAATTCAAGAAATAAAGGAATAAAAATGTTTGCTAATTATTTAGTTTGTGGATATTGCATCAATGTCGATCAAACTTCATGGCATTTTTAGACAGTAAATAGCATTCTCTTTATCTCAAAAATGGAAAACCTGTCAGGCTCACAATGATGAAAGAGAAGGAAAAAGATGCTAAACCACACTAGAATATGACAGTGCTTGGACTGGAATTTAAATTGGTCTTGTACCTTTCAGTGGAACTAAACTTGGCTATAACCATGTTATGAAACTGTGAAAACCTGTATAGGAGCTCAAACTGGGATATGTCACACCATGAGAACAGCTGTGTTAAGAGATGACACCCCACAGGCTGATGTATTTTAAAATGACAGCTCAGTCTTTTCACTCTTAGAGAAAGGAAAATAATAATATTTATTATTTTAAAGGATATTTTTTGTTTTGGGTTTTCTTACTGAAAATAAAGCTTTTGTGATCAAATAAAAAGAATTATTACCAGTAACAGTTTAATCAACAACTTTTTTGAGAGAAAAGCCTCATGTTTGGAAAAAGGGTGAATCAAAAAAGTGAATAGTTCTAATTTTCAACCAGGCATAAGTACTTCATGCAAGGTTAAGCAGCAAGGCAGGAGTAAAGTGAGGAGACAGAACTCCTGGGTTCCTGCTGTGTGTGTGGCCCTACCCCTATATTGTGCTTCTTTCCATATATTTACAGTAATCAGGGATTTCCTACATATAGACATGGGATTAAATGAATTTGCACAGAGCTGTTCAAACAAAAAAATGATTACCTGCAATGAGCGAACAGAAAACAGAGACATTTCTAAAGGAATCTGTCTCTTATATTTGATACTGGGATGTTGATGAAATATATGTTCAGGTTTTTTTTCTCCTTGTGATAAACTTGACTCACCTTTTTTCCTAATGCCAAAGCACAAAATAGATATTTTTGTTAATTTACTGAGAAGTTAATTCTCTTTGCAATTTTTTTAGACTAATCAACGTAATGATGTTGCATAGAAATAAATTCTGGGAAAACAAATCATGCTTTTATTCATTCATTCATTCACGCAATATTCACATCTCAGCTCTTTACGGACATTATGAAGCTGTTACACACTGTAAGGTTAAAAAAGAGTTGCACAGAAAACAACTGAACTTGACCGGCAGATTCCATGAAGGTCACAGAGCACGAGGGACTTCACACAATTTCACACAGAGTACACAGGGCAAACATCTTATCCCACTGAATTTTGACAGATGTCCATATGCAAATCCCTTCATCTGAATCCTACCAAAAGTAGGAGAAGACTGGATGTAGATACAACCTCTCCAAGTGGCCTTTGCCAGCTCTCAGCCTTGACTTCAGATATAAGCAGCTCCAAATTCAGGAAATATTCAGAACTGCGTTTGGAGCATGCAGGAAATCTGCAACCGAATCATACTTTTTAATGCTGGAGTCTGAATTTCTTGCTACCAACAAACAGTGTCTGAGAGCTAAGGCAATTCCATCAGCCTGAAAGAGCAGGATGTAAAAGGCTGGATCCTCGCTAATGTCAATTAGAAGGGCTTCTGTAGCCAATCATCGTTAGAAAGGGAAGCAGAGAGGAAAAAGCTGGTGTGCAGCATCCTGCATCCGACCTGGTAGACGGACTGGCCTGACTCACAGCAGCTGCCGCAGCGGGCAGCAAACAGCCCTGAGATTAAAGGCACAGTACAGAAAAGCAAAAAAGCAGATAAAAACAAATAAATGAAAAAAAAACCACGCTGATCTCAGCCACATCACTGCATTTATATCACCATTATTTAATTGTTCTTTTATTGAATGAAAAACTTCGATATTTACCGTCTATTTAAACGTCCGTCTCTTGGTTTTGTCTCCATATTTTTCCACTAACTCTTCACAATGGCTGTGACGTCCATACACACTACAGGGATATGTGAATTATTAAAAGCTATCTTTTCAAGAGGTCTGAGGTGCTATGAAATACCTGAAAGGGACAATGTTACAATAGACATCCTTTCAACCGTGCATTCAGTTCGTGTATTTTCCTAGATGTTTTCATGTATGTAACCAGAACTGAATTTTTTTCTGAAAGAATTAGGAGTTGCTCAGCTTTCTAATTGTAGGGCTGTTTGCCACAGCTGTCTGAGACACAAAAGACAATATATCTCAACAGGAATTTGTAAATAAAAGTCTAAAAGGGGTGTGTGATACTTGTGCAAGGACCTCATCTTCAGGCTTTTTACATCCTATGACTCCCTGGATTTCAGCCATTCTGAAAAGGGTCCTCAATACCCAAATATCAGTTAAAAACATTGTATAGTATTGGCTCCCAACATGCATGTTCCTGATGTATATCCATAGAAACAGTTATGACTGAAGTTAAGAACATAACTTAGTATTTACATGCTGAGAAACCTGAAGGCTGATATTTTTCTCAGCAGGACTGTGCTGAAAAAGGTGAAAATCCTACAGATGCTGAATGCACGTTTCCTCCTGTTCACAGAATCACAGAATAGTTTGGATTTGAAGGGACCTTAAACATCATCCAGTTCCATCCCCTTTGCCATGGGCAGGAAAACCTTCCACTGGACCAGGATGCTCAGAGCCCCATCCAGCCTGGTCTTGAACATCTCCAGGGATGGCGCACCCACAGCTTCTCTGGGCAGCCTGTGCCAGTTCCTCAACATTTCTTCCTCATCTCCAATCTAAACCTACCCTCTTTCAGTCTAAAATCATCGCCTCTCATCACTACAGCCCCTCCCCATCTTTCCTTTTAAGCACTGAAAGGCCACAATAAGGTCTCCATGGAGCCTTCTCTTCTCCAGCTGAACACCCCAGCTCTCTCAGCCTGTCCTCCCAGCAGAGCTGTTCCAGCCTCGGATCATTTCTGTGGCTCCTCTGGCCCCTCTCCAACAGGTCCATGTGTGTCCTGTGCTGAGGACCCCAGAGCTGGACCAGCACTGCAGGTGGGGTCTCACCAGAGCGGAGCAGAGGGGCAGAATCACCTCCCTGATCTGCTGCCCACGCTCCTTGTGATGCAGCCCAGGACACCATTGGCTTCTGGGCTGCAAGCGCACATTGCCGGCTCATGTCCGATCTCCATCCACCAGCACCCCCAAGTCCTTCTTGGCAGGGCTGCTCTCAATCCCTTCATCCCCAGCCTGTACCCCTGTTTGAGATTGTCCCGACCCGGGTGCATGACGCTCGCATTGTCTTAAATGGAAGAACGTGCAAGAATTCAACCTCAAGACTATGATCTTAACATCGATGACTTTTGACTTTCTTTACAAACTAGCTGATTGATGACACAATATTTTAATTGGCATATTGTTCATTTAGAAGGAATAAAGAGTGATTTTGCGTTTCCTTTTTCTTGACAGTTCTGTAAGTAAAGATGCTTTTTTTTTTTCCCCAAATATAGATTTTTCTGATGCCCGGTGACATGACTCATCAGCCATAGAGATAAAGAAGAATTTGCTACACAGATAACTCAGAATCACCTGTTAGAGGCAGGACAGGTATCCTTTCACTGTTCATTAGATTGATGGCTAAAACTGGTTTTATAATGATATAATGCTTCATTTTTCTGCCAGTAGCTTTGCCTTGTTATCAATATTTGAAAAGACTGTGTTTCTGAGATTCAGAAGCATTTTGGATTTGGTGAGAAAAGGAGATGGCAATACAAATTTTGCTTCTAGCTGAAATGTCCCTTTTGAATTTCTTGGTGTTACCGACTGACCTCTGTCACCACTAGCACCTCCTTCTCCTGTGTCCCACTCCTAGATGACAAGTTGTACTGAAAGGTGCCCTGCCAGCAGCCACACACCATACTTAAGGTTTGTGCTGTTTCAATTTGAGAAGAAATTCATCTCAAAATCCAGTAAGCAAATGAAAAGAAAAATTATAATGGGAACCAGGATGCAGGTTGCAGTATAGAAGTCACTGCTACAAAACAGGAAATCAGCCATATGTTTGCAAGTGTAATATTTTGTGCTATATTTTAATTCTGCTTGGCTCAAGATGGTTAGAAAGCTTTTACAAATTAGTTGAAGGAATGAGGCTGATATCTGAAACATAAATCCTACTCACTTCACTAGTAAGAGTGGTCCTACTAGCTAAATCCAGCAGTTTAAACTAAAAATCTGTTAGAATGCACTGGGCAGACTCTGACAAAAATCAGCCAGGTGGGATAAACCCAGACTTACAGCAGTGTAAATCAGGAGGATATGACCCACCTGGCATGAAAAATAAAAAGAGCACATAATGAAAAGATCTTCCAGATGCACCCAAATCCCTAAGAGGATCACTCCTTTCTGCTCATAAAAGTGAGAGAATAATGTGTTCCAGTCCTTCAGAGAGAAACTGCCACTATCAAAATTATTGTAACTAGGAAACTCACAATAACACAAATAATTTTCATACTTGAAGCAAAGTTTTCTGCTTGGCCGTGATTTGATTTCAACTGCAGACAGCACGCTGACATTTACTAATGGATTAGCACATCATTCGGCATCACATCAAATATACCGCGGCAGCACAACCTCTGGCCCCACGTATATGGTTGCTATTCGATAGCAATGGGACTTGCATGAATTCTGCAGCTGTGAATTTATCTGTTCAATTCCTTTTTGAGCTGGTTGTGAGCTGAGTCCTGCAGCTCTTAGCTGGGGATCTCTTTGCCATGCTCCCTGTACCCCAGACTCTGGGAAGGCATTTTATTAATAACTTCTGCCCAGCACTTGCTCCTGAGCTGACCCCACTGAGAGGTGGGTGGTGAGTGCACATCTTTCATTGTAACCATGAGTTCCTAAATTGCTAAAAGCATACATCACTGAGCTTAAAAGAAAGAAACTAACCAAACCTTACAGGGCCAGAGTGCTCCACAGGAAAGCAGAGCTATGCACATGTCTCCAGGTACAGACTGAGTTGGGAACTAGACGAGAAACTGTGACTGGATGGCGAAACCCTGGCCCAGGTTGCCCAGAGAGGTGGTGGATGCCCCATCCCTGGAGACATCCCAGGCCAGGCTGGACGGGGCTCTGAGCAACCTGATCTGGGTGAAGATGTCCCTGCTTATGGCAGGGGTTGGACTGCATGAGCTTTGAAGGTGCCTTCCAATTCAAACTGTTCTATGACTGGGACAGTCCTTGGGCAGTATGTCACCGAGCTGATGGAGACAGAAGGAGGGAGTGAGCTTAAGAATCCACCATCCCTTATATCAACAGATCCCTAAAGCTGTTGTCATCTCACAGGGCTAGAGCAGCCCAGAGGTTCTTATCAGCAACCCAGCTGGATAAATCAGTGCTCTGGGAATGAGGAATTTCTCTTGCAGTCTAAAGTCATTTGCACAACCCTCTACCTGAGCTGGGAGATCATTGCTGGAGCACGACCAAAGGGCAGGACCGAGATATATTAAAAATCTGAAAGGCTTTTTATTGCTGGAAGTTGAATTTGCAGTGCAGTTTCTCATTTGATAAATCCATAGCTCTCAGCCACAGATACTTCAGGGCAGGTTTGTTGCATAAAAGCACGATGTGCTGTACTTCCAACTCTGATCTTGGCAGCTATAAATGTGAAGAATCAGTTTCTCGCTCCTTTGTTGGAAACGTGGCTGTGTGTAAATGCTGACTGTAAACTCATTTTCCATGAGATTCATGTCCCCATTCTTTTCCTTCCACTATGTAGAAGTATCCAAAGTGCAACAGAGAGCAAAACCGATCATATGGTAAATGTGGGATGTACAGTGCATGATGATGGTATATGGGCAGTTCTTGCTCCATATCAGAAATGTCAGATATGACATTTGCAATAAACCAGAAAAGAATATGCAGACAGACAGATACCCTGCATGTGGATGGGACAACCTTCTGACTCATTCACTCTCTATGTTAGTTCATCTAAATTTGCACATCTTGACCAATTCCACTAGAGTGGATTGGGTTTACAGCTAATATTTTTTTTTTGTCCCAAGAAAGGTGAGGGTTGTTGGGACCATGGAGGAGCAAGTCCATCTGTAGCCTGAAGAACTGAATTTCTCCTTCTGCAGAAAGTGCTAAAGCAAAGGGCTTAATGAAAAATAAGGGAAAATATAAACACAAAGCACTGGAGTAAGTGTGGGGAAAAGACTGTTGCATCATGTAGTTCCCCCACTAAGGCAGCAATAGGTACTAAAAGCAATTAATTTTCCAGCAAATTCATTCCACCTTTACTTCAGAGGCAGAGAGCTGACAGCTGAGTGCAGACTAAAGCACTGAACAGCTCACAACAACCAGTGAAGGATTTAGACCTGGTGGGTCTCAAGTAATCCTTTAAATGCCCTGGAACACATCCTGCCAGCTGTGGGATTGTGTAGATCGAGACACAGACTCAAGAGAGAGGCTCCTGCAAATGCAGACGTGGAAGTCCAGTCTGCATTTTCATGCTGGGCTCAGGGCTCCCACTGGTGACTGAAGCTACTGATGGCAACGTCACTGGTGGAACAAATTCAGGAATCATCCCCCACAGTGAGCAGCTTTAAATTAACCTGATTATTTCACCCCAGGCCCTTGACAAACGAGTCTGATTTATTTAGCTCATTTGAAACAAGTTCATTTTAATGAAGTTATTTATATAGCTCCTTGATGCCATTAGCCAGATTACATGCTGTCCAAAGGGCATAATGCATGATCTCATTTCCAGCTTAAACCCCGTCTACTTCTTTCATCCTCTAAGTTAAGGAGCAGGAGTTCAGAACATATGTTCTTCCATTTTCTCTATAGACAGCAAAACGTCATTTGACAGCTGCCAGGTAGTATTATCAGCTCATTTAGTCACCTTTTCTCTAGCCTAGGAAATCAGATTAGAATGTGAAATATATTTCTGCTAAACTGCATGGAAATACAGGCCTTTTTAAGGTCTTGAAACATATCATTCTATCACTTTTGGAAATGGATAATGTTGTCCTGGCCACTACGCTGTAAATCGCCAAATTTCATTTACTGCTTTGATTACTTCTGAAGATTGTTCTTACCACTTTTTGCACATCATGACGTGAGGAAGAGATTTTTTACTATGAGGGTGGTGAAACACTGGCCTAGGTTGCCCAGAGAGATGGTAGATGCCCCATCCCTGGAGACATCCCAGACTCTGAGCAACCTGATCTGGGTGAAGATGTCCCTGCTCATAGGAGGGGTTGGACTGGATGAGCTTTGAAGGTCCTTTCCAACCCAAACTATTCTGTGATCTCTGATAGGAAAAAGAACAGATTGATTGTGGCTTGGGTTCCAAGCCCTACCCTGCAATGAATTTCTCAAGACATAAACTTTTTGCACCTGTATCCAACCTTCCTGACATCAGTGCATTGGCATATGGGCACAGAAGTCCACTCTCTAGAGCACCTGGCATGTCCAAGCTTTGCTCTGAACACATCAGGGAGCCCAAAATGATGGACATGGGCACTTCAAATCAGCACTAAAATTGGGCACTGGCCCTGGGACTTGCACTGAGCCTCCTCGGTCAGCTGTGACTTCAGGTGGAATTACAATCAGCAAGATGACAATTGTATCTGAAGTCTGAAGAACTTGGTCCTGCAGGATTTGACTGACATTATGTTATTTATGAAATGTTAAGTGTGAAAACTACTACCTGAGGCCCAGATGTCCTTAAACGTCAGAGGCCTCTCCATGGTCCCTCTGACGTAAATGCAGATGTTCCTTATGATGCTGGAGGAGAGAGAAAAGTGCCTGTGAAGATTTTTGGAGGATGTTCCTGTCTGCCTAAGCTGGTCTCTGTCTCCTGAGTGTGAGGCGTCCACAGGAAGTGTCAGGCACCTACATCCTAAGAGGTCCCATCCACCTGGCCATCACCCCATAACAGGTCCCTGATGGACTGGTTTCTTATTAAAAGGGAAGCATGTGAGAGGACCACTGGTGCTCACTTCTTTTTGCATGAGAGTTGCTGCCACAATTCCTGTCCCAGGAGTTGGCAGCCTTGTGTCCGGGTGTCTCCTCGACATGGGATGTAGGTCCATGGACATGTTCTCATCAACAATTAAGCCACCTAAAGAGGTTTCCAAGCTACTCCTCCTGCAACCGCTTCTGCTCACATGTCCTGCAGCCCCTCTCCTGGGGCTCTGTAACAGCTTTGTGGGGTTGTGCTGAAAATTGGGTCATTGACAAGACGCAGGGCAAAGCAGAAAAACAACAAAACTCCTATTTTAGACTTTTTTCCTTATCCTAGATCCTTTCAGCCATGTTGCATTCTGGCAAGGGCAATGAAGGCTGGGGGGGGACATAGCTGCTCCCTCTCTCCTGACGTGGAACCAGATGATGAGCCTGAGGTAGGAAGCCTGATGCTCAGCTGGGCAAGACAAAATTGGGGTCTCCCACCCAGCTCCCTGGAACGTGTAGGGCTTTTACATTAAACTCTTATTAGAGAAACCTGAGGCCAGTGAGAAAAATCCTTGTTTGGCTCCAAGTCTGCTGGAACAGGATCTTTCTTTTTCTTGGTGTTTCTGGTCTTCAGCTCTAGTATTTTCAGCTGCTTCCCAAGAACACGGGTGCAGCGCTGCAAGGACATCTCAAGCAAAGCAAGAAGACATGTGAAGAGTTTAAGCACCTCTTGGATAGCAGTTCCAGAAAGCAGATGAGGTCTATCAATGATTCTTTGGTAGCTTTATAGACCTTACAAGTTAGAGATTAAATAGACTGATCCCATCCTTCACTAATTCCTCCAAATATACCTTTTTTCAATAAAAAAGGCTTTGGTGTTGGTTTTTTTTGGTGTTGTTTCGCAGAAAGAAACCACTGAGAGAAACCTTGAATCACACTGTACAAGAAAAACAATCAGCAAAGGGCCACAGTATCAAGCAAGTGAGATAAAAAGAAACATTAAAAACTGGGGCAGAAGCGGCCCTCAGAGGTTGTTTAGGTTGTGTCTCTGGTGTATCTACTAACAGAAGTTCCAGACTGCTATTGAAGGGAGGCTGCAAGACCAACATCAGCCCAAAGGGCAGGTTTTATAAACACAAAAAAATCCTGCATTGAGGGGAATAATGCCATGAATAACTTTTCTTCCAATGGAAAGATTTAGGATTGGAGTTGAGTTCTGCCTGCCAGTTCTGTGCTAATCCAAAGAGATGAAAATAACACTCGCTGACATGCTTTGATAGTTGAAGTTGGAAGCAGAACAACAAAGAGGTGAAGAATTTCATTTTGTAGTAAAACAAATTTAGGAAGAAATGCAAATGAAAATACAAAGTAGATGCTGCTTGCTCACATCTAAGGGCTGAAGAAGCTGGTTCCTGATTCCTGGATATGTCGCAGCACCATCTGCCAGCAGTGAGCAGAATTACATGATCAGTGGTACACTTTGCCTGAAGATTTTGTCCCCTTCAAATGCACCGGAGCTTTGTCATTGCATTCATGGTAACCAGCATTTGGCAAGCACTACAGAAAAGCTGAACCCACATGAAAGCTAAATCAACCTGCAACTCCAGAACAGGATGCGTTTTTCCAGAGTGGAATACATCAGTCTCCTCAGAGAGTTCAAGACCGTGACGATGTATCTCCGATTACTGGAATTTTATGGATTACATAGGCCATGGGACCAGCTCTTGTCCCCTGCATTGTCCCTCCCTCCCCTGCACAGCTGCTGCTCCCCTGCCCACCCACCGCCCCTGGCACAGTTGGTGTGGGATGCCACGCAGAAAGCACCCACTCGCTTCTGCCCATCCCTCCTACAGCAAGAACTAAATTTTGCCACCTTCTCCTCATGCCTTCTCCTGCTATCAGCGCCTTTGATTTCAGTGGCACACAGTCAGTCACTTCCCAACCGGGATCCATCTGCTCCTCCCATCTGCTCTGTCCTTTTCTCTCTCTTTTCTTCCACCAGGGATTCTGTGAAGCCTCGTTCCTTTTCTTCTCTTACTGCCCATATACACCCACCTTATAGAAACTGGTTCCTCCGTCCTGTTCTCCTGGATGTTCCCTCCAGCCACCAGATTCTTTATGTTTACAGTAAACTGTGCAGCTCCCTTTCTGCTAGACTCATTCCATCATCCTGATGCCACTGGCAGCTCAGCCCCATGTAGACCTTGATGGTAGCTTGCCCTCTTCTGACTATCTCTGGGACTCTGTTCTTCTTTCTTCTTTATATTTAGCTGTATCAACACAAACATTGCCAGGCTCAGGTTAGGTTCAGTGGGATCACTACTGCTATGGCCCCAGTCTGTGAGGAGAGCTGGGCACCTCTTGATGGCAACCCAGGTGGTAATTGCACTTGCCCATGTGGCCCAGACTGTCTGTGATCCTCATTCAGGTGCCATAGTAGGGGTTTCAGGAAAGAAAAAGAAAGGAAAATACCCTCTTGCCCAGTTCCAGACTGTGTATCGAGGCTCCTGCACACACAGACATTCTCTAATATTTTCCAGGACTCTGACAGTGGGTAAGTGATGCAGCAGCCACTCAAAACATCACCAGAGGCTTTCAAGGGTCAGTCCATTACAGCCTCACTCAGGTGCAAGTGAGGACATGTATGAGATCGTCGCCAAAGACAATGTCTCAAAATGAGTGGCCATTCTCTACAGCATTCTTCTTAGGCCAGGCTGCAAGGTAATAATTTTTCTTACAGGAGATTCACTCTGCCATGGGGAAGCCACACAAGCTCACACTCTGCTCTGTTACTCCTTCTGTGGCATCTCTTCTATGGCAGCTCTTCAGAGCCTGAGCAATCCTCCAGAGCCAGCACCTACCAAACTGTGAGCATATAAATGAGCATGTGTTATACAAATACTAGATTGTTTATATATAAAAAGATATTTTTATATAAATAAGTAATGAATATATTTGCTATAATCATACGTAATTAGATACATATATACATACACAGAAATCTATGTAAATATGAATAATCTCATAAAAAAACAGGAATCAGACTGTTTGCAGGATGGTGCAGTGAGGAGAGGTGTCTTTCCCTCTGGGTTTGTTCCCTCCAGCTTGTGCCAACTACTACCCCCACTCAGAAATTCCTTGCTCTAGGGAGTAACATCTCCATGTCTGCAACAGCAAGATACAGTTCCTTGGGAAAGGATGGAAAAACATACATACAAATGCTTAGTCAGGGGATAATACACAGGAGATTCTCCAGCTCTTCTCTGTGGACTTGCCTTTTGCTTGGAGGAATATTTTTATGGCTGACATGAAGATGCTTTTTTGGAATGTGAATCCAAAACCGCTGCTCACTACCCTGACACCTGTCAGTGCCATTGGGAATGGATGGAGTTAGAGCAGCAGACGGTTGGTGGGTCAAATCAGTGGTTCAGCTCTACCAGCCCAAAGTGAGAGAGGGAGATTCTCATGCTAAGCGTGCACAACAGATAAATAAAAGCATCTAAATGAAGAGAACCGCCAGAGCTGTGGATTGCAACAAGCCGGGGAAAAAGGCACACTTAGTGACAGCATCTTTCTGTGAAACTGCAGACAAGAGTAAACCAGTCCAGGGTCCAAAGTGGGACCAGTGCATCAGACTGCATTAAGCAAGACACATCTTACATACCAAGGCAGAGCAGAAGGACCATTCCCCTGTGAGCACCAAAGCTCCTTCTGATGTCAGGGCAGAGACATAAAAAGGAAAACCTCCCTGGTGAGATCCAGTCCACTGAAATTAGTACTTCCTTCTGCATTTAATGTTTTCATAGAACTATAGAATCATAGAATGTCCTGAGTTGGAAGGGATCCACAAGGATTGAGTCCAACTCCTGTCCCTGCACAGGACAACCCCAAGATGCACACTGTTTGTCCAAGGATGTTATCCAGTTTCTTTTTGAACAGTCAGGCTTGGGGCTGTGACACTCCCTGGGGAGCCTGTTCCAGTGTCCAGCACCCTCTGCGTGAAGAACCTTTTCTAATATCCAACCTAAACCTCCCCTGGCACATCTTCGTACCATTCCCTTGGGTTCTGTCATTGATCACCAGAGAGAAGAGCTCAGCGCCTGCCCCTCCTCCTCCCCTTGTGATGAAGCTGTAGCCGCCATGAGGTCTCCCTTCAGTCTCCTCTTCTCCAGGCTGAACAAACCAAGCGATTTTAGCCACTCCTCATACGGCTTCCCCTACAAACTCTTCACCAACTTCGTACCCTTCTCTGGACACTCTACAGTAGCTTTGTATCTTTTTTATAGTGTGGCACCCAGAACTGCACACAGTGATCCAGGTGAGGCTGCACCAGTGCAGGGTAGAGCAGGAATGGAACTGTACCCCTCTACTGCAGGACAGGGCTTACCTATTGGGACAGGAACGGAGCAGCTTCACCTTAAATGTTTCTCTGAAAGTGCATCTCAGTAGAGCTGAGGATGGGAGGTGGCTGCTTGTCTCAGAACAAAAATACTTCATGGGAAATTAAATTAGGAGCCTAAGGGACTTCCCAGACAGAGGAGCCCAAAGAGGTTAGGCCAATCTGAAGCATAAGCAGTCTGGACTGCCCGCTGGGATCCACGGCACTTCAGTGTTTAAAACAATTTACGTAGGTTTTAGGTACGCTGATCCCAGACAGTTAACACGAGAAAGACAGAAAGAGAGAGTTATGCAAAATATCTCCTGTACCTTTGCTCCTTGCTTTGACTTGACAGAAGGGAGATCCCTGTGTTACTTCATCTGTGCCACCCAACCATCCCTGCAACTGCTCCCTCAACCCATCCTCCCACTCTGGGGTGCCTGTCTCCCTAACCCGAGAGGCAGAAGGCAGCATGCCACGAATTCATACCCCAGCCCGTGGATTTGACAATATAACTGAGATCTAAGGTTTTATTTTCTAGCTACATCAAAATATGCTTCAGGTCTTCCAGTATGGAATACTACTCCTCTCTGTCACCTGCCTCATATTAAAATCATATACACCCTTACGGGGCAGTTCGAAATCAAGGCCAGCCACAGCCCTTGTCATCTTGTACATCATCCACCCTGCCCACCTTCTAGTATTTAATACATATAATTCAAGGCCTTCTTTAACTTCTACTTTTTGCAGAATAAAACTTTTTTCCTTCTATTAAGAAAAAGGATCTATACCAAGCTTTCAGTCTTATATAGTTTCTGTCACCATCCATGTAATCAGATCTAGGATTATTAAGTATATGCCTTTCCTTAAGCATTTATGGTGAGTCAACAGCTTGGTGATCCTCAGTCTCATATCTTATCGAGCAGTGCCACAGTCTCACTTTTCCCCTAACACCAATGAGGGAGCAAGTGTTCTGTGCCTGCAGAACAATGCTAATTTAGCTTTAACTTCATCACAGCAAAGGGAGAAAGGTTCCATCCCTGAGATGCAACTGGTGGTTCCAGAGCACATACCAGCAGAGACATGTGGAAAAAAAACTGTATGGATGGTTAAAAAACAAACTGCTGCATTAAAAAATGGATTCTTAAGTCCATAGCAATATATATTATATGCATGTCATTGTTCCCTTAACGCATCTCAGGATGCATCTATCTCATTTCCTCCACAGAACAAGAGTCCATTAAGAGTATGATTTCATCCTGTTCATGAAACACCAGAGAACTGCAGTCATCGCTTTTTCTACAGATACCTTCAACTTGATATAAAGTAAATGTTCCCAAGTGTGGTAATATAATGTATCTGTGAGGCATCACCTTTCAGTGGTGCCCAGCGACAGGATGAGGGGCGATGGGCACAGGCTGAAGCACAGGAGGTTCCATCTGAATATGAGGAGAAACTTCTTCACTTTGAGGTGCCAGAGCCTGGACCAGGCTGCCCAGAGAGGTTGTGGAGTCTCCTTCTCTGGAAACATTCAAACCCACCTGGACACATTCCTGTGTGATCTGCTCTGCTGAACCTGCTTTAGCAGGTGGGATGGACTAGATGATCTCCAGAGCTCCCTTCCAACCCCAACCGTTCTGTGATTCTGTGATTTCCATTGCAAAAAACAGGGAATGACAGGCAAGGAGAAGTCATAACCACCAAACTGTGCAAAAAGTCTTGCAGATCTGTGATTAAAATACAGGATGGTGGCATATAATTCCCAGTGCCCCAGTCACAAAGTTTATCATCATCATATCTCACTACAACACATCCTAGAACAACACCACTATGTAAAAGCTATATTTAAAAGCTCTCAAGGTTTGGGGGATAATGACACTGAAGGTTCACCACATAATTAGCCAAAAGGCAGCTTTGTGATGTAAGTGCGATGAGATTTTTACACATAAAAACACAGGCAGGGGATTCCACTCACCCTCTCGCCTTGATGTACCCAGTGACTCTGTGAGGAGGCTCAGTGAGTGACTTTATTTTTGCTAACCCCACAAGGTGGTGAGCATCACGAGCTACACACCACTAGACACTTCTTTATTCTCATTTTTAAAGCTCATTATGGATTAATACGCCTTTTTTTTTCTTTCCTTGGGTTGTTAGGCAGGAGGGAAAAGGAGAATATAAGTGTAAGTATATATATTAGTATATCAATATAAGTTGGGGAATGACCTATTAGAGAGCAGCATAGGGGAAAGGGACCTGGGGGTCCTGGTGGACAGCAGGATGACCATGAGCCAGCACTGTGCCCTTGTGGCCAAGGCCAGTGGCATCCTGGGGTGGATTAGAAGGGGGGTGGTTAGTAGGTCGAGAGAGGTTCTCCTGCCCCTCTACTCTGCCTTGGTGAGACCACACCTGGAATATTGTGCCCAGTTCTGGGCCCCTCAGTTCCAGCAGGACAGGGAACTGCTGGAGAGAGTCCAGCGCAGGACTATGAGGATGATTTAGGGAGTGGAGCATCTCCTGTGTGAGGAAAGGCTGAGGGAGCTGGGGCTCTTGAGCTTGGAGAAGAGGAGACTGAGGGGTGACCTGATTAATGTTTATAAATATGTAAAGGGTGAGTGTCAGGGGGATGGAGCCAGGCTCTTCAATGGTAAGACAAGGGCTAATGGGTTCAAATTGGAACACAAAAGGTTCCACTTATATTTGAGAAGAAACTTCTTCATGGTGAGGGTGCCAGACACTGGTGCCCAGGGAGGTTGTGGAGTCTCCTACTCTGCAGACATTCAAAACCCGCCTGGACACCTTCCTGTGTAACCTCATCTGGGTGTTCCTGCTCCATGGGGGGATTGCACTGGATGAGCTTTCGAGGTCCCTTCCAATCCCCGACATTCTGTGATTCTGTGAAGCGCGGATGGAAACTACAGCTTTTCCCTCAGGGCTGGGCACAGCGACCCTTTCCCGCCTCCCGGGCAGCGGGGACGGCAAAGCCCCCGTGCGCTTTCTCGACCCACCGCTCCGGCGGACCCCGCGCCGTGCGCTTTGTGGCGCCGTGGCCGAGGCGGAAGCGACGGGCTGGGCTGGGCGGCGGGCCCTTCCGGCGGGCTGGCGGGCTGGCTGCGCCTCACCCCGCCGCTGCCTCCGCCTCCCCCACTCGCCGCTCGCTGTCGCTCGGCGCCTCCATCCTGGTACTTGGGATCTCCATCCTGGTTTCTCAAGTGCCCGGACCCAAAACAGGAAGTAAGTGCGCGGGGGCCTGCGGGCTGACAGGGCCGGGAGCGGCCGGGCCGGGGCGGCGCAGCGCGGCGGCGGGATGAGGGGATCGGCGGGGAGAGAGGCGGCCATGTCCGGCCCCGCGCCTCAGCCTCCGGCCGGACTGCGCCGGGCCGGGTTGGGCTGGCAGAGGAGCCGGCAGCGGTCTCGTCCGGCGCCGCCGTCCGCTGAGAGAACGGGAAAATGGCGGCGGAGGTGGCCCGGGACCAAATGGCGGCGCTGGCGGCCGGGGGGCAGCGGGGGGTGAGGCGGGCCCTGAGGCGCGGCCTCCGCCCCGGGGCAGCGCTGGGCGCTCCGGCCGGACCGTGTCCCGCCGGTTCTGCCGCGGTGCCCGTTCCGTGTCCCCGGTTCCCGTGTCCCCGGGCGCTGCCGGCAGCGCTGCGCAGGGAGAAATTTGGAAGCGGGGTGGGGTGTGTGCAGCAAAATGGGGAAAACTTGCAGATTACCAAACCTCAACCCCATTGGGAGGGCAGGAGAAGGGTGGCGTGCGGGGTTGGTTTTGTTTTGTGTTTTGTTTCTTCTTCTTGCTATTTCTGTTTTAAACTCCCTTTACCTTGATGTCTATAATAAAAGACCACCTGCATGAACACGTTTCAATCTCCCGATTTCCCTTCGCTGAGGCTGCGGTTGGGGTATCCTGAGCTTGTGGCTTTTATCTGGTTTGTTTTATTTTTTATTTTTTATTTTTTTTGTTGCCAGCGATAGTTGTGATTTGAGGTTGCTTGGGGCTTTGTTTATGAGTCTGAAATGTGTAACTTTGCCAAGATCAAGACTTTAATCTAAAAGCAGCACCAGGCTTTTCTGCACTAGAGTTATGTTCCCTGTTTTCCCAAAATAAAAGATTCTGGTTGGAAAGACCTCCCCCCCCCGGCATTTTTTTTTAATTTTCTTTTTTTATTTTCTCTCCTTTTTTTTTTTTTTCTCTCTTTTTAGAGATCTCTTTATTCTTGGTTGTGGACTTAGACACACTGAAGTGTCTTACAGTTCTAGCTACTCTTTAGCTGACAGATAGTATTTGTGTGTATTTATTCACAAAGAGTTCCCATTATTCGGCTCCACCTGCCCATTGTAAGTTACGTTTTTAAGTAATCTAGAAAATGTGGTTTGTTTGCCAGCACTTTCCTGGTCATTGATGTAAGTTGGCTTCTTGACAGCGTAGTTAAAATCCCATTGCAGGACCAGGAGGTGTTTGCTTTGGAGTGAGATGGACAAATCAGAGTCAAATTCTGATTTCCACCATTCCACATGAATATAATAATAGCAAGAACTTCATGCTTGTTTTCCAGGTACTTACTGAAACTTTCTAGATCATGTTTATGATTTACTGAAAATATTGAACATTAATTAAAACTCCTTATATACAACACCTAAAATTAACTGATTTTTGGCTTAAACACTTAAAATTATAAAAGGTGGATGTATAAGAGACAAAAACCTCCATGTGTCTGTACCATATTTTACATTTTGTAATAATCCCCTATTTATGTGCTTCTCTGTCCATCAGAAAGCAGCAGAGCCGTGGCTTTGTTTATCAATCTCATGCCTCATACAATTAGGATAACAGTCAACTTTTCATATTTTATTGCACACTAAATTTCTGCCCGTTGTTTACAAAAGTGAAGTTGTTACTGGAATTCTTAGAATGAAGCTGAATTTACATGAAAGAAAATATTTGGTTTAGTATGTATCAGTCTTATCAAGATTTTTATCCATAGTCGTAAGGCTGTGCCTGAGAGCCATTTTCTGTTACTGAAAAAGGAAGCTTACAGCTTTCTGTGTTTTTTTCTTTTGAAAGAGCTGGGACCTGGGGTTTGGTTTTGTTTTGATCCCCTCCCCCCCACCTTGTGACATTTAAAGCACGTTCAGTGCTTTTTATTAAAATATCAATGGATGGAATTGAAATCATGGAGTTCTGCCAAATTTGGATCGATGCAAATGCGAACAGTTTGTCCCATTGTGTCTCCCTGTTTTCTGTGATGGTCCATTTCTTTAAATACCCCTAATGAGTATAAGTAATCTCATACTGATACAGTTTAATAAATCTTTGTGTGTCTTGAACTCAGGTATTTGGTTCCTTCTGTTTGGTGTCTGTCCAGTTTGGTTCTCTCTTAAATCCATTGTTGCAGCTGTTAAAGACTATTTCCATGTGGTGGATTTTTAGATCTGAGTGGAACCCACTTAGCGTGTATAAAAGGTTTTTTGTTGAATAATCTTAGAATTGGCACTAGTTGAATAGTAAAAACTCCTAATCATGTAGTTTAAGTATAGACTACATAAGAGCCATGGTATGGAACACACTAAACACTGAGGCTTCCTTGAATATGAGGTATATGGGTCCTGTAATGACTTTGTTTCTTTTGTGTTACTCTTGAATTAATGCCTTCAAATCCCAGTGCATCCCATGTGGTTGTTCCAGTTAAATGCCTTAATAGCCAGAAGTCTCCCTTAAATAAACTTCAGTTTTTGCTTCTTACAGCACTTAGTGCAATATGCTTTTTTTCTTTTCACCCAGTGCAGAAAACACAGCCTTTAATACAGTTTCATGTAGAAATTTGGAAAGATTTACAACAGTCCACAGAAGACTAGACATAACATTCAGTTAATAACTAGGCATAATGACAGGATTCTGTCTGCAAGGGTAAAAATACTGTTTCTTATAAGTGCTTAATTTCTACTGCCCACAGAATAATTGAGCCCATCTGCCTGATGAAGATGATTTAGAATTACAGTAATTGTGTATAAAAATGTTCAATTTCTTTGTAACTTGGTATAAAGTCAGATTGGTGGGGGAGGAGGCTTCTGCCTAAATCTGCTGCATGTTTCTCAAATAAATAACTGCCCTATTATGTGGCTTTAGTGGAAAATTTATATTGGAATTCTATATTAAATTATTGTTGTAGGCGAAGTATTTTCTTGTCTGTTTGGTTGCATGTTGAAACCTGTTTAAAATTATAATGCAACTCTTAAAAATGTTTGATTTGGTAAATGCACCCAAAAACCTAACAAGCCAAAAAGTGCTTATTAAATTTGCACTGATTTCTAAGCTGCTGTCTTAGAAGTTTAAGATTACATTATCTTCACTGTATTTCATCATACACATCCATACTGTTAAAGTATGTGCATAGAACGTTTCTTTCCCCCACAAGCTAACAACCTTCTTCAGAATATAAAATATTGGTGATAGATTAGTATCTTTATAAAGACTGTTTGAATCAAGGATTAAAGAGAAGCTTTAGGTGATGCATTTAAAATTAAAGCAAGCTTTTTGTTTTAAGTAGAAAGCAATGCCTTTTCAAAAGCATACCTAGTGAAGCTGTGAAAAGAAGGTTGTTTTTTAGAGGTGATGTGACTACTTGTGTCGTAATTCTCACTAATTAAGAAACGTTGGCTGTCACTAACTTTGTGTTTAATGTGTTCGAGAGTGGATGTGTAGTAGGTTTGCAGATGTCTTTATTAAACAGAATTTGCATGGCCTGTCCTAAAAGACCCCTGCGGTGGCACAGCTTCGGCTGTCACCCCGTGATAAATCAGGGACGTTGGGCAAGTAGTGTCCCTGCAGCCCCGTCAAAGAAGCTGCAACAGCGGCGTTGTCCCTTTAGCAGCACTGTGCTTCCTCCACTGAGCTCATTGTCAGCCCCAGGTGGTCCTGTCATATGTCGTATTTGATATATCTTCAGCATATATGGTAGTTCCATCATTATTTAAGTGTAGAGCGGGGATTTTCATAAGATACGGAGATTGTTTCCTGTTCACACTGAAGAACCACCGCAGTTACTCAATTACTGGTTTTTTGTCTTCTCACCGTTTGTTCACTAATTCATGTCTTTATTGGTTAATGCCCCTGTTCTGGGTAAATGTATCTTGAAAAAACAAGTTTGTTTCCTTCCTGTTTTTTGTATTTGTATAGTCTAATGAATAAAAAACAATGTCCAAAACAGGCATTTGACTTTGATTTGACTCCTAACGTTCTTTGCAGTCAGTTTTCAGTTGAGGTCTAAGGCTGTATCCATTAAAGTTGATGGGAATTTTCCAATCAAATCAAGGATTTGGCTCTTCCTACCTTCTTATTGAAACTTGGTTATGATTAGTGTGTTTACTCAGAAAACTTGAAATACGCTAAATCTCAAGTATCTGTCACAGAACATTCTCGTTTAGTCCTGTTACCCTGGCACTTCCAGACAAACAACTGTAGCAGCTGCTGATCGTGGTGGATCTTCCTCCCCACCTTTGATGGAAGTGCCAGGTTTGGATTTATGGACCCCATTTATGCCATGTCCTCTTCTAATGTGGTGAACCAGCAAATGGACAACGCTAATTATTCTGTGGTTTTGACTTGGAAGACTAATCCTATAATCATGTTCTTTGATTCTCAGCAAGTCCTGAATAACTGGTGAAGGAATGGCCCTGGTTTGCTCTCTCTGTGTTCAGGTTTCAGTATTTTGTGTTCAGTTTTCAGTATTCTTTCAATAAAAAGAAGGAACGGTCGTCTGCGGATGATGCTGTAGTTTCCATTGCTTCTAGATCAGCTTTAGGTGAAGCGTGTGATTGACGCAACGTGTTTTATAAAAATAAACCTTGTGTCTTTCAAACATTTATAGTGGTGAGGATAAAAATAGGTACTTTCAGCTGATTATAGAAAAATGAATGTTATCACTATCTGTTCACTTAAAATTAAAGAAGAATCCTCCGTGGCATTTTAGGAAACATTGGGAATTTTTGCTGCAGTGTTCCCTGTAGTAAAAGTTATTCAGAACGTACATATGAACATGAAAAAGTGAATGTGTTTCTTTTGGCCATCCAGAATTATCCAATTTCTTCACTCCCAAAAAGCCAAATTAATAACTGCAAACTGGGTTGAAGAAGTTACAGTCTTCTCATTTAGCTGTAGCATGTTTGATTTCTTTCTTAATGTTTTAGAGTTAAGGGTGCTTCTTAAAAATCAGGACTGCAGCTGTGCAGCCGACATCGCTTCTAGTGAAGGATGCGGCAGAGGCAGTAAAACACAGATGAATCCCAGGAAAGTTATTGCCTTCTATACTTGTATATGGCAAAGAGCTATTGCTGACGATAGATAAGAAAAAAATTTGAGAACCCTCTGATTTAAAATGTCAACAGTATCTGAAACTTTTGACACATTCAGTCTAGGAATCAGTCACTACATGTGCTTAAAGATGTGCCAAATATTCATTTGAGCTCGAGAGGTGATAAGTAATTTCATTGAAAGACTGGCAGTAGTTTTATCCTCCCCAAAAAAAACCACTGCTCTTGGGAATCTTCAATACAAAGGAACATGTTCTCTGATTAAAAATTAAATCATTTCCTGCTGAAGCAATATTGTTAACATTATACAGGGGATTTAAAATCTTGGTTGTATGTTCCACTTACATAGTGGGGTATCCCTGCCTGGTACATGGAAGCTTTGTAATGTGTGGAGTTTTTTTTTTTTAAGCTATAGGCAATGATTTTTTTTTTTAACAATGTAAGTTAAAATTGTTGGTAACAGTATTTTAGCTTCAAAATAAAAGTTACAAGTCATTTTTTCCTGTTAGCGTGAGAAAACACATACAAAGCACTGAGCACTTCAAGGAGAAATAAGTGATACTTACTTTTAACAAATCTCTGTCACATACAGTCGCCAAACACAGGTGCTCAAATCATTGCAAAGCTTCCTGATGTTATAGATGTATTTTCATGTAGCTTCTGCAGCAGATTTCTTTATATTTGATGGATTAGAATTATTTTGTGGGAGTTTATTTCTAAATCAGTAATAGTGCTAGTTTACATTGAAATTCTTATAGGCCTTGGGTTTCTTCATGGTATTTTTATAGTGGAAATGAGATGATCAGAAGTACTTTTGATTACCCTAATTAACTGACTTCAGTGTGTACTGCCTATCCTGGATAACTTATTTTCTGAGTAATTTTTTATACTGGTGATTGCCCGCACCCAATTTTTCTGTTGCTTCAATGGTAAAGAAGAAGTACTAGCTTCAAGAGTTGGTTATATGCATGGAAAGAGAATAACACTTCACAACTAAGCAATCTGTAAGTGCAGCTATGAGTAGTGTGACACTACAAGAATATTTCTCAATCCTGACTAGCTGTAGGTTATACCATAGTAAAATGATTAAATGAGCAGTGAAACAAATATTAGTGAGACAAAAAGTATCAGATGTGGAGAATTTAGAAATGCTGAAGAAGTAATAGCCTAGGTTTGTGTTAAAAAAAAAGGTCATAGTAGATTACAAATGCTCCTAAATAAGGAGTTTAGGTACTATTTTTAACTGGAAAAGCAGATTTGGAGCTATGTGATGTGACCCTGTGCAATGTATAAGTATGCAGGAAAAGTAAAGGTGGGTGAATGTCTTAAGCCGTGAGGTTTTTTCATGTGAAAGGACAGACGTTCATCATTCTCTGCAGGAGTTTATGCTGGTTGTTTGAGATAAGGGATGCAGCATTATACTCAATGTCTGAGTGCAGAAAACTAACCTGCGTGTTGCTCTTTCAGGTTTGAGTATGAGCACAGTTGAAGAAGAGTCTGACACAGTGACAGTAGAAACCGTGAACTCTGTGACTTTGACTCAGGACACTGAAGGGAACCTTATACTTCATTGCCCTCAAAATGGTATGGAATTATATTGCATAGTATTTTTTTCTTATTTTTTCATTTATCCAACCATTGTACTTCCCTGCCTTCAAATTCTGTGAGGTACTTGAATTCTGCTTACTATGCTGCGATTTGTTCTGTTTCAGTTTAAAGAAGGATAAAGTGTCAAATTAGGTGTCAGTCAGAAAATTATGTACGTATATGCCCAACAAGGGTACAGCTATTCTGATTTATTTTAGTGGAAATGGGTTCTTAGAACCAAGCGTGTACCCAAGTTTGTGTAGACTTAAAGATGTAATGAGCTGCAGATGGAACGTACAAAGAAAATCTATGTTGAAGAGGGCATGTGAATTGTTACAGCCCATAGCTCAGACCAAGTTCCTGGGCAGCAGTAAAACACCGAACCAACCTATCACATGTGCTTCTACCTTGTGTTTTGGTCCACTTTGTTAACAGATCTTGGTCCAAAGCTCCACTTTGTTAACAGAAAGTAACCTGCGTATGTTTTTGTTGTTAGAAACTGATGAAGTAGACTCTGAAGACAGCACTGAACCTCCACACAAGAGGCTTTGCTTATCAGAGGATGATCAAAGCCTTGATGATTCCACTCCCTGCATTTCTGTTGTTGCAGTTCCAAGTAAGTTATTTTATGTAGAAACTTTTCTGTTGTTAAATGTTAAATGTCGACTCTTTGGATCACATTAGAATATTTTTGCATGTTTTATTTAAAACATTTCATTAATATACTAAGATATAATCTTTACCTCTCAGAGCCTTGGATGGTTTTCCAGCAATTGTTATCTAGACAGTACTGGCAAAGTAAACCTGCCTTACCGATAGAGAACTGCAGGCACTGCTACATTGAATAACTTGAAGGATAAGTGAATGAACAACAAACCAGATGCTCTCCTTCTCCTTCCCGCTCTCCTTCTCCTTCCCGCTCTCCTTCTCCTTCCCGCTCTCCTTCCGCAAAGAGAGATTAAGGTTTTTTAATGATCAAACAGTATAGGCAGTATTTCATGTTTTGTAATATTGAGATGAATGGCCTTTTTAAGGTAGAGATTGTTGTGCAAAAGGTAGGCTGAGTACTGGATTAGGCTTAAGGAAGTTGATTCAGTATTAGATAGTTCAATATATTCAGTATAAATAGTTCAATATAAGGGAGGCACAACCAGATCTAGCAAGTTAAAACGCCAATTTACAACACCTAGAGCATCTCTTTATTTGGTGGAACTTAGTAGAAATGCCTTAGAAGTAAAGGCATTATAATGTTGAAGAAAAACTGGGGAAAAAGAATGCAGTGGAAAGATTTGAACATTGTCCTTTAGTAACTGGAAAATCCAAAAGACAGGGCTGGAAAGGAATCATTAATACCGTACCAAATGTTGGCACCGATTTATTTATATACACCTTTTATTTATATGTATCACATCAGGCCTCTAGTTATAGTCAAGTGTAAAACTGAAGGTTTCAAAACCCATACTTAAATTTTATGAAGAGGAACAATTGATAATAATTTTGATGATTTTACTGTGTCTACAAATAAATACAGAATAATACCGCTTTAAAATTTTCAGTGCAAAGGAAGCAATTTAAAAAAGGTGTAGCTTGCCTAAAAATCTTACAGAGAAATCTTACAGCTAACTTAGCCATTCTCAAGTTTCAGAAAATGATCAGAGCTTTGAGGTGACCATGACTGCTACCACTGAGGTAGCTGAAGATGAGATTAATGAAGGAACCGTTACTCAGATACAGGTACAGTAAAACTTCAAAATTGACCTATTTGATGTACATTTTATATAAATTGAAATGAGAAAGGTTATTTTTCATATGAAACTGCTGTATTTCAACATGGATCTTTTTTGTAAAATGTCGTGCCTTTGAATCATTTTATATGTGAAAGAGGTTATTTGTAGTGTAACTTACTGCCCAAAGAACAAAACAGTAAACATTAATAGACGTAATCCTGATAATTACTTGCTCTGTGGTGATCTGCATAGAAGACAAGTTTACCTGTTATTTCTGTCATTCTTTGATTATAAATTAAGCTTTATAACAGACCTAAATGTGCCTTGTCTTGCCACCAGTCCTAACAGTTACATGCAGTTCTCGTGTGTTTACTGTGTTTGAAAGTTCCAGATTGGAGATGCTGGACATAGTTCTCTTTCCACCAAAGCCAGTGAGTCTCCTCCTACTCACTGTTCAATAAACAGGATGAAGAATATTCTCTAATTAACTCTCACAGCATCTATATGTTAAGATGCTAACTCTTACTCAGGTGTCTTAAGAAAGGTGAATGTACTCTTAATGCCATATCTAAAACGTGGCACTTTCTGAGCAGTCAGCAAGGTAACTAAGTGTGCTACTTTCATTTTCCTTCAATTTATGCCTCCATGTTAAATGCAAGGTGATAGAACTGAAGATCTTACTGGATGATTTCATGTTGGTCTTTTCAAGATTCTTCAGAATGAACAGTTGGATGAAATCTCCCCAATGGGCAATGAAGAAGTGTCAGCTGTTAGTCAAGCCTGGTTCACAACCAAAGAGGATAAGGATTCTCTAACAAATAAAGGTAAGTTATTTCAAATTCAGTTCTCCTGTGCTATAAAAAGGTAAGCTATTCCAGATCTCTCCGAACATTTTGCAGGTTGCATAAAGTAATGTCCGATCTGGCTTTTTTAGTGAAGATATTTGAGAAGACTGATTCTAAAAATGCTGAGATGGAATGAATTAAGTGTGTACCCTCCCTCTTAGGCTTGTGTTTGTTCCGTTTGCACTTCTACCTGGTTAGGAGATGGGAAGCTGCAGTCAGAAAGGGGTACAAAAAAATTAATCTGTGCTCAGGTTAATACATCTTCCTCCAAATAGGGCTTATTAGTCTGGCTGCTGTGTTGTGATTCATATTAAACAGTTTCTGGAATGGAATTCCTGCAGAAGAGAGATTATGTAGGCCAGGATCTACTGAAATAATCACCACTACTCCTAAAACTGCCTCCCCACTGGCATTCCTCCTTTTCAGAATGTGTCTATGTAATCATGAAGTAGCTGCTGAACCTTAGAGGTTTGGGATTTTGTTTCTTGTGGTGTTTGTTTGTTTGTGGTTGGTTGTTTGTTTGTTTTTCTCCAGGGGAAGTGCCTTTCCCAACCTAGAGAAACATCTTACTGACAAATGAGGATGTTGTCTCTCCAGTTTCCTCAGTCTCTCTGCTGTTTTTCCTACTCTGAATTTACCTCTTTCAAAGGGAAAATAATTTAAATCTTTTACAGTCAGTCCAAAGCAACTAATTTTTGTATTATAAAACTTTAGGGAAAAAAAGTAATGCTTTTCTTTCACAGAAGTAAATGACCTCTTACTCGTTGAGTTCTGCTTCAGAGAGCCGCATGTACTGCTGAGTGAGTGAAAAAATGTGGGTGAAATGCAAAGAGATGTGTTAGATGTGGAAAATGCAAAGAAAGGGAGCTGAGCAACTCTATGATTGACCATTTCACTCACTAATCCCAAATGTGCACTGACAGTTGCTTCTAACAGCCAAGAAGTAATTTCTCCCCATTTTCTCTGTCCTTATTTGTTAGATCTATAGGGCTTCAAAGCTATTCAGCATTCAGTCCAAGGACTGAGGTGGAGATGGGATGGCAAAGAGATCCCTTTGCATCACAGCACTGAGGCAGCTGGGTAGAAGTAGGGAGAAATCATGTTGCTAGAGTTGCTCCATGGTGAGAAGAAGCCCAGAGATGATGATCATTCCAGTAGCCAGTGGTGAATGACTTTGGTTATGAGCAGCACATTTTCGGCTGTGACTGGAGGACCACGTACTGGTGATTTGGGAGAGAAATTACTGTTTTCACGTGACTTGGTGGCCTCATGTTTGATGTGTGTCTTGTTAAGCATATTAGAATCTTCCTGCGTTTAGAATCATAGAATCGTTATGGTTGGAAAAGACCTTTAAGATCATCAAGTCCAACCGTTAACCCAACACTGCCGAGTCCTTTTGTTCCTTTTGTAGCCATATCACAGATGAATCAAGTGACCACACATCACAAGTCGCATTTACAGTTGTGAACGGATGAGGGCACTAAATCTGGTGATTCTAATTAAGACATGAATAATTTGAGGAAGACATTTCCAAGAAAATATATAGAATAATGGAATCATTTCGGTTGGAAGAGACACTCAGGATCATCAAGTCCAACCATAATGTAACTCTAGCACTAAACAATGTCCCCAAGAACCTCACCTATATGTCTTTTAAACACCTAGAAATATATCTAGAAATGTGTTTGAGAATCCATACTAGCTGAACCTTTATTGGGATCTCTGTGCTGCCACAGAGATGAGCTGTGAAAGAACCCCACTGTGCATCTCCTTTTACAGTAGCTGGGAGTTCAACATGTGTTGCCTGAGCTTGTCATTTTATAGCAGCCTCCACCTGGTAATGCTTTTTCTGAAGACCTGTGGGTTATAATATAATAATCATGGCACCGAGTATGCAGACAGATGAAGTGCAAAATACATTCCCTTTCCTAAAATAGCTGGGTGTTAAAGATTATTCCATGTGAAGTGTAGCGGTGTCCCTTTAAGTCAGTTTGGATGCTCGGATAGAGGTGTGAATGGCAGCTACAGCAGCAGGTTATTGTTCTCTCTCTCTGTAGCTTTGGAAGAGGAGATTGAAGCCATCAGGCACAAGTTTTCTCTCATCAGTTCCAACAGAATTAGTAATAATGCCTGTACTTTTCATTATAATTGGATTTGAGTAAACAGTCTCTTTGGCTTGTTCTGCCTCTCAGCTCTGGTAATTAGCAGGCTGAGAAAGAAATACCCTGATTTTTCTGAGCAGAGATGGGCAAGTAGCCAGCACACACCAGTATGTAAACTGGGTCACCAGCATAATCTTAATTATAAGTGATCATTAAAATGAAGTATGGTGTGAGCATGAGTGGAAAAAAGAGGAATCTGTCTATAAATTCAGGGTAGGAATGTTTTAATGTTTTATTGATAGACCTCAGGTTTGCAAGTTTCCCTGTGAATAAAGTTGATTGGTTTTGCTTTTAAAGCTCAGCTGGCATTGTAGTTACTAAGGGCATAGAGAGACAAAATATAACGTTTCTTTCTATTGGTCTGCCACTTTTATTTGGGAAATAAAACACTCAGCAGGAGTCTTTATCTTGACTGTGACCACTGGGCATTATTCCCAGTTAAAAAAAAAGAGAGAGATAGGGACCAGCTTGTCAAAATCAACTGGGTAGAGCATTTATGTCCATGAAAAGCACTCACAGTAGGTAACGCTACTCGCATGTCGGGAAGTGGTAAGACATACAAGAGAAGCCCACGGTATTGCCAATTCCTCAAGTAACATTTTGAGTTGCATTTTAAGTCCCAGCTTCCGGAATTATATTGAGTGCATGGAAATTTCAGCTGTCGGTTTAAAGACAGAAATTTTCTAGTTGTGGCTGAAGAGAAAGCCCGTAAATGTGTCTTGACAGCACAGGGGAATCCATGTTCTGTTTAAAATTATTTCTAGTTAGTTTAAGTAGCTAAAATAACTATTGTTTTCTTTGTTGGTTGTAATAATGAGGGTTGTGTTTTTCTGATATTTTTGTTGTGTTTTGCTAACTTTCACTTCACTAATTAGTTTGCCGTTTCTATATTTCAGGCCATAAATGGAAGCAAGGGATGTGGTCGAAGGAAGAGATTGACATTTTGATGAGTAACATTGAGCGTTATTTAAAGGTATGTGTTATTATCTGCTAATTAACGTGATGATGCAGCCCCTGCTAGAAACCAACTTTCTTTAGCACTTCCCAGCATGTGCAATAAGTGATTCTGATCGATTTGTAGTGAAAATGGTGATTACCCATCTGAAATAAATAAGATAATTGTATCCGACCCAGAATGTAACATTGCCTTTAGTTTGTGTACTGATAATAACCCATTTTAAAATTTCACGTCAGTGTGCTTAAGTGGCTTAATCTCTTTCTCTGAATATTCATCACTCATTTCTTCGGTGAAGACAGAAGAAAAATTGCTCTAGGAATAGAGATAATTTTCCTTACAAAGTGTTATATACAACTTCCAGACTTCTTTGATGCTCTATATGTATTTGTTTGCTACACTAACAGGATGCCAGTGTTGGCTTTCTTCCCCTTAATACATAGTTGTCAGAATTAAGTGCAAAAATAAGCGTGCAGTTAACATGCTGACAGTGATAATTGCCCATATTCATATTGCTGGTTGGCTTACAGCTGAGAATGTATAGCCTGAATATTAGGGGTTCACCCACCTTCATTTGTGAATCAAAAAAAAAGCTCTGAATTTAGTCTTCATTGGTTAAAAAACCCTCAGTATTCATCGTAGAAGGTGTGCCTGCCCTTTAACCCTATTAGAATTTCTGCCACAATATCAGTCATAAGTAATACTTTTTAAATCTAGAGAAGCTTTTTTAAGGTAGCTAAATAATTTCTTTGAGTTACTGATAACTCATTTGATTCATTATTTTCCCATTTATCTGTTCTCTTCTACTGCTTTGAATAACTGAAGTGTAGTGATTTTTAGTTTAAGCTGAAGTTAAACTAAAGCTTTCCTTTTATCCTTAACTCTAATGTTTTTGTATCAAATTTGCTTTTAATTTCCATCAGAATAAGAAGAGTAGTTTAATTGAAAAAAATTGCTTTCAGATAAAAAATATCTAAAAGCATGTAATGAACGGATATCGCACTTTTTAGCAACCTTCCACTGTATAACCCCTGGAAAATTCCACCAGAGTATGTTTTCCATTATGTTCTAAATAACGCTTCAATGTTTGATCTTAAATACACTTCAGGCAGGTTTTTTTTTAGTGTAAATGAAAATTAAAGCTTCTATGTCTACCTTGACTCCAGTGTAACAAAAGCCTAGTGTTCAAGTGTTTGTATTTGAGGTAGCTAATTCATAAACACTCAGTTTATCTTTTGGGCTGTAGTATTTGAGATACATAGAAATTGCATAATAATATGCATAATAATATGCTAGTGTTCTTCGTTTCTAGGAGACTGTCTAAGGTGTTTTGTTTGTCTGCTGCTTTAATTTTTGTTTAATGCTTTCTTCTAGGCTCGTGGAATAAAAGATGCCACTGAAATAATATTTGAAATGTCAAAAGATGAAAGAAAAGATTTCTACAGGACAATAGCTTGGGGTCTGAACCGGCCGCTCTTTGCTGTCTACAGAAGAGTTCTTCGCATGTATGATGACAGAAACCATGTTGGAAAGTATGATACCCTCTAATTGCTGCGTGGTTTTATTGGTATGAGTAGGGTCATGTATTGAATGTTTGACATTTTATATGTGAGACAGAGGATTTTAGCCAAACATACCTGTCTCCTCCTGATCATGTCACCTCTGCTGAATTCTGGCAATGGTTGTGTTATATTGATGGTATCCACAACTTTAAAACAAAACAAAAGGTGCAGAGAGGATTCTGATACGATTAAGAGACTTTTGACACAAGCATGGATCTGCTGAGATGTAGTTTATTTCTAGAACTGTGACCTAGAGCGAATTAATCTACATCCCTCTGCCCTTAGTTTGCCAGTCTGTAAAGCAGTGGTTATAGTGCCATCCAGCAGTGCTGAAAAGGATGTTAGATTTTCATTTTTAAAGGTAATTGAAAATTAAAAATGCCATCTCAATGTTGATTTGTTTTTGATGGAAAGTCATCCTTATGGTGATTGCGAACTGAGATGGAAAGGAAGAAAATGTTAATAGCTGTTTATTTTAGAGACTAATCCACAAAATTCTAATTCTGTTCTTAGTAAGATCACCAAGAATGAGGAATTTTGCTGACAAATGAGAGGGATATTAGACCAGATAACCTTAGAAATGCACTGATGTGGAAAATGGCATTTCTTCATGTTCTTTGGAAGCATTCAGTGAGATTGTTTCTTACAGCCAAAATTCCTTAGTATCTTGGTGTAACTGAATATTTACTGTGTGGTTAGTAAAACAAAAATATTTGTACTGTATGATTTCTATTGAAAATAATGTCTTTTTATTTACCTATTGCTTAGGTATACTCCTGAGGAAATTGAAAAGCTTAAAGAGTAAGTCTTTTTATTAGCAAGGTCACACTACCTTGTTTATATTTAGTAGCTGGAGTAGTTTTTACAAGTGTTGTTGTATGACATCACTGAAAAGTTACAAGTAAATTTGACTGCTCCAACTCTATCAGCAAACAGTGGTCACTACATTAACCTGAAGAGAAATGAAACTACATTTGGATTATTCTTTTGGTATTATCTAATGTGTATTCAGGACATAAGCAATAAGAAACAAAGTTCTAAAGCAACCCTTCCGTTGAAACCAGTAACATTTCAGATTTTTACAAGCACAGTCAACGCTTGCAGTTATGTTTCTGAAAAACAGAAATTCCATTTCTTTAGGAAACCTGAGGAAAGGTTATTTCTAAAGAACGTGGCAAATCAAGGATAGGGTCTCCCTTATGAAATATTAGAGAGAGACATAAATTTTTGGGAAGGCTCTTTGATTTTACCTGTAAACCTGAGACATCTGGGAGGGAAGTGGGGAGAGGTGGAGTTTTATCTCCTCTTGCAGCTTTCCAGGGTTGAGCAGTTGGAACGAACCATGTTGCACTAAAAGAAGAAAGGGAATATATTTCATTGTGTTGCTGGATATGTTGGGATCTATTTAGCTGGTGTGTGTCATTCGCAAGATGCCCATGGTTCCAGAGGTATCAAAAGTAGTCATGGCTCAACATATTCAGCAACCTGTTGTCATGTGTGGGAGGAAAATAATAGTTAAAATTATGAACATGATTATGCAGGGGTTTGCCTCATTTAAATTGTAGGATGCCTGGGTTTTCATCAGGTATTATTTAAATTTCCCAAGGCTATTAGGAAACATTTCTTCCTGGAAGGGCTTGTGAAGCACTGGAACAGGCTGCCCAGGGAAGTTGTCGAGTCACCGTCCCTGGAGGGGTTTAAAAGATACACAGATGAGGCTCTTAGGGACATGGTTTAGTGCTAGATTGAGGTTATGGTTGGACTCGATGATCTTAAGGGTCTCTTCTAATCAAAATGATTTTATGATTCTGTCTCTATACCCCCTGAAAATCCTTGAGGAGCTTTTGCAGAATGAATGTTGACTGCTTTTCTAAACATTCATATTGTATTTAAGACAGTAATTAAGCCTCAAAGCATTCCCGCAAGACAGTTAGTTATTAAACATTTTATAAGTGAGTATCCTGTGGGTTAGCTGGCCCAAATGGCTACTAGAAACACATAGAAAAATTAGCAGTGATGACAGAAAATATGTTAATACTGTAGTATCAAAGAGACTCCCCATTGTGTTTAAGCCTGTATACTGCATGTTTATCCCAGTTTTATTAGAGTGTATTTGATATTCTGGTAATGTCTTCACTGGATATAGTCCTAATGAGCATGTTTCTGTTTAGGCTGAGAGTAAAGCATGGTAACGATTGGGCCACAATAGGAGCTGCACTGGGGAGAAGCGCTTCGTCTGTAAAAGATCGGTGTAGATTGATGAAGGATACCTGCAACACAGGTGAGGTAAATGCTGATGTCAGTAATGGATATTCTCATTAGAACTCTGTCACCTCTGCCCTTGTCACTGGTGTATTCAGAGATGTTTAACTCTGAACTGAGGGACTTATAATGTGAAATCTGGAGACATTTTTAGAACAGACTTGGTATAGGTTTCTCCAGTTTCACTTCCTCAATATCAGTTTATTTTTACTGTCCATTATCCATCATACGTTTATGCCACTGAAGTGTATTTTATTGAGGTGGGTTTAGAAGTACTTTCCCTCATGTTTAATGTTTATAAACATACACTGTATATTTGGTATCAGTTAAGAGGCGGATGCACTTTAGGAGTAAAGTATTGTTTATTGTAGTGTATATATTCAAATGGAAGGAAAATCTAGTCAGATGTCATGTAATTAGTGTATACTAAATTGTTGTATGGTTAATTTACTTCAACTAATACAATTTGGGTAGCTCAGACCAATTTGCTTTGGGTCACTATTTTGATTAAGTTCCATGTGGTTTAATTTACTTGCGAGAGGAAGGTAAGAGAAAGAAACTTGTCTGCAAAACAATGAAATTATGCATTTGTTAATCAGGAATGGATGTAGTATAAATCATTAGTAAGTAAGAAGAATTGTCTTCTTCACAAGTCAGTGTTTGCATCTGGAATAAGGTGTTAGGCACTGAAGGTAAATGTCTGATATGTTACAGATCAGAACAGAAGACGTCTGCTTTTAATTAAGTCAGGGACTCTTCTCTCTTTCAGGAAAGTGGACAGAGAAAGAAGAAAAAAGACTCGCAGAAGTAGTGCACGAGCTGACCAGCACAGAACCAGGTGACATTGTCACGCAAGGTGTATCGTGGGCTGCCGTAGCAGAACGGGTCGGCACACGCTCTGAAAAGCAATGTCGCTCTAAGTGGCTCAACTATCTCAACTGGAAACAAAGTGGGGGCACTGAGTGGACCAAGGAAGATGAAATAAATCTGATCTTGAGGTTTGTTGGTTTAGTTACTTTTAAAGGTTCATGATACATGATGTTAGCAGGATTCCATTGGGGTCCCTTTTGCCGGTTTCTTAGACACTAAAAACTCTAGAACCCTCCAAAAATCACTGCTGTGTTTACAGTTCCCAGAGATTTATTATTGAACATATTTTTTGTTTGTTTGTTTTTTTAGTGAATGTTAGTGTTCGTGAAAGGTGTCAGATTGAAAACCCTGGAGACTGAAGTCTTTATTCCACAGAAAAGGTACAGCACAGGCAGCGACCGTGCAAGCTTCCCACACGTTGCCCCACCAATGCGCTTTAACCCTTAACTGGAGGGTAGCTCAGTCTCCCTGCCCGTTCAGTCCTTGGCCTCTCTGCTGAGACGACCAACAAGGGTCAAGTGTGGTGGTGGTTTCTGTGATGTGGACGTCTTGTCTACAAAGAACTAAACCAAGACTGCAAATTAATTTCATGTAGGCCACCAGATACTGATTGGTTATCAGCATCTTTGACTATATTTGAACTGGCAGCCTGGTAGTAACTTTGGAAATCTTTTGCTCTCTCCAGTCTTCCTCCCATTTTGAATGCCTTTAACTCAGGCTTTTTAGCCAGTGGATTTTTAGGGGTTGATAGTTTTGGGTGGGAATAAAAAGCAAAGACATACAGGGAATCTAAACATTATTTACAGACAGATATTCACTAATTTGCTGAAGCTGTTTTACTTGAACTCAAAGTGAGGAACCTGATTGCACATTTCAGAATGTGTTGGTTATCTGGTTATAATCCTTAATATTCCACTACAAATTATATCTGCTCGGGTCTGTCCAGATATCCTTAACATCCTATAGGATTGTTTGGTTGGTTTTGGGAGCTCTTTTTTCCATTTTTGGTTTTTGTTATTGTTTGTTTCGGGGTTTGTTTTTTTTAGGGGGGACAGGGGGTGTTTTTGTGGGTGTTTTTTAGCTAGTAGCAGTGTTCAGTGCTATTTCTTGCTTTGTGAAGAGAACCTTTCTTAACTTCCACAAAATCTTTTCCCTCTCACTGTCCACCTCTCATTCGTATGCTCTAGGTACAGATGAGCTGGAGGCAATTCAGAGATATTTATAGTATTCAAACAGATTCTGGTAGAATCCTGTGTGCATAACATCTGCCAAAATAGCGTGAAGATTGTCTGGAGAGCCTGATGGAGTTAATTTATGAGGAACTGTTTAATACTGTAGTTAATTTCATCTACTTTGGCTAAGAAGCACCTGAGAGGAGGCAAAACTCTATGTTAAGGATGGATGACTATTATTTAGGAGAAAACAGGAGTAAATACCATAACATGAAATTAATTAAGTGAAAGTTCAGAGTGAATCTCAGTAAGTTTTTCCTGCCTTGGAGATGTGTTTGGGGAATGGTTTTCCAAAGAGAAAAGATGCAAGCACCATCATTTGGAATGCTTCACAATAATCCGATCAAACGCCTAATGTGTATGTAAATAAGGAGAATAATCCTGCATGGCAAGGAGATGGACTGGATCATCTAACAGGTCTAGTCCATCTTGTGTTGTTTATGATTCTGCTTGACCTCTGGCAGCGTGGAGCCGTGGAAGCCCATGTCGATTCATGAGCTCTGGTGGACTATTCACTAGCATGCCATTTTGCCGCTGTTACGTGTGACAAGACCAGGGATGCGCAACACCCCTTCCAGTCTGGAGGGTAGTTTCTGACAGGTAAATATTTTCTCTGTCTTGCCAGGATAGCGGAACTTGAAGTTTCTGATGAAAATGACATCAATTGGGATTTACTAGCTGAAGGATGGAGTAGTGTCCGCTCACCACAGTGGCTTCGGAGTAAATGGTGGACCATTAAAAGACAGATTGCAAACCACAAAGATGTTTCATTCCCTGGTAATGTACTACTTGCACACTTCTCTTCTGAAAGCTCCTTTCAGGAATGTCAAAGGAATAAGGCTGCGTTTTGTTATCTGTTTAAATCACTGCTGGCCAAAATGCACATTGCTCCTTTGCTGTAAGTTACTGGCCCCTTGTATCTGCTGGCTGAATTGCTCCTACAAACAATCCTTAAGTGTTTCAGTCGAAACAAGCCAAGCTGACATACAGAACTAAACGGTGGATTTTGCCAAGGCCCCTCGCTTTGGCTGAGCTGTATATGAGCTGTATATGAGCAGCTCAGCTGGCAGATCTCAGATGATGATCTTTGGTATGGAGGGCAGTGACCTCTTCTGGTGGAAGAGGATGTGTATTTGCAGCCTCACAGTATCACCTCAGGTTAGATCTGTTACCTTTAATGCGTTAAAATGTAATCTGCGTGAGGTGCTGTATCTTCACTGTAGAAAGAGATTTACTACAAGCTGTACAGTGAGGAGGGAAGGAATCGGGAGTATAAAACTCCCCAAATACATCTCTTGTAGCTCAGATGCCGGATCAGAGAAAGTAGCACCTGAGCCAAAAGGTGTATTAGTCTCTGTGACTTGTCATTCAATCCTCCTTTTCTCTGCCTTTGGGAGAGGAAAAAAAAAAATCAGAGACATTGTTAACGTCATTAATGCAAGGTGTAATTTAATGGACACTTTTGCTGCAGTCATCACTGTAGTTATATGTTAGTCATACCTGGAAGCTGCAATTGAGAGTGTAGCCCTGTTAATATGGTATAAACCGTATGCTAATAGACAGTTGTTGCATTGAATAATAATATAACTACACCACTGCATAAACAGGATCTGTTCTCTTTGCCCAGACAAAATGTCATGCTGTCAGGAGTGAGAGGTGGTCAAGCAGTTCGCTGTATTGAATGCTGGAAAAGCAGAAGCCTCAACTTTTGTAACCTCATATATGTCAACCCCTCCCTCAGTGGGACCAAAGTGATCACAGGGAAGCAACCTGGGCAGTTTTATTGGAGCAATGAGCCACTTCTTGCACAAAGAATGGTAGTATAGCCACTGCGAGATTAATTCTCTCTGGCTCCCTGTTTCCAGTGACAATTCTGTCAGTCTCTTGAACAAACCCGCCTCCATGTTTTGTAAGATCGGAGAGTTAATTTCTGTCGGCAGCGTTACACAACTATGATACTGGCACTTGGTTGTAACCTTGGGGATATACCATACATGTTTTCAGAGAGCTCCAAAATTTTATGAGCTTTTTTTCTTTTTTACAAGCATCGCAAAATGTCCAGATTCCTTGACAAAATCAAATTCACTCCAGTAGTTAACTATAAATGTGACTAATATATGTGCTAAATTTCTAGTTGATATATTTCTATGAATTGTTTAGATTCCAAATTCAGAAGGATTTTGGTTATTTTTTTTCCTCTTCAATAAATCTCGCATGCAGCATTTTAAATGTTCTTCTTCAGCATTGCTTTAGCATGAGTATTCTTTCTCTCAGTGCTGATAAAGGGTCTTAAACAACTCCATGAGAACCAAAAAAACAATCCAGGGCACCAGCTTTCGGAGAACAAGTCTGGAAGTGGATTACCAAACACTAATTCCAGTTCGGGGGTTCAGCACGTGCAGATTCGAGTGGCTCGTTTGGAGGAGAGCGCAGGCAGCACACCCAGCACTGTGGCAGCTCTGCAGATTCCTGTCCAGATCACACATGTCTGTAAGTAGCTGAAACGAACGGCTTTCTACCCTCTAATGAAACCTAAAGGTTTCTTACGTTAAGATGGTGAAGGAGGAGTGGGCATGTCTTAAAGAATGTTAATAATTCTGCTTTGGTCTTGCCATAACTTCAGAGTAAGGATTTCTGGATGCCATTTGCCAGGTTCTAACTTTGTTAGGCAAATGTAGATATTATTGTGACAGTGGTACCAAGAAGCTGCAGTTGGAGCACCTGGACGTAGGGGGTTGTAGATGTCTGTGTGTGTGCATGAACACAAGAACTTGCTGTATAACATGGTATTTGAAGAAGCTTCAGTACATAGGTGTCTTAATGGAGATGCAAAATATATGGTTATTTCTTTAATTTCTTGTGGTAGCTCTTGTCTAGAGCATTGAACATAGAATCATAGAACAGTTTAGGTTGGAAGGGACCTTCAAAGCTCATCCAGTCCAACCCCTGCCGTAAGCAGGGACATCTTCACCCAGATCAGGTTGCTCAGAGCCCTGTCCAGCCTGGCCTGGGATGTCTCCAGTGATGGGGCATCCACCACCTCTTTGGGCAACCTGGGCCAGGGTTTCATCACCCTCAGTGTAAAAAATTTCTTCCTCATGTCCAGCCTGAATCTCGCCTCTTTTAGTTTAAAACCATCACCTGTTGTCCTATCACAAGAGGCCCTGCTAAAAAGTCTGTCCCCATCTTTATTATAGGCCACTTTTAACTACTGAAAGGCCTCAATAAGGTCATGAACATGGTCTCCTCTTGTGTAATACATTCCTTGCTATATGCCTAAGTCCTGATGAAGGACACTTAAGCAGGAAGGTATATAATGTATTTTCTACCCTTGTTCTTCATTATGCAGACACAAACACTCTGGAGAGCATTAATTAGTTGGTTCTCAGGCACTGGAACAGGCTGCCCAGGGTGGAGTCACCGTCCCTGAAGGCATTTAAAAGACACGTATATGTAGTGCTTAGGGACATGGTTTAGAGGTGTTGGGTTAACGGTTGGACTCAGTGATCTTAAAGGTCTTTTCCAACCAAAATATTTCAATGTTCAGCTGATGATCTGCTGTAACCACTGTATTTTTTTTAAGTTTGTGCTTCCCATCCTCTTAAGAATGAACTTTGCTCATTATCAAGCATCTATAACCAGCTCTACTTTGATGGTAGTGCTTATTGGGTTTTTTTGTAACTAATCTTATGAAGCAACTCCATTCATTCCAGTCCAGCCGTTCTGTATGCAACCTGTCGTCTCTCTGGCCTGTTATTTTCCACTGCTTGTCATTTTTTAATTTTATTAGAAAAATTAGCTAATAAGACTAAGAACTAATTATTCAGGCTATGACTAGATAGGCATTTGGTAGACAATTTTTTTGTGTATAATTTCATTATATTAGCCTATCTTAAGCGCTGTCTTCATTTTCTTTGGTTTATGTCTTAAATAAAATGTCATGCTATACCAAGCCAAAAACTTTTTATCTGTAGTAACACGGTGGTCACATACTTTGAACCAAGCTGTTCAAAGCCACTGAGTTTTTATGAACAGGCAAGATGTGCTGGGACTCTGTAACTGTTAGTCCTTTCTGAATTTAATCCCATAATGGTTATTTTGTGATGACACTTGCCCTGGTCTGCCTAAATAGCCTTTTTTCCCCATTTTAGTCTGCTTGGCTGAAGAATTTCTGTTCGTGTAATCCAAGTGAGTTTTGCATTGTGTCTTTTCTGTCTTTTCCAATCCCATGAGAGCTGATCCCATCAGCCACTTGCAGCTGCATTAGACAGAATACTCAAGGTTTCAGAGGGATAATTCCTGTAATCTTTATGGATATAAATGGCTGAGTAACAGACAGGCCACACTTTACAGCTATCTGCTACTTGATGCCAGGAAATCTGCAGCAGGAAACCTTGGACATGCCACTACAACAACAAAAGCTTTAAAAACAGAGCTTATATCTTCTTAAGAGACCAAAATTAGTCTATTTTGAAGCTGGTGTCTGAAAAGGCCAAGTTTCCAGTGCTTGAAGCACCGCTGTCATGTAGGTCTTTTGCCCTTTTGGTATTTATGGAATTACTGGATAGTCCCAGGCAAAGTATGAATTTGCCTGCAGCCTTTGAGTTTTTTAAGAATAACTGAAAATCATAATTATGGTTCTGAATAGGTTTTTGATACCTTATAAAGCTTTGGATAAGAGCTGTTTGGACCTGGTAATCTTGAAATGTCTGATACGTAAACTGTGCTTATCTTAGTTTTAGAATTAATAGAGAGAATTAATTATACACTTGTGGTAAGAAAGCTTACAGCTTTTATACACAAAATCATGACACACAGGGCAGGTAAATATGTTGGGGAGCATCTGTTTCATCAGCAGTGGACATACTGGGGGGGGCAGAAAAGGTTAAAAATAAAAAGACAATATTAAACCTGACACCACTTTACAGCTGGGATATCATTACACCAGAACCTCTTACAAATCTCATTACAAAAAGTAATTAGGTCGTGTCAGGTAACTTTATTTTTCTGCTTTTATCCCTGTGCACTAAAACCATACTTTCTTTCGCTCTTTTGGATTGTAGAATTCCCTCTTTAAATTGTATTGTATCTTGGGTACCAATTAGAAAACCATGTAATTAGGATTGCAGCCAGTTTTCTTTTTCTTATTACTGGAATTAACAGTACCCCACTATGTGGTAATTATAGTATGTTATGCCCTCTGCAGGGCTGTACGTTTTGGTTTACATACTTTCTTTGTCTTTTTTTCTTCCTTTTGCAGCTTCAACCGATTCCCCTGCTGCTACTGTTGACTCTGAGACAATAACACTGAACAGCGGAACACTACAGGCCTTTGAGATTCTTCCAGTAAGTAACAGAGAACTGGTATTTGTTTCTGTGGTTTTTCTTTTGGGCACAGCTACTTCTTAGACTCTGGAACTATGCATTTATCAAAAAAAACCCAACCAAAACCAGTTCTGAAGTGAAGAGATCTAAAACTCAAAGTTCAAAGCAAAATGTATTTCTAAAGGTGTAATTCACGCTTTACTTCACAGCCCTAATGAATGCTTTAAATCTGTCTTAATGCCCTAGTGCTATGAAGGTTTTTTTTGTGCTTATGGGGGTATTTTGTTGGTTGGGGATTTTTTTAGTTTGGGTTTTTTTTTTTTGGTTGTTGTTAAAATCTGACATAACAGAGCCAGAGAAAGCTCCCAGCAAGTAAATCACAGAATCATTTTGGTTGGAAGAGACCTTTCAGATCATCGAGTCCAACCATAACCTAAATCTAGCACTAACCCATATCTCTAAGAACCTAACTGATGTGTCTTCCAAATACCTCCAGAGATGGTGACTCTACCACTTCCCTGGGCAGCCTGTTCCAAAGATTCCCTCAGTCCCATTGCACTGTAATTTACAGCACAATTTCTCTTTCATTTCAATGTTAAGAGCAAGTTGAATTTCTTTCTTTCTTTACTGCTGTTGTACAGCATATTACAGCCCTGCTTGACTGTTAGTTGTAATACTTGTCTTGGTAGCCTGAGGCTGTAGATGAGTTTTTCTACTTCTGGAGTGCAGAACAGTGAGAGATTGGATTTGTGTGATTCCGGGGGACTTACAGTTAGGCTAGTTCACAAGAGGAGGGGAGATTTAAGTTAGACATGGGGAAGAAATGTTTTGCACTGAGGGTGGTGAAACACTGTCCCAGGTTGCCCAGATTGGTGGTGGATGCCCCATCCCTGGAGACATCCCAGGCCAGGCTGGACGGGGCTCTGAGCAACCTGATCTGGGTGAAGATGTCCCTGCTCACGGCACTGGATGAGCTTTGAAGGTTCCTTCAACCCAAACTACTCTACGATTCTATGTAAATAAGCACACTTGGTGTGTCCCAGGAAGGCATTGCATTTGGGTATTAAACTTGTATTGTCTTTTGTAGTCTTTCCATCTCCAGCCGACTGGCACACCAGGTACATACTTACTACAGACAAGCTCAAGCCAAGGCCTTCCTTTAACGCTGACAACAAGTCCTACCATGACCCTCACGGCGGCTGCTGCTCCAGCCTCCCCAGAGCAGATCATTGTTCATGCCTTGTCGGTATGTATGTGAGCAGCGAAAAGACTGGAGTTTGGGCAGTGGGGGGTATTGGAACATAATAATGCAGGTCACTATATGCGCGTGTTAAATTTGTAAACAGTTCTTAAGTCATAACAATGTTATTTCGCTTAAAATACTGACGCTGAGAATTTAGTTTTCTGGACTGTTTCTAAAAAGGAGCTTCAAGTTGGTTGAAAACAGCTTAGTAAGCAACTTAGTTCATATTGTGGCTGAACGTGTTGTCTCCATCTAGTGGTTTGTCCCACTAAAACAAAACACCAGGGTTTCCTGATGTTCCTCTCAGAAATATGGCTGTTCACAAAACTTGTTCAGTAGTAACAGAATTACTTTTTATTAGAGGAAAGGAAGGAGAAGCAAACTGGAGATCAAATAATAAAAGTGATGCAAAATTCAGGAAAAAAGCTCTGATCAGTTGCTTCTGTTTCATATTACATATTTACTTTGTGAATTATAGAACAGTTGACACCAAATTTAGACTACAAATTCATCATTTAAGGCCGGAAAAGGTCAACAGATGACCCAGGCTCACATGCTATATACATAAAACTCTAAATTACACTTACTAATAAATTCTTTGAATTCTTTTGCTTTCCTTTGCTGAAAGATTTGAAGATATTTAGAGGAAAGCCTCTGATGTTTTTTTGTTTGTGTCTCTTTGTGCAAATACCGCTTACAGCCAGAGCACTTGTTAAATACAAGTGACAATGTCACGGTGCAGTGCCACACACCAAGTGTCATAATCCGCACTGTTGCTGCTGAAGACATCTCCTCCTCTGTCGCTCAGGCAGAACTCGCTGTTGATTCAGACATTCAGTCGGCTGACCTGACAGATCCTCACGACACCCTAGAAACAAACACTTTCCCAGGTGATATCCATCCACCCAAGCTGAGTGACGAAGAGCAGTCAGCCTACAATGAAGATGATGCCTCCAAATTCAGTGGCAGGAATAGAACTGAACTAATGGATGGAGTTACAGTAAGAACTGAGATTACAGATGCTGACTTGAAACAGGAAGAGGATTCTCACTCGGATTTACCCAGCACTTACGTTACTGAGGTAAGAGAGCGTGTGATACTTGATATTTTTCCCATTGCTGCAACGAGAATGATTTAATTGCATCGTGAACCTTTACGTTAAACTATTTGTATGAATATGTCAGTGATTTCATGTGTATCATAGTTCTAAGCATTTTGTTCGGATCTTCTATCCCTGAGCTTTGTTAATATGGCTGTGAAAGTGCTAGCATTTAATATGGAACTAAGGCATATATTTAACTTTGTCTGGAGCATTGAGTACCTCACTAGCTGTGGAGTTGTTTCACTACTCAGGGTACGTTCGCTTGATGACTTTGTCAGGCAGGAGCGTTGGTGGCACCAGACAGTTGCCTTCACCTTAATCCTATTTGATGATGTTGCTTTAAACTAGGCTGTTAATTGTCCAACACACATACTTTACAGGTAGAGTGCTGAGCAAGGTAAGGTACAGTGTTTAGCTTTTGCTCTATGTATGTAATAACATATTTCTAAGTGCACCACAGTTTCCATTCTTTGAGGACTTCTATTACACATAGTACTCCAGTTAACTATCTGTTAAATTGGAATTTAGCCATGTTAGCCATCTCTCTCTGGCCTCAGTTTTATTCGGCTCCAACACCTGAGATGCAGACATGCGTTTATCCAAATTCGGGCATTTGGATTGTTTCTACTAAGTTGCTCCATCTTTCAGTTGCTGAAACTATCATAATGAGTAAGTCAAAGAAAACAGATATGTTAAAAAGAAGATAATTCTCTTTAGTGGGTAGAAAATACCTCTTCCCTTAGAAGCTTGACTAGGTTATACTGTGGAAAGATATGAGTTAGATTCAAATACCTCATCCTGTTCTCTAAAACACTGTGCTCTACAATTGCTGTAATTCTGCTTTATCCATCTTGAAAATCCATTGTTGATATGCTGAGACTTTGAAAAACAGATATTTCATATCCATTTTGCTTTTACAAAGAGGAGAATCTTTCAACGTCTCCACAGTCTGCTGCTGCAGAAGTATTTGGATCCTGAACACATCTGAGGCTGGGCATTATTCTTTCATTATTTTCTTCCCTGTCTCATGGTTGACATAGTTATGATAAGATTCTCAACGACTAAGGCAGCCCATCAGCTTTCTACTCTTGGTTTAAAATTTCAGCTTCTCAGGGTAGAATTAGTAAACCTTTGCTACAAACCTAGTTCCTAATTAAACTTTGTAGAAATTGCTTATGGCAGCAGGATGTAAAGACGTACAAGACATTCTTTCTATACAAAAAAAACAGAGTTTGTAATTCTGCTTTGCCTTACACTTCTAGTCAGATAGTGAACTGTGAGTGATTCTAAGTGAACAGTTACTCTAGAAACACATGCCTAAATTTTGCTTTCTTTAAGTCAGTGTTATTTTTCTGCGTTAGCCAGCGTTGCGCTGTCGCTGTGCGTGTGGGCAGTGGGAAGCAGGCATGCTGCAGGGTGTTATTATTCCTGCCTGGGAAAGGTGCCCATTTGCCACAATGGCTTCTTTAGTTTTTCACGCCTCCTTTGGCCAGTTCCACACTGCTTATCGTGGGCCGGTTCCGCTGTGCTCTCTGCAGAAAGCTGCTTTTGCCGGTCAGGCACGGTGTGCCTTGCGTGAATGGGTGCAGTTTGGAACAGGTCTGATTCACTGAGCTGTAGCTCTCCAGCAGCACCAGGGAAGGGGTTTTCAGGCAGTTGCCTTTGCAAAAACATTGGGAAACTATGTAGGAAAGCAAGTTTTCCTAAAAAACTAGGTGGAGGAACTTGGGGTTTTCTTTAACCTCTCCCAGACATTTCCCACTCTCTCTGAAAACAGGGATAAATCCAGGTACCCCCTATTGTGCCAGCAACATTTACTAGCGTTCTGCACAGTGATTCCTGAAGCTCGAACAAACTTTACACATGTTACACACAAAAACTGGAACCCAAATATCCCTGCTTACTGTGGCAGCACTATCTAGGATGTATTTTCACTGCGTTTGCAGAATCAGGAGCCCGCTGGAGTGTGCTGGGACACAAAGTGAGCCAGACGTGTTATTGGCATTTCAGTGCTAGCGCTGCTGGACCCAGCGAAGAGGCAGCAGCTCTTATGGAATCAAAAGAAGGTTGGGGGTGTTGACAGTCTGTACCTGGAAGGAATCAGTGTGTTGCTAATTGTTTTTATATAATGAGGCTCAGCTCAAAATGTTTGGAGCCACCCTACAGTCAGCAAGTTACAGGGCAAGCAAGGCACAGTAATTAAAACGGGTCTTTTGAGCTCTATGTCCGGTAGTTAAAACTTGACACAGAAGTGGGAATTGCAAAACTAAGTATTAAGTTCAGGTAAATCGATTGTGTTTGTGAAGCTGGTAAGTACTACAAAGGCAATGCTTCAGTATCTCAGAACATCTAGACAGCAAGTACTGCCAAAGCTTAATTATTCCTCCTTATAGACAAAACGTTTGATGTACAAGAGGACGTTTTATCACCACCCAGCAGGCTCTCCTCTCTCCTTACCCTCATACTGCTCACAGCGTAGAATTCTTCTCATCTTGTTTTTAGATGCCTGCACTGCGATGAAACGTGCCCTGTAAATGCTGTAATAAACTAGCTCAGATGCTGACATTTAAATTTAATGAGATAAAATTCATCCAGGGAGTCTGTTGCTTATTATGGCGTGTGGCTGACCACAGCAGGTTTTTTTGTTGAGGCTGCCAAGAATACACTGTCATGTCCTGTTGTTCTGTGTTGTGCAGGACCTGGGTTCTCCAACGATAGAAGAACAAGTTGATCAGCCTACAATAGATGATGAGACTGTGCTTATTGTTCCTTCTTCTCATGGTTTTATCCAGACAACGGATGATATCGATGGCGAATCAGTCTTGCCCCTGACAACTCTAACAGGTACATCAGTCCCTTCATGCGGATGCTGCAGCTAGGATTCATTCAGGCAGTGTGGCACTTTGGGGTCCCATAAACACCACTTTGTAGGTCCTTGCTTTCTCTTAAATTATCTTCCATGTCATTGCTATGAAACTTTAAGCAAGTTAGTTACCCTACTTGCTTCTGTAGAAGTGCAAGAAAGTCCCACTTAACCTTGTGGGAAAAGCATTAGAACAGCAGCTGCTTCATCACTCGCTGAGCTGTTTCCATTGCCCTTGAGCCTTGAATTAGTACACATAGGCTAATGAGTAACTTTCTTTAGTGTGTGTTTCCTCACACCTGGTTCTTGAATTAAATTTCTTATTTGAGCGAAGACCAGAGGCATCAGAAATGGCACTTGATGCCTCTCGTGATGAGGGGCTGGGCTGTTTGGGGTTGTGTTTGCACAGCACTCAACTGGACGGGCTTGCACCATGCTTCCCAATGCCAAGAGTCATCTCAGACACATTCTCCCACTGCTGCACCTAACAAGAAAGGGTTCTCCTTGCAAAGCCATCAGAGGGTCCGCAATAGGCCTGACATAGTCATACCTGATTAATCCAAATGTGAGTCACACCAGTTGCATCTATATTAGTCACAGCTTACCTTGGAACTAGAAATCGAGGACTAGTTTGAGCAACATTGCTTAAAATCAGTTAAAATTCCAGACTGCATTTTCTGTCTCTGAAATGTGTATCTTGTTATAATGGCACAGTAAATACTGGTTCTAATGTACTGTGTCTCCTGACAGATCCTATCCTGCAGCATCACGGAGATGGGTCACACATTATCGGCTCATCGTTGGGCAGTCCCGCCTCGGAAGATTCAAAGGACGTTGAAGATTTAGTGAGCTGTCACTGAGAAGCAGTCATCGTGTCCATTTTCTATTGACCGTGTTCACATTGTGAAATTAGTGACAACCCTGTGCCACATTTCCAAAGAAAGTAGTCGGTCCGTGTCTTTAAACAGAACCTTCCAGTTTGAAATGACTACAGTGCACTTTCTCTGCTCAGGCTATTTACCTCATTTGTGAAGGGTTACAGGGCAGCAAACCGAAGCCTGATGTCTCAGCCAGGGTGTTTCAGTGTTTGTAAAGAATCTCTTGCAGTGCACACTGCTGGGATCCACGTGGTCAATTCTGATCTGACTCGTTCCTGGTGTGCTGAGCTGCACATCTGGAAAACTGGACAGAAGTCAAGGGTTGTGGACCGTAGTCTCTTAGTGCCACAGCAAGAATGAGTTTGCACATGTTTCATGAAGAAGGCGTGAGGAATTCTGCACTTACTGACTGTTGTAATACATGGAGTAAGAGACTGTTACATTTCAGGAAAAAATGTATTCCATCGAGGACTTCAGGGAGCACAGGCAGCATCATGGAGAAATGGTCTGTATTCCCATCTCGTCTGGTTTGTTAGTACATCTGCGGCATAGGAAGAAAAACACAGATGCTTATGGGACTTGCCAGGTCTGCTTGTTCCTGAGGACTCCGTTGCTGGCAACGGACAGAGCTCAGAAAGATCACTTATGGATTTTTCTTTTTAATTTTTTATTTTCTTTCATCACTACAGCAAGCTGAATAAAAAGGGAAGGGCTATGAGAAAGGGAAGCTACTGGGACTCACCAGCCTCCCCCCACAAGCTTGTAACTTCTTTGAAGACTGTTGTGAGTAGGCTGGAACATTTGTCTCTCTCGCTGTTTACATGACACTACCAGCCACCTCTCCAGAGGTGATTTATGCAGCAGGTTAGTGGATTGGGGGTGGTGTGGAGGTGGCAAAGTCTTGGAGAATGAGCTCTGTGAGAATTTGGGCATAGGGCCCCGAGGCAAAGGGAGCCAATTGATTCCTACGCTCAAGGGTTGGAACAGACACTAGGCTGAGCAGCAGCCTGTTAGCTAGGGATTGAGAGAAAAAGCTATAGAAACTAAAGACTCATGTATAAATTATTTTATTTATTTCTGTAATTAGCTCTTCATAATCAAGAGTTGGTCTTTTTCAGTCTGTGGTTTTGTTAATGTGAAAAACAAGTTGTAGTTTCAAATGGTTGCCTAGGGAACAGAAATAATTGTATATTCAGTTTAAACGAAATAAAGAGTACTTGTCTTACGTAACTGTAAGATGCCATTTATTCATACTGCTACAGATCCTTGCAATGCTGCAGTTTATTTGTACAGTAATAAAAAATGCAGTTTTTTCCAAAATGAAAAAGCTTGTGCCATTCTGAAACATCAGTACAACTGGAATGTTCATTAAGTGCAACAGTAGCTCTTCAAAAAAAAGCAGAATGTCACGTCTTATGGCAATAATTCTCCCCAACAAGAGGGACATTACATATACATTTACATGAAAATCATGTACTGGTTTATCCTTGCACAACCCACTTCTTTCCTCTCAGGCTGATTGTCCTCACTGAAATGTCTCGAGCTGAGAGCTGAGCTGGAAGCAGTCTGGCCCAGGAGCATCATCACTGAGATCCCCATTGTCCATCATTTGCCCACTTCATGGAAGTACAGGTTGGCACATATACATAACATGACAATAGAAAATAATATATAGTAAATCAGGTTCCTGAATTTAGGTTCCAGGTCTCCTTGTCGATACCAGTAGATCTGGAAGAGAGAAGGAGTTTGTATTAAAAGGCCAGGTACTACTTCTGAGGAAGCTTTTATAGTAACTGAACTGGCAACTTCTAGAAGTTGTTTTGAATGGTTGTGGGGTTTGTTTTTTTCTGTAAAACAACCCAGCTTCATCTTAGTAGAGAAGACTAGGTGTGGAATCCAGCTTATTTTCTTAACAAGAAATACCACCTATGTTTTCTTAACATGCTCGTGGAATACACAAAGAATTTGGCAGGGTCTTTCTTCCCAAAACAAGGCTGTTTGTGAAACAAGGGTGCTGGGTTAGCTATGAAGACATGAGTTATCTTGTCAGCTTTGTTGAAGAGGATGGGTTGGTTGGTTGGTTTGTAAACATTCAAAACTGGCTACACAAGGTTGATGACGCCCAATGTCAGTACAAGATATATCTATCCTGGCTACCAGCTGTAGAACCAGAAACTGGTCCTGACCAGGGAGCTCAGGGCTGTGACCATTCCAGGTCAGAGCTGGGGGAAGGAGAATGCTCCAAGTATGAAAAGCTACAGCAGAGGAAGGAGCCACTGATGCCCCTGCTCATTGCAGGGGGGTTGGACTAGAGATGATCTTTGAAGATCCCTTCTAACCCAAACCATTCTGTGAGCTCTGAGCTGCCAGTTCCCTTTGCCAACGCTTGGGACCAACTCTTGGGATGCCGCAACTGTTGAGAAGAGGAACCTCTGCTACTACCCAGACAAAGTGGCACCTGCTGTAGCTTCTTGCCCCTGTAACTCATCCCCTGAGCCTCTGAAAGGTCAAGGACTCTTCCAAGTTCCCCTCTGGCCCCACTACCTCAAGAGCTTTGCTCCACCTTCTGCAGCACAATCATCTCTGTGTTCCCCTCTCACTGCTCTGCTCCCGAGTTTCCTACTTCATGTCTCCACTGGCAGCTACAGTTGGCACCGTGACAGAGGTGACAAGTCTTGCATCACAGCTGGGCTGCAGAAGTTGGCTTAGTTCACACTGCAGCAAACACGAAAATGCTTCCCACGCTTTCATAGTCAACTTGTTCTATGGAAGCAGGAGCGCTTTTCCGGGAGAGTGTAAAAAAGAAGGCGGCACCACGTAAAGCAGATTTTATTTGGATTTAATCCTCAGTCATACCCTCAAAAGCTCGCACAGCAAATGTGGTGGTACTTACAAGTATGCCAGCAGAAATGCAACACAAGGAGATGCAGAAAGCAAAAAATATATTCACAGGTTTTGGAGGTAGTTGCGGGAAGACAAAAGCACTGATTAGAGTGACCTGTATGGAGGAAAACAAAGATGAAGACTTTGCTCTCCCCTGTCGTACCGCAGCGCTCTCGTCCGTCTCTGTACACCCCTCCCTGCGCTTTAACTCCCACCACGCGAAGAGCTGAAGGGAAATGTAGAATTCTGGAGGAAAATTACTTGGACACAACTGCAGACATAGGAAGTGGGGAAATAAAATGATGAAAACTTCACTTGTATCAGGAAACTGTCCTCCGAACCGCCAGAGAGCCAGCAGGCACGGGGGTGCTCACCACCCGTGCAGGAGCATCGCTTCAGCCAAGCATCCCACCAGCTGGCACCTGGGCTCTCCCAACACCTCCCTGCACCCCAGCTCGCACGCGATGCTGCCGCCATGGACCACAGAACTGATGCTCTCCAGTCACAACAGCGTTGGGTTTGTCTTTAAAGCTTGGGGAAAGCATAGCCTGAGACAAAGTGACAAACCAGGGAAAATCTCCTATAGTCCATAAATAGAGGGAAATAAGTCATAAATAGAAGGAAATCAAGACAAGCAAAACAGTTCTCCATCATAAGCACTTTGTCATCTCACACAGCCTCAAATGTGGCCGGGATGGACAACCTGCCCACACACTTGGGGCTTTTTATTGCACAGCCAGATCTTAAAACACGGCTTGAAGAAAGGCTGTGGAGTCTCATTCTCTGGAGACATTCAAACCCACCTGGACATATTCCTGTGTGATCTGCTCTGGTGAACCTGCTTTACAGGTGGGTTGGACTGGATGATCTCCAGAGGTCCCTTCCAACCCCAACCATCCTGTGATTCTATGAAAAGTATTCTCCTTCTTCCCCTTTTGTCAAAGAGTTTCACAAGACCGATGTGCTCCAAAGTGACTACCAGGGCCCCAAACTACAGCCTATTTGGTCAGCGAAATTTTTCCTCCTGTTTTGGGGAGGAATTCTGGTTTTACACCACATCAGGTAAGAGAGAAACAAAACGCAGGACGGAGGATACTTACTACAAGCAGCAAGGACGTTAAGCCGCCAACAACTAGATTGATGACTCTGTCCTGAAGAAGAGAGAGGACAGTTACATGCACGCCTTATTAAAAAATAAAAAAGAGAAACCACACAGAACAGTAATGGACAATTCTGAGTGCACCACATCAGCCAGGACCCATGTTATCCCCAGCACACCCAGCAGCAACACTGAGGCTCCCTGGTCAGCTCCAAAGTTTTCCATTGACTCCATGGACCTCAGGGAGGTTGTACTGGCCATGTCCTTGTGCAGCAGGTTTGCTCATTCGGAACTGGCTTCTTCACCATGTCCAAATCAATCACAGCTGTGCAAATCCTTTTTGAATGTCTTTTTAAAGTGGGAGAGCACAGACGGAGATTAAAGGAGAAAGCTTATTTTAGGCACAGAGCCCAAGAATGAATAGCTTTATAGTGTCTCAGGTGGGAATTTGTGGGCTGCTGGCAGGGAGGTGAATGTTCCCTGCATCCCAAACGTTCCCACAGCACCAGTAGACCCAAAGACCCCTCAGGGTGGCCCTGCTTGGACAGATGCTTCTTTCTGCTGCTCCCCATCAGTATAAAACACAGGGCTGGGAGAAGAAAATCTTTTTGCACCTAGGAAGAGGCATCCCTGGGTGTCAGCATCACAGTCCCACCCCAGACGGCATCAGGGCAAGGACCAGCAGTGACACCGGGCTGTGTCACCATGGGCTCAGAGAAGACCCCAGGGCAGGACCTTGGTGTTGACACAATAAACAACTTGATGCAAAAGGAGAGCACTCCCATCTCTGCCAAGACACCTGCCTCCCCCCTTGCCTCACAGTGCCGCTCTAACAACAAACATCTATTGCCAAAGTCGGACTGGGCTGCACGCAGCCAGGTGTAACACCCCCAACAACTGGCTCCCCAAATAAAACACTAGAACAGCTACAATAGAAAAGATGTGCAGAGATAAAAAAAACAAACTCAGAACTTCAATTAATTATAATGGGGATTGTTAAAATGTAGGCTGAAAAGACAGTGAGAAAAGGAGAGTCATTTGCGAGAGCTGCAGCAGAGAAAGCATCTTGTCCAAAGACATCCCAGCTGGCGGGCAGCACAACCCAGGCTTTGCTCCTGGTCACGCACTCGTCTTCTCCTCTGGCATTACAGTTTGGAAGCTGATTTATAGAGGGGAAAGCCCCAGGTTGTGAAGAAGTTTAGCGGGGCAGGAGGAGAAAGCAAAGAGGAGAAGGCAGAGAGCCAAGCAGGAGATCACCAGCCCTGACTTAGGGCTCAGCAGAATTCAGGTGCCTGAGCCTGCAGTTCAGTAACAGGTGGGTGCTGTGCCCTCTTCGGCGGCTGTTGGGTCCCTCCGAGCCCGAGGGTAAGGGCCACAGCCAGCAGAGTTTTAATAACATCTTTTGATAGTCCCAACTCCTCTATGTAAACCAGACCATTTATGCTCCTACAGCTCAGAGGCCCCAAGTCACAGCGGTGGCTGCAGCAGAGGGAAGTGACCGACCTCCATGGGAAACTGTCACCAACACCCCTGTGCAAGATCCTCGCCAGCCAGGCACAAAAGCCTCCTCCTCTCCAGCGTTTCTGCACACAGAGCATTCCCACAGCCCCTGGGAGCCATCTGTGAGGTACCTACCACCAACCTCAAAAAATGAGCTATGGGAAATAACTCCAGGCAAGTAATAGAAGCAACAAAATGAAACGCAAGCACATCACCTCCGTGAGACATTATCACAACAGCTCCACTGGGCTCCTCCACCTAAGCTAAAATAAATTAATCAAAGAACTCAAAGCTAACTTTAATCTAGACAGCATGCGGTGGGGTCATCACCCCCAACAGCAACTCTCGTATCAGGACAGGACGGCGGTTTTGCTCTGCCCTTGCCCTGCAGACCTGGCTGAGCCCACCGAGGTGGTTCTGCAGAGGGGACCAGAGTTTGCATTTGGGCTGAGCTCCTCAGGGATGAAAGGAGTGCTCTCTAGACAGCTCGGCGGGGATGGACACACGGTCACATACCTGTGGACAGGACACCCCATCTAGAAACTCAACCATCATTAGGTTTTTCCTAATTAATTACAGACTTGGGGGGTGGCAATTTTAAGATAGGCAGAATTCACCTGTTTTGCCGGAACACAGACTGGTGTGCAAAGAGAAAACAAGGGGGTCAGACTCAGTGGTGACCGTGGAGCATTTCTCTCTCCCTGTTTTATTGTATACAGGAGAGAGTGTCCCTGCAGCACAGGGACCTCTTATCTCATGCCACCAAGTGATGGACGTCGCGGTAGCAGCCAGATTGGGTCAGGATGCCAGCACGGAGCAGCTTGGCTGCGTGACAGCCAGGCCCTGCGGTCAGGGCATCCCCTTCCCCATGCTTAAAACCGCAGTCGCTAAAATTTTCCAAGTGCGCCACCGGCAGAAGAAGGTATTTCAGGATCCAGAGATTAGAGCCACTGATCCTGAAATCCCAGGCTTGGCAAAGCAGTGAGAGGCTGGATGCCCTGGTGCCCGCTGACACTTCAGCCCCAGGCAGCTTAGCACAGCAAAAAGGTTAAAAATACACAAGCAGAGGCCGAGACAGCTAAAGGGATTGGGGATGACGGAGCCTTTCACCTCCGCGCTGTGTCCGAGCGCGCAGCCCAGCCTGGGCAGACACTTGTAGATATTGGGCAAACAGAAACGGGCTGGGATGAGCCATGTGTCCTACAAGCCACATCACCTGGCTGGCACAGCCAGCTCTTGCAACCAGCACAGCTGATTCTTGTCCAGCGTGACTCTGTACTATGAAAGCTGCTAGAGTAAAAAGATTAAGAAAAAAAAGGCATCATGCACATCAAAGCAGTGAGTGTGCAGGCTGCTGGAGGTCACCTGAACGGGTGCAGGGCGCTCTCACAGGGACACCAACTTCTGTGTTTCAGTGTTGCACAAGATGTATTAGGAAAGAGGAGGGTTTCTGCCCTCTCCTGCTCCACAGAGGGTGTTGCAGGGGCTGGAGGCAAAGGGCTGACCCCAGGGAGCTGCTGTGGTGCAGAGATCTCCCTCCAGCTGCCTGGTAAGGGAGATGTCAGGAAGCATCAAGCCCATGCAAAGCAGGAGGACACAATCCAGAATCCTTTGAGCAACAGGGAACCCGAGCCAGGAGGACTGACAGTGTATCCAACACCACCATGCCTGCCGCGCAGGCTTCGACAGAGCAACAGCTTTGCTCTTTGCCCCATTGCAGCTTGGCACGTTGCATCCACCAAGTCAGCAGCTTGTGGGCTGACCCCATGGGGAACAAGCTCCCAGCAGAGGCTCGGCCAGGAGAAGGGGAACAGGCTGGTCCCCTGGAGGGTGGGTACCTGGTGGCATCTCTGCAGGCGTGATGGAAAAGCCATTTTTATGCCTTACATCAGCAAGTCCAGATGGTCAGCAGCAACGGTAGCGAGATGCCAGCCCATTGCAGGGACACCTTAACCTAGTGCCAGATTGAACTACATGGAATAGCAGACAGTCCTGGGCAGAACAGGAGTTGGACTCGGTGATCCTGGTGGGTCTCTTCAAACCCAGAACAGATTAAGTACATTAAGTAAATTCATTCAAAAGGCTGGAGAGAGATGTCTGAGCACTGAGTGCGGTATGGGTAAAGCTATCAGAGATCACAGATTCAGAGTTGTAGAATAGTTTGGGTTGGAAGGGATCTTCCAAGTTCATCCAGTCCAACCCCTGCCATGATCAGGGACATCTTCACCCAGATCAGGTTGCTCAGAGCCCTGTCCAGCCTGGCCTGGGATGTCTCCAGGGATGGTTCATCCACCACCTCTCTGGCCCACCTGGGACAGTGTCTCACCACCCTCAGTGTAAAAAATTTCTTCCTCGTGTCCAGCCTGAACAACCAGCTGCTTATATTTAATGTTCCCATCACAGGGGAACCCAAACAGCTTCTACTTTCATCAAGAAGTCCTGCATCTGTAACATTCGCTCTCCTCTTTACCACCTTACCGCTCGTGCCTTTGCTTTGTATCATCTCATACCCGCTCGCTGCCAGTGCTGCATCCCTGGTAACCACGGCTGAATCCACAGCGCTTGGCATTCATCAGCATCGGCTTCCTACACACCCCTCTTCAGTCCCAGTGTGCCCACAACCTCTGCTTGCCAGCCAGCACAGGAGGGTGAGCTTGGCAGGAGCAGCCACAGCAGGGGAAGAAGATCAATGCTGCTGCTCAGCTGTCATCCCCATAGGGTGGCTTTAGCTCTAAAGCCGCCAGCTTGGAAACCAGGAGAGCCTAAGAAGACAACGAGAAGGCATCTCCATCTCTACATTCATCTCCAACCGCCGGCAAGGGTGCCAGACCCTGGTTTGGGCATAGGGCTCCCTGGTGCAGGAGCACTGCCCCTGTCCCTCCCCATGGCCTTGTGCCCAGCCCAAGCGGAGGGGCCCAATTTGCCAGCACTGGCCATTGCTTGCAGACACCCAGAACTGGAGCCACAGCACAGGGAGATGCGCTTCTCCCAGCAGCCCTGCTCCTATTTTAAGGCAAAGTTCAGCTTCACCATTTCCTAGATGGACCGTTTCCAGCTCCGGACCTCACCAGCATCCGTCTCCAAGCAACCCCAGTGAATCATGAAGGAAACCACCCCAAGCCAGCACGGCGATCCCTTGTCCACCGGACACGGGTACAGCACGGAGAGGCCACCGGTCCCACACGGAGATAGGCGGGGGTGATGAGCAGAACACCAGATCCCCGCTCAATCCCAGGAACTGGTATCAGCATCGCATGTTCATTATTTACAGCTCTCGTCTGCAAGCAGAGCTGTAGCCGGAAAGAGATGAGGGGTCAGGGATGGAGGGTTTGACTTGGGCTGGGAACTCTGGGGTTCGCCTGCTGGGATAGCTGTCTAGCTCCAATAGCACATCCCAGTCCCCAGCAGTCCCCATCCCTGGACGCTTCCCAAAATCCCTGGTCAAGAAGTGGCCAACACAACTCCAGCAAAGGTCCTCTCGCCTCCAGCGCTCCCCATCAGGGCTGGCACCCACTGTCACGGGAGAACTGTTCCCCCTCAATTCATCCTCTCGGAGGTCCCACCTGTCCTCCTCCTATCCCACATCATCTTTTTTCTCCGCCCTAATTTGGCTGGTATCACTTAATTTACGTGTTTATTAAATGTTGTAATTTTAGCAGCATTTCCAACTATTGCGTTTGGGGGGAGGATAATGGATTTTATCCACTTTTGCGAATAACTCAGCACAATTTCAGCCTGCAGCCCCGCAAACCCACACACTGATGGGTAACCTCTCCTAACAGGACGACCCCCAACCCTCAAACCGCCTAGAACAGGTGCGCACCGCCAGGTATCGTGACTCCCGAGGGGAATCAAGGAGCCCCCTCCCCAGCGCAGCCCCCCGAAACCGACCCCGACCCGCAGCAGCACCCAGAGCCGGCTGAGCGGCTTACGGGGGATTTGACACCTGAAGAGTCGGTGCCGCCGCACGTCAGCGCTTCCAGCCAGGGAAAAACTCATTACCAGGAGGGCACCAAGAGCAACCCCCAACACAATCTCCAGCAAAGACCCCCCAAAATTAGGTGAGATGCAGCTTGGGGTGCTGGGCCCCATGTTAGGGGGCTGCAGGGTGACACACCATAGAACAGGGCATCCTGGCTGGGGTGACACCCCCCCCCCAATACCCCAGCCCCTTAGGGGACCCCCTGGTGCTCCCTGCAACCCCAGCCCTTGCTGCCCCCCCGCCGGGGGCTTAAGGAGGGCAGGGGTGGTTTGGGGGGAATTATTTGGAAGTTTGTTTCTTTGGGGTTGGAGGGGATGTTTTGAGAGTTTGTTATTCGGGGAGGGGGTCTTGCTTTGGGGAATTGTTCTGGGGATGGGGGTGGGTTTTTGCAGTTGGTGTTTGTTTGAGGTGGTTTTGATTGATTATTTTTGTTTTAGGGCACTGATCAGAGCGGGTTTTGCTTTATTTTGATTTTGTTTGTTTTTATAATTCTGGCAATTTGAGGAGTTCCTTTTGGAATTAGAGGGGCGCTCCTTTTACATCTTTCCATTGCGGTTCAGTTTTGTTGTCACTTTACTGATTTTCGGTGCTGTTGCGGGGGGTATGTGGGTATCATTATTTTTTATTCCATAGGTGTTTAAATGTTTGCAGGATTTGGGCAGGTTTCTCTCCATTTGGGGGCTGCCCGCGGTGCTCTTTGCGTTTGCTGAGCCTGGAGGAGAAGCACCGTTATTGGCGGGGGGGGGGGAGAAACTGGTTCTTCACTACTGGGAGGCTTTTACACCGCGGGGGGGGCTTCCTGCTGCATTTTAACTGCTGGGGTTGATTTTGTTGGGGACGGGAGGGAACTGGGGGTCCGGTTCCGGGCGCTGTTTTTCCCGTTCACGCAGCCGCGCACCGGCCGCCCCCCCCGCCCACCGCAGCCCTTACCCTGGCCGAGGTCTCCCCGAAGAGCGGCCGGTTGTCCGGGCCGCCGGTGCCGTAGCTGCGGGCGGCGAATCCCTCCATGGCGGGGAGCGGGGGGCGCCGGGGGCCGCGCCCTCATGCTGCGCCCCCGCTCCGCGTCCCTCCGCGCCCCGCCGCGCGCAGCCACGCCCCCCGCGCCCGGCCCCGCCCCCGCGGAGGTGGGGGGGGCTGCGACAGGGCCCGCCCGGGGCCGTTCACCTGCGAATGGGGGCGGGTACGCATGTCCACGGGCGCACGTGGGGGGGATTGTGACGAGTCTTGCGCGGAGCGGGAGCTGCGGTCAGCGGGCCGTTATTTATGTGCCGGCCCGGTATCTATTTGCTGGTCAGCAGAGTTGTGTTGTTTAAGCAAATCTCATTATTGGGGGTGATGTTGTGATTTGGAGGAATTGTGCATTTTATTTTATTTTATGGGGGTGTTTTAATGAAGGTTTTAAATTTCATGTTATTTTATGTTATTTTATTTTTATGTTATTTTATTATTTTATTTTTATTATATTATATTTTATGTTATTTATTTTCTTTTTATGTTTTTATTATTTATTATTTTAGCTGTTATTTTAATTTTTTCTATTTTATTTTTACTTTATTTTTACTTTATTTTTACTTTATTTTTATTTTATTTTTATTTTATTTTATTTTTATTTTTTATTTTTATTTTTATTTTTATTTTATTTTAATTTTATTTTTATCTTGTTTTATTTTTATGTTATTTATTTTATTATTTTTATTTTATTTTTGTTATTTTACTTTTATGTTACTTTTATGACATTTATTTTTTATTTTATCATTTATGTTATTTTATTTTTACGTTATTTTATTTTTTATTCTTTGTTATTGTTTATGTTATTTTATTATTTTTTACTTTTATGTTGGTTTGTTCTTTATGTTATTTTATTATTTATTATTTTTATGATATTTTAATTTTTTATTTTTTAATTTTATTTTTTATGTTGCTTTTTTTTTTTAGTATTTTATTTTTACACAGCTGCCTTCAGCCGAACTGCATAAAAGAAGCTCACACAGTCTTCCCAGTCACCCGCCTGTGTTACCTACATAAACTAAATAAAAGGGAGTGATCATCCCCTGAGCTGGGATTGGTGGCAGTGAAATATTTCTGCCCTATACATCAGCCCAAGTTTGTGCTCAGATTCCCCAGTGAAACTCGGTGCACCCCCTCTGCTTTGCCTAAAGCTCGCTGCTGCTTTTTCAGAGCCAAAGACAGGTTTGCATGCAAGAAATACTGGGGGAGGTAATTTTTTTCCTTAATTTTATTTTTATTTATTTTTCCTAAATTTATTTGTATTAATTTTAAATCTTATTCATTTATTTTTTTTCGTTATTTATTTTTCCCACATTTATTGGTATTCATTTTAAATCTTATTCATCTTCATTTTTTCTTAGTTTTATTTCTTCCAACTACATCACTCGGTCTCACAAAACATCTTTCCTCTTGGACACCCCCAGACCATTCTGGCTGCAGCATTTCTCCAGGTGCGTTTTAGGGTGAAAATAAACCAGTTAAGATGCACTAAATGTCACATCTCCCAGGACAGACTTGACTTGTTGGTTCAAACTGTCTCTTGTTTCCTCCTGACCCTGTTCTCCCCCACCACACGCCTCTCCACGACTTCCCAAAAGGTTTCTTTGTCCCAAAAGACAAATTCCACTAAATAGCAGCGAAATTTAGTAGAAATAACATGAGCGTTTCCTTCTTGCTGGATAGAAAAGATTGAGAGGTCAGATCTGTAGGTAAAAAGACAAGAAAGAACAAAACCAGCTGCAAATATTAAATGTCTGTGCAGTTGTTTGGTTGGGGATCAGTCCCTGGTCACCCCCCATCATCCAAGATCTCCCTTTAGGCGACTGGTTGTGGTTTGTAGGAGTTCCCCAACCCCTGAACAAGAGTCCAGGGAAACCTGTCGCTTTTCTTGCGAAACGTTTCAGTCATTTTAGGTGCAAAGCGATGCCGGGGCTGCTTGACCTCGGGGCATGTGCTGTGTACACAGGGCTCCGGTCGCACTTCATCTCCACTCAGTCTCCTGTGGCCAACGCGCTTGAAGACCAAAGCGCCGCAACTTCAAAGGTGAAAGGTATTAAATTCAAGTAAGGCTGGAAAATTATCAAGCTTTTGATGAGCTTGACTTTGTCCTGAGCTGAAGTGCTGGGTGGAAAGTCATAAAGACCTTCTGTAAGCCTCCAGCTCTTGTTCCCACACTCACCATTTGGTGAAGAAGGGTCCCCATGGCTCAGTGCAAAGACCCTTCATGTCATCTTGAGCTACTCGGAAAGAAAAATCCCATGGCAGGAAGGATGTGGCTTCCTGACACACAAGTGCTCTTGACCTATAGAAACCTTATGGGTGGTTTTACACCCATTTTTCAGCGCTTACACATATTCCTGAGGGTTGTGTAGGGTCTGGCTGGGCCCCAGGAATCACAGAATGTCAGGGATTGGAAGGGACCTCGAAAGCTCATCCAGTCCAATCCCCCTGCTGGAGCAGGAACGCCTAGGTGAGGTCGCACAGGAAGGTGTCCAGGTGGGTTTGAATGTCTCCAGAGAAGGAGACTCCACAACCCCCCTGGTCAGCCTGTTCCAGGCTCTGCCACCCTCACTGAGAAGTTTCTTCTCAAATTTAAGTGGAACCTTTTGTCTTGCAGTTCGAACCCATTACACCTTGTCATACCATTGGTTGTCACCAAGAAGAGCCTGGCTCCATCCTCCTGGCACTCACCCTTTATATATTTGTAAACATTAATAAGGTCACCCCTCAGTCTCCTCTTCTCCAAGCTAAAGAGCCCCAGCACCCTCAGCCTTTCCTCACACGGGAGATGCTCCACTCCCTTCAGCATCTTTGTTGCCCTGCGCTGGACTCTCTCCAGCAGTTCCCTGTCCTGCTGGAACTGAGGGGCCCAGAACTGGACACAATATTCCAGGTGTGGTCTCACCAGGGCAGAGTAGAGGGGAAGAAGAAATTCTCTTGACCTACTGACCACCCCCTTTCTAATACACCCCAGGTACCATTGGCCTTCTTGACCACAAGGGCACAGTGCTGGCTCATGGTCATCCTGCTGTCCACCAGGACCCCAGGAAGCACCACGTTGCTGAAGGGGAGCAAATGTGGGTGTCCCCTGCATTGCATATTGCATTTATGCTTGGAGTTACAGCTCAAAGGGCCAAAAGGACACAACCTTCTTCAACACTTATTGACTAATTATCAGTAATTAAGAACAAACACCAATAAATAGTTAATAGATGAGATGAAGATGCCAACCAATGGCACTCAGAAATACAGTAGCTGAGTTTCATAAGATAAATAAAACTGTTTATTTGTTGTTTCACTGGGTGTTTCACTTGTGTAGCTCATTTCAGGTTTCTGGCCAAGTGGGATAGGTTGTGGTTGTTTCAGCCTCTTTAGGGCATAAACTGCCAAAAACTGATTTTCCATTGCTTCCTTTCTTACTCCTCATCAGTGCCTCCAACACCTGCATCTCTAAGATTTTGGTATGAAAGGTATATCTTGGAAAAAGCTTGGCTTGGTTAGTCCTGTGAAAAGGAGGCCAAGAAGCAATACCGCGGCTTTTATACACGGCACAAGAAGGACTAATTACTAGAGAGCGAGCCAAAATGTTTAAGTTAACAGGTTATGCTTACACAAGAGCAAATGTCTATGAATGATGCATGCGGTCAGACTGGTGGATCTCAATGAAAGGAGAGCAGCTCTAGGACAACCTTCTAGGGAGAGTTGTGGGGAGCAGAAGATCACATTGCTTTAAAGATGGAGTTTCATTGACTTGTGAATAATAATAATACCAGGTGGGGGAAGGTGATTGGCATTGGAAGCTGCTAGATATGCTTTTCAACCTGAAGTCCTCTGATACATGTGATTCATGATGCAGGATCTACTGAGCTTGTCAAACTTCTGAAATCTCCCTTGGAAAATGAGACCATTCCTCTAGTCCTGGCACGTGTGGTTAAAGACCTCTGCACCTTAAGGTTTGTGGTAGTACTTAAAACACATACCTCATCCTCAGTGAAAACGCTGTCAACCTTCTTCATGTCTATTGCACATCTTGGCTGGGCAGCGATGCAGCGTGGGTGTGCAGAGTATCCACACTCGGTATCTGCTGATGCTCCCTCGGGGGACAGATCATACAACAGAGCTGTTGGTTTTCTGCCACATTTCAAAGTTCAGGGGATCCTCTGTTCCCTCTTTCCTACCTGGTGAAATTCAACAAATGATAAAATTATTTGGCCCATTTGTTTGGTGATTTGTTCTCTTTCTTCATACAGACTGGTTGGTTTTTTTTTGCAATCAAGCTGTATTGTCTGAGAATAAAGACAAGCTCCTGGTATCAAGTTCAAAACAATTGCATCCATGACTGCCACGATTTTGATGACCCATAACACTGGCTCACTTCTTACTGCAATTTAAAGTAAGTATGGCCATCTTCAGTGAAAAGTATGTACACTTTTCAGGTCTGAAATAAAAACCAACCTGCTTTTTAATGGAGGAAATAACATAAAAGGAACTCTCAGGTGGCTTAACATTGCAAAGGTTTGTTCTGCTCAGGCTGGACACAGTTTGCCTTCTCTTGTTCTTAAGCCCAGTTTACATTTATCATAGCTGGCTGCATCTGAGTGTTAGAACAGTTCCAAGGTTTACATGCTGAGCTCTAGCTCTCCTTTCTCAAAAATGGTCCTGGCATTGCTCCCAATAAATAGATTTGGCCCATAAATTGCAAAAAACTTTGGAGTCTCTTCAGAACATCAGCACTGTAGCCTTGTAAAAAAATATATGCTTTCCCCTTTCTAGTATTTTATTTATTCTAAAGGCCATCATGTGTTTTTTCCTGTACTCTGGGTGAGGATTTAATTCAGCACATATATGAAAATTTTAATATATCCCAAGGCTAATTATTTGTCATTGTCACTGATGCTGCTGCCCCTATAACTCATCAGCCGACTGTGTGAGTCCCCATGTGCAGGTCAGTAACTCATCTGTGCAGGCAATGCCATCTCCAGCTCTTCACCAACCCAGCTCTCTGACGCTCTGTGTGTCCTTTCAAATGATCTAATGCGCCGGGTTTTCTAATGCATCAATTTATTCCGTAACTCTTTGTTAGCACTGGCTTTCTGCAGCAATTTATCTTAGTCACAGCTCCAGCAACAGCAGCCACTGCTCTTCTGTCTCCTTCCCCATAGCGTTTTCAGCTTTCCAACACAGCCGTTAGTGATTACAGTCTGGTAATTGGTTTTTGCACCATTAAATCAGCCTTCAGCTCCCAGCATGACGGCCCTTTGGCTATTCTATTTGTCATGTTTGATTTTTAAAGGATACGATTTATTTTGAGCTTTCCAACAAAGCTTCCACAACCCCAAATTCCTGGAGGACCCAGGAGCTGTCTTCTTGTCTTTTTAAGACCAAAGGGAACTTGATTAACAAACTTGCTTTGTTACAATTGACTTTAAACTCATCTCTCTCCTAACAAATGATCCAACAGCCCCCATGTACAGGAAATGCTGTGGAAGAGGAGGAAGGCAGGAGGGCTCTGCAGAGGGATCTGGATAGACTGGAAAAATGGGCTGATTCCAATGGGATGAAGTTCAATAAGGCCAAGTGCCGGGTGCTGCACTTTGGCCACAACAACCCCCTGCAGCGCTCCAGGCTGGGCACAGAGTGGCTGGAGAGCAGTCAGGCAGAAAGGGACCTGGGGGGACTAATGGACAGGAAGCCCAGCATGAGCCAATAGTGTGCCCAGGTGGCCAAGAAGGCCAACGGTATCCTGTCCTGTATCAAAAAGAGCGTGGTCAGCAGGACAAGGGCAGTGATCCTTCCCCTGTGCTCTGCATTGGGGAGGCCACACCTGGAGTATTGTGTTCAGTTCTGGGTCCCTCAGTTCAGGAAAGACATTGAAGTGCTGGAGCGGGTCCAGAGAAGAGCAACAAGACTGGGGAAGGGACTTGAGCACAAGACCTATGGGGAGAGGCTGAGGGAGCTGGGCTTGTTTAGTCTGGAGAAGAGGAGGCTTAGAGGTGAGCTCAGCACTCTCTAGAACTACCTGAAGGGCAGTTCTAGCCAGGTGGGGATTGGTCTCTTCTCCCAGGCAGTCAGCAATAGGACAAGGGGGCACGGGCTTCAACTCTGCCAGGGGAAATTTAGGCTGGAGATTAGAAAGCAATTCTTTGCAGAGAGAGTGGTCAGGCATTGGAATGGCTGCCCAGGGAGGTGCTGGACTCACCGTCCCTGGAGGTTTTTAAACTCAGATTGGACATGGCACTTAGTGCCATGATCTAATAAACGGACTAGAGTTGGACCAAGGGTTGGACTCGATGATCTCTGAGGTCTTTTCCAGCCCAGTCGATTCTGTGATTCTGTGATATTTACAACACCATCAAGGGGAAAAACAACTCAAGGACTTCCAGCATTGCTCCTCCACCCTGGAGTGAGGGGCACAACTGTTTCCAGTTAATCCTGCAATGCTGAGATTGTACATTTCTTGCCTTTGCATGTGCCAAGGGGATGTGTCTGCTGCAAGGACATGGGGTTTCTGAAGGCTGAGTATGAGGAGAGGAGAGGAGAGGAGAGGAGAGGAGAGGAGAGGAGAGGAGAGGAGGAGGAGAGGAGAGGAGAGGAGGAGGAGAGGAGAGGAGAGGAGGAGGAGAGGAGGAGGAGAGAAGAGGAAGAGAAGAAGAGAAGAGAAGAGAAGAGAAGAGAAGAGAAGAGAAGAGAAGAGAAGAGAAGAGAAGAAGAGAAGAGAAGAGAAGAGAAGAGAAGAGAAGAGAAGAGAAGACCTTCATGTTTTGCAGTTCCCATGGTTGGTTTTACTTAGTAGTTGCCTGTAATGACTGAGAGATATTTAAAACGATACCAAGCAGTGTTACAGACTTATTCAAACTGATAAAAAAAACCAAAACAAACAAAAAAACTCCCACAAACAAACAACCAAAAACCTGACCCACAATAACAAAACCAAAATATTCAGCAAAAATATTTCTAGCATACTCCAGCTGTAATCCAGTGTTCTAGCCAAAGGTCCTTGCTTGCTTTTCTCACCTTACAGTAACTTTATTTGAGCCTCTGCCTTGTAAGGCTTTTGGAGATTTTCCCTTAAAAAAAGGATTCATTTTAGTATTAATGGAAAGCTCCAGTGGTGATGGGAGCCAAGGAGCAGGCGCCATGCAGGGGAGCACAGCACTGCTGGAACGAGAAGCCTGTGACAAACAGCTCCCTGGATGTCATGGTCAGTGCTTGAGATGTGGGTAGGAACATTAGCCCAATACAGAATCATGGATTCATAGAACAATTTTGTTTGGACGTGACCCTTAATTCATCAAGTCCAACTGTTAACATAACTGTGTCACTAAACCATGTCCATAAGAACCTCATCTACACATCTGTTCAACCCCTCCAGAGATGGTGACTCCACCACTTCCCTGGGCAGCCTGTTCCAATGCCCGACAACCCTTTCTGTGAAGAAATTTTTCCTAATATCCAATCTAAACCTCCCCTGGTGCAACTTGAGGCCATTTCCTGTCATCCTATCAGTTGTTACTTGGGAGAAAAGACCAACCCCCTCCATGCTCCAAGCTCCTTTCAGGCAGTTCAGAGATCAGAAGGTCTCCCCTCAGCTCCTGTTCTCCAGCTGAACCCCTCAGGTCCCTCAGCCGCTCCCATCACACTTGTGCTCCAGACCCTTCTCCAGCTCCGTTCCCTTCTCTGAACTCGCTCCAGCACCTCAGGGTCTTTCCTGTTGTGAGGGACCCAAAACAGACCCCAGGATTCGAGGTGCAGCCTCATCAATGCTGAGTGCAGTGGCACTATCACCTCTCTAGTCCTGCTGGACACACTATTCCTGATACAAGCCAGGATGCTGGTGGCCTTTTTGGCCACCTGGGCACACTGCTGGCTCATGTTCAGCTGCTGTCAGTCAACACCCCCAGGTCCTTTTCCACCAAACACTTTCCAGCCACTTCCAGCCCGTAGCGCTGCCTGGGGTTGTTGTGACCCAAGTGCAGCACTTGGCCTTGTTGAACCTCAGACAATTGGCCTCAGCCCAATGATCCAGCCCATCAAAAGGTGAAAAAGCGATCACAGTCTTTTACCGTTTGCAATCAAGGACAGGTTTGGGGAGGCTGTCAGCAGAGGGAGGCACGAGCTCACGGATTCAGCGTGAGCCCCAGCCTGTGGCATCCCCCTGGGCTGGGAAATACCCACAGCAAGTTTACACCCTACTGCAAAACTCTAGTGTTTTACTTTTCCACATTTATGTTTAGCTCTTGGACATCAGATGAGACACTGAACAAGTGAAGAAGATGAAGCATTCAGAGTCGGAGATGCATTGTCTGAATTAGTCATTATAATCTCACCTCTCCTTTGGGTTTTCCAGCTGTTTGAGTTTCTTGAGGATTGTGGATTCTCCCTCTTCTACATTATCTTATTTAATGTGTCACAGAAGCTTTCCCATCTGCTCCTCCTGCTCAACTGAGTCACAGCACTTGATAGAAGAAGATTTAGAGAAAAAAATGTGTTCAATATTTTTTATTTTTGAGAAAAAAAAAAGAAAAAAATGTTTAAATAAATATATATATATTTTATTACAGATAATATAATGAAAATTTCCCTTCTGAGGCTGTGAGATGTACATAAGCAACTTAAGAACACGCAGCTCTTCTTTGAGGTTGCTGGCTGACTTTAAGTGGGGCAGCACCTGCGGACCTGCTTCCAAACCTGCCTTTGAAGAGCAAAGAGCTCGAACCGACACCGGTTGTTTCTGCCTTTGGAGCTTCTGCACCCGCTGAACAGTGAAACCAGCCCTCCCATCTGCTGCGCTTGCAGATTAGACACCATCGCTGTCAGCCCAGGGAGGGTGGCAGTAAATTAACAGGGAAATCTGCATTGTTACTGTATTTTCAAGAGGAAAAAAACACTACTTTTAATCAGAAAGTGACATAGAACAGCAGTACCACCTCCCAGTGTTGCAGGTTTTCTATCTTGTCATTTAAGCTTTCCACAGTAGGACGAACAGAAAAAATAGATCTTCCCTTCCTTATCCTTCTTCATTATGTGCATATGGTCCCTTTGGCACCACCACACCCTTGAAATATGGGGGTTTTTGGTGATCTCTGCAGAGAGGTGAGATGAGAGACCTTCTTCACCAGGGGACATGAGGGTCTGTGTGAGTCCTGCATCTTCCCAAGTCACCTCAGGGCCACCTGGCAGTCAAGTACATGCAGGAGAAGGAGTTTTCCTTCCCAAAACTCAGTGTTCCCGAGGAACATGCTCCATTAAACAGTGTTTAGCCAGGGGGTGACAGAAACACCTGCCTGAAACCCAGACTGCTGCCTCCTGTGCTGAAATACTTCCAGTTGGCACAGCCAGCAACCGCGGGGTTTTTCCTCTCCAAGGGCTGTGCAATTAAAAATCTGTGGCAGTTACAGCCTCTGCATTGAAAAGCGAGTAGTTTAAATCCGATTTGCACAGGGGAGCTGTTATCTTACTAAAAGTCTATGTTTTTCACAGAGGGCGGAGGGCTGCATCCCACGTGAGAGCTGTGAACCTCTCGTCTCAGGGTCTTGCATAGCACAGTCATTGCTTTTATTTGCCAACTCTGAGCTGAGATTGATGATATCGGTTAGAAACTCTGTTAGTCCTCAGGCAGTTAAATAAGATGTTCCAGAAAATTACAATAATAATCTCCAAAGCACCTATTTCTTCATCTTCCCTGTGGCTCAGCACTGACACTTCAAAATCAGCCAAGATGCATCTGATCAGCTGAGCACAAAGCAAAATACCTTCTAACCCCTTTGTCTTTATTGACAGAGTCCTAGTGTGACCACTTCATTAACTTATCCCTGGTTAGAGTCCATTTGCCCAGTCTAGTACTTACAAGTACTGGATCATGTTGACCCTCCATCAGTTTTCTGGCACCTCTCCAGTTTTCCAAAGTTTGTTACGATCTAGAAATCAGAGAGTTAGACAGTCCTGAGCTACTGCTCTTAAGACTGGGAGTCTACATGAGCCCAGACTTCTGACCTGGAAGTGTTTACATTGTGCAGGTGATGATTCACATCTTCCTCAGTTGCAGATGGTAAATCAGTTCATCTGGTGAAGCCGGATCCTATTGTGGTATAGTAAAGCAGGAATTATGTACATTTGTTGTGGGTTTTTTTTCCTATCTGATGGATACAAATGGTGAAATTGTAAATAACAAGCTATTCCTAAACTAAGATTCTCAATGCCATTTTAATGTCTTCTTACTGTCTGTAGCATACTTAAGCTTTTATATTTCTTCTGTTTCTTTTGCCTTGCATTCTCAATAATCTGCTTGCGCTATACATAGTACAAGTTAATCTCTCTTCTAAACCCCTCTTCTGAAGTCATCCTTCAGATACATACATTTTTCCTCTTTGTCGAAATATTGCTCTGGCCTGACAAGATATTAATCAAATGAGATTTTAAACAAATTTCTGTAGTTGTAAGTGTAGTGATCTTTTTCATTTGTTGGGACCAAGGTTGTAAGTGATAGGCTATCAAAGAGATGTTTAATGGTTTTAATGAGCAGTGATTTTTCAGCCCTTGGTACATACACATCCTCCTCTTGAAGAGCTGATGGAGAGAAGCAGGGTCCCTCTGGTCTGTGGCTCCAGTTCCTTCTGAACAAGATGAAGATGGATCCATCGGGGAGGCTGGGATTGGGGTGGACAGGCTCTACTCACCTCAGCTCCAGACCAGAGCTATGGAGCAAGAGCTCTGCTGTCTGTAGCTTCAGGAGACCAGAGCCATGGAAAGAGGCAGATCTGCAGGGCTGCCATGCTCTTTCCTCCAGAAACACTGCCCACCATGTCCCTGTGTCGCCCATCTCTCCGTGCACAGCATCCTAGCACACATCTCCTAACACCCACTCGCGTCCCAGTGTTGGCTGTTCCTCAACACCATCATGTATTTGGCACAAACGTGTCCCCCAGGGCCGTGCAGCTCCGCCGGCATCCTTTAGAAACCATGGGCAACAATGAAGAAGCTGCCACGCATCCAGTCCACCTGATTTTGCCCCATCCACCCTGCAAAACCAAGCAGCTGCCAGCAGCTCATCTGCCCAAGCAGGACACCTTCCCCTGGCCAAGGCGTTCAGCTGCTTCTATCAAAGAAGGATGAACATCTGCAGCGAGATGCTGGGACCACGTCCTGCTTCTCTAGCCAGCAAGAGCTGAGATACTGCCAGCGAGGGAGGAGGTTTCTATGGGTATATTATCGCTGGAAAAATGCTGATGCATCTGTGTGGTTGACTCCCTACACAAGCTTGTCCTTCCCTGAAATGATGTGCCCCTTTTTCTTCCCTCCACCATCCTGTTTTAAGGTGTTCCCTTCCCTTTCTCTCCACATCCTTGGAGCTGCCACCTGCCTGGACATCTGCAGCAGCAGAATAGATGTCGTGCTGAGTAGGTGTCTCTACACAGAATCATCCATCACGCTGCAGCCGAGCCACATGCCTCAAGGATGCTGGCATCAGGTTCAGTAAGTTATTTGGTTAAGGACTATTCCTTACCATAGAAAGAAGAAATAACGAGGAAAATGCTAAATTAAACACAGAGACACACAAATATTAATAAGCAGGTGATGAGGGAGATAATAATGGAAGCCAGAGCTCATCAGGCACTTACTGATGGGCCATGAAAAGAATCACTGCAGCCTTGGAGAGGATTGGCCTCGATTTTGTAATTGATGAGAAAGAGAAAATATAGTGTGAATATTAAGAGATTTTTTGGGGGGCTTCACACAACTTGCTATGGGATCTTTAGAAGAAGGACCACAGACACAGAAAGGGAAGGATCAGAGTGGGACAAGTATGGGAAGATGGCGAGGAGGGAGGTTGGAAGGGTCAGAGTGGTGAGCAGGCCATCGGGCAGGACGTTCACCTGACTGGGCCCTGCCCCGATCCCTGCAGTCTGGCCTGTCTTCTTGTTAAATCTCATTCTTAATTGCCTTTTCTGCATCATTTCACTGTCTATCCTGTGTGCCAGCCACTGGCACACAGTCACCAGCCACCCTCCCACATGCTGTTTGCGAGTGTGCTGAGCTTCAGACTTGAAGTGAGTGCAAAGTCTCAACTGCAACAAGAAAGAAAATGTGTTTTATTAAGTAATTAGAACTTGCCAACAGGTGCTGAGCACAGGCCGGATACTTAGAAAGAAGTTCCTACAAATAAACATAAATCCAGTGGGACTAGGAATAGGAGAAAACCTGAAAGGCCATAAGACAGCTCCATTCCAGCTGCTTTCAGACAGACCTCACTTGTGTCAGACAACGTGAGGAACAGCAGCATCAACAGCTGTTGAGTTACAAACTCGTCTTTAATGAGTTTGAAGCCAGTCAATTTTCAACACCTTGTAACAAGGGAACTGTGTTTGAAGACCAAAAGGTTGAGGTTCAAGTGTCTTCAGATCTGGCAAGAACACTGTCCACTCAGGTACCAAAGTGAAAATTAAAATGCTTATACCATTTTTTTTGTGGTGCTTTAAGCTGCTGGGGCTGTAGAGCAACCAAGTAACCGTAGTATCACTTTCAGACAATACTGTTGCATAATGAATTCAAGTAAAGGATGAAAAGACAGAAAACTGAACTAGAACATGCCAATGCTGCCTTTATTTCCCCAAAGTAGCTGGATGAATTCAGAGAAGTTGCACTCTTGCCATTTCACTTGTAGCTGTCAAACACAAAGCCTGAAAAGTAGGTCTCGGAAAAGTTTGGTTTACCTCTTTTTATGAGCTTGTGTTGTGTAAAGCCATGAAGTGAATTAGAATTCGACTAAGTACCTGAGGCCTCAGCAGCTGGTAAGCACTTGCTGACAGGGAGCAACAGGAGCTCCATTCATTGAGCTGCTGCAAACGGCCATGGAAAGCATTAGAGTGTTCCCTGATAAGAGGTAAGACAGGTAAGAAAAGTGCCTTGGGAAGTATTTTCACAGAATTACTTTTTATCAAGACTCAAATCAGCAAAATGACACATTTTCATCTCTAGGCAATAAAATGGAGAGATGTGATTTTATCTCTATCTCTTTAAGGTTACAATTATTCAGTAGAAGAAGTTTTTGCAATGGCATTCAGAAATAAGTTTTTTATCTTGATATGAACTGTTGTGTCACGTCTAAAATGAAGCATAGCTTCCCCAGATTGCTTACGATACTTTTTCCTAACATAAGGGCTTTAAGACACAAATAAGCTAACAAGTCTCAGCATGCTTAGAACATGGTGACAGTCAAGACTTTTCAGCTACAGATTTATCAAATTCAGAGAAAATACTGACATCAATATTTCTTGACAGCTTTTTGGACTGAAAAAGATACATCCAGCATAACAGTATCAGAAGAAAACTCGTTAGTATTTGAATATCAGCTTCATGCTCGACAAGCACAGCTGAATATGAAAAACACTTCAGGAAAAACCCTGGCAGGTTTGAGAAGTGGGGCCGTGTGAACCTCATGAGGTTCAACAAGGCAAGTGCACCCGGGTCGGGGCAACCCCCGGTATCAATCCGGGCTGGGGATGAAGGGGCTGAGAGCAGCCCTGCCGAGAAGGACTTGGGGGTGCTGGTGGATGAGAGATCGGACATGAGCCGGCAATGTGCGCTTGCAGCCCAGAAGCCAATGGTGTCCTGGGCTGCATCACAAGGAGCGTGGGCAGCAGGTCAGGGAGGTGATTCTGCCCCTCTGCTCCGCTCTGGTGAGACCCCACCTGCAGTGCTGGTCCAGCTCTGGGTCCTCAGCACAGGACACACGTGGACCTGTTGGAGAGGGGCCAGAGGAGCCACAGGAATGATCTGAGGCTGGAACAGCTCTGCTGGGAGCACAGGCTGAGAGAGCTGGGGTGTTCAGCTGGAGAAGAGAAGCTCCAGGGAGACCTTATTGTGACCTTTCCATGCTTAAAAGGGACCGATAAGAAAGACTGGAGAGGTTTTTTGTCAAGGCCTGCAGTGACAGGACAAGGGACAATGGCTTTAAACTGAAAGAAGAGAGATTTAGATTAGATATAAGGAAGAAACTCTTTACAATGTGGGTAGCAGGACAGTGGCACAGGCTGCCCAAAGAAGCTGTGGATGCCCCATCCCTGGCAGTGCTCCAGGTCAGGCTGGACGGGGCTCTGAGCAACCTGGTCCAGTGGGAAGTGCCCCTGCCCATGGCAGGGGTTAGATTGGGTGATCTTTGAAGGCCCCTTCCAACCCAACCTTGAGTCGATTCTAAGAATTGACTCAAGCAAACATCCTTATACTAATGTTGTTTTGTGATCACAGACCAATTTGAACTCAAGCAAAAACCCTCGTACCTGTTTCTTTTCAAAGAAAGGAACCCCGTTGGCTTCATAGCGAGGGCCAGCACACAAGTACTGTCTTTTTAAAAAAGCTTGGTCTTAAATAACTTTAAGTTTAGCATGAGCTGGAGTGAAATATGGCTATGAACTGGATGTCAAGGGACAATTATAAGTGACACTCTCATTGTCAGTACAAAACCTGTTTTGCTAATGCAGTAAGCAAACTCCCAAATGCAGCATTGAGGTTGACAAAGGCTATGTCTAAAAATTGGTCTCCAACACTATTTACAAGGCTCATCTTTCATTTTCAACCCATTAATCTTTTAAGTATTACAGTGATATTTAACCTTTTAGCACACTGACGATGCTAAAAAATATAAGTAATAAAATCTAGGTAATTCACTCTCTCAAAGTGAGAAGCATCTGCCAACTCACACAAAATCTGCATTCAGAACTGGAACATGAATTCCCATGCTACTCATTTGAATTTAAATCTCTGTGGGCTGTATGAAATGCACACTCATTGTTTTAAAGTACAATATAAAAGAAAGAATCCAGCAGTATTGCAAAAACATTGAGGTGTACACAGGTAGAAGGAGGGAAGCACAGGATAATCTTTTACATTTGTTTCCATTTTTTAGAGGTGTTTCTTTAAAAATAGTTAAGCTCTAAAAAATTACCTGCAGTTTTGAATACCCAGCTATGTCTTTTTCATAGAATGAGAAAATGGCTGTATCAAGTGTTCTTACTTATTCTGTGTGTTAGCAATCTCTGCCGATAAATTTGAATTGGGTATATAACACATCTATTTTTGTGATCTTTTTTTAAGGCTCTTTTCATGTCCACTGGAAGAATTCTTTTTTAGGAATTTGTGAATTGAACAAGTGAGACCCACTATCCTACAGTGACAAAATAGGTGGATTATCTTAATAACTGTTCTTTTCCCACTGTTTGATTGCAAAGTATACAAGAGGTCCTCTCTTAAAAAGTACACCCAGAGCAACCAAGAAAAAGAGAAATCAGAATGAATATCTGAAGTGAAAATTATTGTAGCAGTGCTTGATTTCTATTATTGCAATATCTCACTATTTATATGTCATTAAAACCTTCCTGGAATAAAAAAGCTTTGCAGTTGTTTCTGATTACCTCATTTATCTAAGAAGAGACAACTTCTCTCTACCCAGAACAAAGGGTGTACAAATGACGAGATCAGGTGTAGATGTTGACAATAGTATTTGGAATTAAACGAGATTAATTCTGCCCAGAAATCCTACGTATCATCTGTGTAAGTTATCAAACAAAGATCGCAACAAAGATGCTGGAGGGAGTGGAGCATCTCCCTTATGAGGAAAGGCTGAGGGAGCTGGGGCTCTTTAGCTTGGAGGAGACTGAGGGGTGACCTCATTAATGTTTACAGATATATAAAGGGTGAGTGCCAGGAGAATGAAGCCAGGCTCTTCCCAGTGACAACCAATGGTAGGACAAGGGGTAATGCGTTTAAACTGGAACACAAAAGGTTCCACTTAAATTTGAGAAGAAACAACTTCTCAGTGAGGGTGACAGAGCCTGGAACAGGCTGCCCAGGGGGTTGTGGAGTCTCCTTCTCTGGAGACATTCAAACCCACCTGGACACCTTCCTGTGTAACCTCATCTGGGTGTTCCTGCTCCGGCAGGGGGATTGCACTGGATGAGCTTTCAAGGTCCCTTCCAATCCCTGACATTCTGGGATTCTGTGATTCTGTGAAACCATAAATATTACTTGGTATGGGTTTAATGGGTTAATTGCAGAAATCTGCAATTTCATACTACCTGAACCCACCATATGTAAACGCACAATCTTTTTTTTCCCCTCCATAAAAAGGTGCATGCTACCAAGTCAATTAATACTTTCTCTTCAAGTAATTAATACTTGCACCTGACAAAAATACTCTGGGGATACCTTATTTATGGCTCAGAAATGCATTTTCATTATGACTGTTTCTATTACAATACCTCGTTTTTAAATCCGCAGTCTGTGCTACTTGATTTTTCGGTGTCCTTCATTAAATTCTCTGCTTGATCTCCTTGCTATTCTCCAAGGGAACTTTAGCCTTTCAACCTGAATTTGGCCCATCTTTGGCCCTCTGTAGTCTCCTAACCCTTACCTATTTTATACCAAAAGACTGTGGCTGACGTTAGCCAGTGTCAGCACGATTATTTTGTTTTAAAGAAAGATTGATGCTTCTACTTATAATGGAATTTGCACACAGTTAAACCAAATATATGATGCCTGTTTGCCAGCTTTTAATCCTTTTGATGTCAAAACAGCTGGGAAAATAAGGGATAATAAGATTTTTGGTTATAGGAGGACAAAGCCTGAAATTTCTGTGTCTGTAGTTCAAGGCTTCTCCACATTTCCTGTATTCGCCCTTCTATTCAAGGATGACATTGATACTTAAGGTAGGATTACACAAATCTCATTTACTTACAGATTCTAACAAACAGATTTATTAAGAGTGCAAACAAATCAGAATAACAAAACTAATACTTATAAACTTTTACTTTATGGACTTCTTTGTCTTCGCATTCTCTTTGTTTATTGTAATAATAGAATGTATTATCCCTTCTCTGAAGTTTCTTAACAAATCCAGTTTCTGGCCAACGTTCTACCTATGAATAGAATAAAAAGGACATACATTCACCTGAATATGCTCACATTGAATGCTGTTTGAGTGTTACATTGCAAAGAATATAGGGTATACTTCCATGGGAGAACCTCGTTTGCATCTAAACGTTACTTTGCTATTGATTTGCTGAGCTTCTAAAGAAAATATTAAGAACAAGATGTCAGAAACCAGTTTTCTGGTCACACACTTAAAGGTTTCTTTGAGATTCTTCTGACCATGATAAATGTGCTTTTTGTTAGCACTTCCATAAAAATAAAGTGAGCTCCATGTATGATAGTCTCAAAGACAGGAGGATCACTCCTGCGGGAAACCAGCACCGTCCTGGTGCTCTTCTGGGTTCCACTATGTGAAGTTTTACACTAAAGGCTTGAGCACTTGTACATTCAACAGCTTTATGGCTTTAGTAGCTATTATATCTGCAGCTTGAATGCCTACTTCTGATTAAAATGAACCTTAAAAATCATGTAATAAAGATCTTATTTCTCTTCCAGGCATGGCTGACCACAGGATGTCAAACTAGAATGTTCTCTAATTGGAAAGTCCCAGAAGTGGCAGTTTCATCAGTTATCTCATTACTTTAGGCATACAGCTGAGTTATTTGCATTTTCTGTCTAAACAGAAGAGCCTTAATATTAATTCCACCTACATTATATTTGCATCATTAATAACAAGTGCATTATAGAAACATAATATGGAGTAAACAAGACATTTCAAAATGTGCAAGTTGAAAGAGAATCACTGCCAGACCCTGGCAAGTTTGAACAGAATATACGCTCATTTTGCACTGAGTAAGTGGTGTTCTTTAACTTTTGTCAGTGTTTAATTGTCTATAGTTATGCCCTGCTATAAATCTAAAACACACTGATGGTACTACACTAATTACAGGATTTCCTTTTGCACAGCTAAAGGAATTTACATCACAGCCTTTACAGTGGTATCCAATCCCATGGCAAAATAATGAACTGCATCTTATTATGCACATCAACGCTTTACTGTTTTAAGTTAACTGGATGATGAGTGACTTTCTTAGGAACGTTCTGCTCTTTCTTATGCACACAGGAGGTTAAGATCTTTTAAAAGTGGATTTTTCATACTATATATGCTGCTTCGGAAGATAAACTTCAGAACTCTGATAAAGTTATTAGTATGTTGTTTGCTCGATTAACTTCTTGTTGCTATTTTGAGTCTCAAGTAGCCACTGAACGTTTGGTCATTAGCCATTAGCTCATTTGATGTGCTGGAGAGCATTGCCATGAACTGTAGTGAGCAGAGGACCGAGCCCTTGATGAAATGCCCGTGTCACAGCTGCCTTTACCACAGTTGACATCAAATATCTCTCCAGCAGGCAGTTTCAACAGAAGCCAAGTTTTGAGCACATACTGAGTCTGGTTACGCTACCATGCAATTCCACTGTAAAACTGACATCGGTAGCAATGACACGGGACAGACTCCCTGGGCAACTAATGACTTTCCTGTCAGATATATTGGCAGAGTAATGGGGAAACTTCACAGAGAGCCCCTTCGATGTATTATTTTCCTCAAAACTGAATTATTCTTTTAGGTAGCAGCTACATCTATTCAAGGAGATCTATAATGCTTCTAAATGCATAAGAAAGGGGGAAGAGAACCACAGGCTGGGTAGTGTTTCTATTTCACTTCTGTGAAATAAGTTATTTTTGCACCGTCAATAATAGCCCAAGAACTCAAGTCAGATCTGGTAGAAATAAAAAAACAACAAAATAAAACAAAACAAAACAACATATCAGAAATGAACCTGAATTAATTAAGTGGCACCTCCATCTTCATTTAATCATTTAACATGACACAGAAGTTTACATTAATAACCCTTGCAGAGTTCTAAACCTTACCATATCAACTTGTTTCACGTGTTTATATTCAATCTCGTCTCTGTATCCAGCTTGCTGAAATCTGTAGAAGTTCTCTACATCTACTGACCATTTTGTGGCGTGATGTACAGATTTTGGATGGACAGCAGCTTTCGCCATGGCTCCAGAATCTTCAGACTTTTTCCTGAAATAATGATTTTGTTAGGGACATATAGAAATGTAAAGGACAAAATTTTAAAACAAAGGAATTACAGACAGTACAATATTATATTTCCTTCAAAGTCTGAGATTAAAAAAGATGTTATAAGCAGCTGGAATAAAATTAAATGCACTACTTGATCTCAAACAAACCCGACTTCCCTACAGTTCTATATACACCTCCACACCTTGACTTAACGTACAGTGGAGATGACAAAGAGGAGATTTTAAGAAATAAATTGGATATAGAGGCAAGACACACAACCTACCAAAATTCATCCTGTTCTACCCTTGCCCTATCAAAACCTGCACTGACTGCCACTGACATCCTCCTCACACAAACCCCACTTGTTCAACCTGCTGAGAAACAGTGAAGAGGTTAATCAGCTGCTAAACCTGAACAGAGCAGAACTGGGACAAGATAAAACTCAAATTGGAAAGAACAACAACAACAAAAAAAAGAATAAAATAAGAAATTTAAAAAACAAAAAAGTGGAGTCACTAGAAACTCATCAGGGAGGAATTTGAACTATATTTCAAAAAATACAAAATATTTGACTTCCACCTTATATCTGAATTTCACTGCATTTGCTTTCCTAAGTGTGTTTTATGTTGCTGCTAAACCAGAACGTTATGTTGCTTCTGCAAGCCAAACACACAGAACACTATGATACCCAGCAGCTATGATCATAAACAAGTCCTTTCCTAAGTTCTTTGATGTCGCCAAGCTCCAGCTTCATAATTAGGAATGTTTCTTCAAAGTGGGAAAAGAAGTTTCTGGATTTGGTAGTGAGAAGATGAACAGTTTCTCTCCCTGTGGGGAGTTGCTGCCTCCAAATCCTGCACACAGAGTAAAATTTCCTTACTTAGCAGGTTCCTGTATCAACCAAGAGCTTTAAAAGTCAAATGCTGATGTTTTATCAAATGTATAAATGCCCTGAAGTCTGCTAGAAAGGCAGAAGAGGAGAAAAATAATATTGCACCACAGCATACACATATTTGGGAAAATGATATCAAGAATTATTGTTATCATCATGTGGAAACGGAAATCTGCATTTCTGTTGTCTAACTGTATGTGAGCCATCAGCACACAAAGAAAGGGCCTTTCATCTCTTACTGCACGCGCTTTATTATAGATCAATACAAATATGCACAAGGGCTCTCTTCTGGCACAGTTCAGCCCTCCAACATCCTTTGGCCAGGCTCTGTAGTATTTTGTAATTAATGCAGATTTGCTAAATAAAAAAGAAAAAGGTGATTTTCCCATCCAGTTATGATGTGTCATATACAAATTAACATACTGAGCATATATCCTTATTATAAATCTTTAGTGTAGTCTTTGAGATACCTATCTCAACATAACATTTTCTCCGCTGCAAAGGACCCTTTTGTAGCCATTACAGAATTTTTCATACACTCTATGCTCACCTATATTTGAAGAGAACTGTTGCCAATCTGGGACTTTAGACGGTCAATATTATTAGCTACAACATTAAATCTTAATAAATGCTAAACTATAATGAATTTAAATGTCTTGTCATAACTTACATGTTACTAGTGTTAAGTACTTCTTTACAGGATGTGCTGAATTCATCTAATGAACGTGCTTCTTCAAGACATCTAGATGTACATGGCACTTCCTGAGTCACCATTAATTCAGATGGCCTGTCCACAGGCATTTCTGCTCAAAAATACATATATATGGGTCACATATTTAAAGTGCCAGCTTGATGGCTTCGAATAATAAAAGCATGATCCTGATATTTTTAGGCTGCTATTTAAGCCCTTTAGAAATTGTACTCTTTGTGCATTGTGGTGCCTCTGAGTTCCAGGCATAGAGCCGGTTTCATTGTACAAGAGCATGAGATGAGCTGTACTCCAGCCTATAATTCAAGGAAAAGATAAAAGCATATACAGGCAAATGAAAGAATGCAAGAGAATGGTAAGAAAATATTCAGCATAATACTAACACTTTTTATTCAAATGGAATTGTTGAACAGTGAAGTGGAGTTTGCTGAGACAACCATTGGCAAATACTCTTTGGATACCACTTTTTTGGCTTTGGGAAAGGTTTTCTAATGTCATTCATAGTACGATTTCTATGGAATTCTAACAAACCTGGGCTTGCATATGGCAGTTTCCTTAATGCTTATACAAGTTGTTAAAGGGTGTGGGACAAAAGTGCCTGCTCCTCTAAGTGTGTCTGGTCAAGGACATTTTCCAATGCAACAAGGGATGATCAGAAATGGAAGAAGCCATAAAACAACATATGGGGACACAAACCTGAACAGTAAATTGTGAGGGAGGTGGTGATGAGAACCAAACCCGGTCAGTCACGCTAATTGATGGGGGCATGTGGGAGTTTGAGAATGTTCATTCCAGCAGGGTTATCTGATCTGGGACTTTGGCAGTTGGGAAACTAAGGTGAAAAGGGGAAAACAGAAACGAAATACACAGACCTGACAAAACAAACATAGAGACCATGATGAGAAACAAACCTCACCACTCACACTAGTTGAAGGGCTATCAAGAAACTACAGGAGCCACTCACAGGAAGATCAGCCTGGACTTTGCAACTGATAAGACTGTGAAGCAGGGGACCCCAGAGTTGGAGGATGTGGGAATCGATAGAGCTGTACAAACCTGAGAGGGATGTGCAGGGGAAGGGGAGCAGGGAAGAATAAAGAAGAGAGAAAGGAGTATAAAAGAGGCCGGTCGCATGTAAAACGGGGCCAGTCAGGACACTTACCTGGCTGAGCCTGGTGCCTGATCATCACAGTCTGTCCTGTCTTCTTAAATCTTAACTATCTCTCTGGGTACTGTCATTTTCCAACCTGTATGTGTGTGTGCATGCTGCAAGGACTAAGTGCCAGCTACCAGAGAGACCTGTGTGTGCAAGTGAAAACTGGTGCCAGCTCCTGGAGTCACACTGGGGATACGGGTGCCCTGCAGCCTGTGGTGTCAGCTGCTGGAGCGAATAGAGGTCTTTGATTTCCAGCCATTGGTGTAAGAACAGTATGTCCCAAAAAATCAGCTACTGGGGGAGGGCTGGCATGACATGCTCCATGCCAGCAGTTAGAACAGGAGTGTGGGTCTCAGCTGGTGCTGCCTGCTGGGGATGAAGGGTGAGTGTATCTTCCCCAGTTGAGCTGTATGTTGGGCATGTATCTATATTTACTAGAAAACTTTAAACTGGACTCACTGTTGAGTAGGGGGACCTTGGGTCCAGGGCAGGGGGGCCCATGCTGGTACACCTAAGGGTACTTGTCAACATAAAGCACATGATGGGTGGGTGTGTGAGTTCATCTTTGCTAGTGAGCACCAAGCTGGACTAGCAGGCAAGTAGGGAATCCATAAAGCAGATAAGGGGCTGGGGATGTGTGCAGGAGTGCTGGGAAGACCAAGGAGCCATGCTGATGCTCAAGGGATCCATAAACGTGCATGTGCTTGTGAGCCTAGAGAGCGTGTGTGCCTGTGCTAGTGAACTTTTATTGCTACCAGCCAAAGAGCTGTATGTGTTCATGTTTTATGTGAGTCCGGTGGGTAGGTGCTGCTGCAGGTAATGCCTCACCTGTGGCTGTCTACGTGACCAGCCATGTCTGTGATACGTACTCAGCTTTGTTACTCATTGACCCAGCAAACGGGAAAGTACCAGTTGCATCCCTTAGCCTGGGCAGAAGCCGGGGAGGAGAGGCCCTGGAAGCAGGTCCAGAGCAGCTGAAGATGCACTTGCACTTCTTAGATCACAGAAGGTAACACTCACAGGACCTATTTGGAATCCTGGAATAAACAATAAGAGATTTCCAATGACTTCCATAGACTTTACATGAAGTTTAACAAGGGCAGTGCCAGATTTTGCACCCGGCACACAGTAACCCTGTCTGTACACACAGACTGGGGAACAAGATGCTGGAAAGCAGCTCCACAGAGAGGGATCTGGGGATTCTGGTCAACAGCAATTTGACCATGAGCCAACAGTGTGCCTGGCAGCCAAGAGGGCAACTGTGTCCTGGGTGCATCCAGCAAAGCATGGCCAGCGGGGCAGGGAGGTGATTGTCCCACTCTGCTCTGCGCTGGTGCAGCCTCACCTGAGGACTGTGAGCAGGTCTGGGCGCCACAGCTTAAAAAAGATATGAAGCTACTGGAGAGTGTCCATAATACGGCTACAAAGCTGATGAAGGGTTTTGAGAAGAAGCCGTATGAGGAGTGGCTAAAGTCACCCGGTTTGTTCAGCCTGAAGAAGAAGAGACTGAGGGGACAGCTCGTGGCGGCTACAGCTTCATCACAAGGGAGGAGGAGGGGCAGGAACTGAGCTCTTCTTTCTGGTGACCGATGACAGAACCCGAGGGAATGGCAGGAAGATGTGCCAGGGGAGGTTCAGGCTGGACATTAGAAAAGGTTCTTCACCCAGAGGGTGCTGGACACTGGAACAGGCTCCCCAGGGAGGTGTCACAGCCCCAACCTGACAGTGTTCAAGAAGAGACTGGACAACACCCTCAAACACATGGTGTGAACTGTGGGGTTGTCCTGTGCAGGGACAGGAGTTGGACTCGGTGATCCTTGTGGGTTCCTTCCAGCTCAGGACACTCGATGAGAGCTGCGTGCACTGCCAAGGTGCTCGGGCAGACATCCGGACCCCGGCCCGAGCCACCGCTGTGACGGAACCCCACCCCGCTCCCACAGCCACAACGCGGCCACGCAGCCCTCAGACCGCCCACCTCCGTGCGAAGGCCGCAAAACGGGGCCTCTTCCCGGGCCGGCCAGTGCGACACAGCGGCCGCACGGCGCTGGTACCGGACGGCGCTGGTACCGGACGGCGCTGGTACCGAACCGCGCTGGTACCGAACCGCGCTGGTACCGGACGGCGCTGGAACCGGACGGCGCTGCTGCGGCTCCTCACGGCGCCAACCGCCGCCCCCGGGCGTTGCCGGGCAACCGCCCCGCCTCTGCAAGAAGCCGTTGCCGCCCCTGCCGCCGCGCGTCCGATCACAGAATGACAGAGTGTCAGGGGTTGAAGGGACCTCAACAGCTCATCCAGTCCAACCCCCATGGAGCAGGAACACCCAGATGAGGTTACACAGGAAGGTGTCCAGGCGGGTTGGAATGTCTGCAGAGAAGGAGACTCCACAACCCCCTGGGCAGCCTGTTCCAGTGTCTGTCACCCTCATCGTGAAGAAGTTTCTTCTCAAATTTAAATGAAACCTCCTGTGTTCCAGTTTATACCAATTGCACCTTGTCCTATCATTGATTGTCACCGAGAAGAGCCTGGCTCCGTCCTTGTGATACTCACCCTTTACATATTTAATTTATTACTATTTATTTTATTAATATTTATTATTTTACTTATTTATTTCTCCTCTTCTCCAAGCTAAAAAGCCCCAGCTCCCTCATTCTTTCCTCACACGGGAGATGCTCCACTCCCTTCATCATCTTTGTTGCCCTACGCTAGACTATCTCCAGCAGTTCCCTGTCCTTCTTGATAGGCAATAGATAGATAGATAGATAGATAGATAGATAGATAGATAGACAGACAGATAGATAGACATATATATCTAGATAGATAGGTAAACAGATAGATAGATAGATAGATAGATAGATAGATAGATAGATAGATAGATAGATAGGTATACATATATCTATGGACAGGTAGATAGATAGACACATAGCTTCTGATAGGCTGATAGGCTGGCAGGAGGCGGGGCCGCTTCGGGATTGGCTGAGAGCCTGGGAGGCGGGGCTTTGGGGGAGCGTGGCGGAAGCGGCGCGTCATTCGCCGCCATGAGCCGGTTCGGGGGTCGCGTGCGCGAGTACCCGTCCGTGTCCATCGACCGGTTCGACCGCGACAACCTGCGCGCGCGCGCCTACTTCCTGTCGCACTGCCACAAGGGTGAGCCCCGTCCCCATGGCAACCGCTCCCCCCCGCCCAGTTCCGTGTCCCCCGGTGACGGCCGTGCCCTGTCTCCCCAGATCACATGAAGGGGCTGCGGGCGCCCGCCCTGAAGAGGAGGCTGGAGGGCAGGTAGGGCTGCCGGGCGGGGAGGGGCCGGGAGGGGCCGCCCCGCTGCGGGCTGGCCCCGGCGGCTGCGGGAGGGGCCGGGAGCCCTGAGGGGGGGCGGCTGTTTCTAAACAGAGCATGAGCGAAATAGGGTAAGGAAACTGCTGTGGGGCGTTGAGTCACAGAATGGGAATGAACTGGGTTGGAAGGGACCTTGAGGATCATCGCGTTCAACCCCTGCCATGGGCAGGGGCACTTCCCACTGGACCAGGTTGCTCAGAGCCCCGTCCAGCCTGGCCTGGGGCACTGCCAGGGATGGGGCTTCCACTATTCTTTGGGCAGCCTGTGCCACTGTCCTGCTACCCACATTGTAAGGAGTTTCTTCCTTATATCTAATCTAAATCTCTCCTCTTTCAGTTTAAAGCCATTGTCCCTTGTCCTGTCACTGCAGGCCTTGACAAAAAACCTTTCCAGTCTTTCTTATCGGTCCCTTTTAAGCAGGGAAAGGTCACAATAAGGTCTCCCTGGAGCCTCTCTTCTCCAGCTGAACACCCCAACTCTCCCAGCCTGTCCTCCCAGCAGAGCTGTTCCAGCCTCAGATCATTCCTGTGGCTCCTCTGGCCCCTCTCCAACAGGTCCATGTGTGTCCTGTGCTGAGGACCCCAGAGCTGGACCAGCACTGCAGGGGGGTCTCACCAGAGCGGAGCAGAGGGGCAGAATCACCTCCCTGACCTGCTGCCCACGCTCCTTGTGATGCAGCCCAGGACACCATTGGCTTCTGGGCTGCAAGCGCACATTGCCGGCTCATGTCCGATCTCTCATCCACCAGCACCCCCAAGTCCTTCTCGGCAGGGCTGCTCTCAATCCCTTCATCCCCAGCCCAGATTGATACCGGGGGTTGCCCCGACCCAGGTGCACTTGCCTTGTTGAACTTGAGGAGGGTCTTTGCTGCTGTTATTCCCCGGGAGTGTGTTGGTGCATGGAGACAGCACTGTGAAGCACTGAGACAGTGCTGTGAAGGAAGCCAGCTGCGCTCTGAGGTGTGTGAGCAAGCAAGTAGCAGCAGTTTGAGCTCAGGAGACAGTTCGTTCCCTCTGATCAGCACTTGTCAGACTTTGTCTGGAGTACTGAGTCCAGTCCTGGGCTGCACTGGACAAAACCCATCAGTGTTTTGTAGGAGGACAACCAAGCTGGTCAGAGGCTGGAGCAGGTGATATGTGAGGAGAGGCTGCAAGCTGGATGTCTTCAGCCTTAAGAGTAGGAGGCAACCATGTATCGCTATTTGCAGGTAGAGTTATAGAAGATGGAACCAGACTTTTCCTGGAGATGCACAACAAAAGGGAAAGGGAGACCTTTTCTTTTTCACCATGAGAATGGTCAAACATGGGAATGGGCCCATTTATTGGAGGAGATGTTTCATCTCAAATGTGAGCAGAGAATCTCTCTTTGCTCATCAGGTCTCTCTTTGTGCACAGTGCAAAAGCTGGAGCTTTACAGGGAGTGTTTTGTGTTCTGCTGAATGTGAACTGTCCCAAATGCCTGTTCCAGGGAAAGCACGTGCATCTGAAACAGACCTTGCTGGTTGTAGAAACAACCAAAGATACAAGTACACGTGACCATGTACCACACACTTTATTTCTGCACAAAAATACGCATGTATGGGCACATGTAGGTAAGTCTTTGGGTTTGCTTTGTTGAAGAAAATCCTCAGTAAGGTGGATAAATTCACCTTGATCCTAGTTCAGTTTGAGGCAAAACTGCTCTTGCAGGCTTACTGCTTTGCAGGTCTCTGCAGATGAGAGAGGGGTCTGGGCACATGTTTTTTGATGTACTGGGTGGCAGGTGCTGATATGTTGTTAGATTGTTCCCTGCCTCTGCTTAAAAGAAACGACTCGTCTGTGTTTTTGTCTCCTCACAGCTTGAATGTTAAATTATACTGCTCACCGGTAACTAAGGAACTGCTGCTGACTAGCCGGAAATACAAGTTTTGGGAGAATCACATTGTGAGTTTTTGTTTATTTTTAAGTTATCACTTTCTAGACAGTGATTCTGGAGAAGCAGCAGCTTCCCCTCAGAAATGTCTACATGTTGGTGTTGATAAAGTGTTTTAGGGCTTAAGTACCTATATCAGTATGCCTTTCCTCATTGCTTGCTTTGTGGGTTTGGTTTATTGTTGTTTACGCCTTAATCTTATTTTTCCCTCCACAAAATTTATGCTTTTCTGTCAACTTTAGCTTTAAATGGCCTCCATCTCAACAATATTAATTTGTATTGCTCCTTCATTTCCTTATCTTGTTCGTGTCTCTTTGCTCCCATCCTTATTTCCTTTCTCTTTTGCTTCATTTAAAGTCTCACACTGCTTGCAGTAGGTATAATCTTTTAGTTATATTATTTCCTTTTTCTTTTGGGAAAATGAACTATCTCTAACATTAAAATGTTGTAGTGATGTAAAATCACCAAATAACTTAATGAGTTGACTTGATTTCCACTGTTTGGAGCCAAAATTCAAGAGATCAGTGTGTCATGTATGGGTATGACTTGTAGTTATTTCCTTCCCTTTGCTGATACAGGTTTTGAAACTGAACATGTTTCTTTTCACAACTGTATGTACACACATCATCACATGGTGTAAGGATTTTGCTTTCTCCCCCAAACAAGGACAGGAGAGTTTTCTAGTCAAGTGAAAGGTCAAGAAGGACTTCAGGAAAGCTGAAACTGTTTTTTTTGGGGGGAAATTACTGCTCAGTTTCCTTAAATAGGTTGTAAGTGTGGGTCTTAAGCTCCATATCCAAAGAAACTCACAAGTGGGACCTAGGAGGTAAGTCTGAGTAAAAGAAAAAAGAGAAGTAGGGGACTTTTCTGTTCACGGTCCTTGTTTAATTGTGAAGCTGAGGGAGAAGATAATGAGCTTTATATGAAGCCTCAGGAAATTGAAAGGTTTAATGGTTCTGCATTAACATGATTCGGGGCTCTGTAAAAAAGACTCTGAATGTCCCTTAGGTGCTTTTGATATTTGAAGGAGCACAGTGTGCATAGGTGTCATTTTTTTCTAAGCCTGTGATCTTCTTGGACTAGCAAAAATAACTGAGGTGGGCTTGTGATGACTTTCTTGTTGGTGTGTTGTTTTGTTGGGGTTTGTTTGTTCCTTTTTTTTTTTAGCTTTTGTTTGTTTGCTTCCAGTATCCCTTGAGTTTAGAAGTTTTAGAAGAACAGATGCCTTGTGGGGAGATACCTATAAGCTGTTAGGAGTTCGTATGAGCAGTAAAAAGACAGCAGGCAGTGCTGGACCTGATATCCCTGTTTGAGAAATTACTAATCTGGGAAGAGATGCCAGAGGTACCGGTGGTACAGTCTGCGATGAAGCACAATTAACACAAATCAACACAATTAAAAAATACATAGATCTTTGCAGCTGCTGCTCCCAGATAACAGCATGAGCTGCACAGGCCCGTATTGGTAGGTGCTGGATGTCTTGTTCACAAGCTTTGTCTTACAACCAATACGCTTTCTACTTGTAGCATGACTGGGAAATGAATTAGCAGCTGCTTTCATATTCACTAGACTGAAAGAAGCAATATGATGCCAGCTTCCAGACAAGTGTTTTTACAATTTCCAGTCTGGCCTTTATTTGTACTTATGGCATGAGAGGCTCTTTGAATCGCTGCTGGCTTTGACATTTAAACTATCAAAGACGAGGGGAGAACTCTGCTGGAGATATTATAATTTATGCTTATGAGGCTAAACAGTGACTGTCAGTGAAGAATTCTTCAGGCAGTTTAGATCTAAAACTTGACAACTGTTTCACTGCATCAGGAAATTTGAGAATTGCTGAGAAATATTGAGCATGCAGAATTTAGATCAGCCTCATAAGTTTATTCAGCTTCATAAATTGTAGACAATAAAATCAGTATTGATGTTTAAAAAATCAGCTCTTGCCAGTGGTTTGAATTCTTAGTATAAGGCACTTTTTGACACATGTATCTGTGTTTTGGAGCAAGCTGTGAGTTTAGTGTTGTGGTTTCTGGTGGAGAAGCCACATGTTACCACCTTTATGAGAGTTCCAGCTGAATGGATCTCGTGGAGCTGCCCAGAACTTTGTGATGCTGTGTCTTGTGAATCCATCTAGTGAAAAATCCATCAGTGAAACCCAAGGTGCTGAGGAGACCACTTGGCCGATAAGCTGGAGGTTATACCTAAGGAGACCTTCCTTTCACTTTGGCTTTTTTGGGTGGGAGAATTTTATATAAATGTTGTCTGAAACAAAGGAGAGAAAAAAAAGAACAAGAGGATGGGAGAGGAGCCCACATAGCAGCGCTAACAGAGCATGTATGTTGCAGGAGAAGATGGCAAAATAGGGGATTAACTGCAGTCTATAGGTAATCACCTCTACACAAGCACAGAAATTCGTGTTGCATGTGATTTGTGGCCTTGCGTCTGGTAATAAGAAATAGTGAGAAGTTGTGCTGCAGCACAGAGACCTGTCAGAGCAAGATCCACTCGTGTCATCTGAGACTTGGGATGTCTTGGGCTTTGCAGTCATTCAAAAAGGTGTATGATCCAGCCAGAAAAAACAGAGCTGTTGCTGTTGGAAGTACAAGATGTTCTAGCTTTTTTAGGCACGCACATCTTGATTTGGGTATCTCCATTTGATTTTTAGACAACTTTTAGAAAACCTTTTTTCCACTGGAAATGCAAATTCATCACTTTCTGCAGGAAAATGGGCTTAACTTTACAGGCCTAGCATTAGCTGCAGTGGGTGCTAAAGATGTTTAAATAATGAACACTTAGCCATAAGTATGAAACAAAATGTTCAGTAAATCTTGTAATACATGTATTCATTTTGTTGCAGGTTGCATTGGAAGTTGAAACTCCAACTCAGATTTCTTTAGTAGATGAAACATCTGGTGAGGTAAGTTGTGCACACACACATACACACACACACACACAGATTCATATATTTATAATGGGCAGTAATAATGTTTAAATGAGCATGGGAAATAGATCTTACCTGTAACATGCCAAGTGGTCAAGCTATTTTTGAAATGGATGTTCCCCCTCTCTCCAAGATATGCAGCCACATGAATTCTTCTTCCCTGCTTTGTTCCTGTTATCATACCATTTATTTGGTAATGTCTTTTCATGGTATTAGTGATTTCCAGCTTACTTCTCCTGTGAGATTTTTTTTTCACCTTGAATTTCGTGACTTACTTTAACAAGCTTCAAGTACAGGACTTGAAGGTCTGGTAGAGCATCTCCAGGCAAAGTGTATTCCAGGATGTTTCCGTGGTGCTTGTTGAGCAGGAACTGAGGATATAGGACTGTTTTGCGGCTGAGTGGCTTTCATGAGCACTGTACTATATTCAGTCATCTCTTCTGGCGTGACAGGGTGGTTGTTGCTCTTCAGGGCTTGTTTGAATAGGAAGAGACACTCTCTTTGTTCAAAAGTGATGTTAAATGCTACAAGAAGCTGCGGGGTGTAATTAATGTGTTGCTTTCATCATGTCAATGAAAGTACTGGTAGTACTTACTATGGTGTGAAAATAACGCTAACTATCTCTTCCAGAAAGAAGACATAGAGGTGACACTTCTCCCAGCTGGTCACTGTCCAGGATCAGTCATGTACGTCCTTTCAATACTCTAAATGCCTCTGCTGAGAAATTTGACTTACAGAGTTCTCACTAAGTACTGGATTATTTATGATTAGAAAAAGCCAGTGAATTTAAAATTTGTACTTGGAGACTATACTGTCGTGCAGGGCCCACCAGCTGCAGTCAAGGTTGGAAACCACTGTACTCTCTGGGATCTGTCCACACACAAGTTGTTACTTTGGTGGGGCAGATTACTTTTCCCCATGCCTATGAATAACAACTTTCTTGATTGCAACTGTTAAAAATAACGTACAGAACTATGATTAAAAAGAAATCATCAATTTCTTAAATATGACATTAAAAAGAAGGTGCCCAGCTTCCTGGTAGAGACACCGAATAGATTCCTTTGTCTGCAACAGGCAGCTGGGCCACCCTCCTGGAATTTGGGAGGCTTTTGTCTTCAACTCCAACCAACCTCGGCACAGGTTATTTTCCAGACATACTCAGTGTGAATTATTTGGTTTATCTGCAATTACTCTAGGACCAAATTGAGCCCAGTTTTTCTATGACATCATATGTTAGTCACACAGACTGCCCTATGCAAGGTAATGAATCGACACCTGGGATTTAGTGCTTAATGTTTGACCAAAGTCCTTGTGTTTGTAGGTTTTTGTTTGAAGGTGACAAAGGCACGGTGCTGTACACTGGGGATTTCAGGCTTGCAAAAGGAGAAGCAGCCAGAATGGAGCTTTTGCATTCAGGGACCAGGTGAGGCTTTAGCAATTCATGGGATTTAAAAAGAATAAAAGATCTCACAGGTGTGGATTATTCATGAATAATGTACTTTTTTTTTTCCTTATTTTTTATTCTGTGTTAAATGTATTTGCAGTCGGGCAATACTGTATTTACAAGACCTTTTTCACTTGCTCTTTGTAGTAAAGGGGAAGAATTGTTCTGAAGAGAGAGGAAGAGGTGTATCTTAGTACCGTGATGTGCTGCTCACTCTGCTATCACGTTTCTCTCTTTCAGGGTAAAAGACATCCAGAGCGTTTATTTGGACACCACTTTTTGTGACCCCAAATTTTATCATATACCAAGCAGGGTAAGTCTAAATAAGCTGTGAGAAGAAAGGCCCTTAAAGCTGCTAATTAATTAACCACCCATTTGTTAAGGAAGTCTTGCAAGGCAATGCCTTTCTGCATTACCAAACTGCAGTAGCTTCAAAGATGAGTAGCTTCAAAGATGATTCACAACATTTTCTATACTTTTCAGGAGGAATGTTTAAATGGGATCTTAGAATTAGTGCGAAGCTGGACCTCGCTGACTCCCTATCATGTTGTGTGGCTGAATTGCAAAGCTGCTTACGGATATGAATATTTGTTTATAAACCTCAGCGAGGAACTTGGAATCAAGGTAACGTTTCTGTAATTGTTGCTTTCGAATAGATCCTCAGTAATGGTTGTGGCCAGTCACGGAGCTGGAAGTGGCTATTCAGAGGACTGCTGTATGTCAGAGATGTGCATACCGTCATTAACTACACTTAAAAAGCTACAGTTGTGCTCAAAATGAGTTAACTAATTAACTTCAGTCTGGAACATCTGGGCTCTTCAGGAAGAAGTTAATCCTCATTCTTTCAAGCTCTGTGTTTAACTCTCCCCTTTATCTCATGAGCGATAAAAGCCTTCTCATTTACACATTACATTAATAGTTAGCAGATATATTCTGACTCTTTGAATATTCAGCCCTCTTCAGCACAAGAGTTATGTTCTGCTTTTTCTAGACATCCAAGTTACTTTTGGCTAACACTTATCTGCTTAGATGTTATTAGTGGGTAGTAATTGTTTAAATGCCTACCAGCATTTGTTGTGAGCAGAACCACATCTGTATAGCTGCTCCAGCTGCAGTTTGGCAAACATATCGGTCTAATTAAGAGTAAACTCTGCCTTTCTCCAGGTGCACGTGAACAAACTAGATATGTTCAGAAACATGCCAGATATCCTCTACCACGTTACTACAGATCGACACACTCAGATTCACGCCTGTCGACATCCTCGGGTGTGTATCACTTTGCAAAGCCTCTGCTCACTCTTGCTGTGAAAGACTGTTTGTAGGTGCTGATGTTGTGGTCGTGTTGTGCTAATGAAGACTTGGAGCAAATGGTGGCTTAACAGAAAAAAGAGCGAGCACTGTAGTTAGTGGGTTGAAATTTAAAACAAGAAAAAAAAAAGGGAAAAAAGGGAAAAATATATTAGTGTCAAGGGTTTAGATTGCGGGGTGACAGTAAAACCCTGGCAAATGTATTGTTAACCTCCTCTCCCCCCTGCTTCCCCCTTTTGCCCCTTGCTCTCCTCCCTTCCCTCTCAGGACAGGCAATTGGGAGGGAAAGAAGGACAGAGAGAAGAGAGTTGGAAAAATTAGAAATGTTTTACTAATGCTACTGATAAGAATAGAGAAAATAATACAAAATATACAAAACCGATCTTGAAAGTCCCAGCAACTGCAGAGCCGGCACCTGAAGTCCTGGACTGGACTCTGCAGCCAACCGGAGCTGGATTCAGTCTGTCACTAGGCCTCAGTTCGCAGGGATGACTCGCAAGGTCCTCTCCTAATGTCGGCCATAAGCAGAAAGGGACGAAAAAAAGGGACGAGATCCTCATGATCTCCCACTTTTATATGAAGTATTCACGTGAATGGAATGTTATACACAGTTGGTCAGTTTCTTGGTCACCTGTTTCTCGTTGCCCCTCTAGCGAGATGTCAATCTGTCCTTATCAATAACTTCGCATTCCATTGCTATGTTCACCAAAACATGTATCTGGTTCTCCAGGAAAATGCAGCTAATATGAAGGCTTTAGCTGACAAGCAAATTCACTAAAAGAGAAACTTGGTTTTTAACAAAACCAGGAAAATTAGCTGATCTAGAAATAGTTCAATTGTATTTGAAACTTGAAGAGTATATTTTTAAATTAAGACAGACCAGCAGCAGATTAGATCAGTCAGGTATTATCAATTTAAATATATCAAAAGCAGCTCAGATGATGCCTCCTGCAGCCATGCACTGTGTGCTTGTATCCAGGATGACTGTCGAGCTGAAGGCTCCTGCTCAGAGCAGTGCAGGTTGAACTGGAGATGGCACCTTGGGGCATCGGTTTCTATGATTTGCTTTGTCAAGCTGCACTCTGGAAGCAAGACGTGACAACACAGAGTGTTTCATAGGAGCTGGAAGCAGGATGAAAACTTGGTGTGGCTAGATAGTATGTTGCTCAGTTTCTGGGGGAAAAAAGGTCAGAATTACACTTAATTTTATGTTGCATTTGGCAGGATGAGGAGTACTTGCGAGGGAACAGGCTGCCCTGTGGGATGACTTGCCAAAATGGAACTCCCTTGCACATAATCAGCATCAAACCCTCCACTATGTGGTTCGGAGAAAGGATCAAGAAAACCAACGTAATAGTGAGGTGAGCATTTGGGCTGTGCAGAAACCTGTTGTTTCAGGTGTGAATCTTGCCTGATGCTGCTATAAATGAATCTTAATAAATGAATCTACTTTTTAAGAGTAGGTTGTGCTTGCTTGTTGACTGGGCATGAAGAGCAGCTACCTAACTTTTGTGCCTGCTCTTTTTTTTTAGGACTGGGGAGACTACATACAGAGCTTGTTTCTCTTTCCACTCTTCATACAGTGAGGTTTGTATACTTGTAGTACTAAGTCTAAATTGATAGAAAAAATTAAAGGAGTTTTGATTATTTTGGAGTAGATGACACGACTTATTACTGAAGAGCTTTTTTTTAATTGTGATAAGACATAAGGGGATAGGAAGTTCTGGATGCTGAAGGCAGAGAAGTCTGTTTTAATATAGCTGCAGCAGAACATGTCAAAGTAGGGCAGGATCACAAGGTCATTTTTTAGTCTGTCTTCTCAAAGAATTGGTCACTGCTACAATTGTCTTGACTGCCTTTCTAGTTTAGATCACTGTGTAATTACACAATGCTGAAAGCTTAGGATTTTAGTTTTCACTCCATTGTTTATCTGCTGTGACTCAGTTTTGGGTGGGTTTGCCTTCTTTTTCCTGCCCACACACTTAAACAGAATTTTCTCCCATCATAGCTGCTGCTGTTACTCCTTTTTCTGTGTTAAAGTCTAAATAAAAATTGGTCATGGCAGCATCCTGTCCAGAATCACACATTTTAATTTAATATGACTTGATCCAGTTCTTGAAATACTTCCCTCTCCTAAGAAACTGAACTGGATCAGTGTTAACAACCTGTCACCAAGCCTCACACATAAAATATGGACCTTATTCAGAGCCCTAGAAAGACAGTCCTATTTTTAAGATCCTGGATAAGTTTTAATTTGCTCTGCCATACAGAATTTTAAATGGAGGTACTAGGATAGTACATTTTGCTTTGCTGGCAGAATGTTGGGGGGGTAACAGACTCATACATCCGCATGGAAAAGCAGATGGGTCCTCCTGGTCTGTGTTTTCAGTGCTTGGCGCTGGTAAAGCCTCAGCTGGAGTGCCGTGCCCCTAACTGGAAAGCATCTAGAAATCAACAGAGTAAGGCTTGGAAAAAGTGACGTGTTTTGCGATAAAGGGTTTTTATAGTGGGCTGATGGAAGAGTTTAGGGAAAGTCTTTGAGGAAGAAAATAACCTGATCTGCACAACTAAGGACTTGACATCCAGGAAGAAAAACGCAGGTCTGAGAAGTTGTAGAGCAGTAAGGACAGTGAAGCGCTGGATCGCATTCCCTAGGAACAGATCTACCTTTGTGTCAGAGACAGTGATGCTCCGTGTAGTGTTGGTAAATGTGAGGTGATTAGGTGAGACAGAGTTCTCTGCATCGTTTCAGACCTTTATTCTTATTACAGAGCTGTCCACTTTGATTGAGTTTGGCTCATGCGTCACACTAGTCTTTACATGAGACAACTGGTAGTGCTTGTTGTGGGTGTGCTCTGATCAGTGCTGCCATTCAGTGCAGTTATTAACTGCTGGTGTAAGTTAAACCGCTGCTTCTTTTCTTCAATTTAGATCAAGGATTTCCTGAGCTACATCTGTCCCGTCAATGTGTATCCCAATGTACCGCCAGTGGGTGGGACAGAGGACAAAGTTATGGAAGTGTAAGTGACAAGTGGCTGCTGAATGGAGGTGTCCTGATTCCTGGTCCTGTAAGAGCAGCTCCCTCCTGCATCCCAGCCTCTCGAGCAGCCCACTGCCCCTTCCTTTACTTGTCCCATAGTTGAGATTTCTTTTTTTCCCATATTCAGTGCTGCAAACTTCAGCTTTCTGAAGAATGTTGCCATGTTGTGCTAAGTCTGAGGGTTTGTATTCCACACACCACTTCTGTTTCTGTATAGAGGCTTTTCTGCTGTTGAACTTTATCTGAATATACCTTTATCTCACTTTATTCTGTGACCTATTTCTGTTTGTCATTGCTACTTCTTGGAAGTTTCTTTTAAAGAGGGTTTCTCTGGGGACTTGAACTCCTCAGCTCTGCACAGCATCGCAGAGGCCTTTGTACTCTTGTGCTGTTACAGATGTTGGCAGCTTAGAAAGCGCAGGAGAGCAGCGGTGTCACTCGGTCTGAATAAAATGAGGACTTGATTCTTTGTTCCTTTTATTTTTCCCCCTTAAAAGGGAGATACTTTACAGTTATTGAATAAAACTGCTGAGTTTGAACACTGTCATCTTGTCTTCTCTAAGCAAGGCACCAAAAGATAGTTTCCAAACAGCGTGCATGTCTTAAGTTATATAGAAATGACAGATTCCTACCTTTAAGCTCACCAAGGTATTAAGAACTTTTCCCTACCTGTTGCTGCCTTCAACAATTCCACTGCAGTGCCTGCAAAAGGCATGAAATGTTGTACTTAGATGAAGTTCTTGAAGGTATCTGCTGAGTTATAAATATTAATCGCTTCTCTTATTGATCTCAGATTGAAGCCATTATGCAGGTCGTACAGGAGAAACATGGAACCCAGGTACAAGCCCTTAGGAACACTGAAGAGAGTCCACAAGAGAGAGTTATCTGACACAGGTAAAGATTCTGCTGCTGCTACTTGGCTTTAAATGAAAGTCTGAGACCAAGCAGAGGTGCCAAAAGCCACAGTGTTCACCATAGTCTGTCTGTTCAAAGGGACAGTTAGAAAGGAGAAATATAAATTAAATGAACTTAGGTTTTAGGATGGTGAGAGAACATTTGTTTGTGGTCTTAAAATGTACTTAACAGCCCTTTATGTTTCTGGAAGAATTCAATTTGAGAGTCCTAGACCATCCCTAGTAAAGCTGATCATAACACAACTTCACTTGCATGTTGTGGGGACAGAGTGGTGTATCAGTGGAATCGCTCCTCTTCTTTATCTCAAACTGCCGGCTTTTCAGCACATAGTAGCTTTTTTAAAATTTATGATGCTAAATGGATGCTGTACGTAGCCTCTGGAAAGCCACTTAGGCACTTAGAAGACAACTTCAGACCTGCTGCTTTCTCTCTGGCTATTTCTGAAGTGTCAAGTGTGCAAGGGTGATGTAATCCCGGCAAAAAAAAGTCAGAGGTCTCAATAACTGTGTCTGCCAGAGCTACGTCTGATCTGCTGTAGGTGACACAGGAGATGACAACTGGCAGTGTCCCTGGCAGGCACCGTGCTGGACCAGGCAAGGTAAACACTGTCAATAACGTCCTGCTAAGCCTGTGTCTGGGTTAAAGAGCTTTTTTCTCTCTTCCTACTAAATATTTTTTTTATTAAAACTTTGCTCTCAATAGAATTTTATCAGGGATCTAGACTTCTGTAAAGTCTTTTGATTATCCTGTTATTTTCTTGACAGATGAAGATGATCTCTTCGATTCAGAATTAACTTCTGCAAGGCCTAAGATTCCAAAACTGCAGAGAGAAGAGAGCAGGCCTCCCAACATGGGACAATCTGAAAATGCTGAAGAAAACATTAATGAGAGCACAGAAAGTTCCAAAGCGACCGCAACTAACACCTCCCTCAAGGTGGACTTCATGGACTGTGAGGAATCAAATGATGACGATGATAACGACGATGAAGACGAATCTGAAATTAATGCAGTTGAAGATTTTTCCCATGAGCCAGATGCCACTTGCACATCAAATTTCAACAGAATTAGTGACCAACAGGATGGCGACATCCCTCGCTGGGATGCATTTTTTAAGTGTAACAAACTCGAAGAAAGCTCTGAAAACGAGGACAACTTGCCATCTTCAGCAGATGCTGGTGGGTCCCAGCCACTCTTCAGCGATTCGGATGCAGTGAGTGACTCAACACACATCTCCTCCCAAAATTCTTCTCAGTCGACACACATATCAGAGCAGGGGAGCCAGGGCTGGGACAGCCAAATGGACACGGTGCTCATCACCTCCCAAGAGAGAAGCGCCTTGGACTGGAGCTGCTTGGGCAGAGGTGGGAGCAGAGCAGTTGCTTCTGTCCCGCAGGAGGCTGCCAAAGACACCCAACCTGACAACAGCAGGTGGAAGCCACTGAGTCAAGACAGATCTTGTGCCTTTGATGGTGCCTGTGACTTGAAAAGCAAAGACACTGAGGATGTAGAAGCTGGGGCTGCTCACGTTCAAGATGTGCTGGTGGAAATAGGTGACAACCCCAGGACTCCTGATGTAGAACTGAGGAGGGACTCTCAGAGCTCCTCTGACTTTGAAATTCCCTCAACTCCTGATGCTGAAGTGCCTCAGCCAGATAAACTGCACGGTTTATATAAGAAGCTGGCAGCAGGTGAAAGCATTCTCAAGGAGAAAAAAGTCTCCTGAACGTAAGTATAGCTGATTACATCATGATGACAAATACTTGAATTTGCTTATTAAGCCCAGGATTATTTTTAGTGCCAATTACTATCTGCAGCTATTCCTGCATTTTTGTCAGAAATATGGTATTGTCAGAACAAGGAATTTGCAGCCTGTGTAACTTCACTCTTCCTTCTATGAAATACTGAGAAGGAATTACTCCTAGGAGGAACTGTAAAAGCTTTCTGCCTCCCAGGGTTCAGTTCTCCAGGACTCTAAGTAGACAATAATTGGACCACAACAAAACTAAGGGTAAAATGCTAAATGAAATTTAGTGTTTCTGTTTATCATGAGCTCAAAGAGTTTGTCTTTGAGATACATATATATATATATATATATATATATATATATATGTCATCTCAGGTTTTAATACAATATCACATTTTTAACTGCAGGAAGGGACATGACATCTTTCATTTCAGCCATGAAAACAATGCACTTTGATATTAATCCTGAGTTTTCACTGCAGTTATTTTTAAATACAACTGCAGAAGATATTAGAGAATCATGGAGAAGTTTTTATAAAAAACAACCAAAACCCATTGTTCTTTTCAAGCAGTCTCTCTTTACACTGAGCAAGCGTCATCATCCGATTTTAACTCCTGAATGAGGTACTATACACCATTGTCTAGTGGCTTGTATCTAACTCATTGCAAACAATTTGTCATCAATTCCTTTGTGTTTTGGTTTGTTCTGGATTGTTTTTCAGAACAACTTAAAATCCTGTGGTGTGTGTGTGTTCTAAAGCCCCCAGCTTTAAAAAACTCTTTGCCAAAATTCTTAGCATCTTAAATGGACATGTAATTCAGGTTTTTGATAAACTGCAGTGCCTACAAAAGTGCCTAAACAGCAGAAGTCATCTAAAAATCTATGAGGTTTCCCATCCAGGTGGTCTTAAGTCCCCAAAAATGAATCAGTCTTTTAGTGTGACAGCTCTCCCCCCTGCCCATGCCTCCTGTCTTTCTGCCATCTTTAGTGACATATAAATATGAAAGCAGGCAGCATTCTGCTAGTGGCAACAGCAGTGGGAGAGGGAAAGAAGAAGAAAATTTGCTATAATCTGCATAGGGTTTTAAGGATATCCAAGTCTGTATGTTTCTCCACTGTTAACCGTGCCCTCTCCGTTCCTGGGGTTTGTCAATATAATTTCCAACTGTGGTCTATGAATTAGTTTTTCTTTGGTGAGCTTGAGTGAGTGAAACTGCTGTTGTATCTACCTCTGGGAATAAAAAACAGAGCAGAAATTCTTCTCTTGGCTTGTTTCCTTAACTGTGCTATATATGTTCATACAGGGCTGTGTCTACAGCGTGCTTAAATATACAGGAACCCAGTCTGTGTTAGACAAGTCAAGAGCGTGAATTTATACCAGTTCTTATCAGCCATAAACTGAATAGGAAACACATGACTTCCTCGTGATCGCTCTGTTACGGTCCTTACAGTGCGAGAAACCTTGGGTACAGGGCAGGAATTAAGATGTTGCAGTCTTAAAGCAAATTCTACAGCTAATTTTGACAGGCTAAAATAGATTATTTTTGGTTAAGAATGACAACAACAAGCAAAAAACTAAATTTAATTTATTTTATCAAAAACTCTAGGAAGGTAGCGATACTAGAGATCACACATTATGAAAAGAAAATGTTCCTGAGCTTATAAACTGCATATTCTACTGTACACAGTCCTAAAACATACATTAGAAATAACCAAAAGATCGACTTAACTTTGAGATTAAATAAATAGACAATAGCTTTTCTTACAGGTGATCTTGCAGACTTAGTTTTGCTACCAAAACAAAAAACTAAAACCCACCAAAAAAAGAACAGCTGAAGGACAGATCACAGGTTCCCAGTCTCTAAGAAGTGCATAAACACAACTGAACTGGTGGCCATGATGGTGCTAACAGACCACAAAACCAAACAAAGGCAGAAGCACGGCTGGTTTAAGCTGCTTAAGAAACTGCAAATAGCTTTTTCTCCTTTTCTAATTTGGCAACTTTCCCCCAAACTCATAAAAACTGCAAAAGGAGTTTTTTAAAGTGACACGGTGTCACTTTAAGCTAATTAACTGCAATCCAAACGCATTGTGAATATGTAAATAGAAAATACTGTTCAAGGCTCTAAATCGGAAACTGGATACATGGGTTTACTTCAGATAAATACTAAGTGCTGTTACCTCCCAGAACAGAAATTAACAGTCCTTTATGTATCGTGCAAGAGGTAACACACATCTCCTCAAAGAACAGCAGTGTCATTCCAGTGCTGGTGGTAACATACGCTGCCTTGGGAAAGAGGCAGATATACTGAACTCAGGTACAACTAGTAAGACTTTTATTTTTTTAAAATGCATTTACTTGCAATTTTTAAATGAAACCGGGCATGGACACAGACAAAAAGAGTGTCGAACCAGCCCTGTGTCATCTCGTACAGGAGAGGCCAGACAAACCGATTTGGTAAGGAATCCATTTCTTGCCACAGACACTCTCAGCATCCTGTAGCCACAGGGAACCTGCATCGGATTAAGGAGCTGGAGACTGCAGATCTTCCCCCGTGGAACGCGCTGCCAAGTCGGGCTACATGCGAGAGAAAGCACTTATGACTCCAAATGATGTACGATCATCTAGAGTTTGCTAATATTAAACCTCCACGTTCCACTTTGACTTTATATATATTAAAAAAGAAATCATTAGGGATATGGCATGATAAAAATAGGCTAGATTCAGCATTTATCCAAGTGTGTGGATGCAGGTGAGCCTGGTAAAGTCAAACACTTTAAAATCTAAGCAAACTTTCTCCATTAAACAATATAAAGTATCTATTTCAACACTTCGTAGATTACAAAACTTACACAGCACTTTCAATGGCCCCCACTCTTCAACCCAACCTTGAAGCCGATTTTGGCCGGTAGCATATAAAAACTTCACTTTCTGCCAAAGAGCCAGATCTTAAGTGCAAATGCAACTGTGCTTCTTAATAAACAAACAACCTGTACTGTCCTTCGAAACACTCTTCTTGGAGTGCTAGTAGTTAAGATGGAATTTAAGGCATTTGTTAACAAATTAGGTAAACGCTTATATGCTGGGTACTTGACTTCATTCACCTGAGCCAACAGCTGTGCACCTTATAAAGGTAACGAGCTGACCTATGATACATAGCTAGCAGCCACTTAGGAAGCATCCATTTATGGAGCAACATTTTTCTGCCCGACCCTGTCAACATTTACATGATTTGTAAGCGATATGCAAGTTTTTACAAGCTTTTAACTCCATGAGAATAAAGCACTTTAGTCACCCCTGGAGCTTGGACCTTGGCTGTAACTTCACTCATAACCTGCCTCAACTGCTCTTCAGCATTTTCAGAGCCAAGCAAAACTTCACATACAGATCGAGACAACTTTAGAGTATCAGGAAAAGAAATTCAATACGACTCAAGCAGCTGAAGAACAGCACATTTCTCAGGCTTTACATTCAAGAACATCTTAAGGTCTACAGCAAATGGGTAAACTCCCTCCTAGTCTAACTTCACTGAAGTTAACGTTTTTGCAACAAGAAAAAACAGGCCTAGTATCTGAAAAGTCTGTCACTAGGTAAAAAACGTCACAGTATGTAAAAACTTAATCAATATTGTGAATACAAATAAACTCCGAGGGTATTTTTGCACCTAACGGATAACTGAGCATATCTCCAAAACGCATCAGCTTTGTTAGACAACAGGCTGCTCTCCCTATTCTTTTGTTACCTATTTCCAAACTGTAGCCAGTGATTTGTTTCAGCAATGACTGCCGAATTTCTGCAATGAAAGCAAACAACGTATGTTACATATTTACAAATGCTCTGTAGAACTGCAGACCTCCTACAGCATCCTAACTAAAAATCAATTAAAAAAAAATATCATAAAACTTGTAAATAACACAACATCAGCTAAAAACATTCGAGACCTCAATCTTATATCTGGAATCTGCAAAAACCATTTGCTTTACTTGCATGGAGTTCAATGGACATTTTAGGATTTGCATTCCTGTGAACCTTCATTTAGACAGTCCGATGGCTGTCCTTTATTTTTCACACCAGTTCCATAAATGTTATTGCTAATGTCTTGAAGCTTTTCTTTATACAACAACAAAAAAATGCAAAAGAACAGTTAGCTATAATTTAGGATTCAAATCAAATGTCTCCAACACTTTTCAAGGTATAGAAAATATGTAACATTATTTTATCCCACTGAAACCAGCTCCTAAGAGGCCTACGGCTGTAAACTCACAATCAAATATTCAAAGTACACTTTAAAGAGTTTTCTTAACACACATTTTGCTGCTTCCTACATAACAGTTCAAGAAAAATCAATTTTTAATCCCCATTTTCAGTTTTGTATTTGCCTGAAACACGACATCTCTTTCTTTGGCCAATGTCATTTCAATTACAAACGTAATGCATTTTTTCAGTGTACTTATTAGATGTAAGAATACTTGAACATCTGTGTGTAAGAAGAGTCTTCTTAAAACACATTTAAAAGAGAACAAAGTATTTGTGACTTTGGATACCCGCACTCAGTTGAGATAACCTCTGCAACACACCGCTCCGCATTTACACACAGTTCTGATCCTCTTTTTGGATGGGCTGAGACTATCAGCAGAGTCTGAAGTCAGATCTATTGAACCTGTGACACAGATAAACACAAATCAGGACACTTTAAAAGACAGACTGAAAACACACTAGGTATTCAAATGGCTTCAAAAAGCCACCACACTCGTTCTTAAAAGAAATGTGTGTAAAGCTCTACTCAAATTCTACCGACACCCATGTTACAACTGCTTACACAATACCTAATGGACAGCATCCAAATCTTGTACCCTCAGGTCTGTATCCACACTGGGCAGCTGGGAGCACCGCCTGCCTTGTACGTTAGTGTCACAGACACCACAAACAAAGAGGAGTTTGAAGGACCAAAGTATAATCAGTTTGTCAGGACTTAACGAGCTTCCACAGGAATGAGGTACAGCTCTGGAGTGTAGAGATGTTTCCCTGAACAGAAAACAGCAGGGCAAACAGTACGTTGCAGTTGTGGATAAATGGTTTGCACGTACAGTCTGACACACACAACACCCCTGCCAGCAAACCTCAATAATTTCGGGTTGGAAGGGACCTTTGAAGACCATCTCAGCCCACCCCCCCGCCATGGGCAGGGACATCTTTCAATAGATCAGGTTGCTCAGAGCCCTGTCCAGCCTGGCCTTGAACACTGAATGGAAGGTCAAAGAACCATCAAATGGCCCAGGTTGGAAGGGATCTCAAAGGATCATCTGGTCCAACCTCTCTTGGGAAAGGGAACCTAGATGAGGTTATTTAGCACCCTGTCCAATCTCATCTTGAAAACCTCCAACGATGGGGACTCTACCACCTCCCTCAAGAGGCTGATCTTTCTTAATTAATAAAGAGCCGATAGTATTTCACCAAAACCATTGTTTCCTGAAGTCTCTGCATAACGATCAATGTATCCAACCCAATAAAACAATAGTAAAGTTTGGACTGTCCTTTACATCTTTACTACAGGACCTACAACCACCACAATTCAGAGACAAACCTCTGGTGCCTTAGACCACTATCTTTGTAACTATCACTAGCAGATTACTTGGAAAGCAGTTTACCAGAAATGCCAATCTGAATAAAGGAAAGCTGCTTTTAATGGTAGCCTGACCATTCTTTTGAGCACTCTTGTGACAAATCTTCAAAATAATTTGCCTCATCAGACATTCCAGCCACAACCCCTTGCTGTTGAGCTAGGGGCACTGAAGGAGATAATGTACTAGAGGTGCACACAAAAGCTCCTGGATGTGCTCTGCACCACACATCGATGTTCTAGAATCCACAGAGCTGTGTCATAGAGAAGCAGGGCCTGACCTAAAATGCTATAATCAGTCAAGCTGCAACAAAACCCAACAACGCCCCAAACCTCCTGCAAACACGGTTTCAAAATCTGCTCACCTTTCATCTGGTAGTCGAAGGTTAGCTCTTCTCCAGCCTTGATAGTTCGTGTAGAAAACAGCGCTATACGAGGAAGACGCAAGTCGAGGTTATCGATAAACACATTGAAGACTTGAAGATTTGGATCACACTGTAAGGCAAAAATTAATGTAGTTTCCATTACAAAAAAATGCACGCTAAGTTTCACTGAAGTGTTTCAGTAGAGGAAGGTCACAGGAAAGGAAGAACTGGTTCTTCTCCCAGGGACAGAAGTCTGAAATTATCTTCTGAAATCAACAAATTACGTTCTTGAAATAGCATTAAAGAGAACACTCATAGCTTAGTCGAGGCCTTTCAAGAAAGCAACCTTTACACAGCTTGTAGACTACACTAATGTGTAACACCTTTTTTTTTTAAATATAGTTTCAAAAAGATGACAAAGCAATTAAAGCTACATTCAGAGGTTAATATTTACCTACAAAATCCACAAAAAGAATTCAAGTTGAAAAAAAACCCCACAACCTAGTGTTTCAAGCCACACAAACGCTCCTTATTCTGTATATGCAGGCCAGAAATATATTCAAACTATGCGTAGAATTCTATTTTCAATTGCTAACCTGCTTGGCTTCCAAATTATCTGCTATGGGCTGGGCAGCAGGAGAAGAGTCAAGGACACTAAGTGGGAACTAGAAACTGCTTTATCATTTTTTCTGGATTGTCAGAAGTCACTGAGACAATTTGTTAAACTCTGCACGCTTTTTAGTCTGTAACAGTAAAATTCCCTTGTTAAGGAAGCAGAAGTGAAGTCGGATATTTAACTTTACACTGAAGAGTGAGAATACTTCACTCCCATTCCCGAAAGTGAAGAACAATTGGCATTAAAACTCTTCTTTATCCTTCTCCCTGGCAAGCCCACATAAAATACAACCGTCATCAGCTCACACATATGAAGATATTAATCTATTGTATTTGTCTAACACTGACTATGTACCTCACAAACATTACATCAGTCAGAAATAACAATTTTTGGTTCATGAATCTTTACAAATGTAGTTCAGCCTTCTCACTTTAGGTACTTGAGTTGAATAGGAAACAAACCACTACAAAAATTTCCTGTTTAAAATTTACTTCCGAGTTGTCTTTCAAGTTTAGATTTAGGAGGGAAAAAGATAACAAAGAAAGCACAGGGATTTTCACTTTTTACCAGTGTTTGTAGGATGAAAATAATGGATCAGTTCCTTTCGTCTTTGACTCTTCGCTAACTTTATTATGTACTTCTCGCATATTAGGTCTTTTAGTTACTTGGAAAACCAACCCTATTTTAATTGTCTAAAACCAGCAGATTCAGTAACAACCCCAGTCTTATCAGATGCCCTCTTTGGGTACCATCTTATTCCCAGATTTGTGTAGGTATTCTTACTCAGAGTAAGGTTAATTGTTCCGTTCTATTTATTACATCATCTATTTATTATGTCATCTCATTGACTGGGCTGTGCTGGCAGGAAACAAACTACTTCAGAAAAAACTGTGAATATGGTAGGAAAATGTTTATAATAGGAGAAGATACTTCTGGCACAATTAGAATAATTTTCCAAACTCAGTATACAAAACAAGGTCTTACACTGTGATTGACAAAGTGGGACACATTTCCATATCGAGCTGCATCTACTGTAAATTCATCTGAGTCATAGTCCAAATCAAACAAGTATGTATTTCCTTGGTTGTCGTAGAGCTGGCCTCGTCTCTCTGCCTCCTCACTTGTAATCACCTAGAAAAAGAGAAAAAAGAAACAACCTGCATCATATTATTAACGATTACTAAATTAAAACAAAAATCACAATCAAATTAGAAAAATCTAGTTAGTAAAAAATACCACATTTGCTTTTTGATATTGAAAAAGCATTCAATCTCTAATGAAGAATACATACATACAGCTAGCTGAATTAGTGACTTTGGCTTCTCTGGATGTAATTTGTCTACAGCTGAGAAACGACACTACCTTGTCTCCAGAAAAATACCAGCACCTTCTATGAAGAGTTTTAATGATGACAGATACAATCAGTTGTTTCTACTTGAAGTTTCCATACACACAGTTTTTTCATTAGACCCAGAAAGCCTTGTTTACATCACATAAAGTTTCAACTTTCTCCCTTTGCAGAGACGAAGATCAACAGGTATCAGTCTTTACAACCCAGACACATTCACAGTCCAGTATTCACCTCCGTCCTCCCTAGAAGCATCTCATCCTGTTATTTTTGACTGCAATGAAAGATCCTATTCATAATAATTTAGACAGATACATCACCAAGCTGAACCAATGCAATTAGTCTAGTGTGTACTAACACAAGGTAGAAATCCAGAGACTCCCCAAAGGAAGACAAGAACTAAAGTAACTTTTGGCAGAAGCAACAGCTTAAACAACTTCATCTGCAGTTTGTTATGTTAAATATAATCAGTTGTGCAGGCTCAGTAAAGAAATCACAATTCAGCAGCAAGACATACAAAATGTGGTGGAACTGCGCAAAAAAAACCCCTTCAAAATCCTTCTCACAGATCAGAGTTGAGAACTTATTTAGCAGTAGGGAATAAGTAGATTCAGGTGAAAGGGTAAACACACACTCTTTCCTTTAAACAACAAAAGTACATCATCATCTTTCCACATTAATCCCTCAACACAGACACTCTGAATAACTGATTTCTTGCATGTTTACGAGAAAGACATGAACATACACAGTTAAAAGATTTGGGGCAAGAAGCATGGAAGAAATACAATGAAGACCATAATAATTTGTACGAAAGGACAGAAGAAATTACTTTGAGCCACCTTAGCAGCAAGGTGGATTTGTGGCAGGAATACAATCAAATCGACTGGATTCAAGGGGGTGCCAGGAGCTATCGACATAAAGAGCCCTGAAGTACAACAGAGGCTGGACCAGATAAACACAGGGCAATAAAAAGTAAAAACAAAAACAACACCTTGAGAGTAACTCAAAGTCTGTATTTTATAGCATGAAAGTTCTGTTTGAAATAGTGTGAGATTGAGTAAACGAATAACATCCATACTACAAGTCTTATTATTGCTGTTCATCAAAAGTACTAACTATGTTTGAAAATATTACCTTAAAAGTTCAGACAAAACAGAAAAGGGATTGAGAGACTGGGTGGGGAGTTTGGTAAGAACTGTGCCTGGGGAACAGCAAGATCTACAATAATAAAGATGATCAGTGAAGAATGAATATAAAAGAAAAGATAGATCTGACTTTAGATATACTAATACGGCACATATCTAAAATAATTGTTCAGTGACACATACGACAAGTATTCTCTTTACAATCAACCTTTTACAACTGCTCTGGAACGGAAGAATGTTCTGGACAACATAATTTTGCTGTCATCTTGAATGTCTATTTACTGTATTTCTCTACTCAAAAGTAGACTTATCAATTATATATTAGAAGTCAAGAAGCATTAAAAATTGAGAGAAAGCTCATCAAGATTTTCTCCAATGTATCCTTTATTGTAAATAATTAATCCATATGCCATAAATACATACCTCTCCAACATACTCCATCACAAAACTGTTGGTTTTAATCTCCTGGAGGGTTTTTACTCCCCAACCACGGCCATTGTTAGTTCTGAAGATGCACAGAGAATACGGTGTACCTTTCTGTACTATCCTATTAGGGCAGTTAGGCCCACACCTACAAAACGAATTGCACTCATAGATGGGCAAACCGGGCTGGATTTTCAACTTCTTTCTTTTATTGTAAGCCAAAATAAATCCAGCCTCCTTTGGACAGCACTTCTCAGCAGGGCAGTCAGTGCATTCACAGCCAGTCGTTATTCCATTTATTACATTTATTCCCGGAGCAGGTTTATACTCATTAATGTAGTAGAAGTCTAAAGGAGGGCCTTCAAGATCCACAGTGTTTTCTACCAGAATCATTGCTTTATGATTCTTTTTCCTGTTGAGTTCTTCTTTCCATCTCTGCAGAGCTATTCTTTGCTTAGCCTTCTTTACAATGTAATCTGCAACCGCAGGTTTCAAAGCTTTAACATGGTTTCTCACTTTCAGTGCTTTGCCTTCTCTCACCCGAGACAAGTATTCATTCTTGTCACTAAGAAAGTTCTGAAGGAGCAATGGGCATTTCAGATTTTTCTGAGGTTCCCAAGTATTTGAAGATTCTGGCCATCCTTTCCATTTCACAAGATAGTATTCTGTGCCCTTGAAATACAGAAACAGATACAGATTTAGCCACATTTCATTTTGCTGAAATTCAGCATCACAGGCCCTGTGGACAAACACAAGAGCTCTGAAGTTAAGAAATGGAACACAGTGCAGAGGGTCTTCATGTTCCCACAACAATTACAAATGGGGAGAAAGAGAAAAATTAGGATTTGCATTTGCAAATTAACATCATCACAGAAAGGTCTGGATTGGAAGAGACCTTAAGGATCATCTAGTCCAACCCCCTGCCATGGGCAGTGACACCTTCCACTGGACCAGGTTGCTCAGAGCCCCATTCAGCCAGGCCTTCAACACTTCCAGGGATGGGGCATCCACAGCTTCTCCGCGCAACCTGTTCCAGTGTCTCACCACCCTCATGGTAAAAAATTTCTTCCTTATATCTAATCTAAATCTACCCTCTTTCAGTTTAAAGCCGTTACCCCTTGTCCTATCACTACATGCCCTTGTAAAAAGTCCCTCTCCAGCTTTCAAACAGCTTTTCCAACTTGTAGCACAAGTTTGGATACTTTTTGTGTCATATCTAGGGGCAAAGAAATAAACAGCTGGGATGAACTCTGATCACTAACAATAACTGGAAGAGGCTTGTTTGCTAAAGCAGTTACTGAAGTTATGCTAACGAGTTCTATGACTTGTATGCAGGAACAGATTGTGGTTGTATAGCACATGGAACAAAAAAAAATTCTAAACCTAACGAACAAAATCTCTAAAAAAGTCATATTAACCATCCTCCCAAAGAAGTAACCCATTCAAAACATGTAATTTTGCATTTATAGTCAAGAAGCATACATTTTGTACTTGTTTTAAAAAGGCCAAATAACTGTAACAAGGCCAAATCCTGAGACTGAATTTCATCGGCATGATCAAGCCGCAGGAATTCAGTTGCAGAACGTGGCCCTAACTGTTCATCAGACTACAACAGTCAACACAGAAATATAGACTGTTACCTGCAAATAAAGGAGAAGCATCGTAATACATACCAAGCTACAGCCTAAAAGCATCAGCATTTTGCTTTACTTCTAGATATGCAAAGGAGAAACATTTAATATTCTAACATCTCCGTAATTTCAGAAAAAGACCTTCCTTCAACATACCGAAAGCAGTCGTTACACCACTTTCTGTTTACAGTTCAAAGATTAAAAGAAGTTTCATTTGACGTCAGCAAGAGCTTCGTCCTCACAGACTTCTACTTCATGTCATGAGAAAAACTACCCTTGGCTCACTTCCAAATTTCAGCTGAAAGAGTGATCAAATTGGTCTGTGTTTCTCTTACCTCTTCTACCTTGTAGTCACACAAATATTCCACCTCATAACTCTTTAGACTCCTGTTGGTGATTCCAATGGATTTACATCTGAGATTTTCCTTCCTACATAATTCTTGGAGGGTCTCAAGTGAAGCTAGACATGGCACATACCAGGCTACAATAAGAAAATTGGTAAAGAATCCTATTTAATGTCTCAGCTAAATTTAAATCATTACGCCTTATCCCAGAGTCCCCGCATTATTTGTGACAGTCCACGAGTCTTGCACAACCACAGCATCTCACAAACTCAACCCTAACAAGCAAAGCGGGAAAGGTCAACAATTCCCTTACTGCACCTTTATTTTGTAGAGTACATACACCTATAAAGAATGAATATTTTGGAGGGCAGAGACTTTCACAGGTGAAAGCTGCACTAAGAACCGAATCATCTTCCTACAACTAAAGCACAGGGTGACGAGGAAACCTCCATTCTTTAACGAGCCCGCCAAATATCTGTAGTTAGCCGAGTGTCATCGAGCACTTGCGATGCAACCATGGAGACCGGACGAGGCAAGAAGCGATCCCCAGCCCTTCCAGAAGGATCGCGGTCCCCTGTCAGCCGGACGGGTTTAAAGGGCAGCGCCCAGCGGCCGGGCCGGGCCCGGGAAGCTCTGCCGGGTGAAGCCGGGGCTCGGCCCGGGGCTCGGCGGGGGCTTTGCGGCCTCAGCACCCGCCCAGAAAGCGCTGCCCGCGGCAGAGCAGCCCCCCGGGGAAAGCGGGGAGGTGACGGACACCCCCCCAGCGCCTCAACGCACCCCCCGCCCGCCCCCATATTCACCTCAGGCCATTCCCGCCCTCCCCCACACCGCCTCTCCCAGGCAGAGCACCCGCAAGGAAGCGGGCAGGGCCTCCCTCTGGGCCCACCCAGCACAAGGAGAAGGGAGGGGAGGCCCGAGCGCGGCGCTGCGGGCGGCCCCGGCCTCCACCACGGCCCGAGTCGCCGCGGCCGCTCTCTCGCTCACCTCCTCGCCAATCCTCCATCTTGGAGGGGCCGCGGCCTGCGGAAGGGGGCGGGGCAAAGGGAGAGCGCGGCCCCGCCTCCCGCTGGCGCGCGCCCGAGGGGCTTTGGCGGGAAGGGAGCGCGGCAGGGCCGCCTCAGCAGGGGGGAGCGGGAGTGCCCGTGGAGACAGAGCTTGGAAAGAGGCGAGGCGGAATTCAGAGCTATTTAGGTCTTTCAGATCGAGAGAAGTTCTTCTTCCCCTCTACTCTGCCCTGCTGAGACCACACCTGGAATATTGTGTCCAGTTGTGGCCCCTCAGTTCCAGCAGGACAGGGAACTGCTGCAGAGAGTCCAGCGCAGGGCAACAAAGATGCTGAAGGGAGTGGAGCATCTCCCATGTGAGGAAAGGCTGAGGGAGCTGGGGCTCCTTAATTCGGAGGAGACAGGTGACTTAATGTTTATAAATATGTAAAGGGTGAGTGTCAGGAGGATGGAGCCAGGCTCTTCTCAGTGACAACCAATGATAGGACAAGGGGTAATGGGTTCAAACTGGAACACAGGAGGTTCCACTTAAATATGAGAAGAAACTTCCCAGTGAGGGTGACAGACACTGGAACAGGCTGCCCAGGGAGGTTGTGGAGTCTCCTACTCTGCAGACATTCAAACCCGCCTGGACACCTTCCTGTGTAACCTCATCTGGGTGTTCCTGCTCCATGGGGGATTGCACTGGATGAGCTTTGGAGGTCCCTTCCAACCCCTGACATTCTGGGATTCTTTTCCAGTGTTGGCTGAGGTGGCAGCGCCTGGTACGGGGTAAGCACAGGGCACCAGGCAGACTTAGACCCTTCACCATTCTACCAGCCACAGAGCTGGAACTGGGAACTACAAAGAAAGGCTTCAGACACTTCTTTTTTTTTAAAAAAAAAAAAACCCTCTCATTACAGCACACTTCTCAGAACAGGGGGTTCCTGTTAATACAGCTTTCATCTTAGCCCTGAGCCCCATAAACTCGCCAACTGGCAGCAACACACAACAAAACACCCCTCACAGATGTCTCGTTAGTACTTGCATGTCTCTTTACTTGTATTTATAAATACAAGGGCTGTGGGACTCCACTGCCATGACAGAACCAGAATTAGGGTTTTCCAAGACCCCTTTTAGAAGTTTTCACACAGAAACTGGCAAACTATTTACTTATTGCCCAGAGATCAAAGTCCCATGGTTGCAGGACTCAGAACTTCCCAGCACTTTGTCCACTCATGGAAGCCTCATGAATTCAAACCTTGTGTCTAGGCTGGAAAGCCACAGAAATACAGGTATTTGTTTGGAATACAGTAAGATTTATGTCTATGCTATGCAGTATCTATTGCTTTTGTGAGGCAGGAAGAATATTGAAATACATGTTCTCAAGACAACTTGGAAAGCCTGTAGAAAAACAGGTGGTTGAACACAGGTCTCCAATTGAGGTGGGCATCCCTTGCTTTAGTTTCTGTCTCTGATACTGATGCTCTACTGTTTTGAATATTTCACAAGATAACATCTTGATGGATATACTCTTTGCTGGCTAAAGAGCTGGCTGGATGGCTGAGCCCAAAGAGTTGTGGTGAACAGAGTCAAATTCAATTGGCAGCTGGTCACAAGTGGTGTCCCCAGGGCTCAGTATTGGGCCAGTTCTGTTTAATCTCTTTATTAATGACCTGGATGAAGGGTTTGAGCGCAGCCTCGGTAAATTTACAGATGACACCAAGTTGGGCTGGAGTGTAGAATGCACATACAGAGGGATCTGGACTGGCTAGTTGATGGGCTGAGGCCAATTGTATGAGGTTAAACAAGACCAAGTGCCAGGTCCTGCACTTGGGTCACAACTCCAGGCAGCGCTACAGGCTCAGGGTTGTCAGGCATTGGAACAGGCTGCCCGGGGAAATGATGGAATCACTGTCCCTGGAGGTGTTTAAGAGACATGTAGATGTGGTGCTTAGGGAAAACAGTTTAGCTGTGGACTTGGCTGCATTAGGTTTACAGTTGAACTCAATCTTAAAGGTCTTTTCCAGCCTCATAAATTCCATGATTCTATCTGGCCCTCAGGACTGAACTCTTGCCCCTTAGGAGATGGAGCAGGCAAGTGTAGTTACAGGATTTGAGGGTCTCAGCCTAATGTGGGGCCTATTACTTCCCACCTTACATCCAAACAAATATATGATGACATACAGATTAGAACAGTGCCACACAGAAAGGAAGATGCCGTGATCTGCATTAAAAACCCCCATATTTTATTAGTAACATAAATAGTCACATATAACCCTTACACACATCTTTCAGGCAATACCACAAAACTATCTTACAATAACTCCGGGGAAAAAAAAAGTCCTGCCTTTTTTTAAAATCAGGTGCTGATAATTCAGTGCTCTGCTGTCTGCCATGTCTGAATTAATGTTTTGCACCATGCTCTCCACTCCAAACTGACCCAGTGGCAAATTAATGTTTCACTTCAGTTTATTCCAGCCTCCTAAGAATCATTAGAGACATCTCAGAGAGAGATGCCACTTTAGCAGAAAAGTCAACAGGAGACAAAAATCAACTTAGAAAAATGCTGCCTTTCAAAAGAGACTATGATGCCACTTCGACCGTGATGATTTCACACTTTCCAGTATCCTGATCTGTGCAGGTAACGTGTAATGACCCATCCCTAGATAAAAGAGAAAAGTATATTTAGGACTATCTCAACACAACATTAAGTACTTTACTGCATGTTCCATAAAGCATAAACAACAGTCTTCATGCAGACAAAAGGAGACAGATTAGCACCAATTATCCAGGGAACTACGTGCTTCAACACAGATTAAACTGATTTATGAAATTAAGTTTATTGGGTATTTAGATAAGCACTTCTTGCTCTCCACTAAAGCATATATCTTCTCTACATTAGGTGGAACAGATTCAGCAACATGTTTAAATATTCTAAGTTTATTTAGTACAGGTTTGTAAATAGAATATGCAGTAATATTATTTAAATTTTAAAAGATTTATTAAGAATTCAGAGTAACAGCCACCAACAGATAAGCACTGGCTGCTCTCAAGTAAGGTTAGACTGATCAACAGTTCAAAAATTGCTAATAATAACTTACAACTGTGTTGTTTCATTTATTTAGGAATCAAGCAATGAAAGCACGGAAGGTACTGCATAAAACCCACATTTCTAAAGAATTTACCCCTCCTAGGACACAGCCCTGTATGCAACGAAATGCTGAAATTTCTCAACACAAAATTAAACGCTCTGTAGCAGGAGGAAGGACTGCTTGTCAGAATTGACATAGCAAGTTAAACAGCAGAATAAAAAATATTTTGGTTACCTTTTCATAGTGAGAACAGTTAGTATATCATGTAGACCATCCTCTTTTTTATCTAAATCCTGGAGTACAATCTATTAAAAAAAAAAAGTCAAATTATAAAGTTCTCTAAATCCTTGCACAGCAGTTTAATGGAAGTGACACAATAGCTGAGGTGTGCAATTCATGCTGTTTAGCATCTCATACCAATAATTCAACACCAAAGCGTTGCTCCAGTTGACATAATCTGAAGAGCAAATAGCTAAAACTACATAGATTTGCACCACTGTTTCAGGGGTTTTGTTTCAGAGTCTATCATTAAAGTAGCTGGAGTACCCACAATTACCACAGACTACAGCAAGAGCTGATCACGTTGACTTTGGATCAGTTCTGTAATTATTAGTTAACATCCTTTCCCTATCCCCTGAGAGATCTTTGGGCAGGACTAAGGTGGAATAACCATTTTCTCAAGTATTCCATCCATTTCAGCCACATCTGCCCCCTCCCTGATGCTGTACGTGCACTGAAGCCAAGGTGAGGACATCATCACTGCTTCACACAAGCTGTGTTCTCTCTCAATAAGTTGACTCCTGAATAATACATTTTTATTGGGTGCTAATTAAACATTACCACCTTCCCACTGTGAAAAATAAATTTGTAGTATTTGATACCAAGATCCTGTCCAATGTAAGGAAGATTAAAAAAAACCCTGCAGTAAATACACTAGCTACATCATTACGTCCAGCAGTTTTATTTCTAAAACGTCAGAGATATGGGTACTATTGGAATGACTGGTTATGATCTCTCATCCCAGACGAGCTTATACAGTAGTGCCAAACGTCAAACCCAGAAGCCATTTAAAAATTCAAATGGGAAACTTTGATTTCTTTAAAAAGCGCTTCAGTATTTCATAACACCTTTATAAAAGAATGCTTAAAAGACTGTTCCAAAGAGACACACATCACTCTAATTTTTAACAAGTTTTGGTAGGGGTGGCATTGGTTCATTTTTATTTTTTAAATCCACTTGATTTCCAAGTGGTTGATATCAACAAGTGCCTATGAATGTGTAAACACTCACCTGTGCAAATTTACCCTCTTCATTCATGGGACTTTTCCCCGATGACTCGTATAGTTCAAGGCACACAGAGGAAGTGTTTCCAGGAGCATGCAGGGTGTGCTGCCTTCGAGCTGGTAATGGTGTCCCTGATGGAAACAGCACTGTGAATCTGTCAGCCCCTGACTCATCTACTCCCTTTAAAAAAGAAGAAAAAAGTGTTCATGCCTTTCTCTAAGTAGTTTAGTGAGCTACAAGCATTACAACAGTGCTCCATGAGAAAAGAAATTAAAAATTCATTCTCTCTGCCACATCTACCATCACAGCAAGGAAAACAATTTATATTCCTATAAATAAATGAAAAAGTCCAGCTATTATAACAAAGATGCAGTCTATCTCCCCTTAAAAATCAAGCAGTTTTGCCTGTCTTGTTTTTGTCAATAAGCCCAAGTTATCAAACACTGCCGATCTATAGCCCGTCTGTAGAATTAATAATAAACCAACACTGTTTCTCTAACACTGATCATGCATAAGTTCTGCAATCATCACACAGCACAAGTAAAATTTTTAAGTTAAATAAGTCTTACCTTAAGGAGAATATCTTTAGCGGAACACTCAATAAACAGCGCTGCTTCTTCTAACAAAGGGTTCTCTCTCCCTAGCAGGATTCCTGCCTCTATGGCGGCACCAATGGGAATAACTTCGTCTGGAGGAATTGAATTCAGTAATTCCACATTTGGGAAAATGTCTTTGATCAGCTGCTGTAGCTTCGGGATTCGAGCAGACCCACCGCACAGAACTACCTGGAAAACATGCCTTGATTTTGAATCTTTCTTCTGACAGATAAAACAGACAGGTCACAACCTGAAACACCTGAAAACTGCTGTTGAACTGCTGTTGAAATAAAAATAAAAGTTGATGCCATCTTTGCTTGACTTGTAGTACTTGAAATTAAAGGATATAGCTTAAAGTTTGAAATGGTATCTTTAAAAAGTGTTTCTTATCATAAGCATCAGATAGATGTAGTATCATTTTAAAAAATTGAGGAATTAATCATAAAATAACATCAGGTTGGAAGTGACCTCCAGCAGTCATCTTGCCCAGTCTCCTGCCCAGAATAGACCAGTTACAAGAGGCTGCTCGAGACCTTATCTCCACAGACACAGATTCCACAGGCTCTGCGGGTGTTTGTTTTAGTGTTTGATCACCCTCACACTACACATTATTTTCTTGGTATCTTAGACTTCCCCATGTTGCGACTTGTGCTGCTTGCCACTCAGTCATGGACCACAAGTCTCCCCTGAGCTCCTCTTCTTAGGGCTGAGCAAACCCATCTCTCTTGGTCTCTCTTTGTGTAACACATAATTTTTTGCTCCAGCCTCAACCCATCTCATCCTCCAACTGGACTGGCTCCAGTAAGTCAGTACCTCTCCTCTCCTGTGAAGCCTCAAAACAATGAGATTGTATCTGGACACTGTCCAAGTGCCAAAGAGGGAAACAAACGCTTTCCTACACCCATGGCTACACCTTTGCTGCTACAGTCCAGCATGTAGCTGGCCTTCCTTGCTGCAAAGGCACACTGCTGAATTAGAATCCTCACATCTTTTCCTGCAAAGCTGTTTTCTAGCAACCCCTACACCGTCCTGCTGTACGGGATTATTCTATCCTAGATGCCAGACTCTGCATTTGCCTTTATTGATGTTCATAATGTTCCTCTCCATACATTTATCTCACCTTTTTCAACCGCTCCGAATAGCGGTCCTACTGACTGCTCCCCTCATTGTGCCACTGTCTGCAAGCTTGCTGAGAGCACATGCTACCCCATCCATCTTAACAGAGACATTAAATGGTATTAGCCCCAGCATTAAATCCTGAGGGATGTCACTGACAACCAGCTGCCAGTTACTGGACTTCGTGCAAGGAAAAAAACCTTAAAAACCATTTTCTTCTTAGAGGTCAACCAGATCTGGAAACAAAGCTAAACCCCACTTTTCTTCATGGAAAACAAAGAATCATAGAATAGTTTGGGTTGCAAAGGACCTTCAAAGCTCATCTAGTCCACCCCTGCCATGAGCAGGGACATCTTCACCCAGATCAGGTTGCTCAGAGCCCCGTCCAGCCTGGCCTGGGATGTCTCCAGGGATGGTTCATCCACCACCTCTCTGGGCAACCTGGGACAGTGTTTCACCACCCTCACTGTAAAAAATTTCTTCCTCAAGTCTAGCCTTAACCTCCCCTCTTTTACTTAAGAGTTATAAATTCAGTTCATTTATTTTTACATTTAAAGTGTATCTCCCTGCAAGCATTTAGGCCTGAGAGGACAGCACATTGGGCCACTTAACAAGTACCACCACCAGGATAAAAAAACCCAGATGTTCCCTGAACACAATCTGGGGATACTTCGTTATCCTACCAGTGAAACTCAGATGTGACACAGCAAACACAAAGAGTCTGAAATAGCAAGAAGTATCATTGCCAACTAACTTTTGCCGCAGAATTTACGTGCCAATTCCACCAATAATAAATGCAGCGCTATTTGCCATGCAGATGCACAGAAGTTGAGATGAAGTTACTTGCTTATACCAAAGCAAAAAAAGACATGAGTGACACTAGTAATGTTTGCTACTTTACTCACCATCTTTGGCATTAAAACACTCTGGCTTGGCATCTAATGTGTTCTTATGTTGTTTTTTTTTAAGCTAACTAGGAGGAACACAGGCACCAAGCAGACACTACATGATTTGTTCAGCTCCTAAGGCAAAAAAGTTGCAACTCAAGGTCTCTTCAAAAGTGTCAGCAAACCCCACCCAAAGCGAAGGCAGAAGAAAGTCTATATACTAAAATTAAAGACTGTACTCCTTGGCTGTTCCAAGAGTTATACAAACATATCAAATGGAGACTAATCCTCTACCATTTACTCAATATGCAGCAGTAAAAACATCATTGACTCCAACTCCACCTTACACTGAACTTCAAGTAACCAAAAATCAAAGCAAAGATGGGAATTCTGAAGATCTCGCGTCTATGCACTTTGTTGGATCTGAGCAAAAAACGCTTAAGCACCATGAAATAATCTTGGTCTGGAAGGAAAACAGGCCCCATAAATATTCTTCTTGTGGACTTAGAAGCATATTACGGACAAATGGTTTCTATAATTACCTTATTAATATCATCTGCTGTAAATCCAACTTGCTCCAAGAGCTTTTTAATTGCTTCTATGCATCTAGTAAAAAGTGAAGAACAGATAAGTTCAAACCTGGCCCTAGAAGAAAACACAAACAAAAAATTAAATGTCACCTCATACATTAAAGAAAAATACCTGAAATGGAAAAAAGTTAGTTTTTAGAATATACTTTGGTTCTTTAGCTAAACCTGATACTGATTAAAAAAAAAAAAACAAACCACAAAAACCAAAACCAACACCAAACAAACTCATTTCCCAATTATTAATCTCGAAGAAATGATTTTTTTTGTTGTTGTTGTGAAAATATCTGTGCTGTTGATTGCATCATTAATACCTACATAGAGCACACATTCATTCTTCTTCAGTGTACTCTAGCGAAAATACAGTATTGTTGTCCTGACCCATATGTGAGGAAAAAAAGGTGGGGGGGGGGGGGGGGGGGCAAAAATCCTCGAACCTCTTCATTCTCTTTAAAATGGAGACACAAAGACTCAAGTGTACCTCTTGAATTTTCAGAGGCAAAGCAAGCTTTGTCCTGATTTGCACACAGGGAATAAGCTAAGCAAACTGAAAAAACAACTCGTGTTGCTTCGGGTTCTTTCAAGCTTGAAAAACTTTTACTCCGTACAAATACAGCAAGTCAAATTCTGCAACACTAATCCACAGGACGAGCATCCTTATCCAAAACTGAGACAAAACAAGTCACACAGAATTGCTTCTCACACTTAGAAACATATTGTGCCTTATTTTACCAGACCCAACTGCTCCAGCAGTAGATACACAGTTCTGGAATTGAAAAGTCTATTTTATTTTGCTAAAGCTGCTGCTGACTGAAAGAATAATCAGAATAACCTATATATCTCATTAAGAGATCATTCCAAGAAAGAAAAGCAAGAGTAGAACACAACAGTATGAACAGACAGAAAACCTCCTTCTACTCCAGCTGTCAAGAGGCAACTTCAAGACTTCCATGACTCCTGTAATTCTGTAGCTTATTTAAAGAGTCCAACCTAAAAATATTTCAAGCATAGTTTTATATAGAAGCAGTAACTTCAAGATTTGCTTTACCTGGACACATTACAATCAAAATCCAATCCATCATACAATGAATCTACAAAACAGTTTGCACTTCCCAGGGTTGATAACGAGTGCTTTGCAACATCAGCGCTGTTCATTAACTTCATCATGGCTCTGGGATTTCCTCTAATATCATGTTTGCAAGATCTACATTTAAAAAAGAGAAGGAATATCAGTTTAGAAAGACAGGCACTTGAGTGACAACGTTAACTTTCTCAAAGGAAAACCAGGTTAAAGCTATTGAACTTTTTCTGTTGACATTTTATTATAATCTACAATGACACTACTGAAAGCCTGCAAAGAACAGAAGTGCTTATTCCAATTTCAACTAAAGAGCATTCTATAGAGGCAGCCTGAACTCAGGCATTAGTGTTTATCATACAGATTTAAGTCCTTCTAAACAGTTCCTCAGCTGAACAAAGCCTGTGACTGCAAGAAAAGGCCCAATTTCCAACACAGATTAAGAAGAAATACAACACAGAACATTAGACATGTCAACAAAATAGCATATTTCACCCCAAAAGTCTCTTTCTGTGACAGTATGCAACTGAGCACCTCAAGATCACTAATGGTAAAGCATTTGTTCATTTTTGTTCATCACAGGATGAGGCACCATACAGACTGATGACTCAGGTGCCATACAGACTGATGACTCAGGCACCATACAATCTGATGACCCAAACCCCACCATGGTCCTTCATGCCAACAAGAAAAAACAACAAAACCCAAGCAGGTAAATTCCCAGCCACCCCAAAAGCTTGTGACCGAACGGAGTAGTCACGTACATCACTCAAAACACATAACAGTTCATAGCTGAGCCCCTACAGCTCAACGTTGACATCAGGCAGCACTGATCCAAAAGCAAGTGTTTCCCAGTCTTCCTTCTTGGCCCCAAAAACCGATTTTTCCTTTAATATATTTATTTGAACCATTTCACTCGCAGACAGTCTAGTCTGCTAGATCGAACAACCTGATGAAGTCCTTGTCCTAACAGTGACCCTCTTGGAATTCAAAACATACCTCTGAAATTCAGAAGCTAAGTGTTGTGCTAGAGCTTCTGTGAAGCAAACTCCACCAATGCTATCATCTGTGTTTGTAGCAAGCACACGATATATTCCACTGTTTACTTCTATAACTGTGATAGAAAGCGATGTTCCACCAAGTTTATAGACCAACACATTGCTGCCATGGTAAAAAAGAAAGTAGTATTAATAAGCCATCTAAAATTCCATTTACTTTGACACATTTTCTAAAAATATGACCACCATATAATGTACTGCATGTTTTCATCAGTTTTGTCACGGAATATTCATAAGAGAAACCCAATGCACCTACTGAACCCAGGAACTCAGCTTTAGTTCCTCTGGCATATTTAAAATCACTCCAGCTCCCACAATTAAAAAGTGGCTATGCCAACATCTGTTTAAGAAAGGATGCATTTTTCTTCAAGCCAATCAGCTCATTAAAGAGCAAGACAGAATATGAGGACAAATCTTTAAAGACAATTCTAAAACAATAAAAATCAGAACAAAGGGATTTAAAACACTATGGATCTACAACTTCCAAATTGTTATTTGCTTTATTGTGAGAAAAAAGAAAAACAAGCCTCAAATCATTAATTTTGTGTTGACTGCTAAGGCAACACAGAATTCCCTCCTTTAGAATCTCTCGGAATTTAAGTACAGCAACTTAAATTTAAGTAGTAAAATATTAGGATTTTACCTTTTCCCAGTGGGTGAATCTTGGCCAATTCCGTAAGCCAGGAGAGCTGCAGACGGTTCATGAATTAACCTCAAAACATTAAACCCAGCAGCTGCAGCTGCTTCCCTGTGATAAGGCATAACAGCATTTCATTTTACTTCGATGATTTCACTATAGTCACACGCGCTATTATGGTTGATCTGAACTACACATGCCAACAATTCAGAACTTGGTTACAGCGTGGTATTAACAAGGCAAAGTGACTGGAAAAGAAAGGTATCGATAAGTTCAGTTGCTACTGTGTTCTTCAGGTAGATGGATCTACTGGGTGCTTATTGCCAAAGAAACCACTGATGTATCTGTCTACATAACCCATTAAAAAAAATAAAGAAGCGAAGCCCCTCTAAAATACAAGATGAGAAATTCCACCCTCAATCAAACGTGGTAACTTATCTTCAGGTGTGGCATTTAAAGTTCGTGGTGCATTATGTCATCAGATGTCATGTTAGGAAAATTGCTCTTATTTCCTAATCAAGTTACCATACCTCACTTCTAATATTTTCTTTATAAGCTTTCTTGAAACTTCAGTAACCATAGGACTGCCATGCAAGTCATTTCCTCCACTTGGAAGTTATTTTAAAACTTGTATGCCAAAGCAATAAGTTTCATCACATTCTTCAAATATGCAGCTCGCTAATGTTTTATGGCCAACTCTAAGCGCGTTTTAAGTATTTAATGACAGATAAATGTAAGGGCTTCTACACATCAGAAAGTAGAAACGGATGCTGCCAGTGACACACAACCTTAAGTCTACTTATGTTTTCGTACAGAGGAACTTTCCCAGCAGAAGTTTTTCCAAACAGAACTTCCAGGTAGAATACCGTACAGTATTCATTATCTGCTGACAAAACGGTCCTCAATGAAGTCACGCAATGCTACTTGATTTGGGAGGTATTGTTGTATGAAGCGATAGGAAATTATGGAACTATTTGCATGTCAAAGGGGACACTGAAGAACCACATCTGAAATGACATTCTATCCTTGACAATACCAAAATTCCCTCTCACTTCAATTGATTCAGAACTTCATTCTGGTTACAACTGTGAATTCCATGAAAAGTTTCTAAAGTCAGGGTTTAATCTCCTGCTTTCCTATCTACCCAGTTCAGATAGCATCCCCATGTCTTGACTGACAGTCACAAGCTGCAGCCTGGCAGGAGAATCCCCACTGCTGATCTGCCAGCCTCTCTGGTTTAGGCACATTAAATAACAGAAAAAAATCTTAATCCTCTTACCCAAGGGCATTTTTCTGATTCTCTCCAAAATCAAACGGTACAGTGATAACGACGTCATTTACATCCGAACCCAATGCAGACTGAGCAGTTTCTGTTTAAAAACATAGACAGAACACGTTGATTAAAAGCAAAAAACTAATATAGTACATCTTAAAAATATGAAGCAAGCTTAAAAAGCTAAAATACGTTATGATCTTACTTATTATATACCTTTCATTTTACTGAAAATTAGTTTTGCCACATCTTCTGGGTTAATAAGTTTATTATCTATTTCATATTGAAGTTTTCCATTCTTCTCAACTACCTGTAAGTAAAGCCAACATACCTATGTTAGATATGTAATTTGGTTATTAACAAAAGATAATGTTTGGTTTCTGTTTAAAGCAAAAAGCATTGGACTGTGTAAGCATTCTCTTGTAGTAGAATACTAATGCATAAAGACGTTTATCAAAAACCCTTGTACTATCCAACAGACATGACAGTCACATTCATATAAAGACTCCAGACTTTTTTTATTAAGAAGTTTCCCTTAGCACAAAATCAACATTTAGAAAAAAGTACTTGTCTGCTTATATATTTCATAAGAAAAAATAGCAACCACTTATATAAGTATGTCAATACAGTCAAAACCTAAAGAAACTTCTTTCCTTAGGAACCTATTCTCCAGGATAACTTTTCTCTCATTTTGCAAAAAAGTTTCTAGTAATAAGCAAATCATCCAAATTAAATACTGAGATTAACTCAAGTTTAAACAGTTTTATCATGAGGTGCTGTAACCTGAGCCTCTTCTACTAGTGCTAAGAAACATGCTATTACCCAAATATATTAAGAATCGTCCCTTTTGAGAATGGCCAAGAGCTATACATAATTTTTCTGTTGGACTGTGTTATGATGGCAGATGTCAGAACACACTGAAGTTCTTCTGCTTTACAAAAAGAGAAACATTCTATACTGTAGCAAAAGGATGTCATATAATGAGAGCTGATCACTACAGACCAAAACCACGGTGTGGCACAAACAATGCCCAGAAGAACAGTATAAAATGATACAAAGTATTCTGAGAACAAAAGAAAAAAAACCTAGATCATACTCACTGAACATCTGCTTTCTGCAATATATTTCTCTGCCTGTGGGTCACCAGAGCTGCCCAGATAAATTGAAAATAACAATATAAATCATATAGTAATTGGACAGATTCATCTTGCTGATATTCCTTATAACATTTACAGCATTTGTAGCTATACTTCAACCAAAATTCCTATTTCCACTCTATGGATACATTTATACAGGAGAAGAAAAACCAATAGTTGTGACTGCTGGTATCTTTCAATCCCCTTTCCCCAAACTAATGACAGAAAAAATACCTACTAGTCAGTAAAAAAAGGAAAACAAAACCCACACAGTTTTAACCTGTTATCCCCCAGACAGAATCATTACAAAGTATTTTAGTAGCACTTTCATTGCATTTACCAAAATAACACGACAGCAGTGAGCTGACTATCCTTAATCCTCTATTGACTATGTAAAGAAGCACAGCTGAAAAGTGCTAAGAAATAAATAAGACTGAACCCCATCTCGTCAGCTTCTTTCAGTGAAAAGGGCTGTAACACACAGGTAGGTTATCACTGAAAAGTTCTGTCACATCTCTGATGTTAGACCTAAACCACCAAGTTTAGTTCTAGTATCACTGTGACTGCCAGTACAAATTGCCACAGCTTCACTAACTGAAGAACTGTGACAGGCACTACATTAATCTGCTTCACTATTGGAATAAAAACAATACCAACTTTTATGCAAATAAAACCACAGTCAATTTTAGCCACAGGAAAACACGCAGGTAACACGACATTTTAGCCAAGAAACTTAACTATGTATCAAAAGCATATATGCAACTTGTTACCAAATTTCACAATTCTATTTTTATAGACAAATTCAAACATAAAACACTATGCATCTCTTTACTCCTGGGATGAAACATAGAGTAAGATGTCTGTAATATAATTAATTTCTAGCATCTGACATACTCTCCTGTCAATGCCAGGTTAACTGCTATCACACTAGATTAAAATGCCTTCAACAACATTAATAGTTATTAATACGTAAAGGGTGAGTGTCATGAGGACGGAGCCAGGCTCTTGTTGGTGACAACCAATGACAGGACAAGGGGTAATGGGTTCAAACTGGAACACAGGAGGTTCCACTTAAATATGGGAAGAAACTTCCTCTCAGTGAGGGTGACAGAGCCTGGAACAGGCTGCCCAAGGGGTTGTGGAGTCTTCTGCTGTGGAAACATTAAAAACTACCTGGACACCTTCCTGTGTAACCTCATCTGGGTGTTCCTGCTCCATGGGGGGATTGGACTGGATGAGCTTTAAGGTCCCTTCCAATCCCTGACATCCGGTGATTCTATGATCACTACTGAAATTAGATTTCATTGACCAGCTCTAATGAGGAAAACTGAACTCCTCACCTTCCCTTTCACAGCTGTTCTCTTACCTTCGCCCAAGGATCTGCTTCACTTTCACCACAGTGTTTGAAATATTTCTTATCCGACTTTGCTTTGCAGCTAAGCCAACAACCTGAGCGAAAAAGGAAAAAACCCCAATCAGCGAGCAAGAGGCCGCGCTCCCCTCCTCCCCAAGCCCCTCCTCAGAAGGGCAGCCTCACCTCCTCGCTTTCCGAAAAAGCAACAACCGCAGGAGTGACCCTGTCCCCGGCGTCGTTGGCGACCACGTCGGCGCGGCCATCCTGTGGAGAGACCCCGCCCGGCCCGTCAGCAGCCCCGGGACACCACGCACTCCGCGGCGCCGGGAAGGGACAGAGATGCGGACACCAGCCCAACCCTCTCCCGGCCAGGACGCCGGGCGGCAGCCCCTCTCACCTTGTAAACGGCGGCGCAGGCGCAGGTCGCGCCCAGGTGGACGCCGATCGCCGCCATCAGCCCCTCCACGCGCGCCCGCCACCCCACAATGCACCGCGCACCCCTTCCCTCCCAACCAATCCCGCTCCCCTCTTCTCCTCGGCCACCAGTCAAAGCCCGCACCGCCCTCGCTCGCATACCAATCACAGAGAGGCGCAACTCGTCATCGGCGGAGCAGCCAATGAGAAAAATGGAAAGGGGAGGTGTCATCGCGCATGGCAACGGGGCAGACTCCCTTTGCGAGGCGCGGGCGGTTGGGCGGGAGCGGCCGCTGAGGGGAGTTGCTGAGGCGCGGGGGGGGTATTTAACTACAGAAAACCCAAACACCGAGAAAATAGAGGTTAAAATGGTGAAAGGCGAATGAAGCTTTTCCGTGCATGTGCTGAATGGTGTGTGTTTTATGTCAGCGGCGTCTCTCATGGTTTAATTGCAGGCAATGAAGCACATGGAGATGGTGTAAATATGTATATATATATTAATCCAAGTGCTGTAGGTATTGGTGAAGCAGTCAAGCTGAAGTGCTGATCTTGCATAATCTAACCAGGCATGACCAGTGTCTGAAAGCAAAGCACCGTATCTCATGTTGCAGTTCTTATGGAGAAATCCATCTTGGCATTGCCATAGGAGGAAAAAGAAATCCTAGTTAGTCCTGGGGGAATTTAACATCATTGACACACAACTGAGTTCTTCCTGGCCAGAGCCAGTTCTGTGCTGGGGGCTCCTCAGTTTGCAAATGGCCCCCTCGTGGGTGCAGCTAAACTCTCCGGGCACTTTAGCGGGGAGCAGGTCAGCTCGTGTGTGGAGCACAAGTGTGATGGGAGCGGCTGAGGGACCTGGGGGTTCAGCCTGGAGAACAGGAGCTGAGGGGAGACCTTCTGATCTCTGAACTGCCTGAAAGGAGCTTGGAGCATGGAGGGGGTTGGTCTCTTCTCCTGAGTAACAGGTGACAGGATGAGAGGAAATGGCCTCAGGTTGTGCCAGGGGAGGTTCAGATTGGATATTAGGAAAAAAATCATGGAAAGGGTTGTGAAGCACTGGAACAGGCTGCCCAGGGCGGTGGTGGAGTCACCGTCCCTGGAGGGGTTTAAAAGACACATAGATAAGGTTCTTAGGGACACAGTTTAGTGCCAGAATTAGGTTATGGTTGGACTTTATGACCTTGAGGGTCTATTCCAAGCGAAATGATTCTATGATTATATGATATATGTGGCTTTGAGTCCTCTCACTGTAATGGTGACGGTGCCTCTGCAGGTTTGGGTGCTTATCTGCCCCTCATTTCTATATGGAGTCTAAATGCTGTGCAGTGCCACCTCACCACGTCATTCAGAAATAAAGATTGCCCTTATCATTCCATTGTCTATGATACACCCAAGAGTTAAAGGGGTGAACTGAGATCACGTAGAGGTTAAAGGAGCTGTCTGGAGTCACAAAGTGTTGGAGCGAAATAAGGACTCAGCAAAACAAGCCGATTAATGTGAATCACGCTAAAGCCATTTATTACAGAAACAAGTCTCCTTATATATGTAACTATATTCTAATCACACGTCCACACTCCAAGCATGGATTCGCTAAATGAGTATTGTGGGCTGTCCGTGCGCTGGAGTCTCACTGATGATACGTCCGATGATTCACGCCACGCCAGGACCCCGGTGATTGTTGAACGCCCCTCTTTCTCACAGCAGATTCTGTTCTCAGCTTCTCGAAGCGGCCTTGAGATTCCTTTGAGCATGACTAATTCAGCAACAGATCTTTATCTATCAAAACCCCTCCACAACAAAGGGTTTATTCTGTCCCAAAGCTGATTCTGGGCTTCCTCAGTCAGAGTAGAATTGTTCTTCCAGTAACTGAGCTTGCTGAGCTCTGACCACAGGCTGGAGCTCAGATTGCCAGCAGTGTGCGCTCGGGAGATGGTCACAGCATTGATGAAGGCAAAACTTGTACAACTGAGAACAATACCTTTGAAGTGTGTCCAAGTTGTAGCTCCTTTCTGCCTCCTCTTGTCAGCAAAGGAATGAAACATGAAGAAGGGTGGAGGTGAGCAGGAGAGACCTATGGGGATTGGAGACAGGTGTTGTAGAAAAAGTGATGATAGAAGTGATGCATTTGTCAGAGGTGAAGATGGAGGGAGTTTGTGGAAAGACACTGAAGATAGGAGGGTAAAGGAGAGCAGAAGCCCCTAGTACAAAATCCATCCACGAGTAATTTTCCTGTGCTTTCCCCCAAATCCCAATACCTGTTGCACCAGTTATGACAATAGACCACTGTGTGTCATCTATGCCTCAAAAAGTGCTTGTGGCCACGCTGCTAACATCTCCTATGCAACTAACACACCCATGGTTATTTTCCAGTTATGCCATGGACATGTCAGGATGGACACACAGAAGTTCTGCTTATCTTAACTAAAGCAGTTAGTGTTACTTCCAGGTGTAAGCAAATCTGCGCAGAAGCAGGTGAGAAATGCCCTGGCAGGTGTTTGTGGTGGCCAGTAGTGGTGGTTGAGGAGTGAAAAGACCTGTCTGTGCCCTTCCTATCTTTCCAGGTGGTGTCCTTAGCTGATGGGAAGCTTTGAGCTTGTCCTGAGCTTGAGTGAGCTGAGAGATGGGGTGACCAACTCACTTCTGAATAAAAGTAGAAAATGCTGCCCTGCTTGCTGTGACCGTTTTGTAAGTCAGTGAAAGCCTTAATATGCCTGTTGTTCATTAACGGTGGAGTTGAGGAGGAGAACACCGGTCCAAGCAGCACTCTGGTTTCAGGATGAAAGAAAATGTAGTCTTTCACACCTCTGGGAAAACTATCCCTCTCAGGAAGAGGAGAGAAACCCACCCCCAGTCTGACTGGAGTCTTGCACCTACTTCAAACAAACAAGCCCACCTTGTTCCCCCTGCAACAAACTCACCTCTGATTTAGCTGAAACTCAGCTAAAACTGCTTGGTATTCTTTCCCAGCTGTCAAAACAATGGCACAAAGCTTCTCAGCATCAGAGCTGCCCCTTCTCTCCCACTCGGTGCCACATGTCTCAGCCATCAGAAAACCAACCCTGCCACCGTCAGACCAGCTGTCAGCACAGTACAACCTGAGCTCACCCAAGCTCCTTCTGTACCGAGAGCTCACTGGCAGCATAAGATGCTGGAATGCCAAAATGAAGCCCCTGGCACTATCCCTACAGGTTGACAGCAGGAAAATCACAGAGATAGTGGCAAAAAGGCAGTAACATCTGCTGAGTTATTTACAGTGGAAGCAAGTGTCTCTATTGAACAACAGACTGTTTTGCGGCTGGTATATAGTATATATTCTAAAATGTCCCTTAGCGTGAGGAAAGAAGAATGAGAGACCTTCTTTTAATTATCTTGTGCATGTTCTGACTTAATTCTCAGGAAATTTAACCTCCAAGATGGTAGCTGCAAGACTGTGACCTGTGATATCTCCGACCTGGGGATATAAACAGAGCCAGTGGAGCCGATTCTCAGGAGAGCTGTGGGACAGCCCAGTTGCAGGGGACCTGGTCTTCCAGTTGTCACCTCCCTCCTTGCTCGAGTCCCCAAGGCAGCGTGAGACTGTACAGTCCAAATGGAGATGCTGCCATCCTACTGAAAAACTTCCATCCCCATCACTTGCCTGATCATAAAAACATCCATGAGGTGTTTTGTTTGTTGTTTTTTTTTTTTAAAGAAAAATAGGGTTCTCGAACTCATTGCCTAAATCTTCCCAAATGATTGCATTGCTTATTTTGGCACAGGAATACATGCTGTTGGGAGGTCTGTCTGTATATCACCCCCAAAGTTGCTGGGTTTCGGTGAAGGCTGTAGGTTATTTCTGGGTTTGCTACACACAATCCACTTGATAAAGTTAATTACAATATCCTCATTGCTTCATAGTCAGGGTACCTCAGTGAGGGAGAAGAGGCAAGGTCAGTTCGTGGATCAGATTAATTAAACAATCGTGTTAATTTTTAACAAGCAGAATAGAATGTTTTTATGAGTCAAGGGTCAGAGCTGACTGCTATGGAGTCTTCTCATAGCAGTCCAAAAAAGATGAAGTCCATAGAAAGCTTGGCAGTCAGGCCAGTTGAAGAGCTGGTACTAAAACCTGTAGGTGGCATAAACGCAGCGTGTAATTGCAATGCTACAACTCATCAGCAGTGTATCGTGTGTTTGCCAGCTCAGTAGGTTTGCAGCAAAGAGGAAGCCAGATCTTTTTTTTTCTTCGCCCAGAGTACCTATTAGAGAGTATCCCGAGATTTAAAAAAAATATTTTAGATTACATAAAGCATATTAAATATCTAGTTTTGCTCGTAAGTCAATAATTTTAGTTTTCTTTCTCTTCTTGAAAAATATTTGAGTGTCTGCAAAATAAACCATCTTTTATTGCACTCCACATCACCAAGTTCAGCCAGAAAGTAGGAAAAATACAGTTTTCTTACAATCTGGAACAACCAAACCTCCTGCCTGTACCTGGAAGGCTGATTGCTGAAGTACCCTGAGGGAATTGGCTGATGCCTCCAGCTGATGCAGTTTGTCTGAAAGCAACATTGTCCCAAAGATATAAACCTCTTCGAGTTACTCTGGTTCAGTTCTCCTCTGCTGCCATTCAGCCAATTCCGAATTATTCTTGACAAGACTAAGGAGCCACTAATGGTTAATTAAGCACAGCAAACATACGTCATAGCCAGGATTGAGAACTAACACAAGTCACCTTTGACAAAGCTTTGCTAGCCATTATGAAAATCAAATATGTATGATTTTCTTTAGCATAAGAATAAACACATTCCACAGATAATTTCACGTAAAGTCTACGTTAGTAAAACAAGAAATATGTAATATCCTCACTGCTGTTTTGATAATTGCTGTAGACTGTACCAGGCACCATCATCTCTAGACACATCTATCATGGTCATGGTTGGCTGAACAACTTTATTATTTTGTCAAGCCTGAGAACTTTCAAATGTACATACAAATGGTATTTTTTTTTCTCAAAGAAGATAATAGAAAAATCTTCAAATAACTTATTTTTGATATTTTGGCCTTTTCCCTCTCCATGTCTCAGTTTTTCCATCTCCTCAATGGGGTCAAATTCCCTTTGCAGGAATGTTGAAAGGTTTTAATAATAGATAGGAAGTTCACTGAGTTCCTTGGCTAGAAGGTGCTCTGTAAATATTAAATGTTATGATCAATAATGCAGATCTAAGTTATGACATGAATTACAAAGGGTGCCGTGAGGCAATCCCAGAGTTTTCCAAGCAGGCTTCATGGTAAATATGCCTGAAATAAATTTTTGTGCTCTAGATGGAAATCCTTGTGTTCATTGAGCACTGGCATGAAGTTTATACTCCATAGGCAAGTTCAATACAAAACTGAGCGGTGTTTAAACCAGTAATTTAAGAAGAGCCGACTACCAAAACAGGAGCAGGTCAGTTAGTGACAAACGCCTTCGTTTTAGGGAAAGAACTTATTTAGGTGTGAGGGTGCCAGCTGGAAACAAGAACTCCCTTCTGTGCACTGTCAGATATTTACTATATGACCTTGAGGAAGTAATTTAATTTTACTGTTTCTTGGGTTCTTCATCTGAAAAACAAAGAAGAAAACCAACCAAACAAAACAAAACCCCAAACCAACCAAGAGTAGCATTTTCCCTTCCTCCCCAGGGCGTTGTGAGGATAACCACGTTCGTTAGTTGTCTCCTTAGAGCTGAGTGTAATGGGGTGGAGTAGCTGGAACACAGCTCCTTATCTCTGCTGACCAGTCCCGGTCAGTATCATGTAAACTAAATTGATTTTTGCAGAAGGTGATTAAACACAATTAAATGTCCATGTTAAAACCAACGCTAAGTTTAGCTTTATTGAACAGAGATCAAAGTGGTGATAGATTCTGAGATCCTTTTATTAAAGAAGTGTTAATGGGATCCATGCAGAGCTCACAGAATTATTTCCCACAAACCTACTGTTATCTATAAAGCTAAAAGATGAAATTAGAGTTCTTTTCTTTAAACTACAGAGCAGTCTTTTTTTTAAAGTGTTAATGATCCCTGTCTTTAGCTGACTTGTTAACACTCCTTTGGCAGCTCTACCATTTTCTGCTTTTCAGCTTACGGTTTTTATTTTCTTGTTGCAGTATGTAAAGAATTCTTGGGCAGGTTTTACACTTCACTTAAAATAAATTCAGATTTTGCTGTGGACACCATAAGTGGTCAGCAGCTGTGGGGATGCAAATGGAAAAGAGCAGCATCTGGAACCATTCTCCTTTGTTTTAAGTTCTGAGAAAATCCTGGTTAAATGATGGAATTTCTGTTTGATAAAAATCTCTGTCCATCTGCACTCTCGGGCATTAATTCAAAACCGGTAATGACAATAATAATGATAATTATGGGGAACAGAGGACAGTCCTGTGGCCTGTGTGAAGAGAATTTGGAGGATCTGTGTTTAATTTTCGGCGTATGTGGCTGCGTGTTGTTGGACAGCCATTGAAATCCCTGGGACTCTTTCCAGCAGCTTCCCTGGTCATTGGCTGGGGCCCTAAACGGCCTGTTACAACAGGGAAAATTAACATAATTGTTGGCAGCTCGTCAGCTGATGACTGAATAGATACACCAAAAGCCCCGTCCACCTTTCCAGACTGAAACCGGGGAAGTCCAGGGGTGCAGAGAAGGGAAGCTGAGCTGCTGATGGACAGACAGACGCCCTTCTCCCCAAAGGACAACTTCAGGGCTTCTGAGGCTTTTCAGGCATCCAGTATTTTTTACTGTAGGATGTTCTGGTTTTAAGGCCCTGCGTTCAGGTAGCTGCCTCTACAACAGTAGCTGTCCTCTCTGTGGAAAGCTATACGTGTTTATGGAGACAGAAAGACTTCTGGACCAGAGCAGACCTGAGGTTCAGGCAGTTGGGGCACAGGATGTTGACTGTTCCTACCACTGGATCTCTTCTCTCTGGTGACCAATGATGGAACCTGAGGGAATGGCAGGAAGATGTGCCAGGGGAGGTTTAGGTTGGACATTAGGAAAAGGTGCTTCACCCAGGGTGTGCTGGACACTGGAACAGGCTCCCCAGGGAGGTGTCACAGCCCCAAGCCTGACAGTGTTCAAGAAGAGACTGGACAACACCCTCAGACACATGGTGTGAACTGTGGGGTTGTCCTATGCAGGGACAGGAGTTGGACTCGATGATCCTTGTGGGTCCCTTCCAGCTCAGGACATTCTATGATTCTGTGGTATTTGTGCAATGAGGTGGTTTGTGTTGTAACATCTCTCCATCCTCTGATGTCAATTGGTCATGCTGCAGGTCTCCTCACTTCTTTGGAAGCGGGAGAGGAATCCGTGAGGTCCTTGCAGAAGAGCTGCTGCAGAAGACGTGCTGCTTTCTGATAGCTTACAGGGGACAAGTCTCACTCCACCAACTTCAGCAGATCCATCTGCAGCACCAATCTCTCCCATGAAGAAAGCCATATGCTGTATTTTCAGCTCGGGATTTTCCCAGGTTACGACTTAGGGATTTTCCTGGCCGGTTCTCATGCCCAGAGGTTTTTCCTGAGTGCTCTTCCACCGCAGAGCAAAAATACAAGATCTGCTTGAAGAACTTAAAGTCATAATAAAAGTGAATGGTGAAGAAACGAGTCAAACCAACAGGAGCTCCTTGAGGTGCAACGAAACAGTGAATCAGCCTGGGCAGAAGATACACAGAGGTTAAAGAGAGCTTGTCCACCATAGGGCCTGGTGGGACAATTAGATGGGTAGAGGTGGAAGAGTCTCATCTTTGATTTAAAACCACAGGTGGTCTGTTTGTCTTCCCTGTGCTGTAAAAGCCAGTAGGAAAACCCCAGTGCTTTCAGTGAGATGCATTCTGCCATGAAAAGGAGTGCTTCCTTACTCATTAATTCATTTAATTGCACATTTGTTATGTTATGTTTACTCATGTGACAGATCGACACCACCCAAGGCTTACCTTCAGGATTTATTATAGGTACAAAATTAAGCAAAACGTTGCCAGATAGTAATAACATCATCCAAGATCGCCTTGAAAATCTATTATTTGCACAATATCAACATCATTTACGAGCAGGTCTGGCACCACTGTACCGTATGCTTTGTCGTGTGTTTTCCCCCATGGAAGAGACAGTCCCATGGTCTTAGCAAGCGGCTTGTGGCAGTCAACACCCCTGACTTTTTGGGTGCCTTCTACCCCCATGGGCTTGTAGGAGTTTGGAAGCATTTCCCGCTTTGCAGCATCCCTTCTCTTTTGTCTTGGCATTAACTTCCCATCCTCTGCTTTTCAGTGATGTTACTGTGGAGCCACCAGTAATGCACCCACAAAAGTTGTTGCACAAAGTCAGCTGCATGGGGGGTACTCACGTGCCCCTTCCAAAGATCTGTGAAAGGTTTAAGACAGCAGATATTCATCTTAGTGAGCTCAGATAAGGTAGGTTGAGGTTTTAAAGCAAATTGCTGGGCTTTGGAGCCTCAGAGTCTCATTATCTAGTCACATTCATTCATCCCTCTGGGTCTCTGCCTGCAGACTCTTTCTGCCCTTTAGGCTTTCTAAACATAGACGGGAAATAAATAGTTCTGTTCTCCCTCCCTCCCCTTTCTCATCTACTTACAGCTTAGGCCAGGAAAGTAAAGAGTTTGGGGCTTGGGCTTTCATCCTCGGCAGAGCAGCTTTTGTTGGAGGCCTGTCCGGGTGACTCACGCGTGATGATGGGCACTTTCCCAGCTCTGCTGTGCAGGACGAGCAGCGCCGGGTCCTTCGGAGAGAGGTTGCTTGTTCAAGTTCAGCAGCTGTTAACAAAGACTGCAGAGTTTTAAATAACCCAGATAAATGGAATCTCTTCTCCCTTTTCAGTTAATCAGGCCTTGCTTTCTTTGTATGTCAAAAACCCGCTTGCTTTCCTCTTACCCAGGCAGTTTTTCATGGCAGATAAAAACTGGTTGTAGGACAAAAACAGCCAGTTCCCTGGACTGAATGAAGCCTCAGTTTCCTGTGGCTTCGTGTCTTGTGGACCTGCTTATTTTGTCCCAGTAAAGTGCAAGGGTTGGCGTAAGCTTTTCTCATGGCTGGGCACTTCTTGTGATTCATTCTCCAGTGTGATTTTTGCTGGTGTCTAGTAAGATTTATTTGACAGCCTTTCTCTTGGGGACAGAGCAGGGCATGGAGATCCTGAACTACAGAGATGGAAGTGAGACAGAGGAGCTGGTGCCACCACCTCTCGAGATGTCATGAACTGGCAAAGCCCTGGTCCTTGGCTTTAAACACTTGGAGCTGCAGACAGATCACTGGAGGACACAGGACTCATGCCCATGTCATTTGGGGTGCAGGAGCTGCTCCTCTTCAAATCTGCTGCCCCCGGCAATTTCTCTGCAGCATTTGCATGAACTGGGTGATTTTCTCCTCCCCTGCAGCGCACAGGAGTTAAGGACAGCATAAAAACCTACGTGTTCTCTAAAGCATCTCTCACATTCTTTCCTCTTGTAGAAAGGAAACTGGACCTAAAATCCGTGGAGCTCTCCAGGAGGATGAGGGAGGCTGAGCTCTGGAAGTACTGACAGTCTGGGAGAAGTGACCAGGGTCTGTATGGAGAAAGCAGAGCTGGTGAGCTGATGCAGGAGCTGGTTCCAAAGCGTAAGTGCAGAAACTCCAGATCGGACCTTTAATTGACACTGGTATCACGCACATTTTGATCACAGGTACCATCTAAAGAGGGGGTTGGGAGTTCTATTAGGAATTGCTTCTGTACCACAGTAGCAGTGCAAGGCATTTTTCAAATACCTTCAGAAAAGGTTCCTAACAGGCATGCAGTCACTAATTATTCACCTTGCAATGGGTGATCGGAGGTCCCACTATGGCAAGACCTATACATGCACACACAGGGGGACACACACATATAGAGAAGCAGGTTTCCTACATTGTTCTCCGAGGACATGGTGTAAACAAAGCCACAGACTAAATCCATAAATAAATAAAATGTAAGGGCTCTGCCTTATTACCGGTAAAGTCAAGGACCTCTTGCTGATGATACTGAGGGCAGAATTAGCCATGGGGTATTCCTGGAGCATACGGGTCTGTGGGATGAAGGTAGGCAAGGAGGAAAGTGCCAAAATACAATGGAAGTGAAACTTGTGTGCCCTGGCTTAGCTAAAGCACAAGATCCAGGTCTAAGCTAGTTCACACATGGCAGAAATGGCCATCCATAGAGGTGCCCTCAGCCTGTTGTGTTTTGGAGTGCTGGCGAGCCCCTTACAGGCAGAAATCTCACTTCCAGACATGTAGTCTAGCACAGAGGGATCCTATCCTACATTCTCTATTGCTTTCTCCTGTCTTTCAGTGTAGGTAGGCAAGTGAGCAGCAGTACAGATAAAAATTGCAGCTATTAGTCAGAAAATGCTAACCAAAACTAACCAGCCTAAAGCCTGTGTTGCTAGGAAACAATCTACCTCTCACTCTGCATTGCTCCCATTTGTATGCATCCACTCTTCTGATTTTCTTATTAATGTTCTTTGCTTCAGACTCAGTAAGAAATTTCCTCTACAAGCTGGCACAGAATCGAGTCCTCTTCAGGTCCCATGATGGTTTAATTTAACCTCAGATCACTGGTGCACGTGGCTGCGGTTACTTCATTTTTGTCTGGCATAAAACTGGCAGAATTCACATGCACGGGGGCATGTGCAGGCAGGGACAGCTGAGCTTTGCAGGACTCCAGCCTTTCCTGGTGGTTTCTTCCTTCCAGCGATGCTGTTGCCTCTTTTATGTCTTAAGGAACTAATCTGCGTGCTTGTGACTGTCCAACCATATCCAGAGGAAAACCTGGGCAAAAATATAAATCCTGCTAAAATTATTTTTCTTAGGACAAGCTACACTGATAGAAGTACCTTTAACCTGGATTTTTGTGTCAGTGCTAGGGAGCTCTATTGATTTACTATATTTGAATTTAAGTCAATATACTTAAATCAATACCCAAGCAGAGTGGAGATTAGGTTCCCCATTGATTTTTAAGTGCGCCTGACACCGGTAGAGTTTTTAATTTACAAGCACAAGATATATTGATGTGAGGCAGCTTTAAATCTCTCTGGCCATGTTGCACAAGCTGCATCCAAGCTCTGCTGAGATTTAAGCTGGTAGTTGGAGGTGGTTTCCCAATGGTGCATCCCCAGTCTGCTGCTGGTCGCTGACACGAGGTCTCCTGACAAAACATGACACGGAACTGCTTCCCAATGTTCTTCACAGAATCACAGAACGGTTGGGGTTGGAAGGGACCTCTGGAGATCATCCAGTCCAACCCACCTGCTAGAGCAGGTTCACCTAGAGTAGTTGTGTCTCACCAAGAGTAGTTTTGTCTCATCTAGAGTTTTGTTCTACCAGAAAAATAAAGTTTAGCAAAACCACTTTTTTTTTCTTTACATTTTTGAGTGTGTTTTCAGATGAGTTTATGTAAAGCATGTCATTATGCTATCAGGGTTAGGAAAGGGCTCTGCCTGCACTGGCATGGGCAGTGTGGAAGTGCCATGGTCTTGATCTGGGCAGGACAGAGAGAGCTCTGACCAGCAGAAATCACAGTCTAAGCACCAGCTTAACCCTGATCAGCTGAAGCCAGAGATCACATCACCTTATAATCTCATATTGAGGTATCTGGCACCAGCTGCAGCTTCCACAGGCAGCTCCTTGGCCACAAATCCATCTTGGCTTTCCTGTGACTTTCATCTTATCAGTGAAGCAAGGAGACAGGGCCCATTGCACACCACTGAATAAGGCACAATCCTGGAAAAAAGCAATCTGAGAGAGCGTTTTTCAAAAATCTGAATGTAGGGCACAGAGGACAAAATCAAAGTGTTTCACCTTGTACCTGTAATCTTATAATGGATGAGAGAGTCAGTATATGTACGTGTTCACTTGTGGGAATTATTCCCTAGTCCATAGATCTTTGCTGTTTGGGAATAATTCTCAAACAAGCCTGCATTTTCGTTTGCTTGTTGTCTTTGTACCAGTTTACCACAAATACAGAGTCTAGTGCACTTGAAGCTGTTATAGATAAAAACTTGAGCTCTTTAGACCTGTTCTAAATACGGTTCTTCCAACCTTGGCGTATAGTACTTTGCCAAAATCTATAGATATCCAGGAGCTTTGCCACCTTATTTTACACTGCTAAACTGAAGTTTTCAGAGGATTTCAATACAATTTGAGCGCTCAGCTCTCTTATTCTTGTTTTGGTGTTCTTCAAATCCCTTGCAGTCAGGGATTTATACAATGGATGGCGACACAAACAGAAAATCCCACTACTCAAGGACATTCTGCTTATTTAAAGGAATTATTTGACATGTATACAGGTAGAGCCCGTGAGCTTAATTCAAAGTACAAAAAATTAAGCCGCAGGAAGGTCAGCAGAAGGCCATGGTACAACTCATAAAAGGAAAGCAAAGAGCTTGTTCATTGTGTTTGTATCTCCAAAAGCCTCACTGTCTCACTGTGTGAATGAGCAGAATCCCTTCCAACCCCACCAGAAAGGAAGGTATTATCTCCCATCTTGGGCTGCAGATGTTCTTCCACCTTCAGATGAGGTGACTGGATCTCAGAGCTGAGATGTCCATGTCACAGCAGGCCATGTGCTGGTGGCCAGGCCAGCTCTGGAGGTGGTGTGCCAAAGAAGATGGTGCCCAACCAACTACTACCTGAGTGCTTTGCTGCTCACCTCCTCCATGATAATGGCAGCACAACCCCATGACAATACTGATAGAAACGTTTTGGAGGGAGTGGGGTAGAAATTAATTATCAGCTGCACCACATAATTCAGTCTTCTTGCTGGTAAAGGTAACTGTGGAGAAGAATTGTGACTTCCACATCAGTAGTGAGCCAAGGACCTGCTATAGTGTTAATGTTGCTTGTCTTTCAGATGTGCTCTGTTGCAGAAGTTAAATCCATTTTCCTTATTGCTTCCAGCTTGTTAAGATTTTCTAGCTCTCCGTAAAATAGCAGAGTATTAACTCTGGGGATGTGGCCAAATACACTTTACTTGAAACCTTCTTGTCTACCTCCATTTTCCTCCCAGGTACATCTGCATAAGATATTATGCGTTTCCTATCCAAAACTACTATATAATTTTGCAGTGAGGTATAAAACTACATACAAAACACACAAATTTGTATTTCATTGCCAAAGCATTTCAATAAATGGATTAAATTGTGTTGTCTAAAGTTTGCGAAGTACCAGAGTTTTCCTTGTGGCCAAGAATATATATTTCTGTGTATATATAAAAATACATAGAGGTATTTAAATGCTCATTCAAGACCTCTTGTGTGCTCAGCTGTGACTTACGTGTCTATGGAGTGACCATGTAGCCAGATGTTCACAAAAGGATGGACTCACAGTTGCAGCGAGTCGATCGAGCTCAGCAGAGCCCGAATGATTTCCATCATCCCGTGGCTCGGTGGAGGTTCCTGTGCAAAATTATTTAGAGGAAAATGCACTCAAGTCACATATGCTCTTAAGTAGTGGTTTTAAAGTTAGGAAGGAAAATATTCATTCTGGACAGGACATGGGAGTGGAGATGTTTTGTGTACCAGGTGGGACTCCTGCCCCCGACTCACTGGTGCAGAAACAGCTGCCGTCAGCCCGCAGTGTTCTGGAGCTCTCTCGCTCTGTAAGTCGACATTTGCTGATGCCAGCACGCTCAGCAGCCTGAAAAGCTGGTTTTTTCGCTACTGCTGAGACCACCGTTTCATAGGCTCTGGCAAAAGAGGTGCCGTCTCTCTCCCAACATCCCATGCCAAGAAACAGCCTTTTGTTCGCCCACAATAGAGCTGGTGGCAGAGAAGGAAGTTGTGAAACACTAGTTACTGTTGCTGGCAAGTGAGCCATAAAGGAGGGTTCTGCCAAAAGCACGCAGGCTGGGATCTGACCTCCCTTTCTGTGCTCACGGCTACTGTGTATAGGTGAAGCCGTCTCGTGTAGGGAGCACGGGAGGCGGGTTGTGCGCTGAGCTGAGCCAAGAACGCCATGGAATTTAACAGCGCTGTTAGTGCCGGGGCGGAGATCCGGGTCCGTGTCGGAAACACGGACAATACTTCCCCTCAGTCTTTCCACTTTCCAGTTTTACAAGCCCAAGGGCTCAGAAACATGTTTTTAAAGTGGAATCTGCAATCCTGACATTTCCTTTGGGAACCAGGAGTTTTAACCACAGCAGCACCAACTCCTTCATCTGGCCTGAAACAGCTTGACTCGGCTCTTCCACATCTAAATCACACTGTGGATTGCTGTGGCCTCCCATCTTCACAAGATATTTTGCTGCAGTAAGGTTTTCAAAGTTGCTCCTTAAATTTGGCTGTTAATTTCACATTTGAGGCATGTGAATTAAATGGCCAGAATTTCCAAGCCTGAAGCACCTTGAATGCACCTGTGCCTTTTGTTCTTGCCAATCATTTGTTCTTGAAGGAGGAGTCATATACACCCGTGCTGTGGTTTATCATGGCCTGGTTATATCACTGTGAAGTTGAAGGTTGGTTGTGAGGGGCAAGCAGGTATTCAAAACCATTTTTACTGAAATCAGAGCAGTCTACTAGAGCAAGACAGCTGTTAGATGCATTGTGGGCACAGAGATGGGAATTCCTGCCTGTTTAATCACGCAGCCAACTGCAGACAGCAAAACCAACCCTGGCAAGTCAAGCGGTGGAAAACTGCACCTGGGAGCTGTGTATGCACCTGTTGTGGGGTTGGGAAATAAAAAACAAGTTTCAAGGCTTGATCAAAGGAATGAAACCTGAAGTGTGGAAGCTGTATGGAGGTTAAATGGCAATAGCTCTATCATGAAGCATCTTGCAGGCTCAGCTGAGAGAGGACTCAGCGCATCATGGTGAGGAACCATCTGTGCTTGGGAAAATTTCTGAATGTCTGTAAAAACGACAACGCCTGTTAAAACTTCTGTAACTGGGTTACCATTCCCCCTGCCTGTAGCTCTGGATGATTGGTTTTAAGGGTATTATAGCCTTTGGATCGTTGCCTGTCAGGGTTCAGCAAGGAGCTGAGGCAGTGAAATGCCTGCAGAGCCCTGGTGCAGAGGCAGTAAGTAGCAAACCCCACCATCTGTGTTTAGCTCAGGCACTGTAAGCAAACATTAAACAAGCACATTGCATCATTTACACACACGTACTTCAGCCCGTCAGTGGGAAACTGCCTGTATTGCATAACATCATCATAGAACCATCATAGAATGGTTTTGGTTGGAAGGAACTTTTAGAGGTCATCTCGTCCAACCCCTGCCATGAGCAGGGACATCTTCACCCAGATCAGGTTGCTCAGAGCCCCGTCCAGCCTGACCTGGGATGTCTCCAGGGATGGTTCATCCACCACCTCTCTGGGCAACCTGGGACAGTGTTTCACCACCCTCAGTGTAAAATCTTCTTCCTCATGTCTAACCTGAATCTCTCCTCCTTTAGTTTAAAACCATCACTCCTTGTTCTATGGCAACAGACCCTGCCAAAAAGTCGGTCCCCATCTTTCTTACTGGCCCCTTTTAAGCACTGAAAGGCCTCAATAAGGTCTCCCTGGAGCTTCTCCAGCTGAACACCCCAACTCTCTCAGCCTGTCCTCCCAGCAGAGCTGTTCCAGCCTCAGATCATTTCTGTGGCTCCTCTGGCCCCTCTCCAACAGGTCCATGTGTGTCCTGTGCTGAAGACCCCAGGCAGGCAGGCAGCCCAGCGTGGAAGGGCAGCCACCTCCACCAGCTGCCCATGCTGATTGGAGTCAAGCAGTTGGTTCCCAGCTTCTGCTGTTGGAGCTGAGGCTGTTGATAGTTGTTTGCTGTTGTTCCTGATCTTGATGAATGGAGCTTGTTAAGTCACCCACTTCTTCCTGAGATGGATTGTATGCAGTGACAAACTGGATGACACCACACTGGGAGGAATGGCTGATAGGCTGAAGGATCATGCTGCCATCCACATCTTGACAGGCAGGAGAAATGGGCCAGCTGGAACCTCATGGAGTTCAACAAGGAGAAGTGCCAAGTCCTGCACCTAGGGAGGAACTGGGGGCCACCCAAGCGGAAAGCATCGTGGCAGAAAAGGACCTTGGTGGACACCAAGTTGAACAGGAGCCAGCACAGTGCCCTTGCAGCACAGCGAAGGCAGATTGGGATCCTGGGCCAACTTTGACAAACTATTGCCAGCAGGTTGAGGGAGCTGATCCCTCCCCTCTACTCCCCTCTTGGGAGATCCCACTTGGTCCAAACTGAAGCACAGGATGTTCCCTCTGAAAATCAGGAAACGCATTTAACTGTGAGGGTGACTGAGCACTGGCACAAGTTGCCCAGGGAGGTTGTGGAGTCTCCGTCCTTGGAGATATTCAAAAGCCACCTGGACATAGTCCTATGGAACTGGCTCTAGGAGGCCCTGATGAGCACAGGGTTGGACTGCATGACCTTCCAAGGTCCCTTACCACCTCAACCTTTCTGCGATTCTGTGATCTTGTTTCTTGATTAAATACAGCATCTTGGCCACAGGCACGACTACCCATTTTCTCAGGCAGCCAGCAAGGATGTTGCAAAGTAGACAAAGCCAAGTGGTGCGCAGACACAGCCAAAATTAAATTGAAAGCAGCAAAGTGACTGAGGACCCTGTTTCAATTATTCACTTAGTTCTGGTGAAGGCCATTGCAAGTGCAGTTTTATTTACAGTTTTTAAAAATATACTCCCAAAAAATAAAGATAGTTTACCAAATTAATCATTTCATGAGATGATAATTGCTTTGGTAGTTCTTCCTTTTCTATGAAAATGTTCTTAGCAAGAAAGATGACTCCTTTATACAGAGAAAAAAGAGAAGTTTTTCTTCGTGTAAATGAGATTTTAACATTTTTGAAGTGTTTCTACAAAACACCCAAAGGTTTACAGGGAAATACAAACCAAAATGCAATTATACATTTTAGAAATACCTCACTGTGTTGCACTTTTACATTGATTCTGGTTTTATCACAAACCACTGCTGTGCTGAGGTGAAGACCAGGTTTTGTTCAGCAGGTATACAGAAGGCAAAGAACAGTATATGGCTGAAATCCTATATGATGATGTCTTTTCCAACCTTTGTGTGGAAAGAAGGAAATACAGGTACTCCTCCCTGCCTCAGAAATTTCAGAGTGAGATTTTGTGGCCTGTACGTGACACAGGGTACCGGGCAGGGTTCCTCGTGGCTCTCAGATCTGCAGATCTTTCTGCTAGCCATGAACACTTGGTTGGTGAAGGACTTGTAGAGTCCAAGGAATTGCATTAATTTATACTGAGGGGTAATTGTTACATTCTAATTAGCACAGTCAAGCAGCAAAATGCAGTTTTAAGGGTGAGAGGTAATGACAGTGCTTTGAAGTTAAATAACACTAATGACATTTTTTAGGTGGGTACGGAGAGGGCTCAAAGAAGGGATCAATGTGAATGAAAAAAGCCTGGACGCTCACCTTTCCTGCTTGCAGACATCACTCCCTTCTTCTGCATGCCCTGTTTCTCAGGTTGATCCATGCCCAAAACGGCAACCAATGATAGGACAAGGGGCAATGGGTACCAACACAGGAGGTTCCACTGAAATATGGGAAGAAACTTCTTCTCAGTGAGGGTGACAGACACTGGAACAGGCTGCCCAGGGGGTTGTGAAGTCTCCTACTCTGGAGACATTCAAACCCACCTGGACACCTTCCTGTGTAACCTCATCTGGGTGTTCCTGCTCCGGCAGGGGGATTGGACTGGATGAGCTTTTGAGGTCCCTCCTGATCGCTGGCATTTTGTGATTCTGTGAAAATCAGGTTCTTTGTCCCTGAGGGCAGGACTGTGCCTTAGCCTCTGTCCTGTGCCATCCTCTGGCTGCAATATGTAGGCTCTGTCCATTTTCCTGTGTCTGCACAGAGCCAGATATCTGCATAACGAAGAGCCCATTCCTTGCACAGAAGGCCACAGAGACAATTTCCTCTCTCCATGATCCTAATTAGCCATCTGTGGTGTGCAACTGGAAGCGGGCTTGGCTCAGCCAGCGGAGCAGGAAAGGGGCAGCCAGAGAACTATTCCCCCAGGCTGGGCTGGGTCGGCATTTCTGTTTGCACCAGAGCGGAGCTCGCCCATTGCTGCGAGGAGCTGTAACACCGCTGCACACCAGAGAAGGGAAGGCTGAGACCCCCCCTTTCCCACACCAGTTGTGTGGATGCTGTAAACATCAGAGCTGTTTGAGAAAATCCACACTGGGATAGTAGCCTTCAGCTCATGCATTTGCAAAAGGGCATCTGGTAATATGCAACATCCATTTGCCAACCTGTGCAAGCGGAGCAGTCGCCTTGCAGCCAACTAGGAGGATGGAGGACAGCTCTGGGGCACTGGATCAGGCCATGAGGGTGCAGAGATGCACCTGCTGCATCTAAGATAATTTTTGAGACTGGCAAACAATGATAGGACAAGGGGTAATGGGATCAAGATGGAACACAAGAGGTTCCACTTAAATTTGAGAAGAAACTTCTTCTCAGTGAGGGTGACAGACACTGGAACAGGCTGCCCAGGGGGGTGTGGAGTCTCCTTCTCTGCAGACATTCAAACCCACCTGGACATGTTCCTGTGTGACCTCATCTGTGTGTTCCTGCTCTGGCAGGGGGATTGGACTGGATGATCTTCTGAGGTCCCTTCCAATCCCAAACATAATGTGATACTGTGAAGAAGCATGGGCAGCAGGTCAGGGAGGTGATTCTGCCCTTCTATTCTGCTCTGGTGAGACCCCCCTGCAGTGCTGGTCCAGCTCTGGGGTCCTCAGCACAGGGCACACATAGACCCATTGGAGAAGGGCCAGAGGAGCCACAGAAATGATCCGAGGCTGGAACAGCTCTGCTGGGAGGACAGGCTGAGAGAGTTGGGGTGTTCAGCCTGGAGAAGAGAAGGCTCCAGGGAGACCTTATTGTGGCACTGAAAGTGCTTAAAGGGGCCAATAAGAAAGATGGGGACAGACGTTTTAGCAGGGTGTGTTACAATAGGACAAGGGGTGATGGTTTTAAACTAAAGAGAGAAATTCAGACCAGCTGTGAGGGAGAATTTTTTACACTGAGGGTGGTAAAACACTGTCCCAGGTTGCCCAGAGAGGTGGTGGATGCCCCATCCCTGGAGACATCCCAGGCCAGGCTGGACGGGGCTCTGAGCAACCTGATCTGGGTGAAGATGTCCCTGCTCATGGCAGGGGTGGCACTGGATGAGCTTTGAAGGTCCCTTCCAACCCAAACTATTCTATGATTCTAAGTTTTGATCAAACAACAGAATCCCCTTTCTTTTTATTTCTTGAAGGTGACCTGTCTTTGGGATGATTACTAAAAAATGGCCATCAGGCAAGTCTATGTTATTTTAAAAGGGCTGCACAGAGGCTAGAGTGCTTATTTGTATATTTAAAAGAAATCTTTGTATAAAGTAAGATCACTAAAGCTAAGAAAGTGCTTTGTCATCGCTCTTTTGTTTTACATAATGCTGGCAGTCACACCATGTTAACATCAGTGGTTGAGAGTAAAAAGTGGAAAATTGGTATAAATGTATTAAGTTGTGAAGGTTGGTTGTGTTATTGAGGAATGTGCAAAAATTAAATGAACCTGATGTGTTACAAAGTGTTGATTATATTATATTGAAATGTCCTTCTGGCTCAGAAGCTTCAAGTGCATGAAAGGGCATTTAAAACAATAATATGGCTTTTAATAATGAATCCTTTAAACTACAGACTGAACAGATTCCACTGTCTCAAGGACAACTTGTGCTCAGACAGAAGTTTTATTTCAATTGCTGTCAAGCCAGCTGGATTTATACACATAACTAAAAGAAGGCAGCTCTAACTCCACCTCGGAAACTACTAATACTTACTAAAAGAACTAATTGATTAAGCAGCCTTCGGATTTTCCCAGCTTTCACTGATGGAAGCAACCTGCCCAGATGGAAGATAGCTGAACAAATATCATCATCTCCATTGTACCCATTTCAACGTCAGACTCAAGACTTGATTTGCAAGAGCTTCTGGCTCCCAGGTCCAGGACTTTGGTTTGGTAAGCATATCATTTGCATGGCCAAAAATAGAAAACTTGAACAACTCTCTTGTGTTATTAAGAATGCACACGTGTATCCATCCAAATTTTATAGAATCAACCTTTTTATTCTGAAATGCTGCACTAGGACAGCACAATTTATTAAAAAGGGCATAAGTTTAGCCCTCCATTTCCAGCCTTCTGTAACCACTCCAGCTGGGTTTACTTTTTGCCTGCATTTTTTCCCAGTTACTCAGTGGTCAGCATGAAGCCCTTAACAGGATAAGCATTTTCATTGCCCCTCAAAATGATAACCCTTCCCATGAAGACTCAGTGTCTACCTCCAGCTGATCGTTTAGTCCTCTTGGATTTTAGGTGTTCCAAGGCATGAGGTTTTTGCAGCCTCCAAGGAGCAACATTTTGGAACTGAACAGGCCCGCTCAACAGTGTCAGAATTCAGATATCCAGTGGAATGTTTTGGGAGGTTTTTTTGGACAAAAAGGGACACTTCTGTTAAATGTTTGAGCTGTAAAGTCAGCTGGAATTCTTCAAGCATCAGACATTTTGATTAAGTCTTAAAAGTGTCAAAATATTTAGATATTTCAGAAAATTTGTAAAACAAAAACCACCTCAGAAAGTTTCCTGTGCATTTTTAAAAACTGGTTTACTATGATGTAAATTCATTGGCTAATCAGCCTAAATTTGACATGCCTAGAAATACGGGCTCTGCTATAACTGTATGAGCCTAATGGTTTCTCTAACTCAAGGATGTCTACAACTGTAGATGAAAGAAGCTTTAAGTTATTAGGGAGTGTTTTGACTGCCATAATGAGCTTCTTTTTTAACATCAATCCCTATGCTTCTCAGATAAACACAGAGCATCTTATCTTACTGCTTATCTTATTGGTTTCTTGTTACATGTCCAGCTGAGCTCTTTAAACCTTCCCTCATGAGCTGGTCCCTCTGCCATCCGCATTGCTCGTCTCTGAACTTCCTTCCATTAAGCTCCATCTAAGTAGTGCCAAGTTGCTCCTAGCTCTGTTTCATGGTTTAGGTAGACTCTGTTCACATCCTACTGATCTTTTTCTATAGAACATATATATATTGTGTATATAGAAAGTATATATAAAGTAGGGGATGCCAGAAGCTCAGCTGGTTTTCAGCTACAGTTAGAAGGAGGTAGAGGAGGTAGTTGGAGATTGGATTTAATTCCTCCGATCGCCCTTTCAGACCCTCTTAACTTAATTTGAAGGCAGTGGAGCTCTACTCACCATCACCAGCTCAGATTTAACTTACATTGGTGCAATGAACATAATTCCTTCTGCAGGCAGCACAGAGGCAGCAGACAGAGGCTGGGGCTTATGGCAGGATGAGGAAGAGGAGATGCTGGGCAACACCAAGCTATGGCAAACCTCCACCAGACAGACTGATGTACATTTGGGAGATGTTTGGAGAGTCAGTGCTACTGTAGGGGAACCATGATGCGGAAGAAGGGACAATATATAAGCCCGCTGTAAAACTGGCTCTTGCAAAGTAAGATAATCAGCTAGGCTTAGTCTTTGCTGTAAGTGTGTGGTGCCTGAGCTATTAAATAAATGAACATTATAATGAATAATAATAATAATAAATTATAATATTGTAATAAATAATAAATATTATAATAAATCTGACCCCATGTCTCCTGCTGAGAAGAGAGTATAATATCAACCACGTGAAGGAAAAATTTATCTTGAAGGAATAATACTGAAGACAGGTCAAGAGTTAGATGAAATTCACCTTTTCCATTTATGCAACGTGTCCAGCTTGCTGAGGTGTTAAGCCAGTACATTGTAGCTCGTCATTAATTTATGAGCAAATTCAGGAGAAATAAATCAAGTCTTGTCACTTGTCCTAATAATATCTCATCACATGTAAAAATCTGGTTAGCACGGTTGGTTGATTTGTGCAAGGAGATCTGCTTGAACTAAAAAAAGCTTGAACTGTGTCTTTAGCATTAGCTAGAGTGATGGGCTTAGGCCAAAACCAAATAGCCCCAAGCTGTGAGGAGGTTTGGCCTGTGTCTGATTGATGTGCCTCATGGCTGTCACCTATTTGATGTCACCACCACTTCATTTTGGACATTCTCTGCTTGTGAAGATTCCTCATGTCTTTTAACTCAGGACAAGACTCATGGGTTAATTAGCCGTGCCCTGATCACTTCTCTTAGAGTTACAGTGGAGCATTTAGCCCTTTTTGTTGACTAGAAAAAAGCATCTCTGTGGCTCTCACAGCAAAGAGGCACTGAGCATCCTTGGAGGCAATACATGGGGACACCTGGTTCTTAGAACAACTCCTCTCCACACAGGCACGTGCTGCATGGTGACTTTAAGTGGTCATGGCTCACTTGTGCAGCTGGCCCTCATATAGACTGGTGTCCCTTTAAACTCACAAGGAACTCAAAAAGCTAAAGAAAGGCTGGCATGGCCAGCTGAAGGCCTGGAAAGAATTGAATGCAGGTTGTTGGCTGACTAACTTGCCGAAATAATTATTTTAATTCCACCTTATTGTGTAATGAATGATGTGTCAGATGGCCCAAAGTCTTAGTTGTGCATCACTTCGAAATTACTGCTCACATCTAAACACCAAATGCTGCCCAGATAAAAGCAATTATTCCTTTGATCTGTTAGTCCTGCCTCTTGGTTGGACATCTCACGGCCATGGAACCTGTCTGGTGTCTATCCACACCTGAAGTCTCAGCCATGGTGGGCTAGGAAACCTTTTTGCAACCAATATCCAGCATTTTCTGGACATGCTGAGAGCACCTGAGCTCCCTTGTTTAATGCAGGTATGGTGAAATGATTGTATCAACATTCTCTTGTACTAAGACATCAAGTATGCAAGTAGTACCATATCTAGCTCAATCATAGGATAATACATAAACACTTGGAAATGTAGAGCTAATTTTAGAAGATAATACAGAAAAACCTCCTAGAGGATTTTACAAGTTTCAGACATTTTTATGAAGCTTAAGGATTAGCAAAGGGAAATGTACTTAGAAAGGACTTGCTCTACAAGAAATAAGAAAGTCTCTAAACTTTTGTTTATGTCTAGACTCAAACCGAGCTTCTGAGAACCTGAATGTTTCAGTAATCTCTTGAAAACTTTTTGCCTGTGCCCATTGTGCTGTGGGTGCCCAGGACTGAGTGGAGCCCCTAGAAATCACATGAGAAAACTTGTTCTGTGACACAGGGTCACCCTCACCTCTTCAACGGGTCTGTAACACTCAGATATCTGAGCCTGGGGGTGCTTGCTCAGCTTCTGAACTTCCCTGGTCTGAGAGATCGATCCCATCGGGCTTACAGTGCTGTGATACTGGAACAACTGACAACGTTTAACATCTCTGAGACCGAGAAGTGCTGTTACCTACCTTTGATAAATTAGAAACCAAGGGAAAGAAGCATCCCAGGTCAGATCCAGTGAAGGACTGAAGTGATGACGTAAAAGTTAAGAGAAAAACAAACAAACAAACAAACGTGATCTTTTATCTACTTGCTGCCTAAAGCAGAGCCCAAAACGTTCAGACAGGCACCCACAGAGAGCAGGACATCCAGGTGGGTGCCACACAGATCCATGGATCCATCTCCAGAGGACCTGTGTCCGCTCGGATGGAAGCAAAGCAAGGGGAAGCTGCTCCGTGTCTGCACAGCCAGTCTTTTGTCTCCTGGCGCTTGCTGAAGGGGAGTACTGAGATCGGTGCTGATGTTTTCACCTCACAAGTGAAACAAGATGGGTTCTGAGTCCTCTTCCATGACTATAGCGCAGTTAATACACTTCACTTAAAGAATTTCCAGTTTTTCAGCACCTTTCCCTCCTCTGCCTTTGCTATCAGATCCTCTCCTACAATTTTTCAAGCTTTTTTTAGGTCACTAGGTACACCTTTCTCACCCCAGAAGCTGTGCGGTCCTCACCCCACCCTGGCAATATTTACAATTCAGGGAGCAAGTGATACAGGACAGCAAGGGCCCCTGCAGCTCAGAATGCATTGCTGCTCAAGCTGGATGCCACTTTGGCCCTTTCTGAAGCCAAACACTGGCCATTTGGACAAGCTGACTACAAGAGATGTTGGTTAGGAAGGGGTACAAAGAGAAGGACCAGGTTATTGGGGAATGAGGGACCTGAGATTGTTTTGCTTTGAGCACTGACAAATGGCACAGTGGGAATTTAACCCTCAACCTTCTGCGCTTTGGTTCCTTATGAGCTACTGGAAACGTGACTTTCTCTTAATATATCACATTTTTGCTCAGTGTCAAGCCTCACAGTAAGATGAAAGACACAGTTACAAGGAGAGTGTGACAAGCATTTAACAATATCTAACAACAAATCAAGCTAGAAAAATAATTGGAAGAGTATGGGTTTGTTGGGAAAGACTGAAACTCATGGTTTCTCTTCAGATGCTCTTAGCAGGTAGACACCACACTTGAATTCAGAGATCTTTTGCATCAGCAGATTAAAAGCAAATAAGTGCAAGCCCCAGGCCTCAAGAGTTTATTACCTTTTATAAAGAGACAGGATATGTATAGTGGGTGGAAAAAAATACGTGATTACTCTCCTCCTTTTTACAGATGGAAACAGAGATCAAATAACATCTCCACTATCACACAGGAAGCTTGTGGCAGAAAGAACTGGGATTATTTTGGAGGCAGATGCTCCTACCACAAACTCTCCCTCATTCCCTCACTTCCCACATATTTTTGCTTTAACAGCCAGCATCCAGCCACTGTACACTGAAAATAAAACATCTCTCCTTACACCTGCCTGATGGCAGATGAGTTTTAGCAGGATGCTTCCTTGTTTTTTCTGGGGAATGGAGGAGCAGCGGGTGCCTTTGAGAGGCGCTGGGAGAAGTGATGCTGCGTGGAGGGGAACAAGCTGCATGGACAGAGAAAGAGCTGCAGGGCCAGATCCTGGAGTGTGTGCTGGACAGGACACACGGTGTCCACACAGCACCCTATCGTCTCCTCCATCAACAAAACAGCCACTCAGTTTCCTTTCTTAACAACAAACAGCCCAGCCAGAGCTTGAAAGTATATTTTTGATCTACAGCAGTGATAGATGAACGATTTGGGGTTTTACTGCTAATAAATATCTAAGCGACGTAACTGGAACCAATTATACGATTGTTATGATGACACTGATACATGTGTTGATGCTGTTATGGCTGGAGAGCTCGGGCTACATTATCTTTATGCCTCTTTCGCCAGGTAACTTGAGGCCGCGGCACTATTGATTGAAGACCGCCTGATGCTGTAGCGTCCGCTCCTGTAACCATAGCCCGCCGGGGTTATGGGGCTATTGTGAGGGCTTTGTTTAGCTGCTGACAGCTCCGGGGGAAGAACATGCAAGGGTTGCAAACGTTTTCATTCTGTCTGTGCTTCTTTGGCTTGCAGACAATAGGAGTGGGTGGCCGGGAGGAGATAGCGGACTGACTTTGGTGGAGGACAGAGCAGGAGGTGTGGTACCCCGCTCCTGAATGCTCCTGACAGCAGAAAAGGGGGTGCTGTCTTTTAGGAAGGCTGGAATGACATCATGCCTGGACTTTTCATTTTGGGCGCTCCTCTGGATGTGAATGCAGCCTGTTGATTATGCGGATGTGGAAAGCAGGCTAAGCGGATCCGATAACCTGTCATCCAAGATGCATCCTTTCCCTTGCTCAGCCCTGCTCGCCTGCTTTGGAAACACACACGAAAACACTCCGTTCGACCAGCCCAACGCAAGCCCTCTAGCCATGGAGGAGGAGAAGACCGAGGGGACCTCGGCAGTGCGCCTGCAGCCACCTGTGACAGCAGCCAGCAGCACCAAGCACAGCGGAGAGAAGGCCAGCGAGAAGATGTTCAAAGTCAGCAGATACTCTGCAAAACACGTCCATGCGAGCAGCGGTTCTAGCAATCACACTGCTGCCCAGCCCATGTCTGCTACCACAGAGTCATCAGTGTTTGCTGCTAACGAGCTAAGCCATGAGGTTATTGCGCTCTGCACTCACATCCCCAGACCATCCATCATCCACGTGCCAAAGGTGAGTTGCTCTAGAAGTCGCTCTGCAACAAGGTAAGAGAAGTGCCTTGCTTTAAGAAAATATAAAAGGGGGAGGAAAAAAATCCATAGGAGCATTTATCTTGTATTGATTGGCATGCAGTCGAGAAAGGACTAATGGCTCCTCTTATTAAAATAATACAATACAACAGCTACAGCTTTCCTGCACTATTATCAGAAGCCTTAGGGGATGTTTTTAATAATACCGGGTATGTTTTGTTCAGTCATCTTCCTATCTTTCAGTGATCCTCACTTATTTTGGACCCGATCCAAAATCCCTTGACATGAACAGGTGTTTTGTTTTTCCACTGACTTGAGTGAACGCTGCGTTTTTGCCACCTCAGCCAGGTCCATCAGAGCTGCGGCCCCAGTAACTGCAGAATCCTTTCACCCTCTTACTTTTAGCCTGTGTGTGCTTGGAGGCAACAGAAAGGTCTTTGGTACAGTTTTGGTGAGTTCAATTTCTTCCTGCCTGAATAAGAACATAAAATTGGGCATTTTGCCATCGATACTACTAAAATAATGAATAATAATGGGCAAATAGTGCTGTTCTCATTTTCTCTTGGTTAGGTAACTGGAGATCGTGTGCTTTTTTTTCTCCCCAATAAATGCTGAGGAATAGAAGCCACATGTGTGACTCAACTCTTTTTATAGCACAGCTTTTATTTTAATAATCCATTCCTCTACCAATTTCCCTGCCAAATCACATATATTTAGAGTCCCTCTCCTTGCTTCCCCTTCACAGTCAGGCAACACTGTGTCTGGTGAAGATATTCGTCCTCGTAGAAGAAATGTTAGAAAAAGCTTTAATATGAGATATATCTGCTGGAATTAAGAAAATTATCAGAATTAGGGTTTCCATGTGGGTTATGTTGCTGTTACCGGAGCTGGGGGATCTGGACACCACCATTTCAGTCCTGTTGTCATCAACCACAACCCCTATGTAAAGTATAAGGAACAACTAGAGCTGCTTGAGAGCAGTAATTTGCTTTAGTGTAAAGGGGAGGGCTGGCTATGGAGGTGCTGGGATCTCTCTTTCACGTGAGGTTTTTGAGAAGAGCTAGCTGATTGTTATCTGGGGGTGGAGTAAGTGTATTTAGTCTGGCTGTCATTCAAGGAGCCCAACCAGACGCTATCAAGTTCTCCTCCACCAACACATTTTCTCCTTCATCTCTGCATTTTCACTTGCTTATTTTCTACTTTTTTTTCTCTTGGGAGGCTCAGGCTGGATGTTAGGAAAGGCTTTCTCACCTGGAGGGCAGTGCAGCATGGGAAGAGGTCACCCAGAAATTATGGGGGATCCTGTGCTTGGAGGATCTCAAGTCCTGGCAGGACAAAACCAGGACTGAATGACATAGTGTTGACAGCAGTTCTGCTTTGAGCAGAAGTTTGGATAAGAGACCTCAAGAGGCTTCTTCCAGTCAATGTTTCTGTCATTGTGTGATATGTGGATTTTGATGCATGTATAATGCTTATAAACACAAGGTAACAGGATCAGACTGACACATCTTTTTGCTGTCACTAAGACACCAATGTGGTTGGTGGTGCTTTTGGCTTTACAGCTCTTGGTGACAATTTCTCCCCTCCTGCTGCCTTCCAACCACCTCACTCTGCCTTTCCTCATCCACTGCTCTTCTCAGTGCTATCAAAGCCACTGCCAACACTTATCTCATCCCGTAAGTGTCCACTGTAGCAAAAGAGGTTCCCTACGCTGGACACAGACATCTCTAACCTCCGCAGGTCAGCGGTGCTGGAGCAGGCAGTGCTGAAGGCCTGACGCCATACTGGTCCAAAGATGCTCCTGTGCCTTTGTGGCAGTGGAGCAGGGACTCTGCTGACTGACATGCACCAGGGGTTTCTCTGGGAGTACACATAGTCAAATTTAGGACTACAAGTTTATAACAATTTCCAATTAGAGGAGTAACCAGGAATGGGCCCCGCTGCTGTGGACAACCTAGGTGATTCAAATTATTCAGTCATCCAAGTCACCATACCAAATCATCCATCACTGTTTCGTCAGGTTTTTAAAGAACAGGCTACCAAAACATCCATTGGGATGATGTGTGGTCCTGCCCTGAAATTCCTGCTGAACATCTTATTCTATGTGCCTTGATGTTTTCCTGTCACTGGGGAGGCCTGAGACGAAACTCCTTGTCACAGCCGGGAACTGGGCTCTCTGCTGCCCCTCAGCATTGAGACCTCCCTGCCAGGGTCTGTGGGGTCTTGGTGGCTCTCATGACATCCCACACACATGAGGAGCACATCTCTCTCTATGACAGCGGGGTTGGACTGGATGACCTTTGAAGGTGCCTTCCAACCCAAACTATTCTATGATTCTATGACACACAAGCCAATAAGAAAGATGGGGACAGAATTTTTAGCAGGGCCTATTGTGACAGGACATTGAGTGCTGGTTTTAAACTAAAGAAGGGGAGATTCAGGCTGCACATGAGGAAGAATTTTTTACACTGAGGGTGGTGAAACACTGGCCCAGGCTGCCCAGAGAGGTGGTGGATGAACCATCCCTGGAGACATCCCAGGCCAGGCTGGACGGGGCTCTGAGCAACCTGATCTGGGTGAAGATGTCCCTGCTCATGGCAGGGGTGGCACTGGATGAGCTTTGAAGGTCCCATCCAACCATAATTATTCTGTGATGATTCTAATGTCTTCTCAGTGTCAGCTACAGATCTGGTTCGAGGACCTTTTGGAAAGAGAGGAGGATGCTCATGACCCTGGTACTTATACCAAGTAAAGGTTTAGCTTGGCTTGGGTCCCAGATAAACTCTTCCAACAGAGCAAAGACTCTGGAGGCTGCAAGTGCCAAGCTGTGATGAGCTTTGAAGGTTCTTTCCAACCCAAACTGTTCTATGATTCTATGAGATACTGGGGGGTTTTGTCTCTCTGCTACAAAAGAGGAAAAAACATGTTAAATATGGAGAGGAAGAAGAGGGTCCCAGCGATGGGACTGCAGCAGAGAGGGGAGAAGAACCCTGTGAAGAAGAGAGAGGGCAGTTATGGTCATGGTGTGTGACGGGCTGTGGACCACACACAGAGCTCCTGGCGTGAGAGGGAGGAAGAAGATGAAGAGAAAAGCTTGTGGGAGGGACATCTGGTGTGCATCTAAGTGATGGGACTGGGACACAGGGCTACAAGGAGAGAAAGAAGAGCACTGGGTCTCCATGACCAGGGCCTGGGTGGCCGTGGTGGGAGGGCGGAGAGGGAAGGACAAGAGGAAGCACAGGGCTGCCTGAGGACAAGGGCTGGAGGCATTTTTGGTCCCTGAAGCAGAGCTCACGTGTTTCCTAAAACAATAACATCCAAACATTGCTAAAGGAGCCAGTGAGGCCCAATGGAAAAGACACAAATTTCCATCCTCTTTGACATATCTGAGCTTCCCATTTTATCTCAGTTTCTGCAGTTATAAACCAGGCAAAATTTGTCCTTTATTGTATGCGATCATGCTGAAATCTATAAATTAAAATAACATACACCTGCTAAGTTGCAAAAGGGAAACGTTCTATGTCAAGACAGGAGTCTCATAGTTCTGTTCAGGAGACTTTTAATTCATGTTCTTGTATCAAATTCTTTAACAAAAGCTGAAGTAATGTCAGGAAAAATGCTCGTTCTCTTTTGTCTTTTTCACTTTCAAAATGACATCGGCAAGGGGCTAACAACAAATATGTTGAGAACTTCCAGCACCAAGAGACCTGCTGTTTACCTGTCAGCATAATCCTTTTCAAGCAGAGGATCAGTCCATTTTTGACTAATAGCAGCATAAAATTCTACTTTGAGCACATAATATACCAATTAACGGGATCTTCCAGCTGACCCTCCCCACTGGGACATATAGTCACATATTTTGGATTACAATGGAGTTGCATGCATGTAACCGAATCCAGAATTTGATCAATTATTTCTTTTATGAGAAGACTGTATGCACTCCAGATGGAGCCAACCTTAAATCCGATATAAACATGATCCCAACAAAAATTAGATTTGAATATAATTACCAAAGAGATTGAGTTACACTTGTTTGGTCGCATATTACTGTGGCAGCAACGTGCTTATAAATAACTGTCATTTCAATATTTAGAGATTGCCTCAGTAATAAAGCATGATTAAATGTCAATGAAGTTCTCCATGTCTAGCCTGTTTGTCCTGACTCTGACATGTAAAGAACTAATCCTTTTGTGTTCTGTATGCTGCCTGCAGGGTCTTATCAGAATTTACAAGGCCGTAAATCAAAGCTGCCAGAACTACACACCAAAACTTGCTGGCTTAGCCCTTCAGCCACAGTTACAACACCAACAATTTCCCCATCTTTTATTTCCAAGTCCAGTTTTAGCCACTGATAAACTCTGGGGTAGAAACTTGGGAGAAAGCCTTATTGTTCTGAACCAACAACTGTGCTATGACTCCAATAAAAGTTTCATGTTGACAAAAGCGTATTAGTGACTCTTCTACCAATATTATTCACCTGACTTGAACTCTGTTGACCTTCAGAGTTCAGCTGGGTTTTTTTCCTGAAACAAAAGAAACCCAAGTATCATCCCATGCATTGCAGAATCATTTCTTCCCTTTCAAGCTGTTTGAGACACCAGAAAATCAGGAGTTGATACCTTAAATGAGAGATCCTGGGAATTATATGTCTGATGAAGTATGCTGTGCTTCTCATTGCACCTGGGGAGCCTCACTGAAATAATTGTTAACTGTGATTTCCTATGTGAATTGTCAGTCATATCTTAGGGTATGTAGATCTCTTCAGAGGACCTCATAGCTACTTTCAAACCTTGAATGCGTATCTTTGTTTCTTTTTCACCTGCACCTTTTTGATGCCTAAGTAAGTTGTTTGGGTAGAGAAGCTAAAGAGTGGATTTGACCCAGTGAAGCTCATTTTCAAGTCTCTGGATGTCAACAGACAGGCTGTTGGTACCTTATTGACTTGCAATGACTTTACCAGGCTTTGGACCAGAACTGATCTGAGTGGCAAGACGATTACAGAATCATAGAGGAGTTTGTGTTGAAGGGACCTTCAAAGCTCATTCAGTGCCACCACTGCCATGAGCAGGGACATCTTCACCCAGATCAGGTTGCTCAGAGCCCCGTCCAGCCTGGCCTGAGATGTCTCCAGGGATGGTTCATCCACCACCTCTCTGGGCAACCTGGGACAGTGTTTCACCACCCTCAGTGTAAAAAATTTCTTCCTCATGTCTAGTCTGAATTATTCACTTTAGTTTAAAACCATCGCTCCTTACCCTATCACAACAGGCCCTGCTAAAATGTCTGTTCCCGTCTTTCTTATCTGCCCCTTTTAAGTGCTGAAAGGCCACAAACTTGCTACTTCTGCTACTAGGATGGATTGTTTTGCATATGTACAGACCACGGAAGTAAACGAGCTGTGCATTGGCCAGGATGACAGGCTCCGCGCTGCGCAGTGGCATTACCTCTGTGTTTATGTGGGAGTGAGAAGCAAAGAAAAAATGTAATGAGAAAGTCTGGTTTCACTTAGGTGCTGTTTATACTGAGAGTCAAGAACTCCCGGCCCACACGCACTCTCCCCAGACAGCTGCCAGCTAGAGGGTCAAGATTAAGCAGAAGCAATGAAGGGAAAGCATTACAGTAGCATACACTACTAAGAAAGGTTTTGGTGGTAAAGCACAAGGAAGCAGAGTTGAAAAAAGATTAATCCTGCCCAAGGACTCTCTCAAGCTTCTTGGTGGGATCTGGCCAAGTCACCAAGGCCATAATCTCCCAGCTGAATTTGCCAAAGCGTTAAAATATAAATGTAACTTAAATAAATGACAACATGTTATTTGAGGTGCTAAGCTCCTGCACATGATGGAGGAGCCAAGGGTGTTAATGTTTCTCTGGCAACCACAGCACATAGTTGAGTGCCCAGCTCAAGCACTGTGAAGGGATGGGGTTTACCCTCCGGGTTTAATTTGCTTAAATTAAAGGAAATTTGCACCAGAGTATGTTTGGACAAAATTAAGTTAGCTTTTGCTTGTTGTGCTGGAGAAAGATTGTCTCCATGCTTTTTCCACAGTCACACTGATAAAATGACCACAATCCTCTTCCGCTGAGGGGTGGAGTGAAACCTTAGCAAAGATAAGCAAAGGAAACAGTTCCGTAGCAACCAGTTGCCCTTCACCAAGTAATGCTGTTCATTTCCTGCTAATTTTTAGCAGCTAACTCGTCATCAAAATACTTAACGACTCCCAAAGTCTGCCTCAAATGCTTCCTTCAGCAGTCAGACACTCAGACCCGTGGGGTCACCCAGCACCTGGGGCGAGCTGAACACAACCACTGGTTATTTTCCCAGGAGAGCACAAGCAGTGCCAGGAATCCTCCTGAGGATTGTGTCACTAGGAGCTGGTACTACAAAACCACAAGTACCTGTGAGTTTGACTGTGAGAAGTCCCGTTATTTTCAATGGGCTGCTCATATTTTCCATGCATTTACGGAGTTTATCTATGGGGTATAACTTCAGTGTAGGGCTTCACCTGGGGAGCTACTGGTATGTTTCCTCCACCTCAACTGTCCTTGTCTCTTGCAGTCCTGTATCTCCATTCAATGTGCACTTTCCCCTCCCATAAATGTGTGACGAGTCATGATCAGGCTATTTTACAGTTGATCTGCATGAGTATATGTCAGGCAGGGAGGAATCAAGCTCTCCAGTCCCTGATGCAATGCATTACTTGAACCCCTTGGATGTAAACCATACCTACAAACTGGCCAGAGAAAGATCAAAAGAACAAAATGAGGATGATAATAGAAATTTATCTTCTGTGTGGGAAGGGGTTTATTTTCAGTTTTACAGACAGCTGCAATTACACCTTTTAATTTTGGAGTCTGTCATCATTATCCGTTGCAAAAAGACAAGGCGTGATGGTTTTAACCTAAAGGGGGGGAGATTCAGGCTGGACATGAGGAAGAAATTCTTTACAATGAGTGTGGTAAAATACTGGGACAGGTTTGTCCAGGGAAGTTGGGACCGATGAACGCCAACATCCCTGTCCTGCCTGCAGGATTCCGCACCCAGCAGCCTTCCCTTTCATCTTTCACATGGCAATGCTTTAGTTGATACATAACTACTCCATATGTGACCCCAACCAGAACGGTGCAGTTTCCTCTATTTGACAAGAAGCTCTTCTTTTTTCTTTTTTTTGTAAATCTAGCTCCTACCATTTCATTTCTCAGCTCAGTTATATTTTTTGCAGAGAGGTCACACAGCTTTCAGCTGCTGTTCTGCAGCAGTTCCTGTGTACCAGAGTGAAGAGGGACAGCCTAAGAGCTTCCCCCATGCCCTCTCTCGCCTTGAAACCTATTCCAATAGCTCTTTGTAGTAATGAACCTCCTGTGTGCCAACAATAACAGAAGTAGTAAAGCTTTCAGGGAGTTCTTGGAATTCACAAGACCCTCATTTAAAGGGGATTAAGGAGGAGAATTTGTGAAGTTTCATGAAAGGTACTTCTGAAAACAAGATATTGTAACAAGAGCACTTTGAAACCTCTGCTAGGAAATTGGAGACCACGTGAAACTTAACAGGTTTTGGGTTTCGTCACCAACATAGAACAGCCTGGGGTCACTGAAGAGTTCATACCCCTTATAGTCTTAGGGTGAGCACAAGGATCCTGGGATGTTGCTACATATGTAAATACTGGCATCCCATTAGCTGTTGGGTTTTTTTGTTTTGCTGAGTTTAGCACCTGCAGAATTGGTACTGTTCAGCCTTCGTAGGCTTTTGTGTCCCATTTGCATGTTCTTCACAGCCTTACTCTGAACACAGTGTGCCTGTTATGTTAGCATTCTCCTTCCTTCTGCCTTTCAGTAAATTAAAGGGTATTCACTGCTCTTGGGGGGAAGATAAGAGACAGTTAGAATCAATGGAGTAATTACAGAAGAATATGATACTAATGGAGCTGATTTGAATGCGTATCTAAGGATGAATGCTATGGCTCCATGCCCAGACGGTGCACACTTTCCTCATGATGAGTTATTTATGACTTGACACATCGCAGCTCTGCTGTTTTATGGCTTGGCTGCATTTATGTCCTTGATAAAGCAAACTCTGTCGATATTGTGCATTCTTACGAAGCCAGACCTAACTGCTGTGCAGTCTTCCCACCTGATACAGCCATGGCCACCCCCTCTCCAGCAGCAAAACTGGAAGACAATGGCTGATATGGCTTCACCAAGGGCAAATCGTGCCTAAGTGGCCATAGAATTGTCCTTCTATGATGGAGGGACTGCATCAGTGGATAAGGGAAGAACTACTGATGTAATCTACCTGGACTTCTGGAAGGCCTTTGATATGGTCTCCCAAAATATTCTTGCTTCTAAATTGGAGAGATATGGATTTGATGTCTGGACTAGTAGATGGATAAGGAATTTTCTGCATGGCCACATCCAAATAATTGCAGTCAATGGCTCAGTGTCCAAGTGGAAACCAGTAATGAGCCTTACATGAACATGACTGCATATTGGCCCAGAGACACAGGGCTCAAAAAATCCAAAACTTTATAGTTCATATATAGAGACATACAAATTATCATTATAGATATATCACTATATTCAGATATAATAGATTGTAATGCAGCTATTTTGGGACCTTCAACATCCATTCCCTGTGACATCACATACCTCTAGCATGACAGTGTTTATCTTTGCTTCTGCTTTTCTTATCTGTCCCATAGCTATAGGTTGAGGTCTAGTGTACCTAGAGATTATAATACCTAGTACACTGGGGCTAGGTGGTAACATGAAATGTGTATCTGAAAGGCAACGGCTTGGCAGTAGTCCAGCAACACAATGGTACAAGCGTTCAGCCTCTACCCAACCAACATAGCTAAATACCGACCTTTAGAAAAGTAACATCTAAACTGTAAGAAGAAAGGTTTTATTTCTTGATTATTTTTAATGGAAGTGTTTAGACCAGAAATAAGTGTGCCAAAAGTGGCAAAAAAGCGCAAATCATATGGGCCATTAGTTCCTCTAATGAAACAACTGGGCACAGCCAGACCTAAGTGTTTGATGTGACGGGTTCATCCCAAGAGAGATTGTCATTGATTTCAGTGCCTGAGCATCAGATGCAAAATGCTATTGTCTGAGCTTTGCAGGCTTCAGAACACGCACACAAAGCTTTATTTTGGGTAAGGACTCTACATGAAGACTAAAACCCTTCCAAGAATAATGGCAAGTTCCTGTAATTTGCGGCCAGCTATACATTTTGAATGTAGCCCTATTCTGTCACTCTCTTTTCCATACACCAGTGGTCACAGCTCTCCAGCTGCTCTCTTTAAATTGGTGCTTTTTTGTAACTCTTTAATTATGCTGGAAAATGCCACAACAATAGCAGAAGGGACCCTTAGCTTTCCTGCGCTGACACAAAGCAGACATATGCCATGGCTAACAGGACAGTGCCTTCTCTGGGGACAGGACAGTCTTTTCACCTGTACACATCCATAGCTGCCTCCAGTCCTGCTGTTGTACTGGCTCCAAGAACAGAAGCTAAGCAAAGGTGTATAACAGAGACAACAAATAATTCAGCAGGTAAGAGTTGTTGAATAATATGTTGACCCACAAGCCATGAAGCTCTGCAATTGCTCTGCAGCTTGGCATCGTAGTGGTGGGGATGGATAAAAAGATCTAAGTGATCTGTTTGGTAACAGAAGTTGTGTCTGTTCTTTGGCATGTTATGAAAAACAGTAGCTGGGTGCCGAAGGATTAAATTCATTTTTAGGTACCTAAAGTGAAATTTGGACAGATATTTCTTGCTGCTGAGGAACAGAAGGTCATCACTCGGCATTTGTGGAAACCAACCTCAGCTAACCAAAACTGAGCATCAAAAAGTTGTAATAGTAGAGGACCTTGTTTCTGTGGTAGACCTAAATCTTCCACAGCACAACTGTGTGTTTTAGAGCCTCCTGGGGAACAAAGAAAAAGTAATTAAATGCAGCATGACTCTGCTGTCCAGGTTTCAGCTCAATGAGATTTTAAATGGCTGGTACAATTTCTTGCTGACCAAATGGTGTCTTCACTAGGAAGAGTGAGTGCTCCAGTGATCCAGATAAGCATTGACACCTACACAAGATGAGGTCCATCTCCCACCAGAGCAGGGTATTTTTCACACTTAAATGTATTTGTGTGAGCAAAAATTTGCCATCTTCCCTATGAGGACTGCAGTGACAGGTGTTCGGCTTCCCTGGATGTCTCCATGAGCAGGTCACTTTTTAATATGAAGACCAATTCTTCTTCTGCTTCCACAAACCTGTCTAAAAGCTCCTGGGTCTGCTGCCAGTGTCTTCTGTGGACCTACTGGACCTGAGCAGACCACTCTATTTGCCCAAACTTCTCAGTACTAGTTGTCTTCCTGCTGGGAAGATATGTGGCCTACTAGAGGTTAAAAGCAAATATGTCTTATAATGCAAAAATCAGCTTCGGTTCTGCTTCTCTACTCAGCTTCAGAACTTGGGTGAACTTCAGTTCTTCATGTTGCATTTTACTTCACTCTCTGGAAGATGTACATAAGAATTTTTCCTCCGGTTTCTTTGCTATTATTCAATCATACCCTTTGACAGAAGCATCTAATATTCATTATACTCTTACCATACAATTCCCATTATACACAACCCCCACCCTTTGCAGCTTTTCTTAACTGTGACATTTGCAAATGAATAATTAAAAACCCCACCAGAATAAATTTTTCTTGTTTCAGTCAAATATAATAATGTAAATAATTTCAGATGTTGCAATCTCATAATTTCAAGACAAGTTTGTTTTCATTGCACAAGAATTCATCAGTTTATCATCTGGTATTATAACTTGTTTAACAGAAATGTTTGTGAAATCAAGTCCCAGATCTTGAGATCGTCTGGTCTGCAATGATGAACAGCTTCTGAAAGGGAAGAGTGGCAGTCCCATCTCTCAGGAAGTTCAAACAATAAATCAAAGCAGTAAATTAAAGTTATTTACACTGAATCATCATCCATTGGCAGACGAACCTCACTAGTAGGATGGGGTCTTTTCATGTGTAAATCAGAATAACGAAAAAGAGAAGTATTTAAGGTCCAAAAATGGTCATGAGATGATACATAATGGTAGATGTATATTTGAGGTAGGACAGCAGGAGAAGGTAATTTCTGTGTCTACAAGATCCTCTCTGAAAGTCGCAGTACCTGCCATTCTGCCTCTTGACATGACTCCTGTTTGCTGGAGATGAGCACTTCCAGGCATCTTGCCCTAGGTAAGCAAAGGGGTACAGAACAAGGCACTGTCATCTCAGAAGTCTTCTCCTTCCCTTGGTACAACTGTGGCATTTCTAGTCTCCCTGATCAAATTAAACTTCCTGCTCAGAAGCCTATGAAGGTTCAAGCAATCACCTCCTGTGGATGGCACAGCCTTTTGGGTTCATTTTTGCTGCTTGGGGCTTTCATATCCTTCAGGTCTGTCCTCCTCCTGGTCCCAGGTGGAGCCTGAGATGGGCTGGGTCCCTCTTGCTAGTGGCTTCTTGGAGACTGACTGAGAGAGACTTATTGCTCCCATCACCTCTTCTGCTCCTCATCTTTACCTGGGGAAAGTTCTTTTCCTCATACGATTTTAGCATTTCTTGGCCCAGGGGGAATGATCATAGATGGAAATTACCGTGTTTCAGGAGTTCCTTTTTGGTTCCTGGCCATGACTTGCTGGTGCTTTTCTCCAGCCTGTCCTCAGTGGGCTGAACCCAGAGCTGCAACCGTGATGGGCAGGCACAGGAGAGGGCTTGTGCACCTCAGAGCTCGTCTGCTCTCCCTTCAAACACCACAGCTCGTTCAATAAAAGCTGTTAACCCTTGATGCAAGACATGGCAGGTCCACTCTGCCTTCCTTCACCCAACCCACAGAAATGGTTGTCAGGCACTGGAACAGGCTGCTCAGGCCAGTGGTGGAGTCACCATCCCTGGAGGGGTTTACAAGGCATTTAGACGAGGCTCTTAGGGACATGGTTTAGTGTGAGAGTTAGCTTAGGTTATGGTTGGACTCAATAAACCTGAGGGTCTCTGTCAACTGAAATGATTCTATGATTCTATGATATTTGCAGGCCTTTTTTCTGGGCATTTGCCATGCCTCTTCCTTCCCTACATCATCCGAGATGGTTTGCAGTTGGTGGTCATTCCTGACATTAACCCAATAGTACATAGAATCACAGAATCATAGAATCGTTTTGATTGGAAGAGGACCATAGAATCAAACCATTGACCTAACACTGGCACTAAATCAAGTCCCTAAAAACTTAATCTACACATCTTTTAAATACCTCCAGGGATGGTGACTCTACCACTGCCCTGGGCAGCCTGTTCCAATGCCTGACAACCCTTGCTGGGAACAAGTTTTTCCTAATATCCAGTCTAAACCTCCTCTGGTGCAACTTCAGGCCATTTCTACTCATCTTATCTATTGCTACTTGGGAAAAGAGACCAACCCCCTCCATGCTCCAAGCTCCTTTCAGGCAGTTCAGAGATCAGAAGGTCTCCCCTCAGCTCCTGTTCTCCAGCTGAACCCCCCAGGTCCCTCAGCCGCTCCCATCACACTTGTGCTCCAGACCCTTCCCCAGCTCCATTCCCTTCTCTGAATGCTGACCTCATCTACTAGATGATAGTTCCTGTCATCTTTTAAACACCAAAGCATAGTCCGAGTCCTCACAAATACTGAGAAAATCAAGAACACCCTAGATGTGCAGAATACAAATACAATTAACAGTACTTTAGTATCAGAGCAAATATAATTATTCTGAGCATGCCTGGCTTTTGAGTTGAGCATCCCTGGAGCCACGCACACATGCACAAACACAGGGTGGTGTTTAAAGCCTTCCCAGGAGGGAAAGAATGTTGCATCATGCCATCCTGAGCATCCCAAGAAGGGGAGAGGGGAGCCCCAGAGATGACTGTGAAGGTGCTGGCTGCTCCTGCCCCAGCCCAGCCTCAGTTTTGGGGGCTCTGGCTGAAGCTGGTGGCCTTAACCAACTGCTTGCTCTTATTTTTCTGGCTTTAGTTTTGGGGGGATTCTCCGGTTTTTAATGGGATTTGTCTTTTCTGTAGGAGGATTTTCCTGGCAGCCTTTGCTTGTTTGCATAGGGAAGAAGGCTGACACAAGCAGATTTTAATTAAACCCTTCTTTTAGCTCCCCAGGCTAGTGTAATTTAACTTCTTCTCAGAGATAATATTAACACTTACGTCATTTTTCATCAGCATTAGTTTCGCTTGTGGAATTGCATTGAAGAGAAACCCCTCTGGATGCAAATGCTTGTTGATTCCTATTGTTTCAGTTCCCTTCAGCCATCGCTTCTCAGCCTAAGAACAAATGTTACCAGCAACAGGAAGGAGCTCAATTTTCCAACAAAATCAGCAGAATTGCACATGCAGAGAATGGGCGTAAAGTCTCACTAAGATCTGCCCGGTTAGAGCAATTATTTAGTAATAAAATTTTTAAAATAACAAAAATCAGGTACCGCCTGTAGAGGACTGAGATGGTAGACTTGGAAATCAGTAGCATTCCAGTGGCGTAGACCTGGAGGAGGGGAGAGCAGGGATGTCGGGAAGGTGTTCGGACCCCTCCTGTGCCCCCCAGTCAGCAGCTCTCCCTCTCTCCTCACCCACTTCTTGGTTCATTAGCAGCCCTGGTTGCCATACACAGTAATAAAATAAACACCACCACAAGTGGAAGAATATCCTAGGATTAGCTGCTCAGGCCTGGCAGGGTATGAGCTCACACTTTGCTCAGCTCTGAAGAACAGGAATAGGAATGTATGGGTTGTGTTGGTTATTACATTGCCCTCCAATGTGCAAATGCTGTGCTGCCTCATTTCAGAGGTTCATAATTTGTTGCATGGACAATGAGAAGGAGTAACTCTCATGAAGTGGATTGCAAAGCTTAGTTAGGTCTTAAACCCCAAAAAGGAGGAATGTGTATATTCCCAAAGACAGCGTGGTTTGAACAGGAGCAGCACAGAGACTTGAATATGTGTTTTGTAATTTCAGTTTTTATTCATCATGCCTGAAATTATTTCTGTCTCTGCTAAAGGAATTTTTGTTGTTGTCTGGCAGACAACACAAAGCAAAAAGCCAAGATGGAAAACTTGGATCAGCTCTAACAAGTTTATTAATATTCACCATGGCTGTACATCAGAAACCTCTGGTTTCACAAAACGGCTTCTTAAAGTGTTGATGTTTGATACCAGTGTGGCTGTTTCAGTTCTGCTCTTACTTCATTCCTGGCTGTGTCACAAAATGCATCACATCAGCATGACACCTGCTGACCTCTAGAAATACCCAACTACAATGACGCTGTGATTTTCTGTAAATGATCAGTTCAGAGGCTTTTTAATGTATTTTGGACCTCAGTCATTATGGATTTCTGGCAAACGGTAATAACATAATGAGTATGTATTTTCCAGTGCTGCGCATCACTCATCCTGCCAGGCTGCTCTGCGCAGGTGGAACTGGAGGGCAAGTACCCAAAATAGTTACATTGCACATCAGGTCTGTAATTGGAATAACTAGAAGCAGCTTAGCAGAGTTACTGAACTGATACAGGAATTTGGCATCACATTGGCTTTCTTCTTCCCTAAGGGGAGTGTGGTGAACATGTGCAATTAATGTTCTGGGCATTTTGGGAGACACAAGTGATCTAATATGGCACGGTAAACTTTTTTTTCAGGAATACATTAAAAGGTGAGCTACTCTTTAATCTCTTTCTTTTCGTTGTCCTTCAGCTGGCTTGCAAACAAGGGTGTGGATGTTTGGGAAGGAATCCCCCAGGTAAACTGGGATGCAGGGACCTGATGAAGACCTTTCTTTACTGTGATGATATCATTTGATATCTATTATTATCGGGAGACTTGTGCAGCTCCACGACCTGATACACTGCCAGGATTGGATTAAGGAGCTCTGGAAGTTTAGCTTTGATTTCAAAGGAAGATATTTAGCTAATAATCCTCTGCAGGTCCGCACAGGAATGTGGAGGGGAGGCGTCTCTCTGCTGAGATTTATTACTCTGCTCTTTGCTGTGAGCGTGGGCTGGGGAAGGGCAGCGGTGGAAGGCTGTTTCCTTGCCTGCAGAAGGCATTAAGCCCAGTCTTGCTGAGGGAAGCAAATTGTGGTGGTTTCCCCCTCCGGGCAGCTCATTTCCCTTTCCCCTTTCCCTCCTTTGTCTCCCATTCCCGCTATACCAAGGTGCTTTGTATAGCAGCTCTGCTAGCTGCACCCCCAAGTCGCTGCAGCTCCACTAGTGGCTTCTCTTTGGTTTCTTCTGCTTTCTAAGCAAAAAACATCTAGCACAGAGCATTGTTTTCAACTAACTGAGCACCTCCTAAGCAGACTCCCCTTGTTACTTCAGAAAAATTCTTACAAACTCTCCTGCTTTGTATTTGCAAAAAAAAAAATCCGCAAAACTCTCCAAAATCAGTACCTCAAGTTTTCAAGGTGCTGCCTAAGACCAGGGTGACTGTTCCTCCTGGTATGTTAGATCTGAATTGCTGACCAAGGCTGTTCCACGTTTATGACAAGGAGGTACTTTCTTCCACTTTTGGACAGTCTCCTTTTAGCTCAGGTTTTGCAGAATAGAATATACAAACAACACATGCTTCAGATTTGTGCAGCAGCTCCTCACCTCCCCATCTCCCAGCAGAACCCTCCTCCCCTCCAGAGCCCTCTGCTCCAGAGGAAGGACTGGTTTCTCCTCTAGCTTTGGCCTGTAGGTTGATACATGGCCCAGTGTTGCCATTATCTGAACTTCTGCCCTCTCCATTTGTCCACTCTGCTCCCCATATCCCAGATTTCCTGGCACACTAGGGGACCAAGGAGGTTTGGAGCAGTTTTGCTGCAATAACCCCAACAGCCAGCACCGGCATTGCAACAGGGCTCAGCTCCACCTTGTGCAGACACTGAGGTTCACCCTGGTCAGCAGTACCTGCTGAGATATGGGCTCTGTGCCTCACGTGGTCCCCTGCTCTCTAACCTTCTGTCTCCTAGGGGTATCCCCAGCATATCCTAAGGGTGAGAAGTTGTCCTAAAAGAGTTGGGGTGAATGGCTGTGTTCAGTTTTGGGCCTCTCACAACAGGAAAGACATTGAGGTGCTGGAGCGAGTTCAGAGAAGGGAACGGAGCTGGGGAAGGGGCTGGAGCACAAGTGTGATGGAGCGGCTGAGGGACCTGGGGGGTTCAGCTGGAGAACAGGAGCTGAGGGGAGACCTTCTGATCTCTGAACTGCCTGAAAGGAGCTTGGAGCATGGAGGGGATTGGTCTCTTCTCCCAAGTAGCAAGAGATAGGACAAGAGGAAATGGCCTCAAGTTGTGCCAGAGGAGTTTTGGATTGGATATTAGGAAAAATTTCTTCTCAGCAAGGATTGTCAGGCATTGGAACAGGCTGCTCAGGGAAGTGGTGCAGTCACCATCCCTGGAGGTGTTTAAAAGATGTGTAGATGAAGTTCTTAGGGACTTGGTTTAGTGCCAGTGTTAGGTTGGACTCAGTGATCTTGAGGGTTTCTTCCAACCAAATGATTCTATGATTCTATGACTTCCCTCAGAATGACATTGCATCAGTGCTGGGATACAGATGAATCCCACCCACATGGGAAGACCACTCCATCCTTTTATTTCTGCCTTCCTGCCATAATCCAGGATATGCCCCAGCAGGCCATCTGCAGGCTCAGATGATCCTGTTGGCCTCAATCCACTGCTTGTATAAATTCTGCAAGGAAATCTGTCAATACGAAAACACCCAAGAAATGAATTTGCAGCAAATCCCTTTGATCTCTTATGAGATATTTGAAATCAGACCGTAGTTGACTGTTAAAGGTTTGCCAACTTCACATTCTTGGGAAAGGAACTGCCTTCCTTTACATCTTGCACATTGAAAGCTTCTCATTTATGACATTCCCACATCCCTGTGGGATAAAATTGTTCATTTCTGCTGGTATGGCCATGTAAAGTCCTCTAGAGAATTACAAATCACTGCCTCTCTCCAGAATTTTGATGTAATAAAAAGAAAGCACTCTGAAAGAATTCCATATGACAAAATGAATAGCCTGAAAGGGCAGAAGGAATCTTTATGCACATCTAATCTAACCTAAGCAAAGCCATTTACTATTATATAGTAATATCCTTACAAAGATCAACAAGAACACTCTGCAGCTTTTCAACTTGTGTTTGAAAGAGATGTCCATTTCACTCCATTGGTTTTGAAAGGAGCATTGCTTAGAGCTAAGAGTGTTTTTTTGATTCAGTTGCTTCAAAAAAAGGAAAAGGAGAGGCAACCCTCTTCTCACTGCTCAGGGCTGAATTTACTTTTCTTCTTCCTCCAAATTCTGCTGGTTTTAGCCTCCTGTAGGCATTTTTGCTTGGTTAACTACTAGGAATTGTTCCTTGGCAATGAAGGATGCTTTGTTAGCAGCAACCTAACCACCACATTCCTGATGGGTCTTTGAACGTGAGGGAAGGCAACACCTTCCTTTTCTGGAAAGCAATTCTCTTGAACAGCAAGGAGTTGAAGGCTATTTGTGCTTGGAAAGCAGAATACATTTTCTTAGGAATGCATGTTTCCAGCCAAAAATCACACCTATGAGCCTTTGATTCAGGGAATCCTGTTGTGATGAAAAAGGGTTTGTAAAATAGCAGCGTGGTCTCCCCCTGTGAAACAGAAGATTAAATTGTGATCACCCTGCTGTTGACTCGACTGTTAGCAGCTGAAATATTATTTGCCCAACACACTTAACTCGGTTATGATCTGCAGAAAGATGCTGTGGTTAGAGTGCCTCCAAAACACAATGGAGTCTCACAACTTCCCCATTAAAAGAGAATTATTAGTATTTAACAAAGGGAAAATTAAAAGCGGGTTTCCATGAGTAGTTCTAGTCAATCCAGCCCTGGCCGACTGCCAAAAGGGGCAGTCCTGCTTCCTCATCCCACCCCACCCCAGCTCTGCACCCCACCCCAGGCCAGCAGTTGTGAAACCACATGGTGAGGCAGGTCAACCTGTTCATCTGGCTGAAAAGTGACCCACCAAACCGATCCAGCTTGCTGGTAGCTGCGTGATGAGTGGTGCTGACACGAGGGAGCAAGCAGGAGCGTGTGGCCAGGGCAGGGAGTAGGCAGGACCACACCTTTGGGTGACAATGTGGTCTTAGATTGGCTTAAGCTGGTTGTGAACCATGGGCGTAGCTGAAGGGACATACAAATGTTGGTCCCGGTCCAGGACAGTGAGGTCCCGCTTTCCTCAGAGGGTTTTGTAAGCAGTGGCTAGAAAAGTCTCTTGGCCAAGGTCAAGAAAAAGGCTGGTGTTGACTGCAACCAGAGCATGGAGAATGTGGGCTGAGTGTGATGGGACCCAAACCCAGCAAACCATCCAGTGCCCAAGTGTGGGAAAATGTCACCAGCTCTACACAGCCGAGGCTTCTCATGGCCAAGAGCCAGTCTGTAAAATCCTCACCCTTTGCACTCACGCTGCTATAAAGCTGTAAATGTACGTGATAGCCCATGCGAGAAGTGGTGGTGGCGTCTCTCTGCCATGGTCAGGTCATTATGTATTTTTAGGAAGGCACACAGGGAGTCTCCAAACCCTTTATTCTCATGAACTCCTTGTATTCCTGCACATGGGTAGCAAAGAGGGGTTTGCTGGGTCAATAAAGGAAGGGGTAGCCCTCTCCCCATTACAACTGCCCAGTGCAACATACTTGTAATGACTCATGCAATGCTACCAACTCTGTTCCCACTGCAGCTGTGTCCTCCCCCAACATGCACATTACACAGGCTGTTCCTGGCTCGCAGGCTTTAATATAACCTCAGCATGGGGATGCCTTTCTCCAGATAGCGTTTCTGTGGTGTGCATTTTTGCATGGCTCACGCTGTGACACATGCTGTACTCAACCCCCATCTCTGCGGCTGACGTACAGCTCAGCCCCCCACGTGCCACCTGCACAGAAGGGGGTTGGAGCAAAGTTGGGGATAAATCACTGAGAAGGAACGTGCCCGTTAGGAGGGGACGTGACAAACCCCTGCACTAAGACATGGTAGGGCTGTGCATGTTGTTTGCAGCAGAACATTTTTAGATCATATTTCTACCAACACTGCTGATGATTAAAGATGAAAGAGGCTCGTTGCCTCATTTTCCTAATGCCAGCAGAGAAGTGCAGCCTCTCTGATCTGGGTGCTGGGTGTCCAGGGGGTTCAAGCCATCACTGTTGCAGCTGCCCATCCTCCTTACACTGTACATGTGTCATCAAGTGATTCCCAAACCATAATGAGGAGTTTTCCACTTGGCAAATCCCAGCTAGAAATATGAGAGACCTAATCCTAGGCTGGCCAGAGCCCTAGGGACAGGACTTCAACAAGGCTAGGGAACAGGCAAAGTGGTTGAGGCCAAGCAGCCATTCTTCAAGGCTCCCATAGCATGAATTCAAGATCAAATTTATTGTTACAGACCAGCAGGACACCAAAAAAGGGCTGTCGGCCTTTCCTCCAACCTGGCCCCAAATTGCTGTCCTTGTGCAGGCATGAAGATTGGGGCATTTACACAGTGACCAGAGATGGTGAGATGATAGAAGGTTGTAATGCTGACACTGACCGCAGCAGAGAAAAGCTTCACCCCCATCTGGTTTTCTCCTCTGAAGCTCATCTCATGGCTTTCAGTGCTGGTGCTGATTTAGGGGCAAAAGGTGCATCTATCCTGCACTCAATCCATCCCTCTCTGGAGCTGTCCCTATTCTCCCAGCCTCTGAAGATCGCTGTTTTGTGGGTCAGGAGAACACGCAGGACCCAGATGTTGTCCTCGCCAGGCGCTGGCATTGCTCTTGGCTGCCCACAGCTCTCCTGCCGAGTGGCCTGACCACATTTACTGTCCAGCTTTGGCTGCTCATGGGAGGGGATGAGCAATAGTCTAAACAGTAAGACACACCACAGCAGCCAATTTCAATGCTTTTGTGTTCAACACTGCTTAGAAGACTGCATATTTTTTTGCGGTAACATTACAGCAGTTCAAGTTCCTAGTGAGTGGGTTCAGGCCCCTTCCACACCCTTTATTATTCTTCTGAATCCAACACAAATCTAATTCAGATCAGACTCCCCATTGTCTTTCCCCTATTCTGTTCAAAATCCTCTACTGCACGCTTCCCACAGGACTTTTCTGCTAGACAACACATTTATTGTAAGAATTGTTAAAGCTACTTTGCTGATAAAGATCTCATCCCTCCACCCCCTGAAAGAATTAGAGCACAGACACTGCTGCTGTTTTGCTGCTGGCCAGCCCATCCTGTGGTGTAGGGTCACAGAAGGGGTCTGGGGTCATCACTTCATGACTCAGGAGGGTCTTGCCAGCCTGACATACTCACATGTCACTGCCATGTGCAGGGACTTGACCTGGCTAGTCTCCCTCCATCCCATCTCTGACTGCACAAGATCACCAGCCCCTTCCTTCCAACTTGTGGGAAATAATTTGGTTCTCTGCAGAGCTGACATCTCACTGCACTTTCCATGGCCAAGGCTTTGTCAGGCTTGGGTACCCATGGACCTCAGTGTATCTTCTGTGCTTGCTCAGCAGCCAGAACTCGCAGTGGAAAGTGCGGTCTGCAGGGAAATAGGGGCACTTACTAAAGTGGTTTTGATTTGGTATCAGCCAAACTTTTACAAGAACAGAGCAAATTGGAGAACTCTTTATCCATAAGTTTATAACTGATATAAAACAAGTTGCTTTTGGGACAAGAGTAGAGTGACCCCTGTCTCAGTGACTAATTAACAGCTAAGAACCACAGTTATTACACTGATTAATTTATTAATAGCCAAGTACCAGTCATGAAAGAATGATACTTGCCTTTCTGAGATGTTTATCTAGACATTTAAATGTTCCATGAATAATATGCACTTCTGAGCAGACCAAATTGTACATTAATCTGAATCTAGTTATGGCAAGCTGCACTTTTTCCAAAGTGCAGTTCAATTCCAGTTTTTCAGCCCTAATAGACATTGATGACTGCAGAAGTCAAGTCGAAAAATAAACCAGGACTGCAGAGCACTCTTCACTCTGAAAGTCTGGTGGCTTCTGGAGGCCAGACAGATTTATGTATTTCCCCTTGTAGAGGTCACATATTTTTAGCTCACAGGTAGTTTTGCAAGATGCAGAAGAATCTGAATCATTTGACTCTGAAATAAAAGTAACTGGAGACTTTTAAAGGTTGATTCTGGTACCTTTGTCTCTTGCTCTTTCTATTTTTTTTTAAATTATTCTGAGAATAGAACATCACTGGATGCATAGGGCTGGGACAGATGGATGGCAGAGGTTCTCCAGAGGTCTGCAGTGGTGAAGGAGCACACTTGATGGTAGGGTGCAGAGGTTAGAAAAACCTACTGAGGAACATATACAAGAGACCCAGCACATCTCCAAGGCCAAGGAGAAAGTGTCTATGAGGGCACACCAATGTGGGGTATTTGCATTGGAGAGGAGCGAGATGTGGTGCTGCAAAGGTGTGAGGAAGCTGTTGGAAAAACCTGGATAAAAGGGAATGCAGGTGACAGCTGTGTGGGAAGCCAGTGGGCTTGTACAGGGGATGCATTTGAATATCACAGGGGAAACACAAAGCCGGACTAAGAATTGTAACCCACACGGCTGGTCTGGGCAGGGATGTCCATTCCCCATCTTCTGGTCTGTCTGAGTCTGCTTGGGAAAGCCCAGAAGTCACTGAAAGTGCTGAAGGACACATTTCTGAATGGGAAGATCTGCTTGGTGAATGCCAGTGGTATCTACTCACACATGCTGCAAAGTGCAATAAGTTCATGTTCTGTGGTATAATGTCCATAGAGGCCATTCTGCTGATATCACAGCAGTGCCATTTGACCTGAGTGACACCTGGGTTGCTGTGTCACTTGAGGCCTCTAGTGTGCCATGTGTTTTGGTGACAAGTCCAGAAAAGAATGAAGATTCAGGCTGGAAGCATTCTCCAATTAAGCTGGCTTCTGCCTTTACATGGACCTGTAGTGCTCATATATTCACAGGATGAGCTTCTCCCCCTCTTTGCAGCCTGTCAAACCACATATACCCATGCTGACATCCGAGTGCGTGGTTAATGTTGATCTGGATGAGCCTTTGGGCTGCTCTGATTTCCCTTGGGAGCTGCAAGTCCTGGGCGATGCCGTCAGCATCTGTCCTACCCTTTGGGACACAGGGTGACAGGGCACGAGGGGACAGTGTGCTCAGTGGGACGCTCATCCCAGGTGGCCCATCCTGGCACGGAATTTTCCCAGGGAAAGGGACACACGAGGCTGGATAATGACATTTGGGGACCCAAAGGCATGAATCCTCCCTGCTGCTTTACGGCTCCAGTCGCAGGACACGTGCACGTAGCATCCTCTGCCACCCTGGAGCGGCATTATTTCCTTCCACTGCTGGAGCCCCAGGGAGATCAGCTGAGTGTTTCAAAGGGAAAAATGAGAAGAAAAAAGAATCTCAGCTGTTCCCCTGCTGCGCGGGAGCACGGGAACAGCTGCGAGCGGGTTTAGATCCTACCTTCTGGAAAAGGACTTACTGGGAAATGATAAACATTCCCCAGCACTTTAAAAGCCGTCATGAGGCAGTTAGAGAGAAGGACAGCACTGCAGACGTCAAGCTTTGCTTTAATCATCTGATTACCTGCAGGATGTCTCTAGCAAAGGCAATAAAAGCACAGTACCTGCCTGCCCTTGGCTGTGTCAGCCACCCCTACACGCCTGGCCTTGGGATGGACGCATCTGTGGGTGACCTGCAGGCCAGGAGGTCCTCTAAAATCTGAATTCCTGGCAATGGGAAAACAGCTGGTTTGACTTTTCTAACAAAAAAATACCCCACATTTTTTGAAATTGTTTCCCCCACACTCGCCTGTAATTCTCTGAAGCCTCTGAGTTCTCCATTGAACCGAGAAGTGAAACATCGCTCCTCCCACCCATTTTCTCCCTATTAGTAGCAACATGAAGGGCCATAATGAGAAGGGAAAATAAATGAGCAAACATTGGTTTGCTTTTAAAATAAACTCCAATTAAGCAATGTAAGAACTGCAGCTTTGCCACCTCCCCTTCCCCTGTCCCTTACCCGCACACCCAGGCTCTGCTAACCCAGTAAATCCGCTTGCGCAACCAACGTGAAGGCAGTTTGCTGCCTGATGGTGGTGGATGGTGATGGTGTCCCTGCCTGGACGCTGTGTCTGTACATCCCCGATGCTTCCCACATCAAGCACAGGAGCATCATGACGTGACACAGAGCCCGTGTTCCTCTGGTTCCACACCTTTCCTGTTCCTCTGCTTCTCCAGGGTGGTTAATGTGCTGGGATCTCCAGTTTGCAGCTGTCACAGGGACTTTGCTCCCTACAAAATCCCAGGGGCAGAAGCATGGGAAAAGGGGGTTTTCAGAGAGGAACAAGAGGTGTGAGTGGGTCTGGGGGTGTCCTGGAGCACAACACACTCCCAGGGAAGAGGGAGGTTCCCCGAAGGCTCCTCACTGTAGGTCTCTCCTATGAGCTTGGAGAATCACCTGCAACCTGTATCAGGATGTCAGAAGCCTGAGATTAGGCAGGTACGGTCCTGATGTGGGACTTTTTCCAGTCCTGGGCGTTTGGCAGCTGGATTTAACCACAGAAACCAGCAGCTTCTGCTTTCTCAATTTTTACTGCAAAGCCCTTTGCAGGATTGCACAACTTGGCCTCACATTTCAGTCATCTGGCAGTATTGTTGCATGAAGTGCAAGATATAAAAGGGGATTTGATAAGGGTTTCCCTTCTTTCCTTCTTCCTCTTCCCCCTTTGCTTTTAACTCTATTCCTTGCTTTAGGTAAACTCATGTGCCTGTCTTTGCTAGCTATGACACATAGTGGTGTTCTTTAGCTGTAGCAAGTGTAACAACCTGTCCTCTTAATGATCCCTTGCTGTGAATGAGGCTGAATTTAACTTTATGTTGGTGCCCAGTTAAAGGCTTTTTCTAAGCTGCTTCACCTCTGAAGTCTTAGAGATGTCCCAACATGGTCAGCATCCAAGTACATCCAGCAAATCCAGTTCCATGCATGATATAAATCTTTGCATGTGTGGGATGCCAGCAGGAGAACAATTTCTTGTGCCTTGGCCCTTTCAGATGAGATTACCTGAACTGCAAATATATCAAGGGTATAAATGTGGGGAGGCAGCGAAGGGTGGTCTCAGCTGGTGGGACAGCTGTGCTGAGCAGGACTGGGTAGCAGCATCCAACAACATCTTCCCCGATCACCAAAGCTGAGGCCACTAACATGCAGCAATGGTGAGGAGAGGAGCGAATGTATTTATTCGAGGAAATTGTGTTCTAGGCTGTGCACATTAATTATCCAGTCTCTCAAATATAGCGACACACTGGCAAGATCCCCAGAAGTGATGTGTGTTGAAGGAAACGATCCCCAGAAACCAAACATCCCAAGGAGAATACTTTAAGTGAATTCCAGTGAAAGTTAAGAAAAATGCAATGCAATTATTGCGTAAAAGAGACAGACATACTTAAATGTAAATGTAAAAAAATTGTACTCTTAGAGTCAAAGATTAACCATCACCTATTACTGAACAGTATTATCATTCTTCAGAGATGAAGATCTTCACACAGTTGTAGGGGGGAAGCTCAGCTTGCAGTAGTTCTGCCTTAGAAAATCAGAGAGCACGATGTCCTGCAGCGGTGTCCTTCCCGGGGCAGAGCTCCATGGGCACACATCTGGCAAACAGCTGCTCCGGCTTTGCTGCTGCACAGTCAAGCCGTGGTTAAATCAGATCAAGGTGTGTTGATGGAAAGTTTATTGCTTCTAAAATGTCATGATAAGCATGACTTCCCTTTGTCTGTGACATCTTTTCTACCCTAATTTGGGTGAGTGGCTGGCATAGGCTGTGGAGCCTCCCCAAGCCAAATGAAGTTCTATTTAGCAGAAGGATGAAAGTCAATCAACCCTGGGGTGCTCCTTTAGCCTGGATTGGAAAAGGTAATGTGTATGAATTGGCAATTTATGTCCAAACACTTCCAAAAACCCCCAGTGTGTTTCCTAAAAATATTAATTTCTCATCTCTAAGCTGAGAAGTGTAACTATTTGGGGACAGAGAACACGTTTCTAAGAAGATAAATCAACTTATATTGGCTCTCTATAGGCTCTTAATGTGATGTGGCAATCTGTGCCTGGGGATGTGGAGGGAGGCCTCATGACTTGTTATTTGTGAAAAAATTGTGAAAATACTGTTATTGTGATAAACATGATCTACTTTCGTGTCCTTTATATAGAAAAATATACTTGTGTCTGCTGTAGGCAGGTCGGGAGACCTGGCTTATCCCCTGCCAGCTCATCCAGCTCCCACCTTAGATTTCCCCCATCCCTCTGCCCAGAAACGCTGGTGTGACTGCTGCATTGACATTTTGCACCTCTGTTCTGCCTCTGCCCCTCTCCCTTATGCAGAGAAAGCCTTTACAAGGCTCCTCGGTGACAAATATCTGGCCATAATTCACGGCCTCATTTTGCTCAAGCTCTTCGCCACCTGTAACACAGTGGGTTACCATCTCCTCTTCGGCACTGAACTGACTCACTATTGATTTTTGTGAGCTTTATTGTCCTTTTCTGATTTGGAGAAAATTCATCACGCTGCTGTAAATGTCTTAGAAAAGGGATATAAAGGGTTTTCTCTCTTGCACAAAAATTAAGCAATACTTTCCATTGTAGCCTCCTGTCTCCTTAACTTCCCCAAGTAATGACACATAGCTTTAATCTCTCCAACTCTTTCTACTCTCTTCATGGCTTTGGCCACTCCATCATGATTAAAACCGTGGCTATTCCAGGAGATTGTCAGTAAATCGTGTCTTTGGGGAGTGGAATCAGCCCGTAGCCCTGTGCGTCTTTTTGAGAGGACAGAAGCAAATACTGCAGGAAAGCCAGAGAACAAGATAGTAAAAAACATAGAAATCAACAAGTTGATCCGTGGAATGCAATGTGTCATAACAGTGACTTGGTTGTAGCTGAACTGTCTGCAAAACACAGTATTTCTGGTGGGTATTTTTTCCTGGGAAATAAAAAGAAGAAAAACTTGGTTTTGCCCCAAACTGGTCGAAAAGCTTTCAAAATATTCCACAAATCCCCTGTATCCTGCAAGAGATCTACAAAATGCCAAGTCCCCAGCAAGGTTTTGAGGGTTTTTTCCTATATTTATTGTAAGACCAGATATCTTCCCTCCTCCCTTACATTCAGTTTGCACCTGCAAACCCTTTCTGATTTAGAAATACACAAAAGTTGCAGACCCTGCCCACCCTCAGGGCCACCTTTCAGACCTAGAGGGTGGAAGACCAGGAATGACTTCCTATTTTTGACAAAAAGGATGGAGAGTGGAATATGATCCCAAGCTGAGACATCAGAGTTAAGTGTTTGAGAAGCCTCTTTTATCTTGAGGTGGAATTAAAATTTGTCGATGCATCCAGTGCATTTTAATACAATCAAGGGGCAGCCAAAGTGAGGCTTTTATTTCAACTGGAAAGTGGTTTCTGCCCAAAGAATTGGTGAGAAAATGTTTCTGTAAGGAGACAAAGGGGTTTTCCAGGCAGAAAGTACAAAAGCTGTTTGCATAGGCTTCAGCATTTGATTACAAAGCCCAGGGCAAGGCTGGAGAGAGCTAGTGACAAAGCATTCTTGCTTGAGGAAAACCAGCAAGAGAGAGCAAACTACAGGAACAAATCAGGCAGGACCAGTTGGACCAGCTTTAAAATAATTTATAATGTCTCCCCTCTTTGGAAAAAGCCTTTCTACCGTGAGGACACTTTGCAATGCTGGCATTGCCTCTAGCCTGGTAACTCTACCAGCCAAACAGTGAAGGAGATGAGGAGTGAATCCTCTCAAAACAAAAAGCCTTCTACAAACATAATTTGGAGAAATACTGTTTATTTCTATACACATATTAGTATATTAAAAAAAAATAAAAAGGAGAGAGAAGCAAACAAGAGTCCAGGAAATTCCCCAGTGACTTGCTATTGATTTTATACAGAAAGAGCCCAGATCTAAGAGCAATGGGCAATGTACATACAACCCAGAACACATCTGGAAGCTTCTTCTAGAGCTGAAAACCCTGAGCCAAGAACAGCCTCTGGCTCCCAGATGCTTTTGGCCTGTGTGACTTGCAATATTTAAAGAAAAATGTGCCTGCCTTAGACCCACACACTGAATTAAAGAAGAGGAGAATTTCTGCTTCTCGAGGACCTCTAACCTGGTCAAAGAACAGATGACCATGTGGCCCAGTAGCTGTTGCCTGACGTTGAGGTGAGGCTGAAGACTTTGGAGAAGACAGCGTGTGGGAGTCAGCGTTGGTGTCAGACCACATACATGGTGCCTTCAGAGCAATTTGTCCCACTGTGAGACTGCATGGTTGGCAGTGTACAAAAGCTGAATATAAGTATCGACATGGCCACATGGGTCACAGATGGTAGAACAAAATGTCCCTTAAAAACAGAGGTGGAAAGACATGTCACTGCTGGCACCAACTGTCTCTGCAGAAGAGCAAAGTCAAGCAAAGCCCTGGGACTTCTACTCCAAAATGAACTGAAGACCTCTGAGAGGAGGAACTGGTTGACCACGTAGACCAGTACCAACTCTTGACTGAGACAACCGGTGGTATTGGTAGTCTCTGGTGAGTATAGATTCATAGATTCATAGAATAGTCTGTGCTGAAAGGGACCTTCAAAGCTCATCTAGTCCAACCCCCCTGCCATGAGCAGGGACATTTTCACCCAGATCAGGTTGCTCAGAGCCCCGTCCAGCCTGGCCTGGGATGTCTCCAGGGATGGGGCATCCACCACCTCTCTGGGCAACCTGGGACAGTGTTTCACCATCCTCATAGTAAAAAAATTCTTCTTCATGTCCAGCCTGAATCTCCCCTCTTCTAGTTTAAAGCCATCACCCCTTGTCCTATTAGACCCTACTAAAAAGTCTGTCCACATCTTTCTTATTGGCCCCTTTTAAGCACTGAAAGGCTGCAATAAGGTCTCCCCAACTCTCTCAGCCTGTCCTCCCAGCAGAGCTGTTCCAGCCTCGGATCATTCCTGTGTCTCCTCTGGCCCCTTTCCAACAGGTCCATGTGTGTCCTGTGCTGAGGACCCCAGAGCTGGACCAGCACTGCAGGTGGGGTCTCACCAGAGCGGAGCAGAGGGGCAGAATCACCTCCCTGACCTGCTGCCCACGCTCCTTGTGATGCAGCCCAGGACACCATTGGCTTCTGGGCTGCAAGCGCACATTGCCGGCTCATGTCTGATCTCTCATCCACCAGCACCCCCAAGTCCTTCTCGGCAGGACTGCTCTCAATCCCTTCATCCGCAGCTTGGATTGACACCGGGGGTTGCCCTGACCAAGGTTCAGAACAGGTCTGATGAGCCTATGTGCAGTCCTCAAGTGCTTTACAAAAGAAGGTAGGGAGCCAGCTGGCATGGCTGGGAGACAAAATCAATGGCTCAGCACTTCTGAAGTCAGGCGCATTTTGGAGCCTGAATCTGCATCGTGAAGCTCATTGTTAGTTCTATGAGCCTTATTTTTTGATTAGTCTTCAGCTGGGTCCTCAGTTACTGTGAAGGGGTACTAAATGCAGCAACAAACACTGGCTCACATATAAGTGTACTGATGCTGTTAACTTCTTATAAACTAATGAGCAAAGTAGCAGTCACAGCATCTGTCATCTTAACATATTTTTGCCCCCCTGACTTCTGCATGTGTCAGAGTTTTGTCAAACTCACTTGTCAAATCTCATTAGTAGGTTTCCTACTCATCTCTTCATCTTCTCCTTCGTTATGGAGAACTATTTAGATGGTGGGGAGCCAATGTCAATGTCTGGTGCTGTGCCTCATCTGCTGGGTCCTGGATTAGGGAGACCGGTCTGGCTTTTGTCACCTGTCATATGGTCCTTGTGGGCAAATTCAAGTTTTCATGAGCAATTCACAGACTATTCTAAACTATTTGGAGCTCAGCGTGGTGGCGGTCATGCTGTAAAAGTGGGGTCCAAAGCCACCTTCACAGTGGCATCTTCCTGCCACTCCAAGGAGAGTGTCCATGAAAGGGACACTCAGAGCTTGTATGTGTCAGGCTTCAGAGATTTGATCAGGATGAACCAGAAAGTCCTTTCTCCTCAGGTGGGGTAATTCTGGAAGTTTTCAGAGGGGGATGTGGATGTTTTGAGGACAGCTGCTGATCTCCAGGCTTTCGTGTGAAAGGGCAGTGGGGTTCCTCGCTGGGATTTAGGAGAGCCTGGGAGCGGAAGCTGGGACGTGTGGGTGGGTGTGATGTCCCCCGTGGCTTATTCAGGCTGAAGAAAACCATCTGTCAGATCAAGTGCTCACCGCTGGCCTGGTGGGCAGTTAAAAGATAGGGCGGACAGCATGTATGTGAACATCCATCCTCCAGCCTTCCTGTGCATCCCGTTCTCAATGGCTTTTGCAGGATCCCACAGCTTTCTCCAAGCTTTACTTTTATCCTTGGAGACTGTGTGTGTTTTGTTCTGTGTCAGGGACCAAAGAGACACAGTCTGAGTTGGAGGGACACGAAAGTAGATTTTCTGCACAAGGGAAACTGCTGTGGCATGTCTCCAAGCAGTGGTAATACCTCAGAAAAGTGGTGATTGAAGCTGGAAGCCCAACCAGAGCCACAGTCCTTTATCATGTCTGCTTCTCCATGGAGAGACTTGGAGAGGTGAGTTAGGATGGTTTAAAGATCCCTTATTCGAGCTTAGGGGATGGTGACTCATCTATCACTTACTGCATCCTTGGTCTCCCTTTTCAACATGCATGACCCAGGTGAAGTGTCCCTTCCAGGGTTGGACCACATCTCAGGAACCCACTTGGGTATGCATGTCTTGGTATACGAAATGTAATCTTGTATCACAGGGAGATGTCCAGGGGCCACAATTTTGGGATCATCTCCTTTGACCTCTAGGATAGGCCTAGGGCTTTTAAAAAGTGTTGCTTATTGGGTCTGACAGGGATGAGTGAGCTCCAGTGAGCACTGCCAGGACATGAGGTGCCGGGTGCTGTACTTTGGTCACAACAACCCCCTGCAGCGCTCCAGGCTGGGTGCAGAGTGGCTGGAGAGCAGTCAGACAGAAAGGGACCTGGGGGACTAATGGACAGGAAGCTCAACATGAGCCAACAGTGTGCCCAGGTGGCCAAGAAGGCCAACGGTATCCTGTTGTGTCCCAAACAGAGCGTGGTCAGCAGGACAAGGGCAGTGATCCTCCCCCTGTACTCTCATTGGTGAGGCCACACCTGGAGTATTGTGTTCAGTTCTGGGCCCCTCAGTTCAGGAAAGACATTGAAGTGCTGGAGCGGGTCCAGAGAAGAGCAACACAACTGGTGAAGGGACTTGAACATAAGACCTATGGGGAGAGGCCGAGGGAGCTGGGGTTGTTTAGTCTAGAGAAGAGGAGGCTTAGAGGTGAGCTCAGCACTCTCTAGAACTACCTGAAGGGCAGTTCTAGCCAGGTGGGGATTGGTCTCTTCTCCCAGGCAGTCAGCAATAGGACAAGGGGGCATGGGCTCCAACTCTGCCAGGGGAAATTTAGGCTGGATATTAGAAAGCAATTCTTTGCAGAGAGAGTGGTCAGGCATTGGAATGGCTGCCCAGGGAGGTGCTGGACTCACCGTCCCTGGAGGTTTGTAAACTGAGATTGGACATGGCACTTAGTGCCATGATCTAATAAACTGACTAGAGTTGGACCAAGGATTGGACTCGATGATCTCTGAGGTCTTTTCCAGCCCAGTTGATTCTGTGATTCTGTGATTCTGTGACCGCAAGTCTGAATTTACCCAACCCCACCTTCCAGCCTCTGAATCTTATCACGTCATTGTCCATAAGCCTGAAACACCCCCAAATCTGATCTGGGGAGATGGGTACATCCCTCATTGCATGGGGGGAAGAGCAGATGCTGTTACCACATCCCATGGGGCCAAGGAGCAACCCCAGTGGAGCAATGGAATGGCTTGGGAAGGAAAACAAACTCCTCTAATGCTCCCCACCCAGTAAACCCTGTTCAGGCCATATTTTTGCCAAGTATTTGTATCTCTGACCATTTGTGTCTCCACCTTTTCTCTGGCTTGAACAGAGCGGTTTATATTTTATACCCCAAGTCTTCTTTCCAGAACACTTTTTTATCACTGTTTTTTTACATCCTTCTTGACAGGCAGGCATAGAAAGACCTAAAGCAGGATGACCCTAGGGATCATCTTAGAAATACAGTGCACAGGGGCAGCATCACTTTCCTTTATCTGCCAGGCATTGCCCTATCCTCTTAACCTACAGACCCCATCAGTCCCTGCACAGTGTGTGCGGCTCAGGATGAGATGCCCATTTTCCTTGGCAACGCTTGGCTGAAGTCTTCAAGGTGGGTTTTGCCAACGCTGCTGAGTTGACCCCCAGCTGCTGTTTCAGAGGCTCCAGTCTTGGAAGGCAAGATTTGCCTTGCCAAGCTGCTTTTCCCAGAGATGCAAAGGCAAGATTTTGTTTTGCTTCTGAAAAAACCAGAGCATGTTCATCTAAATGTTTCAGTGCACAACCTTGCAGCTGTCCTGCATGCACAGGTGCCATCACATGGGCTCCAGCAGGTCTGAAGCAGGAAAGCTGAGGGAAGGATTATGTACCCTATAGCTTCTTATAGCTCCGTGCTGCACACCAATACAACACACTCATACTAATGCACAGGGAAGGGATCACCTAGCTCACATCTCAGGCTGAAATAAACTATTGATAGCCAAACTAAAGGAAGCCCTCTGTCCAGGCATCATCCTGGGTCTGTCACTAGGAGGTTTTAGGATTTAACCCAGGGTTATAAGAGGCAGCTGAAGATGCTTCTTGCCCAGACAGGGCACTTCCAGCCTCTGTCTCTATGGGGCTCTCCCCTTGCATCAAACCTCTGCCCAAGTTTTCAATGAGTTGCAGCTGTGCTGCAGGAGAGGGATGGAGATGATGAGTGCCTGTTGGATAGATCTCCAAATAATTCTCATATGAGAAGGCTGCCACTGAATTTAAACCAGTTGTGGTTGTGGGAAAACAGAGGTGATATACTAGAGGAGGTCAGCCAGGAGATGAGAGGGAAGAACTGAACGGCCAAGTCCTGGCATGAGAGACGTGCACCCCACCGCCAGAACCGTGGTCCACCCTCAGCTCTGTGATGACTTCTCTGCAGGGTGGAACAGCTGCATGTTCTGCTGGGCCGAAGAGAAACATGGAAAGATCAGCTGTAATTATTACAAATTACACAATGGAATAAGCTGATCATGTAGTTTGTCTCCATGTCATTGTTGGCATGCAAAGCAAATGCGCACATTTCTAAGGATTATGGGCCAGAAATGTAGCTATTATAAATCCTCTTATCTATCCCAGAAGGCCCGTAAGAAAACGTTTTCTTTTTATCTTGCAAGTGCTGAAATATGTATGACATGTAACTTGCCCCGTACACCCGTAAATACGGCTCTCGCCTATCACCATGCTTTCCTTCAAGACATTATTTCATTCCCTTGGCATGTCGTTAGCCACGTCCTTATCAGCCTGCTCCTAACAGGGAGGAGCGCTCGTGTCCTGACTTTCCCCTTTGATTTTCCAATCCATTTGGGTTGGGCGCATGACTCCCCTGCAAGGCGAGGTACACAGCTTGGCACTTGCAGCCTCCGGAGTCTTTGCTTTGCTGGAAGAGTTTATCTGGGACCCAAGCCAAGCTAAACCTTTACTCGGTATAAGTACCAGGGTCATGAGTGTCCTCCTCTCTTTCCAAAAGGTCCTTGAACCAGATCTGTAGCTGACACCGAGAAGACATTAGAATCATCACAGAATAATTAGGGTCGGAAGGAACCTTCAAGGCTCATCCAGTGCCACCCCTGCCATGAGCAGGGACATCTTCACCCAGACCAGGTTGCTCAGAGCCCTGTCCAGCCTGGCCTGGGATGTCTCCAGGGATGGGGCATCCACCACCTCTCTGGGCAACCTGGGACAGAGTTTCATCATCCTCAATGTAAAAAATTCTTCCTCATTCACAGCACTTACTGGAGAAGAAGCATATTTCTCCATGTAGCTTTTCTCTGTACTGCCTGAGGCAGTTGCTTTTCTGATGTATATATAAATGCATTTATTCTGCAAAAATCAGAAAATTGAGTCTCCCCTCAGATCAACCCAGCAGCTCCTAACTAGTAAGTCCTGCATTGCTCTTAACTCCAACCAGCACCGTGATACCACTTATGGTGGAAGACAAATATTACATCATGTGAAGCAGCCATAGAAGATGTGAAAGGGAAAAGGTCTTCACAGCTGAGCAGCACAGTGGGACTGGGTCACCCTGCCCAGGAGGCGCATGGAGAAAGTCATGCAAGACTGGGCTGCTGAGTCCTAAAGAAGTTTCACAATAGCCCTTTTTTTTTGTTTGTTTCAAATGCCTAGATGTGTGCTTGCATGTGAACAGCTTTACCAAGAATTAATCCTTTTTTTAGTTGTTGTTAAAGCTGCACCTATGACTACCTTTACATATATAGAGAGATATGTCAGCAGATGTGGGAAGCATGAAGGGATTTCTTGCACTTTTTGCTGCAAGCTACCAAAATGACGCTCTTCATGATGTGAGACACAATCTAGAGAGAGGATTTTCTTTCCATGGGATGGCCTGGTGCCTCCAGCTGGGGTGTTTGCAAGGGGTGGTGGCTGCTGTAGCATCAGTGTTAGTGCACAGCAGGTACAAAGTGCGTTAATTTTAATAGAGAGAGTAAATATTATTGACTTCCCCGATTACTTGTCTGTTTTAAACATTTTGCTGCTGGACAATGCATCTGGCTCTAGGCAGGTATTATTTCTTTGGTGCACTGTAAGTTGAGACTTTTACTAACTCACAGTGAGAGTGCAGGTGCATACGGTGCATCCCCACGTGCTGCAGTTGTCTTGGAGAAGGTCTGAGCTCAAGTCAGTTTCTGCATATTCAGAAACCTCGTCTGGCTTCTCTCCTGTGTACTTGTCTAGCTGCCCCACATGAAGCCACCCATCTTTTGTGTCCATCCCATTGCCCTTCTCTCAACCTTTTCCCAATCTCTTTACAAGCATATAAACTGGAAATGTTCTTCAGTTCCCTCATGAAAAGGAAACGCTCCATCAATCTGAGATACTTAAGTCTGATTAGACTTTGCCAGGAGAATGTACTGGCCCTATTTAGAGGTAAGCCACATTTGCTTGGATGCCTTGATGTTACATCTACTTCTGACACATCTTGCAAGTACGATAAATGCCTCCCTCACCAAAAATTTGGATAAGCTGCACTGAGAACTCATGGTTCCTTTACCTCAGGTCCCCACTACATCCTGATTTGTATCTTCCAAGGTTTCTGGCTTCTATCTCCCTGGGTGCTTCATCACCTGATTTTGGAGAAGGAGCATCACTTATAGACAAGAACGGAGCTTATAACCCACTCATCTATAAGATCACACCCAAACTAAACAGCTGTGGGGCATTTTGGCAACATTTCCTGAGCTGCCACCTTCAGTGTCTGATGAATACTGTTTCTTTCATTTTCACCAGATATGAAGAATTTTCCACTGAGGATTTTTCTGTGGGGAAGCTTCAAATCGCAGCAAGTTAATGGTGTTGCTGATGAGGTGGTGAGGCAGCTGTCAGGCAGCTGCTCAGGGGATGAAAGATGCGGGTGAGAGAAGTGGTGGTCAACACACAAGACCTTCAGCTGCACATCATGTGGCTCCCTGCCTGTCATTTACCCTTTTGATGGACACTATCAGCTTTCATCTGTTAAAGCCACCGTGGCCAAGAAATGGTGCAAGCAGGTGAAACCCAGTGCGTTCCAGAGCAGACACAGCAGTGGAAAGCCAGGGAAACAGGAGAAGCTGGTGGAGCCTTCACCCAGCATGTCCCAGCAGCATCACTTGTTCTTCCTCTACATCACTGCTGTTGCTATCTCCTCCTCTCCACCTCCACGATTCCCCCCATCCCTTCTGTCACCTTCCCATTCTGCCTCATTAAACTGCTTTTCCTAACCAAATCCAGGGCTTAATTCTCATTCATATAATCATATTTCCCTATCACAAGATTATAAACAAACCTCCAAGTGGACATGAACATTCACTCCTTGCCCGCAGCACAGTTGCTTTGGGTAGTGTCTGTCAAAACAGCGCTGAATAGCAGCAAACTATTCACTGACCTGTCACTCAAGAGGCTGTTGTTGTCAGCAGGTTCTCCATCCCCCTGCTCCACGTGGTGGCTTGGGTGTGTGACAGATTTGCAATCCACACTGCATTTTTAATAAGCCTGCCCTCCCTCTTTGGACGTCAATGGCATCGTTCTGAAAGTCAATCTCAGCCTCTGACCTCTCTGAGCTTCTCTCTTATATTTAATCTGGAAATAGTACTCTGAAAGCTGAATATGATCTCCTGCCTGCTTTATGCACCAGTAGCTCTTCTCTCCCTCGCCAGCAGCTGGGTGGCATCTTACCATTGCCAGCACTGAGTCCTCTGGGCTACTTCGATGGCTCACACTCATGTCCATGGCCAGCTCACTGCCAAATACCCCAGCAGAGGTGTTTGCATGGTGCAGAACCTGCACGTGGGCTATTGTTCTTTTGCTTGTGTGTGGAAAACTGAGGCACGGAGAGATGGAAGAATGAGCAGGAGGAGATGAAACCCAACCTGCAGGCTGACTGCTGGCTGTGCCGTGGTGAGCAAAACACGTTGATGTGATGCGTGATCCATGCTATATCCTTTTGCCATTGCTGCTGAGAAAGTTCCGTTGATGGTATTTTTGTCCATCTTGATAGGTCAGATGAAATCTCACCTTTCTGGGTTTCTTGATGAATATCTGCTTGACTGTGTTTGCTGCATGAGGTCAATCTGTCTGTGCTGCTGGCTGTAATGAGGCAAAATAAAGTAAAAAAGGCACTTGGTATTTTAACTACAAGAAAGGTATTTACACCAAGGCAGGGTTATGGTCTGTGTTGCCAAAGCTGCTCTGAGTTCTCCAGAACAACATTCATCTTCCAGCCTAGCACTGTGAAACCTGCTTCCACTGAACCTCCATCCAAATCACTTGAACGTGTCCCTCCTTTTCCCCTTTTAAGTCTCATGGACATTTCCAACAGGGCCTTACTTGAAAAGGCTGGAAAGTGCTGAGAGAAAAGTCTTAACTTCTGTTTATCTTCAATTACACCTCACTGTGGTAATTGCAGAGCAGTTTTCACTGTATCTGGCCGCAGCCTTGAAGAGTTGCAAAGCTCCATCTGTTCAGGGTCCAGCACTGATTTATGTCACAGTTTAGAATCACAGAGTCATAGAATTGTTTGGGTTGGAAAAGACATTTAAGATCATCAAGTCCAACCATTAACCTCACACTGCCAAGGCCACCACTAAACCACGTTCCTAAGCACCACATTCACAAATCTTTTAAACCCCTCCAGGGATGGTGAGTCCACCACTGCCCTGGGCAGCCTGTTCCAATGCCTGACAACACTTAACTGGAAGAAATCTTTCCCATTATCCAACATAACCCCACCCCATGCAATTGGAAGCTGTTTCTTCTCATCCTATCACTTGTTACTTGGGAGAAGAGACCAACCCCCTCCATGCTCCAAGCTCCTTTCAGGCAGTTCAGAGATCAGAAGGTCTCCCCTCAGCTCCTGTTCTCCAGCTGAACCCCCCAGGTCCCTCAGCCGCTCCCATCACACTTGTGTTCCAGCCCCTTCAACAGCTCCGTTCCCTTCTCTGAACTCGCTCCAGCAACTCCAGGGCTTTCTTGCTGTGAGGGGCCCAAAACAACACAGAATTCGAGGTCTGGCCTCACCAGTGCCCAGTACAGGGGGACGGTCACTGCCCTGGTCCTGCTGACCGCACTATTCTTGACACAGTAAATGGCAGGGCCCATCAGATCTTGCTCAGGACATCTGACAGCTATATGTCTGTCCCAGGATGGTCTCTGGTGTTCATCCTGTCTCCAGACTCATCTCACTTATCTTGGTTGACTCTCTCAGATGGGACAGGTCACCAGCTGGAGGTCTCCATCTCTAGAGCCTACAGGGCAAAATTAGAGTAGACTTGAGGCAGATCAAACCGAGGAGAAAGGGATCCCTCTTCAGCCATCTTGACCAAGATATGTAAGAAGGCTGCCATGGTGCCAGTGACTCGCATTTCCACCTCCACAGTCCTATACTGACCCTCCATTCCCTGTTCCGCCTTACCCTTGTTCTGCAAAATGTGATGGCAAAGCTATTTCCACCCCATCATTTCAGCCATATATGTAGTACTCTGACAATGTCAGAGGCCACCGGGTTACACCACTACTAATATAAACCTATTTATGGGAAATAGTTGGTTCCTTCTCATAATTGAACTTTGGGAGATGATGACTCAGGAATTTAGCTGTGACCAGGTATTTCCTCCAAATGCTGAAGACATTCACTTCCCAAGGGGCAAAGTCTCAGAAGAAAAAACAATTGTGCCTTTCTCTTTGTTCTCTTTGTTCTGCATTTGGCAACAATGAGATTTTCAAATGAATGGAGTTTGTATTTTAATAAGGAAAAGTTGCATAACTCTAGTAAAACTTCATTTCTCTTCTGAAATGGACAGAGAAGCTTAATCTCTTCAGCTGGAGCAGGAGATAAGTAACACTGGATTTTAAGGTCAAGATTAAATCTTGGATTTTTATCTCCAGACAGCTCTATTTTTCAAATGCTTGGCGGGTTTTGCGAGGTTTCACATGATTTCTGAGCTTCACATCCTCCACCTTTATTAGCAGCATCATGGGGAAGTGATGTCTGACACAGGGCTGTTAGGAGGCTTGCTTTCATGCTAGGCACAAATTACAAGACTGCTTGATGAAAGACTTTTTTTAATGTAAATTACATTTCTGTTTGGTATTAGTAGCATTCTTTTTGATGAACAGTTTATTGATTTGTATTTTCTCCCTCTCTTTTTTCTTCTTTCTCTTTGGAAATGCAACATAAAAGAAAGAAGATGAAGAAGAAGAAGAAGAAGAGTCACAGAAGGAGTTGGATTTGCCAGTCTTGGAGAATGAGCCCTTACCAGGTACAAATGACGTGTGGAGCTTGTATCCTCTCTGTGGTGCAAATGAAAACCTATCTTTTCTATATAGACCTCAGCCAGGATGAAAACGTGATGACATTCAGATCATGGCAAATGAAAAAGAGAGATACTTGTGATAACAGATCCGTGGCTTGTTGCATGTCTATTATAGCCTGTTGTCTTGGGATTTTATTTCAGTTTGTTAACACAGTGGTTCTGTGCCTGTATGAGAACAGCACTTGCAGCTAATGCAATTAAAAACGTCTTCGACCCCATCCTTTGCAAAAGACAGTGAATAAGGGTATGTGCAGTATTTGTTCTCTCCTGCAACCCATACACCTCAGAGGCATGTCCTTACAGTGTGAATGGAGAGGAATTTATCCATATCCCCCTTTTAAAAAACTTCATTCTCTTTTTGCTAACGAGAAATGATGGGCCATGAAATCTCTCTATAAAGTTTTGCATGTGAATCACAGCCAGGCTGAAGGTTATTCACTCTGGTTGGGTAGGGCTGGCTGTTCAAATCACTGGCATTTCCCAAATGTCTGTTAAAAAGGTATCCAGCGGTGTTTGTTCCCCGTCACTCTGAGCCTGTTTTGGGGGGAAGCTCCTGCTTCTCCTACCCTTGCCTGCCCAGACTTGTTTTTGGGACCCTCATGCACCTCCTGCTTCCAGACGTGAGCTGGGAGGAGTGGACAACAGGTATTTCCTAAAAAGAGAAGACTTCAGGCCTGCTAAGAGAGCATCCATCATCAGTATTACTGTCACTTATCAGGTCTGTCTGCTGCATCCGCTTTGTAGACTCAGAGGGGTGGTCAATGTGGTCCTGTGACCAGTCTGTATTTAAATCTGGGATGATTTGGTAAAACTGTATGAATTCTGTTAGTCGCACTTGAGGTAGCAGCTGGTTGGGTGGAAGGAGCTCACAGTGAAACGCCCTCATCTTCTGAGACATGGACTCCACATGCCAGCAGGAGAGGGATGAGATCCAAGACAAGTGTGATCCCAGATGGGTACAGCTCTCAACATCCCTATTTCTTGCATGGTCGCTTATTATACACGTGCTGAGGACACATCAATACCATGGGAGCTCTGTGGGTGAGGTTGGACCCAGAGGTATTATATCTTACCCTTGTGGCTTTTTAGATAAGACAAAACAAAAAAGAGGCCAGCACAGATTTTAGCTATGTGGTGTTTCCTCTGCCTTTTCCTCCCTGCCTGCTTTGGTTATGGACAGAGCAATAAAATAAAATAACATGTTCTCAGCAAATCTGTGGTTATAAATTGAAGTGGGATCGGCATTTACCGTGGGCCCACCCAGACAGCGAGCGAGAGATCAGAACTGGAAACAGACCCTGGAAAAAGCTGCCTGTGCATCTATTTAGAGTGTATAAAGTTTTCCGGGCAAGTGAATTAATTGCCTGGTAATATCCAGTGCTGTGACATCTGTGAGTTCTAACCTGATGCCCCAGTTTATTTATGATAATGCAAGCCCTTGTGTACATGGTTATTACCAGCCACAGATGACAAGGTTTAGGATGCTGAGGCTGGAGAGGGGAAAATGTCACAGCATCAACTGAGCTGCTGCTGCAGGCAGGGACAAAGCTGCTCAGGGATGGCATTTGAGCTGATGCAGCTGTGGAAAACGTGTAAGGAAAAAACACATGAAAAAACCCTCTTCTGCCTTCCCCGCTCATGTCAGTGCTGAATCTGCCGTGTCCTGGAGGCAGCGTTGTGAGGAAGCAGCAATGAAACAAAACATTTCTTTACCAATGTAGCTTTTACTTTTTGTCAGTTAGAATCAGCCACAGGGTTGCTTTTATTGTTTGTGGCAGAGAAATGAAAGTGAACGTCCCAGCTCCTGCTTTTGCAATCCAACAGGCAAATTAGTGAGTAGAGATGCTCTGAGCAGCACACAGCTCTAGGACTGGTGTATGAAAAGTCAGCTGGAGATCAATATCGAGCTGAAAAGTTGCCCTTTGAATTGTTATCTAAATTCCAATAGAGAGAGAACCTGAGCAAGGCTTATTTAATGTTTAATGCAGAAGAATAGCAAATGTTCTCCATGTAAAGTCCGAAAAGTTCAGACATTTTTTGTTATTGATGTTTAGCATTGCTCACACAAATGTGTAATTTGGCTTAAATGCATAATCCTGGTTTAAAACTATGATGGTGCTAAAAGAAATGCAAGTCTGTAAAAAAGATACTCTTCAAAACAAAACAAAGCAAAACAAAGCAAAACAAAACAAAACACAACACAACACCAACAAAAGTGCTGCTTTTCATAAGTATTTGAGCAAAACGCATTTCAAGATCAGCAACATGCCAGGAGGGAGCCACTGTGATTTCCAGCTGCCATCCACATCTGTCTGCAGGTGACTCTACAGCACAGAACAGCTTTTCCCCACGCAGACCTCTGTGAGGTGGGACATGATACTGGTGTGAAGCTGATGATACTGGTGTGAAGCTGGTGATACTGATGTGAAGCTGGTAAGAGATGTGCTGGGTGGCTGTGAAGCTGCTTCCTGGGCTCTCCATGCTGAGGCAGAGGGAGTTTTCCCCTTTGTACTTCCTTAGACTTAACTTTAGGTAAGGGCTAGATTAATATCTTCCACTGCTGTGATTGACCGTGACCCGTTACTGGCAATAAGGTGTTAATTCTGCCTCCAGGCATTACCCATATATTGCTGTGGACCCTTCTAGTGGAAGTGCAGGTCCCAGCAAGCTGCAAAGAAGGAAGAGTGGAAAGAGGAGCAGCTGGGGCCCATTGCACCCCCAGGAAATGAGAGGAGGAAGGAGAGAGGATGTTTCACTGCCTGGGGCAGCAAAGGGGAGGAGAAGCTCTGCCACAGATTCTTCATTTAGTGTCTTCTAACCTTGTTGCTGGAGGCCTGCTCATCTTCACTTGCTGGGCTTGAGCAGGCTGTCACACTCTTCCCCTTCCTTTTTGTTCTCCAGTGTCAGGACTATAATTTAAACATCTGTGACATAGAGATCTGTGCTAACAGCTTTGGTGTGAGCCCTGTGCAATGTAAAGAGCAAGTCTCAGCAGCTTTCTGACCACCCCTTTGCAATGGCACCTTCATGAGCTCCATCATTCAGCGCTTCCCCCAGCACAGACACCAGGAGCGATGCCAGCACCATCAACACTACAGGGACACGGCGTCCAGGGAAAGGTAAACTCCACACACCAGCCAAAAACCACCCATCCCTCCTCCACAAACCTCGAAAGCAAACCCAAAATGGGAAACCAAGGGAAATCAAGAGAAAAAACAACGTTCTGGCTTCTTGCTAAAGAAAATTCACAGGGTGGCTCCTCTCTTTTCATGCTGCCATGGTGTGGTTACAGCTGCACCACAAGCGAACTGGCCGTGGCCCAAGCAAAGCAGAAAGCTCATTTCTCAGCAGAAATCAGAGAGTTCACAGGTAACTGGCAAGTGGATGTAGCTGCAGTAATTTAAGACATTAAGGACTCCAACTGGACATGCTGTTAATCTGCTTCTGCACCAGGGCTAGAGAATGGAGATGTTTGAATAAACTTATAGCGATAAAGAAGATGGAAATGCCAATGCAGTAAGTTGCGCTTCCCAGCAAGACACAGGCATGCGTTCATTTCTGCTGCTTTCAGGCCAGCCTACACTGCTGGCGACACTTAAGTAAACATCTGCACTGTTGCAAAATGATGTTTTCTAAATCTATTTCTTAACCCAGGCCAGACGTTCTTCGATTGTGGCAGGATCAGGCTGCAGGTATTTTTAACCAGCACTGAAGCAACTGCATTGTTGCTCAGCTGCAACACGGACACGGTTTTCCTGGTTCAGCAGGTCTGTCCTCTGCTCACGTCTTTCTGCTGCTCACAGGACTTCTCCATTAAGCCACAACTTCCTTCTTCAGCTGTCGGAGAATGAACTGGAGCTTTTTGCTTTTATAAGATAGCAGCTTACATGAGAAAAGCCTGAAGTGGCCAAGTTGTTTATATTCTTAATAAAAAAAAAAAGGCAGAAGTGGAGTAGCAGATTAAAAAAATGACAAATGGAGCGGGTTCTAAAAAGTCTTTTTGCTGAAGAAACTCACTGGTGCCAAGCAGTATTCAAACAGAGATGGATTTGGGTCTTACAGACCAGGAAATAACCCACGTTTCAGATTTACTTCCCTTCCACTTCCCCGAAGCAGGTGTGCAGTTTTCTTTGTGTGTGTGACTGATGGTCGTGACCTTGCAACAAGAGTGTGAGGCTGCGGGCAGGAAGATCTGGATTCTGCTTCCATCCCTTTTACATGACACCCACATGTTGGGGTCTGTTCGTGTTTCTCTCTGCAATGCTACATACAAATGGAAAGCTGAAAATCACTGGCAGTGCTGGAAATGGAGGAGGAGAAAAAGCTTACCCTTCAATAATGAAAGCTTTTTCTCAAAGCGTCAGCAGCATCACAGATACCTGTCCAAATCAAGGCCAATTTGTTTGCACTGAGATAAAAATAAGAAGTTAAAAAAAATCCCTTCCTGCAGCTCAGGATGCAAATACACATCACACACACCTTGAACGTAATTTAAAATAACAACCCATGGCATACGTGACTTGATCCAAAATACAAACAGAATCACAGAATGTCAGGGATCAGAAGGGACCCCAAAAGCTCATCCAGTCCAATTCCCCTGCCAGAGCAGGAACACCCAGATGAGGTTACACAGGAAGGTGTCCAGGTGGGTTTGAATGTCTGCAGAGAAGGAGACTCCACAACCCCCCTGGGCAGCCTGTTCCAGGCTCTGCCACCCTCACTGAGAAGAAGTTTATTCTCAAATTTAAGTGGAACCTCCTGTGTTCCAGTTTGAACCCCTTGTCCTACCACTGGTTATCACCGAGAAGAGCCTGGCTCCATCCTCATGACACTCACCACAACAAACGCCACACAGAACATCAGAGCTTAGAAAGCAGATCCCTTCATGTTATTTGCATGTGAGCTGTTGCCTGACCTGGCCATCCAGAGAGATCTCCATCTGACAGCAGGAGCCTTCATCACGGCTCAGCTGAAGGTGACCAAACAAAGACAGAGGTCTCCTTGGCAGCTACACCAGATGGAAGAGCTGCCGAGGAGCCAGGGATGTCCCTTTGTGTGGTCCCTTCTCCTGCCTTTGGTGACTGGGATGGAAAAGGTGCAGGGCATGAAGCACCAGCCAACGCAGGAGCAAACTGCATTTGGTATCGCTTTTCCAAAAGCAGATGGTTTGCAGTTTCCCTTCGGTGTGGCTGATTTGCAAGCAGATGTTGGAGGATTTATCTGTGTTTCTTGAAATGGATGAATGGAGCTGGGAATCTGGAGGGATTTCTGGTATTTCCTACTTCCAGTCGTGCTAAATATACTCAAGGATGACCTTTGTCTCAATATCTTAACTCTACCTCTTCTAATCCTGCTGTGAAAGACAAAACAAAGAGATTCCTGGAAACATGAGGTTAAAAAAAAAAGAGGGTGCTGGTCCTTCTCTTTTCCATCTCTGGAAAAGGAATGTGGTCATTAAGGGATTTTGCAATTCAACCTGGTTATTATTTTATTCCATATAAATCCAGATCTCTTTCACTGTGCTCAGTGAAGCTTTCCTCACATCCTGCTATTTTTTTTTTTAATGGAAAATGTAAATCACTTATTTTTAATTCCTTTTGGACCACCAGAGATCCCTAGCCATCAAAAACATCTTACCAGAGAATGTAATGCTCTCAGTTAAAATACCATGAAAGAGAGTCAGCAAAACTTCTGACCGTTTAAAGCTTTTGCTTTTAATCATAAAAGTTGTTTCCCAAGGCAAATTTCAAGGGAGCAATCTGTTTGTCAGCATGGCCTTTAGGTAGCATTGAACCTTTGGCAGACCTGGTAGTTCGAAATCCTCTGCTGGAAGCTCCTCCAAGGAGTTTTCCTCCAGCCTTTTGTACCCCATGGGTTTTTTCCTCTCCTGAACTAGAATAGAAGAATAGAATAGAATAGAATAGAATAGAATAGAATAGAATAGAATAGGATAGGATAGGATAGGATAGGATAGGATAGGATAGGATAGGATAGGATAGGATAGGATAGGATAGAACAGAACAGAACAGAACAGAACAGAACAGAACAGAACAGAATAGAATAGAATAGAATAGAATAGAATAGAATAGAATAGAATAGAATAGAATAGAATAGAATAGAAGAACAGACTATTCAGTCGGAAGGGAGGGACCTACAACAATCATATACTTCAGCTGCCAACTGGGTCTTCCTCTGTGCTCAATGGGGAGATCGGCCACTTTGTCACTATGGACTTGGTCCAGGTACCTGTCTCTCACTTGGTATTCTCCAGCAGCTCCAAGCTAACAGAGTCCTTAAAAAAAGACTTTAAAAACCAGAGCTTTTATAAATATTGCATGCCATGACATACTTGAGGAAAGTCTGTGTGCAAGGATGCAGGTGAACTTTCCTTCTCTGAGTTTGCTTGTGTAAGGAGGGACGTTCTGCTGGGAACTCCTGAAGAGTGGGATGTTTGGCATATTCTTTGTGTCTGTCTGCAAGAGGTTGCGCCCAGAGATGGCCATGTCCCTGTTTTTTTATCAGGAGACACAGGGCTTGCAATGGGGACAGTTAGGATAGGTAAGACCAACTTAAGAAATTAAAGGGTTTTTAAGTTATCAGCACTTTTGGAATCATAGAATCACAGGATCATTTTGTTTGGAAGAGACCCTCAAGATCATCGTGTCTAACCATAACCTAACTCTACCACTAAACCATGTCCTAAGAAGCTCACCTACATGACTTTTAAACCCCTCCAGGGATGGTGACTCCACCATTGCCCTGGGCAGCCTGTTCCAATGCCTGACAACCCTTTCTGGGAAGAAATTTATCCCAATATCCAATCTAAACCTCTCCTGGTGCAACTGGATGACAAATATAATCCTCATGGCTGAAGGGATATGCTTATCTGCTCTTGAAGCCACTGGTTTCAGCCTTACTTGGAGATTGAGCTAACCGGACTTCAGATCAGACCAAGTGCAGTGATCCTCACATTCCTTTTCTCCATTTGCATGCCACACTCTCTGCAGCTAAACTCTTCCCGATGAGTCAGATTTGTAGTTAGGCTGGATCTGGCCCTGCCACTCTAGTCTTACAATAGCAACCTCTAAAACAAGTGTGTAAGAAGCAGAGCATGTGTGTGTTCTGCAGAGCATGCATGGAGAATGACCCTATGGCATGAGGTAAAGCGGCTGGTATGGGGAGGAGGGAGGTGGATTCAAGGTCTGCCACTGCTCAGTGGGGACCATCCTCTGGCTCTGTACCTTTGCTGTGTCCCTTTCATCAGCTTGCAAAGGCAAAGCCATTGCTCCCACGGCAAAGCTTCAGTCCCAGCTGGGGCTTTAGGGTGCTCCTAGAAAGCAAATTACAGTAACAAGGAGCTATTTACACCCACTTCAAGGTTTTGGTGGATGCTCTTACCCAGCTCAGTAGAAAAGAACATCATTATCTTCCAGGCTTTAAGCTTTGCTTTTCACATTCAGTGGTGCTGTGTTTACTAGTCAGTGCTGGTTTAACTTGTGAAAGGGAAGCTGCAAACAAAGCTCCAGCTATCGTCTCCAGGAGTGGGGGAAGCTGGATTTCCTGCGGGGAGGAAGCTGGACAGGTGGTGAAAACCTTGTGGAAAGATTTGTTTTGCCAGCTGTGGTGTGGTGGGATACATCCCAAACACCTATGGCGCCTGCTGCTTGTTGTGCAGTGAGAATAAAACCCAAAGTCTCTCCCGGTCTGTTCAGGCTGGAAAGTGCCTCCTTGGTGCCAAAAAGATTAGTAGAGTATTTCCTGCAGCCACTCTGCAGAAAGTGGAATGTTGGGGAGCAGTAGCACAGCTCCTCTTAGAATCACAGAATCATAGAATAGTTTGGGTTGGAAGGGACCTTCAAAGCTCATCCAGTGTCACCGCTGCCATGAGCAGGGACATCTTCACCCAGATCAGGTTGCTCAGAGCCCCGTCCAGCCTGGCCTGGGATGTCTCCAGGGATGGGGCATCCACCACCTCTCTGGGCAACCTGGGACAGTGTTTCACCATCCTCAGTGTAAAACATTTCTTCCTACATGAAGCCTCCTGACCCCAGGCCCTGCCTGAAGCAAGGTAAATTATATGCTCTGTAAAATATGGTCACGTTTCAGTATCAGATTGGATAAATATGCTTCTGAGGCAGAAGGGTCTTCTCCATGCTAGACTTTGCTGATGTGTTTAAAATAGCTCCTACGCCTCAGCGAAACTGGTTTCCTGTTCTTGCTGAGGCCCCTCCAATCTGTCTGCTCAGGCTGGCAGAGCCCAACTGCAAGAAGCAACACGTTACAGGACCATCTGGCTCCAAAACGCCAGTGCCAGGCAAAGCATGGTCTAATGCAAAGGAGTAAGAACAGGAGCGATCCACCAAGGGTGGTCTGTGGCCGCCATCTTCCAGCAAAGCACATGTGAAGTGGCCATGGAGCACATCTACACCTACTTCTCTGGAGAAGACACCAGGGAGGCAGTAGAGAAGGAGAGGTCATGTCATCCTGGGCAACTTAACAGTATTAAAGCTCAGGATACAAGAATAACACTCAGTGCTGTTGTGATTTGCCCCAGGTAAACCAATCACTATGCCATGAACCCCAGGAAGGACAAGTCATCTCCTCCGTGCATCTCTCTGATACTCAGCACTGGTGCAGGGACAGATTTGGGCCCAGTTGCCTGCGGGGAACCTGAAGAAGAATAAAATGGGACATTTTTTCAGCTTCGAATATGAGAAGTACTCACTGTGGCCTGTCAAATAGATTGTGAGTCTGTACTGATATCTTTAGGAATGCTCATACACCTGGCAATAACGTGAACCCTTCAGGCCATTGGGAGGGAAGGGCCATGGGTGAGAGCATGGTCCAAAGATTAGAAGAACAGTCTGAGAACCCAGGTTCAGGTTTTTGTCTGCCACAGACCCTCTATATGAACAAAGAGAACAGAATAAGCACACGTAGAGTGGGGTTTTTTTGTCCAAGAGATATCTAAGCTTGATATTTCCAAAGCATGAGGGCACATACAGAAGGCAGATGAGAGATGAAGCTCAGCATGCCTGAACATCGCCACCCAATTCATGTCTTACTGTGCCAGTGTTAATGGAAGGCAATGCCACTTTCCTTGCTAACAAGCATGTGGAGGAAGAAAGACATGCAAGATTGCAAAGGACTCAGATGTCTCAGTAGGAACACAGAACACAGCTAATACAAGGAAGCTGAGGGCATACAATAATTCTGGCCCAGTGGCAATTTATCTGGTGCTTTCCTACATTTCCACTCGGCTTCCTCTCCTGCCCCAACCCAGCTCCCCACCCTCTCACTGAATATCTGATTTCCCAGCTGGTAATCCTCCCCCCATCCACATCCCCTCTGAATGTGGTCTAGACAGTCTAATTGTAGATAATCCTACAGCCACAGTGAACACCCCACGCTAAGCCCTGCAGTTCTGTGCACACCGGGGATTCATTTGTGCTCGTCTTTGCTGAGCATTCAGAGCACGTCTCATTAAGGAGAATGTTGTGGATTAAAAGGTCGGCGTGAGGTGAAGATGAAAGCGCATCCTTCACAGTGCGTGATAAACAACACCTGCCTCTAACTGGTTTTTGCTTATGGAGCAACAAATGTTAAGGGGAGTCCCAATGTTATCTCAGAGCACCTTGTTTCCTTGCTCTGCTGGGACTCTTTGCATCTCTTGCTCTCCTGCTCACCTTGCATGCGTCTGTTCACACTCCAATGTCTACAGAAGGGCACGACACTGACAGAAAGCCCTCAATGGTTTCTGCACGCTCTGCTTGCCTTGCAGAAGAAGCCATTGAGTTCTCCAGGGATGCAATTCAGTGTTGCTTTCTCATTTTCTGCTGTAGGAGTTAGAAATCTCTTAAAATTACTACCTTTCCCCTGTTCTATCTCCTATCCCTTGCTGATGCAGCCCAATGCAGTATGACCCCCCCATAATTCATGCTGGGAGACTCAAGCTGAAGAGCTGGCCTCCAAAGTGACATCCCAGCGTCCCCTGTATTAGTATTAGACAAGGTTCTGCATGAAATTCTGGGACAGGCTGTTGCACAGTGAAGACCTGGCTGATGTTTTTGCTTAACACAGGCTATTTTAATCAGTCTCAAGGGCTCGTCAGCGTGCAAGTTTCGAGTTTTGGAAAGTGTGAAAACGAGCCAGATGAAATCAGGAAGGGAACTTATCTGGCTTTGCAGCAAGAGACAGGGGCCAGATGCCTAGAGGTTACTTTGGAAAAAAAGATTTTGAATGATAACTGTTTGTCTTTCATTGCTCATAAGCATTCTTTGTGAGGAGGGGATAGCTGGGGAAAAATAACATGTTTTTATATACTTTGAAGGCTTAGAAAAAGAGGGACATCCTTGCTATGGCAAACACAGCAGATACAACAGCCACACGGAGCGAGGATGGAGCAAGTGGGACAGTTTCTTGGCAGATCATGTCAGGAGGGCAGCGCTGGCTGGTGGCACTGGAGGAGGTGACACCCCAAAGCACGTAAAGGTTGACGGGGAACATCACAGGGAGAGGGTGGGGAGGGGTCAACCTTGCCTCAGGACTGGGCTCTTTGGAGGTGACAAGGAAGGTGTTGGAGTCATTCCACCCAGGTGATGGACCTTTAGGGACACCTCCATAGCAGGAATGACTCAAACGCGTCTCCTCCTGCAGAGAGGACATCCTGGAGGAGATTTGTGAAGCAGACAGAGGCAGACAATACAGGAAATCTTGCTAGCACTGATCTGTGCTAGGATAGCCAGGGCATACCCACAAAAGAACCAACTCCTCACATTGACATGCACAGCTATCAAAATATTCCTGGTGAGGCCAGGTTTCATTTTCCTTTGTTCCCTTCACTAGCTTTTTTTTTTCCTTTTTATAATTATTTTCCTTTTTTTCTTTACTATACCCAAAACAAACACACCCTCCATTCAGACTCCTGCCCTGACAAGGAGTTGGGCTGGGTTTAATAGCAATTTGTGTTCCCAAAGCTCCACGAGATGAAGTGTGAAGGACTTCCAGCCCTGCTTGCAGGCTGACTCCCGGAGGGTCAGCGGCTGGTGCACTGAGAAATGTGTTTCCTGCCCCACGCCAGCAAACAAGAGGCAAATGGAAGAAACAGATGTGGAAAATCCCTCCCCAGCCTATTGCTCAAAAGCAGCAAAAAGCAGATTCAGGCTCTTTTTTTGGTGTAGTGGTAATGACTGCTTAGTTTTGATAATGGAAAAGGGCTGCTGATCCTGGCAGTGGGGGTTATCATGTTGCCACAAAAACAAGCAAGGGAAGAGGAAAACAGATTTTGTTTTGTCCTCTTGCTGTTTTTCTGGCTTACCATCAGTCAGGTAAAAAGTTCACAGGGTGCCTCGGTGGGTTTCTCGGATGCAGGCAGTGGAAATACTGTCCTGTTGTACCATTGACTGGAGTGGCCGAGTGTGTTGATTCCCTGCAATGACAGCTAAAAGGCTACGAGTCAGGTTCAGCCACTTGAAGTGAGCAGAAGCGGGTTTTATCTCCAACAGTCAGTCTGCATTATCAACAGCTCAGCTCACTACAAGGGAATAAATACTCTGTTTACAGATGTTGTGATTGCCTAAAGTTCGGGTGCATAAACCCTGAAACACTCATCAAGGTTTCCTCTGAAAATGAAGTTGGGCAGGACTAAGGGGTTTTTTTGCATATAAAATTCCTTAAAGACAGGGTCTGCATTCTACACAGCTCTGATATATCATATTGCTGATGCTCAATAAGTAGTATCTTATATATTATAACTCATGCATATCCTGTTCCTCTCATTCTAATGTGTAATATCTAATCAGGCAAAACCATGATAGGAATTCCTGAAACTATTAGCTATACCCTTAGGTTTAGTCTTGGATTAGGAAGAAAAGGCTGATAAAGGTTTAGGAGAGGGTTTATATTCATTAAAATATTTTATAGACAATAAAACGTGAAAGAAAACACACTGATTTTTCCATGTTTGTCATGTTAGAAGGATGGTGGTGAGTATTAGAGTTGCTCCTAAAGGGCTAGCACGGATCCAAGCTTTGCTGTGCAGATACAAACTGGGAGATGATCCTACAGATCCCACTGTCTACTAAAAGAATAATCACCCCATTTTCCTGATGGCAAATTCAGTCAGACAGAGACAGCCACAAAATGCAACATTCCTTCATGAAATGCCTATGAGATACATGATTATCCTGTATCTCAAGGAGTGTCAGTGGGAGCAGAACCCAAAACCTGGGCCTTGCACAGCCAGAGGAGTCACTTCTGCATAGCCAGGATCCATTTGGCCAAACATTTGACTGCAGGAAAGCCTTGATGCATATTGTGAGTCTCTGGTTGATTTTACGCACAGAATACCTGTGTAGCTCTTAGTTTTGGTGAATTTCCTGAAGAAATCTCCATTAGTGTCTGTAATCTCACCCAAACGTCTGGAAACCCAGGAGGCTCCCAGCGCATCACTGGTGGAGCCGCCATCCTCTTTGCATTCGCTGTAGACAGGAGAAGTTCCATAAGCCAAAACGCAAGCAGCAGAGCCAATGGAGCTGGGATTGCTGCCTGGCTCAGCACATCGGTCTCATAAATAATTCCAAAATGACGGAAGCTCTGCTGTAGCTGTCAAAATCCATGGAAATGTTATCTTTGATTTCACAGGAAACTGGATGGGCCCCTTAATCTTCCTTGCTTAGGGAGGGGTAGGGGTGGGAAAATACAACTTTAGTTAAGGAATTAAAAAAAAACGATGCAGATAATATGTAGTGATTTTGTCAGGCCCTTAATTGTTGTTGCCAAGGAAATGTATTCTCTTGGGTCAGGGATAGTGAATGACAAAATGCAAACAGCTTGATTCATGTTTGCAGGGAGACAGAGCCAAATCCATCCCTGGTGCAACTCGGCTGAAATGGAGAGATGGATTTGGCTCGTTACCTAGCTAACAGTTCTTTATTAACATGTTCTCCCAAGCTATTTTGCAAACAACACCTAATTTATTAAAAGGGGAAGATTAGGAAAGGGGTTTTTTTCATTATTTATTGCTACTTGCCTGCCAGTTGTTCGAACAAGGACTCCACCAGTCTGTTCTTCTTTGCATTTTTATATGCTAAAACAAATGCTCTAGCTTTGGGATTTCAAATTAGCCTCAGCAAGCTTTTAAATCAACAGCAGGAATCCCTTCACCCTTGATTATCACTTATTTCGATGTCTTTTTTACTAGACAACATTTCTAAAGTAATCAGTAATGGTTAAACTCCCATTTGCAATAAAGGACTGACTGTGCAATACTTGTACTACAAATTTGCAGTATAAATTACCACTGTAGATCATGGTTACAGTTCTAAAGCAAGGGGGTGTAATTAAAATACTTTAAAAGCTCTCTTGTGCATTAAGTGTTTCCTCAATCCCAGCTCATTCAGGTCCTCATCCTTCATAATGAAGAGCAATGGGAGCTTTACCATACGTGTAGGATCATGTACATGGAAATAAGCTCCAGATCTCTGGGTCTGCACAGGACCTTCTTTGACTTAAGCACAACCCTGCGCACAATTCTGTCCTTATTCTGTAATTTCTGTGCCTCAGTGCTGCACCCATGCTGGGTGTCTGCACCCAGTGCCTCTTCATTTGCTACACAAAGTAGGAAAATAGAAGCTTTCAGTCTGCAAAGACAGAGTTTGGCAATGCTCAGCCACTTGGCTTTCGGACCAGGGCAAGTTCATATTCAGTCAAGTTAAAGAAGAGCTCAGATCTTTGTGTACCGCTCCTTGTGCTTTGGGGATACATAGAATTATAGAATCATTTCTGTTGGAAGAGACCCCCCAGGATCATCGAGTCCAACCATAACCTAACTCTGGCGCTAAACCATATCCCTAAGAACCTTGTCTAAATGCTTTTTAAACCCCTCCAGGGATGGTGAGTCCACCACTGCCCTGGGCAGCCTGTTCCAATGCCTGACAACACTTTCCAAGAAGAATTTTTTCCTAATATCCAATCTAAACCTCCTCGGTGTCCCTTGAGGCCTTTTCCTCTTGTCCTCTCACTTGTTACTTGGGAAAAGAGACCAATACCTTCCATGTTCCAAGCTCCTTTCAGGCAGTTCAGAGATCAGAAGGTCTCCCCTCAGCTCCTGTTCTCCAGCTGAACCCCCCAGGTCCCTCAGCCGCTCCCATCACACTTGTGCTCCAGACCCCTCACCAGCTTCATTGCTTCCTCTGCACTTGCTCCAGCACCCCAAGGTCTTTCTTATGATGAGGGGACATGCTGCCTGTCGTCCCCTAGCAAAGCAATAGCTTTTTCCAGCAAAGCAAAGCTGACATCAGTTCCTCCTGCTTTTCCAGCAGAGCTGGAGATAAAACTCGGGCTTCTCCAAAACCAAAATGTGTTTTCAGGGTAAATATGTTTTCCAAGAAACTTCTGATGCAAATTGCATTGAAAAAAAAAAAAAAAACCGAAAATGTTTCAAGGTTTGCAACACAAAACTGAAAATGATCTGATTCTAATCCAGCAATTTTTGATCATTTGGGTTTACGAAAAGCCCCACAGATGCCCGTAGAGGAAACATCCAGTTAGCAGTTACCAGATTGGGTTCTTGCAACGTGTGTCAAGTATTGATATGGAAACTGTCAGGGTGGTGAAATCTTTCTCTAACATGCTAAAGAGGAAGCAAGCTGAGGAAGGAGCAAGGGAGGGTATGAACAGATCTGTGATAACGGAGAGCTTATAGCTGTGAGATGAACTTGCAGTGCAGTTCTGGCTGCTATCTTCAGGAGCCAGGAAGCAGGGAAGATTAATCCTAATCTTCCCAAAGGCCTTGCTACCCCAGCAGAAAATGACAGATGCTGTTGGAAAGTTGACATTCTTTGCTCTAACTGCCACCAAAAATGTCCGCAATGTTCTTGTGGAAGTCACAGCTGGAAGCAAAACTAAAAAAAAATCCATAAAATTAATCGACATATACAAAAATAAGCTGAAGATTGTTAGAAGTTCAGTGAGGGCTTCTACATCTGAAAAAAGGACTTTTACATTCCTGAAAAATGGGTCAATTCTCCATCAGCTCACTGCGAGGCACCCTGGATTGCAGCACAGTTGATGTTTTACGTAGTTTAAGGAATTGGAGTTTCACTGCAATATTTCTTATGGCTTTCATAGGGGTTTTGTTGCTAACAAACTGACTGCTGTAAATTTTGCCTGTATAACCCTAATGTTGTACATTTTTAACGTGCTGTTTACTATTATCTGTTGCACAGGAACACTGGAAAAGCAGAATTCAAGCTAATTCAGCTTGAAATAATTTGGCGTGCCCTGGAGAGATCTTATATTGGTGGTTTTGTTTTCAGTTTCAAGAAGCTGCTGCATTTTGTAGACCTGTAATACCAAAATAAAAATCCAAGATCAAATTAGGCCGGTCATGGGCAAACTTAACAAAGTTTTTCTATTTCCTGACAGACACACAGACTATTCTGCTCAGGAATTTGTGCCTTTCAGTCCACATTTAATTTCATTTGCTGCCTGATTCCTATTTATACTGCACAAAGCAATATTATTCGCCAGTGATACTTTAAACAATGCCAGCAATATACTGCAATGTGAACAGTAGAGGAAAAGGGAGAAGGCCTTCCTAAATAAGTTAACGGACTAAATTTCTGTCTCATTTGGATGCTTAGAGAACCACAGGAATGAATTAGAAGTATTCAAGGTTCGCAGTGGAGCCTGACAATTCTGCCTTAATATGGGGCTGGGGAATAAAGGTTCTGTTAACCATGTGGTGGTGAGCGGGGGGATCCCTTCAAAAGGGACCTTTCTTCTCTCAGTTTTCAGCATTTTTATGATTTTCTTAATTCTGTGTGCACATTCGAATCAAACTATTGCAAACTGGGAACAGACCAACTTAAATCACTGAACGTTATGTTTGGTTTTCTTTCCGCCATCCCATTGGCATCTCCATCTACTACTGCACTTGTGTGCATCTCCCTTCTCCAGATCTTTTCAGAGCTACTAATGTTCCCTCTCGCAGAGCTGTTTTTCTTTCCTTTTGTAGTGTGTGCATCTACCTGCTTTCAGATAGGTTAGCTTATGTTCGGACTTGATGATCCTGAGGGTCTCTTTCAACCGAAATGATTGTATGATTTCTATGATTGTATGTTTTCTCCCACTGTTTGAGCATCCAAACCTTTGCTGTGTGCCTCAGCGGGGTACAGAGGTGAAAAGAAAGTTCTTGGACCACTGAGCTGATGACTGAATGTCCGTGTCTTTAAGTGATCTCATCTCAAGCAGATCCTTCAAACACATTGGTTCTTCTCCCATGGGGAGCTCAACTGCACTTTGATGATCAGCAGTCAGAGATGAACAAAAAATGGAACAGTTGGATCTCTGAGTCTGGTCTCAAGTATATAATTTTGTCAATTAAACTATACTACCACCTGCACCTAAAAGAAGAGAATCACCCAAATACCATGTAGGAAGTGTAGTGACTGACAAACAGCAGGTACAAGACAAATGAAAGGAGATGGTTCCTCATACAACGTTCAGTTGAACTGTGAGATGTTTAGGCTGCCAGCAGTTCACATGAGTTCATCAATGGACAAAATCATAAAAATCACAGAAATCATTGAAGATTACTAAAATACAAAGCCATCATCTGTGGATCAGCACATGCCATAGCTTGTTGAGGACAGGGAAAGCACTAGAGCTTTGCTCTTCTCCTGCCTTCTTCCATATACCTTCCCTGTGGGCCATTGTTGGAGACATAAACTAGAGAACAACCATAATGAGACCAGTTCCATCTTTTTATGACACCGAAATGACAACTAAATATGAACTTCATTAAACAAAAATACTGCATGTTTCACATCCTTGGAAATGGGAGGTTAAACCAGTGGCATCTTACATAGGACGACTGTCTGTCTTTGGCTTTGCTGCTCCCTTAGGTTTACTGCTGAATAGAGGGACAGTAATTTGGAGCAGAAACACTCACAGTCCAAAGCAATTAGCTCTTAGTCAGGAAGTTCCCCCAATGTCAAGAGCATAAATCTCCCAGCCCACGCAGAGCTTTGCATTCCTATAGCACATGGGGCCCATTAACGCCCCTTCCAGCCCGGTGGAACGGCAACACCAGAACAGCTTCGCTCCAGTGTCTTTCCACTGCTATGCCTGCCCTGTTTGCCACTGGTCCCTTTGGGGCTACTTCTGGTTTTGTTAGCATGTCAGATGCTACCATGATGGTGGAGCTCTTAGAAAAGCCTTAGTGGATCTTCTGCACTGACCCTGAGCCGGTGCCAGGTGCTGCAGGAGGGGCTGGTAGCACTCGCACTTTGCTGGCTCTAAGGACAATCATGGCGCTGAATTGCTGGGTGGTGCCAGCAAACCCTGTAATTTTGCCTCATTATGTCCCAATAAAGCAGGATGAGACAGAGCTTTGATTTAGTGCTGTTCTTTTTCGACAAGGCTGGAGGAAAAATGTCATCTGTCACTGAGCAATGAAGCTCAGAGGATTCAGCAGTGTCTGAGTTACAGTTCATCCTGTTCAGATTAATTCTTTAGATGAAAGCAGCTTTTACCACTAAGAAAAAAAAAGTCCTTCCAAACTTCTCATCCTTTTTACCAAAGCTCACCATTGCATTTGCAAATAGGCCAGGACTAGTCTGTCTGCAGCTTCAGTACAGGAAAGGGCACTGGTACCCAGTCCTGGCTGTGGAGCAGCAGAATGAATCACAGAATCACAGAATGTCAGGGATTGGAAGGGACCTCGAAACATCATCCAGTCCAATCCCCCTGCGGAGCAGGAACACCCAGATGAGGTTACACAGGAAGGTGCCCAGGTGGGATTTGAATGTCTGCAGAGAAGGAGAATCCACAACCTCCCTGGGCAGCCTGTTCCAGGCTCTGTCACCCTCACTGAGAAAAAGTTTATTCTCAAATTTAAGTAGAACCTCTTGTGTTCCAGTTTGTACACATTACCCCTTGTCCTATCATTGGTTGTCACTGAGAAGAGCCTGGCTCCATCCTCCTGACACTTGCCCTTTATATATCTGTAAACATTAATGAGGTCACCCCTCAGTATCCTCTTCTCCAAGCTAAGGAGACCCAGCTTCCTCAGCCTTTCCTCATAAGGGAGATGCTCCACTCCCTTCATCATCTTAAGCATCTTGAATCCAAAATAGGGCATCCGAGATGAAGGACCTGAACCAGAAAAACTTTGTGAGAGACGTGTCTCACTCCTTGCCTTGGTCTCCTCTCCACACCTCAGCTGTGTGGCAGCATAGAAAGGGAAGCAGGAGCCAAACATGTCTTCTTATGGCTTTGCTACCAGGTTTCCTTCAAATATAGGTGGCCAGGGCTATTCATTGGAGGCTAGACCAGATGTGATCAGAGTCTTCTAGGAAGAAGGAAATGTTGTTGGAAAAGTTGTGCACTGTTTTCTCACATGTGGAAAAATGCATACGGATTTTCCTGCTGAAAAAAAAAGCAGGCTGGTATGGCCCACAGCGTACCCATGGAGTACCTAAACCCTTCTGAACTAAGTCTGCCTGAATTTCAGGGTTATTTATAGTTATTAACAGGCCTTTTAAGAAACCAACACTAGCAAATCTTTCTTTTACTCTTCCTCAAGAAGGGGCATAGGGCAATACATAATGTGTTTAGGGTTTTAAAAGCTTGATACCATTTTCAGTCTGAAGGGATGCTTCTGCAGACAGGTCTGTGGGCTTTGCATGTACGTGTTTAGCTAGTTGCACCACTTGTGAAGACTATTGGGAGCATATTTGCTCAGTGTGAACACCTCCAAAGCCCTAAGCCGACACTTGGAGGAAGGCAATCACCTGGAACCTCAACTCAGTTATTTAGGGCTTGTCAGAAAGGTTTGGGTGTGCACCATCTAGGACTTTGCCCTGTCTAAATGACCCTCAGTCTTAACTTCATAAATCCTGTGAGTACTGAGGTGAGTCAGCCAGACTTCTTAGAGGTCACTCAATATTTTAGATGAGAATTTCAGTCAAAGGTGCTGGGCAGGATTCACTCGTAGCCTTACACTGGAGTTGTAAGAGCCAATTACTTGTTCTGAATTAAGCAAAGTGAGATTTGACACCGGTACCCACATCTTGAGTAAATGCTCTAAATTATGTGTTCTTGCTGTTCCGAGGTGGGAAAAGCTGGTTATCGTTTTGTGTGGTTGTTCCCAGAAATGCTTGAAATGTTGAAACCGGTGTGAACATTCCCACAGAAAGCTGGTAGATCAGGTAGATCAGTTTTGTTTTCTTCGTTTCCCAGCAAAAAGCTTCCTCACTGGAAAATTTCTAATCTTGTCTAAGCATTATTCTTTTAATTTGTACCCATGGATACATAATTGCAGGTGCATTTTGTTTTCCAGAACCGGGCACAAATGAAGCAACGCCTGCAGTTTTTCTAAGCCCTCCGAGAGGCACAAATTATACTTCTGTATAACTGATGACAGAAAAATCACACCCACAGTCATCTGCAGGTGCAAAAGAAGAAAGAAATACAAAAGGAAGAACAAAAATCAAGGCCCTGTCAGAGAGCAGGGACCCGCGTCTGCCAGGTTCAAATGCATATTCAGAGTGTGAAAGGGCACAGGGGAGTGAAAGGAGAAGGGGTGGGTGAGAAGGAGAAGTAGCTTCATCAGTACCATGAGGAATTTAAAGACATTTCAGGAAAACAGGAGAGCAGGAAACAAACTGAGAAGAAAAAACACAGTGTGGAGGGCTGCATGCTGATTAATGAACTCCTTGCCCTTGGTGTCTGTTGCTGACCAAAGAGATGGGCACAAGAACATTCTATAGCTGAGCCTTTGTGCGCACAGCAATTAAATCAGATTCACTGTCGTTTTGAGATTCTTTCATCCTACTAATGAAAGTCGTAGAATTCTACTCATTCTACCCCTTTCAACTGATAGCATTTCTGATGTTGGGAAGCCCAGCTCTTGCATAACCAGCAAGGAATCTATGCACTAGTCCAGGCACACGAGCATGGATGTGGGATTTGACCTGACCCGTTCACACCAAACTAAAGGTGTGCAAATCTCTGATAGTGTCATTCACACATTCTTCCACACCTGTGCAAGTTAATACAACTGGGACTCATTTTGTTTCCAGGTTTGTTATTCTGTGTGAAGGGCATCCCGTGCCAAATCCCCAAAGGGATGCCTGAATGCTCATATCAGTGGTCCTGTTGCAAGTCTTCCTCCTGACCACAACCATTGTTTTATCTGGAAGATCTGCTTGTCTTCCCCAGTGCTGTTGTGTCCCTGGACAGAGCACCCTTGGCAGTAGCACATCAGCTCGGTGTTTCCCCCCAAGAATCAGCTGGTGATCTTGGGGTGCTATACTAGATATAGTATTGAGGGATAGGTGAATAACTGCTCTTTGACCTCAGCCACTGCCTTGGTGAGCTGGTAGACCTCAGTTATGTCCCTTCTCAGCTGCCTTTTCTCCAAAGTGAGGAGTCCCAGCCTTTCCCATCTCTCCTGGAAAGGCAGCTGCTCCACCCCCTTGACTTCAACTGCCTTTCTCTGTCCCTTCTCCAGCTCCACCAGGTCCTCCGCTGTCTTTGATATATAAAAGCTTTCAGTTCACCGCTAACATGAATTTTGCTGGTTTAAGTCCCGCAGAGCTGTATGACTCATGTGACAAAGTTACACCGTGCAAGTTATGACAGTCACACAATCCTCGTTGATACAAGTTGGAGACCAAGAATTATCTCTAACTCATAACATATTGTATGTCAGTTATTCCAATAATGAATAAATGTTTTCGCATTTGTTTGCTTGTTTCAATTCTGCAATCTATTCGTGAACAGTTTGTGAACTGAAATGGTATAAATTCCATGGAAGAAATTATAAGCTTGGAGTTATTTGCTGAGCCCTATGTTTGCCATGAGTTTCTTGCCCTTGTTTTAGTTAAAGTCTGGCTTAAATTTCTTGAGCATTCCTTGGTTTTTGTTGCAACCTTATGAGATTCCCCTGAAAAGACCCTGCCTGCCTGTTCCTAGCAAACTGATCAGCTTGCAGCTGGGTTCAAGTCCAGTTGATGAGAAAAGCATTTCATTGTCTCAGTCTAACTACCCCCCTCTCCTTGTTTCCTTCTACTGCAAACTCTCTCATTAGCAGATTATTTCCTCCAGCAGAAGAAAGCCACCAGGCCTCTGGTAAGGCTCCAGCTCTGCTAGGAAAGCTGCTATACCGAGGGATCGAATACTTCCAACTCAACCATTTTCCTCTGTCCCTTCTTGCCATCACTTCAGCACATTCCATGGTCCCAGGGATTCAAGTGGATTTGCAGACCTAAGTCCCGTATCCTGTAGATGGACATAGAGCCGTACCAGGGGATTGCAACGTTTTCTGTAGGTGTTGGTTTATTAAGGAAATTGGCTGAAGCTATTGCATCATATATGAAATACGACAAGCTCCTAATCTACATGTGCAATTTATTAATGATGGTTGACATGAAAGAAGATAAAGTGATGTTACAAATATTCATGCTCTGGAGCTCTGAATGATCTAAAATGTCAGAAACACGGAAATTTAGTCAGCTTCTGTAGATCTAAATAGCTTGGGATTGTTTTAATTGGGTTATGTATTTAGTTTACATGAGCATGGGATGGCTCTAAGCAGTCCTTGAATAATAAGATTAACAAGGGAGATGGATTGAAACCAGAACCATTTATCTAACGCTTCCCAGTCAGGGACTTTTGATTATGTCCCAGTCATTCCCACTTCGGATTTTGCAAAACAAAATGCATCTGGCATATGTTGTCATATGCAAAGAGGGTTTCGGATTCAGTTCCTGGACTGGTAAAATCATATTTACATGCAAGACATGGCATGTCCTAAGAGACACATGGTAAGCTTCAGCTTGCTCTCTCTGATCCCTTCATCTCAAGGGCCCATGAAATGAAATCTGCCACGGGCCAAAGGTTTGCCAGCCTTTTTCCATTCACTTAATTACTAACAAAACATGCGTCTTGACTCTGGATGCTGTGGGACCGGGACAATGAAATCAGTAGATGAAACCAAAGGGCTATGACAAAACACTGCTAAGCTTCCCTTTCCAAAATCCATCCTGTAACACATACACAAACAAACAAACCCCATTGATTTTCCATTGTCTTTGCCTTGGGAAGGGACATATGGAAAACCACCGTTCATCATAGGAGATGAATGAAATATCCCTGCACTGCCATGAAATCCAGGGAATACAGACAATGAGATACACACTGGGGAGTACTCGCTGTTAAAGGCAGCGGATATTCCACGTGTCCAGGGTTAATGCACAGGAGGGCCTCATAAGATGCCGTCGAGGAAGAACAAACTGAGAATCATCCATGTTACAAGGTCTGCCCAGGATAATCATCAGCCCAACATCAGTTTTTCTAGAAGAATTGGTATCTACAAAATAAGGTGGTTTTTTTTTTTTTCAGAAATGGGTTTTTAGACTAAATGGAAACACTTGTCTAAAGTTTTAGGAAGGCATTTGGCTTTTGGTTAATACATGAACAAAACCTGAAAAAATGCCTTGTTTTAAACTGAAGCAAAATCGGTTTCAAGTTTTCATTAAAATACTTTTCGAGAAAACAAGAAATTACCCCTAAATGCCTCCTTTTATCAGATCAGAATCAGCTTGAGTATTGTATATATATCAATAAAGACATAAATTTGCAACTCAGTGAAACAAGGCAGAAGGATTTATATAAACTACTGCCAAAAAACCCACTCTGTAACTATGTCCATCCAAGCGGTGCCCTTTCCCCTTGTGATTTCCACAGTACAAGGACAGTCAGTCAGAGTAAAGATTCATTGCTTTCTGCGGGGTTGTGATGGTGAGTGAATGCATTGGAAAAAATCCATTCTTCTCTAAAGGCAAGATGTTTACTGTTTCACTTCTGGGACCGTATTTTTGTTCATTTCTGATGTTTTCTAACTACCCTTTTATTTCCACAAGACACTAAAGAGAATTATTTCACTTCTATGCTTCCAGGAAAAGCCAGCAGGAAGCTTTTTGTCTCCTTTTCTTCCTCTTTTATGCTTATGGGGATTTATTTAATACAGCTGGGAGGCCAGGGCCCCCTGAGGTCTATTTGTACGTAACTCTACAACTGACTTGCATTATAAAAGAATGCAAATGCAATGCATATTGACTATATGGGTCATGGTGGCACGTCTAGTTTGGGCAAATATTGAAGTTATCTGTAAGTACATAAATTAGGGAGTCTACTGAAGCACACAGTATTTACCGGGTACATCTGCCTTAATTAATAACACAGTAGAAAATAGTTGATCAAAACCAGAATACAACTGGTATAAATTTGAGAGAATTACAAGATCATCCAGATTTAAATCCTTTGATAAAAGGGGCCACAATTGAGCTAGATGAGCACTGTAGTCATGTAAATGAGAACCAAGCTTTTTATTGGACCTATTTGTTTCTGTAATTATTTGTAAGGGGGCAGACCCGCTCACCATTCATTACAATTCATCCTTTCATCTTTCCTTAAGAAACACTCTGTAGCTTCTTTTTAAGTGAAATCAATGTTTGAATGCATTCTGCTAGAAACCAAAACAGTATTACAAAGCCAGAGCTGCATTAAGGGATACAGGATACTTAGGAAAGGTTAAAGCTCACTTTGACTAAGCCGTGATTTTGAATATATTCTTCTTCTGGCAGCCAGGACCTACCTAAATGGTGGACCTAACTAAAACTAAGAATCTCTTGCTAGTTTTCAAGGATCTTGGGTTAGATCATATCACTGTGATCCAGCACCAGAGAAGCTGGTACAAGTTTCCCTCCATTGATTGCAGAATCAAGTTTCCTATAAGAAAAATAGTGCTGAGAGTGATTAACATTAACAAAACAAATTTCTAACCAGTGGTAGCACAGTATCCCCTCCCATGAGAAGACTACTGATCTTTGCAATTTCTTGCCAAAAGATATCACCAAAGTCTTAACATGAATTTAAGGGGAGGCTGAGCAGGTTCAAGGGAAAAAGATCTGTTGAAAGTTATTTGTAGAAATCTACATCTATTTGTAGAAATTAGTATAAGTCTATATCCAGGTCAGGAAGCTGTGGGTGGCTGGAGGCTATGACTGGGGTATCACGTATGTTTGCCCTTTTCTTGTAGTGTTCCCTGCGCATCTACTTTTGTTCACTGCTGGTGACAAGGCTGGACAGGTTTGTAATCTGAACACTGCAGCCATGCTTATGGTCTTTTTGTTTCTTTATACTATGACCAATCAGAAGGAAGTGCAAGAAAAGAGGTTCCCAAGAGGATCCTATGAGTATTTTCCACAGGACAGACAGTGCTTCCTTTGGCTGGCAACACAGGCTGAGGTTGAGGAAGGATGATGTGCACGTCCTCAGATGGGCTCTCCTCCTTCTGTCATCTGACATCTCAATCTATCTTGCCCTTCTTGGCAGAAATCGCTCTCTACAACTACCTAAAAGGAGGCTGTAGTGAGGTGGGTGTTGGTCTCTTTTCCCAAGTAACAATCAATAGGACAAAAGGAGGTTTAGATTGGATCAGCAGGACAAGGGCAGTGATCCTTCCCCTGTACTCTGCACTGCACTGGTGAGGCCACACCTGGAGTATTGTGTTCAGTTCTGGGCCCCTCAGTTCAGGAAAGACATTGAAGTGCTGGAGCGGGTCCAGAGAAGAGCAACAAGCCTGGTGAAGGGACTTGAGCACAAGCCCTATGGGGAGAGGCTGAGGGAGCTGGGGTTGTTTAGTTTGGAGAAGAGGAGGCTTAGAGGTGAGCTCCTCACTCTCTATGACTACCCAAAGGGAAGTTATAGCCAAGTGGGGATTGGTCTCTTCTCCCAGGCAGTCAGCAATAGGACAAGGGGGCATGGGCTTCAATTCTGCCAGGGGAAATTGAGGCTGGATATTAGAAAGCAATTCTTTGCAGAGAGAGTGGTCAGGCATTGGAATGGCTGCCCAGGGAGGTGCTGGACTCACCATCCCTGGAGGTTTTTAAACTGAGATTGGACATGGCACTTAGTGCCATGATCTAGTCAATGGACTGGAGTTGTACCAAGGGCTGGACTGGATGATCTCTGAGGTCTTTCCCAACCCAGTCGATTCTGTGATTCTGTGATAAAGAAAGATTTTTTCACAGAAAGGGTTGTCAGGCATTGGAACAGGCTGCCCGGGGCAGTGGTGGAGTCACCATCGCTGGAGGGGTTTAAAAGACATATAGATGAGGTTCTTAGGGACATGTTTTGGTGACAGTGTTAGGTCATGGTTGGATTAGATGATCTTGAGGGTTTCTTCCAACCAAAATGATTCTATAAATTAATGATCTAACAAACAGCACACATGGGTGATAGCAGCAATGAGACAGCTTGTTCATTTTTCCACCAGAAATGGCAAAATTCACTCTCTATTTGGAGCTGGGTGAGTAATCAACTCCCCTTAGACAAAAAGAAATGCTGTGGAATAAACATAATCTGGGTTTTTAATGCACAATTAGAATAAGTCATTAACGTTATGTTGAGTCAAACTGCCATATAACCTTGGCTTGGGTTCACAGATTCCATTAATTTAGTTGCTAGATGCACATTTGCCCCTGAATGAAATAAATAGTTCTGTTTCTCCCTCTTTATCCAGATGAAAATACAAAGCTATATCTAAAAGACGGCTATCTACTAGGGCTGAAAAACACTTCTTAGATTTGTATAAAGACAACATGCACCTTAATGCCCTCTTCAGTGAAAAGGTGCCCACAAGATGCAAGGTTCAAGGAAGGCCAGAGCTCAGGCAGGATCTGCAAAGCTGTACATTGGTGCTATGGTATGTGAAAGGTCACAGAAAGTGATGGCAGTTGTCTCAATTGCTGGAACTTGCAGCAGGTACTGACCCAACAGGAGCACTAACAGGCTCCTTTATTCACCTTTTATTCGGTACAGCAGGATCTTTCCAGAACACGAGGTTTTTTCCTTCACGGAGCTATAGACTGAACTAAATCATCTCTATCACCACTCATGTGTTGAACTCATCCTGCAATCTAGGACATAATTTATCTCCCTAACACACAAAAAATGTTAAGATAAGCTTGCTCCTTTTCCATTTGCTCTCTGACATTCATTGATCTCATAAATTAAAAGCCTTTCTTGCATCTTGGCTTGGAGATGAAGGGCTTTCCTTCCCCAAGGTTTTCCATGGCAGACTGGGGAGCAGTGGCTTACCCCATACCCTTCCTAGGGTTGTCATCTGAATTGTCACACACGTGGTTCTTGTCAACAGAAATACTGACGAGTGGTTCTACTGACAGGTGTATAGACATTCAATTTTTAACTAATTTTTATGGTGAAATAACAGTCAACATTAACATGAATGGTGACACATTATTCTGTTGGAAACCACATGGAAATCAGGAGGAGACTGGCCTGGAAATGCTGAGCTTCACTCTCGAGTATTCAAGTTTACCCTACTTAGGAACAGTTCACCTCATTTCATGTTCACTGGGGAAGGCACTTCTGGAATTGTACTCTCCAATAATTGAAGAGACATGCAGGATTAGATCAGGTTTTATAATGAGGGGAGAGCAGCCCTAAGGCAGATGCTCTTAAGCAGAGCTATAATTTACTGGCAACCTTATCTAGGATATGGTCAGTCAATAAGAAAGCCTCGGAGGACTTCAGGGTAGCCACAGCCTCAGTCAACCTGCTGATTTCTTTACAAGGAATGCCAGCTGGTTACTAAACCACAGGGGGTAGACAATAAAAGTGAAGAGTCAGGGACAGAATAATGATTTATTTCAAGTGGGAAACCAGGAAAAAAAGAAAAAGAAGTTGAAAACCTATTTCTGTTAATTGCTGGTGCTGCTGTCATAACTCTTTGTTATTATTTGTGTTAGAATTGGTGACTAGAGACTGAGCTGAGATGAAAAGCTGATTAAGCTGAAATGGGTCTATTGTGCTCTCACTGTGTCTTCACTACTCACTGTTGAAGGCTCTGGTACAGTGTTCCCTATGTATTCTTTCTTGATTCTACAAAATACAGCCACCCTTTTTGAAGCCATGGTTGGAAGTGCAGGCCATGGCTCTGCTTTCCCCTGGGATTTTATTTTTACATTTACTTTGTCTCTTCAGTTTGTTCCCACACTTTCCCACACGTGTCTAGAAGACCAAGACAAGCGCTCCCGTGATGAATGACTCACTGAGAAAGAATCAGAGAGACTTTGAACTTGTTTTAGCACAACTTCCCTAGGAAGAATGACCCCCAGAAGTCCTAATAGCATGCAGGGCCAGAGATAATACGGGCAGAATTTCACAGCGTGACTGTCCAGGACATGCCTGGGCCAGCCAGAGATGTCACACACAGATCACAGACCTGGACCAGTTCTTGGGTGGAGAGGAACTCCAGTGTGCAACCTACCTGTCACTGGGATAGTGAGAACCATGAGCTGTGACTCATCGTCCCAGTGTGTTGCCTTGGGTGTCTCCATCAACTCTACCACTTCTCTAAGTCATCTCTCATTCTGTGGCTTTTTCTGTCTTATTTAGGAATTTACAGAAAACCAGAGCAGCTTGGCTAACATTAAGGATTTCTAGGTGCTTGCAAGGCTAATCTATCCACGCAAGGCGACTTGGACACACTCAAAACTATTTAGACATGCTGTGCATGGACCCATTGATTTTGCAGAATTTGCACAGAAGGTCCGAGATGTTGAGTTTGGACAAGACTCGCTGCTCAGCACAACATGACCCACATTCATGGATCTCTGCATATAAAATCCCACATTCAAACACAGGGAACTCAACACCTAGAGATTAAACTTTTTGCTTTTACAAGTGAAATGCCAACAGGTATGATGTGGCGTTTCTTTCTTATTTTCACTTTATTTTTAGGTGTGGTGATCTCTAAGGCTCCCATTAACTTCAGCTAGGGTTGGCAGTTCTCAGAAAATGAGAATCTGTGCTTTTTCATCTCTAAATTAGACATGCTTATATATTCTGGTGACAGGCTGGAAATGGCACGGTTATTCATTTCTTACAGTTGTTATGTTTAGGCAGCACTTTGAGATCCTGTGACAGAAGATGCTGTAGAGCCTTGATCCTTGTGCATGTTCCTCTGCAAGTGGGTATGTGGCCCACGGTAAGTCTTTGGAGTACAGTCATTACTTTACAAAAGAGAGAAAAGAAAAAGCGATATGTCAGTTGCAATTTTCCTGTACTTTATGGCTCAGAACACAGAGGATATGTCTGTTTTTCCTTTCACGGAGGAAAGAACACTTGATTATTTGCTTTTGTGGGAAATGATATGAGATTGTCTTATCCAACTGCTGTAAGGCCACCCTGAGTACAGTCTGCTCATGGCCTGTCATCTTCGGTAAATAAAACAGCTTGGAAATTGAAAAATTTGCCCAGCCTGCACAGCAGTCCAGATGTGTCCTGGCTGGAGGTAGGGACAGACCTCCTCAGAGGCTTTGTCTCACGTTTTTCTGCATCTCCAGCTACTACAGCTGTATTTTTATAGACTTCCCTGTGTCATCCCTGGGAAGACAGCTGGGCATGTCTTTACAGGCCCAGTCCAAGCAAAATTCCTTGTGATCTCCACAGGAGGAGGAGCTCTTTCCAAGCCTTCATCAGGCTTTGCTGCTTCATCTCATCCAGGAGGAAGGCAGAAATGAGGGCTCGCTCTACACTCACTTGAGGGCTGTGGCAATTTTAGCAATGGCTTTAATTAGCTATGGCTGAGGCTTTCTGTGTCAGGCTATAGAGAAGTTAAATGAGGAGGAATTCTGGTATTATTAATCACAGCACCTCAGGGCTTTAACCCTATAGCAGATGACAGTGATGTGTTGTTTGAGAGTCTGTTACATGTTCTGCATTACAACTCCAAGCCTACCTATAACCATATGTTTGAGGATCCGATTTCCCCAGGAAAGTGCTCTGGAATTCTATGCATTTGTCAGATAAGGGCTGTGTGTGTCCACAGATCCTGTGTCCTTCAGGATCAAACCAACACAGAGTTGGAAATCTTGATGCCTGCTTCTCTATGCCAGGCCCAGTGGTTTATGTTACCAGAATGATGTAAGACTACTACAGTGACATGAAAAGGCAAACACAACCTCTAGCATATAAGAACTGCAAGACAGAGGAGAAGGTGGCCAGAAAACCATGATCCAAATGCCGATGTATTTTTCTGACCTAACCCTGTGAAACGTCTAGGCTCTAGAGATCAATATCTAATTTTGTCTGAAGATGAATCCTGTTCAGTGTCTTCTATCGTCAGATTTCAAACTGTGTTGGCAAGGAAGTCACGGTTATTTTCACTGTTCTACTAGACCAGAAACTGAGGCAAAATGGCCTATTTCAGGTTGCCCAGCAAGCCAGTAGTGGAGAAGAAACTGGGTCTTAAGACCCCCAGCCAAGGAAGCACAGAACAGGTCTTCAGAGCCCAACCTATAGGCAGGGATAAAATCAGCCTCCAAAAGAGTGATCAAATGAAATTCTGCTGTTGCAAGGTAAATTACCCCTCCCTTTTTTCTTCCTGCAGCCTGGGGAATGAGCATGTTTTGGATCTAACTGTGCAACATTAATCACGATATGGAATATTTGAGCCAAAGGTCAGCTACAGGGGGCCAATGATTAACATATGGGATTTATCTGTCTCCTTCTTCCATAAAGATGCAGCATGCTGGATAATTAAACTTCTGAGTGCCAGCATGGAGTGTAGTCTGTTTTTTTCCACTGCTCTTTGTGATTCGATCCAGAACCATTTCCTTTCGCTGTATGTTTAGAAGGGGAGGAAACAAAGGTGGCATCCTGATCTTCGGTATTAACGCACAGGAAAACTTGGAGGAAAGCCCTTTGCTGCCCCTGGCTTTGTGTAAAGAAAACCCTGCAAACTCAAAAGTCATAGTGTTTGGCTCCTATATATTTTTATACATCTATCTGCATGGCAGATGTTTCTTCAGATACTTAACTGAGGCTTCTGCAAAATTATGGTATGAAAAACCTTCATAGCAACCTACATTTCAGTTGATTTACTTTGATTAAATTAAAAATACAGAGAAAAAAAATAAAGTGCATACATTAGAATAAAGAAAACAACATTCTCCTATGATGGAAGTCAGTGCTTCTCCATGTTATGTGGAATAAAAGTTCTGGTATACAGGCAGCACTCATCTCTTGCTTACAAATGGGAGCAGGTAATGGGGAACATTTTGCCATGTTAGGTAAAGGAATTACAGCTAAAGAATTCCTGAGGAAGGCATCTAGCTGAAGCTTGTCAGGCCACTGCCTTGTATAACCCACAGAAGCACTTCCAGAAGAAATTAATCCAGTTCTAATACAGGAGGCATGAACCTCCCTCTGGAGGCACCTACCTCTCCCTCAGCCTACATGACCTGCTTAGACGAGACGTCTGCTTCCAGACGGCTAAAATTAAGCAAGGGGAATCCCACAGCATCTGAGTCAGTACTCCAGGTTGTTTCTGACACAGTAAAATTGTTATTGTTATTATTTAAGGTCATATTATGGTAATACTCAAAGGCCATGTATGGTGTGGACATGGAGTAAAATGCAATTCCCTACCCCACAAAGAGAACAACTCAAGTAATTAAAGGATGATTTTGCTTTTAATTCTCTAGTTTGACTGAAAAGAAATGCAAACACAAACAGGCAACTAAAATACAAAATACTTGATTCATAAGATACCAAAATGCCAAACTACATACTGCATGTGTCCCATGACACTTATACAATAGAATGACTGTATACTTTTGGCTATAATGTTAATAAAAAAAGGGGATTTATCTTGTTAAGTATTTCCAGGGCATCATTCTGTCTTAGAGTTGTTCTAAAGTGGAGCCAGTTTATTACTAGTTTGGATTCCAACACACTGCTTTTCATTTAAAATAAAATGGTAACATCTTACATTTATATAGTCCTTTTCATCTAGAAAGATCCCTGGGGTCTTCTTGAGCACTTTCTGGAGTTTCAGTGCCCAAAGTGCTGGAGAAAGAAGGCTCGTCATGCGTAAAATGCAGTTGTGGCCAAATTTCTTTATTGCATGAACCAAGCACTGTGATTTTCATGTTGTCAAGAGGCATAAAGCACATATGATGTGCCTTGAAGAAGGAAGGGGAACACCAGGAACCTGAGTATCTCACAGATGGGAGACAATACTGATGTGTCCACCTTCCTCACTCATGGGCTGGAGCTGAGCTGGACTAGTTCACACTCTCCCCAAACAGGGACTTGGGGTAGTGAGCAGATCTTGCACCAAAGCCAGGCAATCTGGTGACACAAGTTATCCCTTCATAGAATCATTGAGTAGTTTGTGTTGAAGGGACCTTCAAAACTCATCCAGTCCCATTCCTGTCATGAGCAGGGACATCTTCACCCAGATCAGGTTGCTCAGAGCCCCGTCCAGCCTGGCCTGGGATGTCTCCAGGGATGGGGCATCCACCACCTCTCTGGGCAACCTGGGCCAGTGTATCACCACCCTCATTGTAAAAAAATTCTTCCTCATGTCCAGCCTGAATCTCCCCTCTTTTAGTTTAAAACCATCACCCCTTGTCCCATCGCCACAGGCCCTGCTAAAAAGTCTGTCCCCATCTTTCTTATTGGCCCCTTTTAAGTACTGAAAGGCCACAATAAGGTCTCCTCAGATCTTAAATGACTTGTGAGATGTTTGACTCAGAAGTCTCATTTGACCACTGTCTTGTATGAGCCACTGAGTGAGGAATTAAGACTCTGGGATAACAGGTTGGTCTGAGCCATCGCTGGTCCTCTGATGTGGTCTTGGTGGATCCTTTCAACTTTCTGCTTCTTCCAAATCTTCCTCTCTCTCCCTTATTTCAAGCCTGGATACAACCATGGCAGGTCAGAGGTTGCACAGATTTGAAGTCATTTCATGGAGCACAAGCTGATAGTATCTGCAGAGAGGCATTTTGCTAAATCGCATCTGGTACAGCCAAGGATACCACATAACCACACAAATTTAACGTAACACTGGAACAAAGTAGCTATCACCAGGAAAAATACCTGTGCTCCTTTGACAAGCTGTGGCAAGATTCACAGAAATTTTTGGTAGCTTCAGCAAAGTGTTACATTCCATTTAAAGGTGTGGATGTGGAGGATCTGCTGGGGAGACGCTACATATCCTAGTAAAATAGCTGTCTGAGCTGAGACAGGGTTGGGAAACACTGATGTGAAGTGTCAGGTTTCAGAGCAGGGACAACTGCCTGTTCAGTGTCTAAGGCAAGAGAGATAAAAACTTGATCAGGACTACAAAGTGTCTTTAGAATACAAATAGTTAATGCTTTTCTACAGAAATGATAGGGAGAGGTCCGTAAGGTCAAGCATGCAACAGATAGGGAAAGCCAGCATTCCAGCTGGCCTTGTAGTTCATTTTATTTCTTTGCTGTTTGCAATTCCCTGCTCATGTATTATTTTCCTCTCCCATACTTCAGATGCAGGATTGCTCACAGAACAGGGAACTAGTCAATATTTATCCTCATCCACATCATTATGCTGCATTTAATAAAAAAAAATCAATCTTTATGAGGTTTTTCTCCATAGGGTATCCATGGGCTCCACATACAGAACAACTATCTCTCACAACACTCCTGTGAAGGAAAGGGCACCTAGGGAACGAGCCTGCCCACAACCAGGGCTGACACTGTGAGCATGGACAACACAAATGGGTGTCCAGCTTGTCACACCACAAGTGATTTGTTTTTTTCTGAAGAGCATGTAATACTTTATAGCATTTCATTCATTCACAGCTTCACTCTGATTGCACATGTTGGTGCTCGGCAACAGACTCGAATTGAACCAGAACTAATAGTGGCCACCCATGCTCTGGATTTTATCCATTTGCTAAGTTTCACCCAGGCTGCCATTTTTTTCCCCCCAGTGAAAGAACAGCCGCACACAAAGACCTGAGCAGCCTCTTAGTGCATACCAGCACTCCAGATTTCAACCCTACCCACAGAAAACATATTTCTCCCTGTCCACTCTTTCCCCCTACCATGTTGGGGCAGTGGGTTATTCAGGACAGATTCGGTGGAAAAAGCACCGTCTACTGAGCACCCAATGTCCTTCCTTCAGGGACTTCTTGGGGTTGGGGGTTTTTAGAGGGAAAGGGTCTGTCTCCGCAGCCCAAGCAATGTCAAATGCTTGTTACTGAGCCCAAATCAGCCTGAAGCTTTCCATGCCTGGGATGACTCAAGTTGCTTCTGTCACTTTGCTGTGATCCAAGTCATCTGCTCTGAAGAAACACAAAATAATCCTAGTGATAAATATACAAAAGAAATTTACTCGATCCAAGAATGCACACCAATGTATAAATACACATTTTCTCTCCAAAAGTTTTTCTGTTTTGGGGGGTTTATTCCCAAAGTCTGTGCATGTGATGCTCTATCGCTGGCTCTATGTACTGTCTCCATCATGTAGTACTCGCTATGAAACAGATTTTGGGTCACGCTGAGGCACCTTTTGGCTGGCTGGCTGTGATTTCTTGGCTTCTTACTTGCATGGGAAGAGTGGGGAACCTTAATTCCTACAGACTGACCGGTGAAAACACCCACAGGGGTCAGGGCTCTGGGTCATGGAAAGGTAGAAAAACCCACAGGGGGAAAGTTAAAAGAAAGGCACAGCTGGGAGATTTCTCTTGCATTAAGAGAGTGGTGGCTCTCGCAGGTGAGTGGGGCCACTCTAAAGGACCAACAGCCTTAAAAACACCCCTGGGCACCCACGTGTGTTGTCCTCCCGCAGGGGGGCAGCGAGATCCCGACACAGCCCCCACCTGAGGAGACAATCACAGAATCACAGAATGTGCAGGGACCTCAAAAGCTCATCCAGTCCGATCCCCCTGCTGGAGCAGGAACACCCAGATGAGGTTACACAGGGAGGTGTCCAGGAGGGATTTGAATATCTCCAGAGTAGGAGAATCCACAACCTCCCTGGGCAGCCTGTTCCAGGCTCTGTCACCCTCACTGAGAAGAAGTTTCTTCTCAAATTTAAATGAAACCTCCTGTGTTTCAGTTTGTATCCATTGTCCCTTGTCCTATCATTGGTTGTCACCGAGAAGAGCCTGGCTCCCTCCTCGTGACACTCACCCTTTATATATTTATAAACATTAATGAGGTCACCCCTCAGTCTCCTCCAAGCTCAAGAGCCCCAGCTCCCTCAGCCTTTCCTCACACAGGAGATGCTCCACTCCCTTCAGCATCTTTGTTGCCCTGCGCTGGACTCTCTCCAGCAGTTCCCTGTCCTGCTGGAACTGAGGGGCCAGAACTGGACACAATATTCCAGGTGTGGTCTCACCAGGGCAGAGTAGAGGGGCAGGAGAACCTCTCTGACCTACTGACCACCCCCCTTCTAATACACCCCAGGTACCATTGGCCTTCCTGGCCACAAGAGTCCAGTGCTGGCTCTTCCCCCTCCTCACCTCCTCTTCGATTCCCTCGGGATTTCCACCCAGCCAGGGCTTCCACACACCCCCCGGATTTCTCCACGCCTGACAACAAAGGAGGCGGCCGGGCGGTGACTCAGCGGCGGGCCCGCCCCCGGCCCGCCCCGCCGCTCCCCTCAGGCGAGGCCGGGCCGGCTTCGCGCGTGTGGCGAGGCCGCCGGGCAGTGACTCACTCAGTCAGTCAGTCAGTGAACCAGCGGCCGGCCGCCGGGCTCTCTCATCCCTTCCTCCCGCCGGGCGCCTCGGGATCTCCCTGCCCTCGTCCCTCCGCGCTGCCGGGCGGGCAGAGCCGCCCCGGCGAGGTAGGTTTTGTGTCTCCTCACACAAAGGCGGCGGCGTTGGCGGAGTGGGTGGCTGGGGGAAGGCGGCTCCGTGTGAGGGTCCGACCCCCCCGAGCTGTCGGTGTGCCGTGTGCCGGGCGGGAGAGCGCCATCTCCGCTCCTTCGTTCGTGAGGGGAGATTCGGGGAGTTCATCGTGAACAGAGGGGAGCGGAGCAGCGGGGGAGCCGCCGGTCCCGCCGGCCGAGCCTGTCGCTGCTCCGCGGGTTTCCCCCCGTGTCTCGCCGGGGCCGTGGAGCTCGATGGGGCGTTTCGGGTCGCCGGTGGGGCAACTTTTCGTCTCCGGTGTCTGTGTTTATTTCACAGGGCCCCCCCGCGGCCCGGTGGGGTCTGCGGGCTGCAGCCGGGGCCGGGGGCTTGTTGGGGGAGGAAGAAGAGGTGGAGAAGGAAAACCGAATAAAAATATACATATTTAATTTCCTACATGTCCTGCCTTGCTAAATGGGAATTTAAAACAGCTGAACTTGTGATGTGGAGGGTGAATGTTTCCTTACAAATCTTTTAAAAAAAGTAAAAGCGGGGAATGCTGGAAGCCCCGAATGTCTCCCGAGCTCCCAGCCCTCCCAGGGCGGTTCTGTCAGAGTTTCCCCGAACGGCTCCAAATGTCCAGATTTTCCTCCTGTTGGTTTGAAAGGCGGTACAGCTGGCCAGGGTAACTGCGGGGATAAATGTCTTTTGGGGGCTTGCAAGGGGAAGGGGTGCAGCGCACTGTTTAACTTAACTACTTGTTTGCTTCTTCTGTTGGATTTGTTTTTTGATAGTTTACTGGGTTCTGGCATATGTCGGTACTGCATGGTGTTGCAGCACAGTGTGGTCCTGTAAGTTCAAGGCAATGCTTGTAGCAAACTCCAGAGAGGGGCAGGAACACGTGAGCTTTTGGGGTTTGTTGGGAATTCGCATAGTCAAACAAAAATGCAACAAAACGAGAAGATGCTTCTGTGTAAGCACGATGTGGTCGCTGTGTATAGTTTGCGGTGGGAGTATTGTTGAATAACTCTCTGGCAGCGGTGCTGGTCTGTGTTGTGGTATTTATGTGTGTGCTAAATCCTGTAGCGCCAATGAGGATATTTAACTTCCATTAACTTGGCAGAGTAGTAGAAACGTGGAAGAACGTTGTTAAAAGTGGATCTTGTAGGTGTTCTGAGAGACATTAAAACCATTAAAAGTGTCTTTAATCTCCCTGTGACATGAACAGGACACTGAGAATCTCTTGCTTTATTGATGGTTGTGTTCCTGTCAATATATGGACAAACAGCGTGTACTGTGGAAGTGATAGCTGCTTGCTTATTGTCAGCAATATTTGCTCAGGGACAATAAACAATTGTTTGCTGAGCTTTATTAAAAAGAACCACAAATGCTCCTAAAACAAAGCCCTTATTGTCTTAAGGCAACTGTGGGCCAATTTCACGCTTGGTGTAGTTCCACTGATGTCAGTGGAGTTTTGCCAGGGATGATTTTGGCAGGTGAAGTGTCACTTGTGTTCTTCAGAGTCCAAAATTCTCAAGAGTATTGTTGCTCTTTTGCCTCCAGCTCTTAAGTGTTATTAATTAAAATGGTATGCTGATGCTTCCTGAAAGTAAGGTGTAGAGGTGGGAGAGTCATCTCTTCAGATCCTCTAAATCCTTTTGCAATTGCCTTCTCCTTTCCGATTCAGATCTTATATCCTTTTAATTTACTCTCTTCCTTCTTTTTCAGTCTCACCACCCTTTTTCTACTTTCAAAATTAAGAAGTTGCTCAGGACTCCAGCTCACCATTAAGCATTTAAAGGTTTTGAGGATAACTGTGTTGAACTGCCCTACAACACCACAGCACAGCTGGGTGAGGAGCTGCAGTTCTGAGATGTTTCTCACATACTCCTCTTCTTTTCAAGCTGATTTGTGTGGTGGCTGTGGCCAGTGCATTTGCTGAGGTGGCAGATTGTTTGACACAGTCACACACAGTGGAACAGCCAGACTTGAGAGAGACTCAGTGAGCAGACCGAGGTGGGGGAGTCACCGAGTCTTTACACAGTGCCATATACTTGGAGCATTGAGAAACAACTGGTTTTGAGAACACCCCTTCATGACATCAGTAAGAATGGGAAAATCATCTGAAAATTGCAGCAGAAGGGAAAAATGGAGAAAGATAGGAGGGATTATTTTTGTTTACTGGCTGTCAGAAGAAGAGTAGAATTGTTTAACTAGTAAATGGATTTAATAGAACTTTGGCTTCATTAAAGTTAAAAAAATATTTTATTTAATAAAACTATGTTTATACTCAGTCAGTAGTATTAAATACACGTGGCCAACTCTGAGGCTGTTCTGGCATTGTGGTAGTGTTAAACAAAAGAAGTTTCAATGCTCAGATTTGCAGTCTCTGCTGAGCCATTTTTATATCTGACATCTTTGTGCTGTACAACTTTGGATCTATTTGCATCTCATAAGTATACAAAAAAGAACATGTCAGACACAACTCACAGCTGATACTGTTCTGACACTGTGGGAAACAGCAGGCATCAAAGAGCAAGATCCATGCACTGTCTGGCTTTGGAAGGGGAAAAAAAAAAACATGCTTAATCCTTCTTTGATGCAGTGACCGGTCTAAAGCTTGTTCTAGTTTGACCAGACCTGGCGTGTTCTTGAGTATCAGTGGAAGTATGGTTTGCAGCTTAATGTAGGTGCTACAAAGAGCCTGCAGCTCTTCTGTATTTACTTAAAGAGTGTAGAAGTTGGGGTTTAGATGTTTAATTTTAACATAAGCCAGTGGAAGGTTTCAGCTGTGGAAAGGGCACCGGTCACAGGCTAACCTGAGCACAGAGCTGCAAATGTGATAGGAAAAATGTTCTTTAGGAGAAAGATAAATTATCTGCCTAGAACTACATTTCTCAATGATATTTCATTTTTCCACATCTCGCTTGGTCTTGTCAAGTGTATCTCTGTGCATGCTTCGTTTATATGAATCTCCTCAAAACTGCGCTGAAGTCGAAAGGTGCTGCATATTCCCACTGTGTGGGAAACACCTTCCCTTTGCAGATGGGGAATAAAAGCTTAAGAAAGTAAATGGATTGTCTGTGATTCCACAGGAACTGTGTAGTGATGCAAGAACTTGAACTTGTGTCTCCTGAACTATTGGCTAGTGCAGAAATGAAATAAATTCTGGCACAAAGGAGCAAGAAAAGAGTGAAGAGGCATAATTGTAGATGCACGGTATGAAAATCAGTTTGATCACCTGGCTGTGATACAATTAGCAGCCAACTGCTTTTGCTACCAGCAACATACCTGTTGGCTTTGTTAGATCATGAAAAACATGAGGTTTTTAATCATAGAATCATAGAATGTCCTGAGTTGGAAGGGAGCCACAAGGATCATTGAGTCCAACTCCTGTCCCTGCACAGGACAACCCCGCAGTTCACACTATGTGTCTGAGAGTGTTGTCCAGTCTCTTTTTGTAATGATAAGTGCTTAAACAAAAACATTCAACACACAGGAGAGAGGAAAAAACCAGCAAGGGACACTTTTCTTCTCCTTTCTACACCTCCCTGTAAATAGTGAGTGCTGGTTTTAGTTAGGTTTCTGAATGGATCTATGGGGAGGTCCTTTATTTGTCCCGTTGTACAGTTGCCTGTGAACAGGTGCCGGCAGAAGGGCAACGAAGGCTTTGTGGAGCTGGGGGTGTTGTGGTGAGACCAGGGCGGCTTCTCTGTGACCCCAGCAACTGGGCGAGATGGTGCGAGTGCAGATCCTCGCCCTGAGAGATGAGACTCGTGCTTCTTTTTAAACTCGTGGTTTCTAAACGGGAGACTGCTCTTACTTATGCTGTGCACAGACACTCTTCCGCTCCAGGGCATTGGTGCAAAGAACTGTGTGTGTTGCACCACAGCGAGGAGCTGCGTGTGGTAATTATCTTGTGACAAAAATCTTGTAGGGCTTGTATGTGGAGGTAGTGCTGACATCTGCAAGAAAGGGAAGGATGTGGTCAAACAGAACCTTTTCTTCCCTCTTGTACCCTCCGATGTTTTCAAGTTACGTACCTGCTACCTCTGTGTTTCATCACACTGGGAAAACTGAAGTTTGAACTATCACCTTTCCTTAAAGTGCTATGGTTGACTGTTGTAATTGCAAAGTCTGTCATAGTTCTAACTTGAGTTTCAAAACAGGTTTCAAGCTGGCAGCCTACTTCTTGCGTTTAGGATAACGCTGTAAGTTTTGTGCAATGAAGGATAGGAAACTCACAGGTGCGAAAGCAGCATTTCCAAGTCGTGTTTATGAAAAAGAAAAGAAGCCAGAAAGATTCTTGAGCAGTTGTGTGCAGTGCTCTGTCCGCTGGTCTGTATCACAGTTAAAAATGATATTTAAAATCAGGAGATAATCTGATTTTTTTTGTAGCCTGGCTCTGTAGCTGTTTGAGCAGGGTTTGTAGTGGCTTGTTGATTTTGCTTCTAGTGTAGATCTAGTCTGGCTTGGAGTTAATCAAGCAGCTCATCAGCTTGCTTAGATTGGAGAAGGATCTTAGTTTCATGATGAGACAGGGAACACAAATGCAATAACCTTTGCCTTATTTAGCTTTATTTATCCTACAAGCGAAACTCCTGGATTTGCTTACATTTTTAAAATTTCTCTGGCAACATGAAACCAGAAGATTGTCTTTTTGTGCAAATACATGCTCCTCTTCAGAGAGGGATAGCACAGTCATTTAGGAACAGTGGGACAAATTCCTTGCTTTTAGATGAGATCTATTTCTTTATTTTTAATTTATACTGCGATTTCAGGCAGTGTACATGCCCGCAGGATGAACTGTTAACTCCTCTGTTTTGTCCTTTACCAAATCTCAGCCTCTTACATTTACTGCCTCCCTGTATGAGCTGCATTAGAGTCCTATAGAGAACTATCGTTACAATGACAAAGCATGAAATGTGCTTTAATGCCCTGAACAGCAGCCTTGCTGCTTGTTGTGGTGGGATGGATCTTATTTTTTACCTTGTACCTAGGAATTATTCACCTTTCCTGTAAGCTGGAGAGCTAAAACCCACAAATGCTCTGAAGGAGTAACTGCCTTCACATATGACTTTGGTTGAAGCAGTCCCTCCGCTTTGCAGTCCAGTATATTTTAGGGAGGGGAAACTGAGTCTTGAAGCTGTTTGTTGTTGTGTAAAGGGAAATTTGCATTAAGCTCCTTTATTTTCTTGAATATTAAGAGTTCTCCTGTCCATCTCAGAAAGATGTTCAGTTCACCATGCTTGTGAACTCACCAGATCTGGAGTCCGCTCTGAGTGGGAGCCAAACACTGCCAGTCGAAGGTATTTCTATAGCAATGGCATTTAGCGGGTCTTTCGGTGGGTTTGCGAGAGGAGGATGATGATGGGATATAATAGAATGATTCTTTTAGTTCCTTGCCTGTAAAATGAATGGGCATTCATAAGACCTCGCATACAAACACAGGCTTTTGTTCTGGTGCTAATAATAAAACAGAGTTCACAGCTCCGAGTAGTCAACATGACGTGATGAGAAGTGGGTCAAGACCACTGGTGTGTGTATAACCGCACTCCTGATCTAGGCCAGTGCCTGTGCTAGATGCTTCTGAACAAGCTGAAAAGATTTAACGGGAGCTGGAGTTGACGCTGTGGGATGGGTGAAGTGCACTGCTAACTGAGCAGAGCACTTAAGGATGGGGATCAGGATGGATGGTCTTGAGTAGCTTTGCGTGTTCATATGACGACAGAGGAAAAGCTTTAATGTTTAGCACCTCTGGAGAGCAAGGAGTTTAGTTTGAGCCAAAGGAAGTTTTCTTTTTCCTGGCAGGATGAGTTGCTGAGCAGCCCTTCAAATATGCTCACTGCTCTGCTGTTCCAACTGAAATATGTCTCTGCTACCTCCGTTTCCTTTTAAGTGTCATCAGGGAAACAGGTGACTTGCTGAGTATCCCACTGTGTTGCTGCTGCGTCCTTTAGACTTGTTGCAGTAGTTGAGCTCCTCGGTGCCCTTCAAGGAAGAGTGGATATCTGGGGTCAGCTCTTGGTAGAGAAAGGAAACCAATTTTCATCTGAAGCCACTGAGATTTTGGGGGGTTTATTTTTGGAGAGAATAGGGAGAAGTTTGATTGGGTTATGGTAGTCTTGCATTACATTGTGGGGGGTGTTTTCTTCTTCTTTTTTTTTCGCCCCCCCCACACCTTAGAGCTTTTCCAGGTAACTTGACCTTGAAGATAAACTCTGTCATATAATATACTCATGTTTAATTCACATAATACTTGGCACATTACCACTGCCCCCTGAAAACAGTCTGGCAGAAATTTATAGCCAATTTCGTGTGTCTTAAGAGAACGGAGGAAGGATGGGGAAACAGTCATGTTAGTTTGGGAATTATTTTTTTTTTCTTTTGGTGGAAGGTATTTTTTTTTATATTCCTAAAAGTAAACCAACTTTTTTCTTCTTTCTCCTGTGCCTTTTGTCACGGTGAGCAGCACAAGGACACGCTTGCTGATCAGAAACACTCAGGCATGGGGAGTCTTGTGTATTCTGGAAGGAAGCCCTGGATGTGCTTGGGGTTGTTCTTCTGCATGATATTTGTTACTACAGGTAGTAATAACTGTGGGAGGCAGGGTGGCTCTCCAAAGACAGTTGGAGCGTGCCCGTTACTCTTCATTTACCCACGTCTTCTTTCAAGTACAAGAAGGCTGAACAAGTCATGAATTTCTTATGCAAAATATGAGCAAACATATTCTTCCTTTTTTTCAGAAAATACCTTAAAAGCCAGCTTTAGAATTCAAGACATTTAATGTCTCTGAAAAGCAGAAGGCATGTATCTCTTGAGGTGAAGCTGTATCCATTGAAAAGATTTACAAAAATATTTTTCTGAAGTTGCAGTAAGTAGAAAGCCAGCCTTGAAGCTTGTTATGAAGATTGTAGTTTGTGAACGTCTGTGCCAGTCTGTCTCTGGTGGAGGATTTAGTTTAAAAGGCTGAAGCATGTGTTAACAGATGCCATTGTATCAAAACACTTTTTTCCGGGAAGCTCAGATCTGAGTTTCTTGGGGCTGTCTCGCTTTTCCTGTAGGTAGTGACTGATGAAACTGAGCAAAAAGAGGGACAGGCTGGAGGCATCAGCTGGCTGTGTTACATGCTACATCCTTTTTCTAATGGTGCAAAAGTACCGTTCCTTTCAAGTTTCCTCTATAAACTCAATAATTTACTGAACGTGCAATGACTTGGAATATTTTTAATTTTTTTTTTTTTCAGTGTAGTATGTAAGCAGAAGAAAATAAATTTCCTTGCTGGAGGATGTGAGGACAAGTTAGCACACCAACTTAGAAAATAAGATTGCCAACTATTGTTTTGTTTCCCTGTAGCCTGAGGGCCCTTTCTGCAAAGCACTGTCCTACAGAGAGAGTCTCTGCCCTGAGGCATTTACAGTTTAAATAGAGAAGAGAGAGTGAGTGAATGGACATTAGAGACACAAAAAGATGAAGCATGTTGTTTTATTTTTTTTTGTGACACTGGCTCAGTGGTTTTGCAAACTTGAAGCAGAGAAATTTTTCTTGCACCAGAGAACAGTTTTGCACTGAATGCTGCTGCTTTGCTAGAGACAGATTTTTACCAAAACTCCCAGTGTAGATGTAGCTTTATATCCCTATATAAAGGTACTTTGTCACTCATGTTCATTGCATTAGAGGAACATATTTAACACTGTAAGCTGCCCCATAGGGATCTATATACTTTGTATTATAGAAGCACTAAAAAGGCACCTACTCAACCTTGTTACCTGTTTCCAGATATCTAATAGGATTAACAGATCCAAGACAACATGTTCCTTTAGCTAAATGTAATCCATTTGCTAGCTTCAGCCAAAAATTATTGCAGTAAGTAGAAACATAGGTCTATATAGTAAATCTTATGTTCAAATAAAACAGGGCTTAAAAAAAGATCAGTTTTTGCTGGAAAATTTCCCCAACTGATGTCACTTTTACTGTGGAATTTTATAGCAGGCAACTCTAAAAACAGGGGCTGGTTTGAGATGCAGAGTCAGAGATCCTGTGATGCTGTAAAGGAACTGAGTGACGAACTTTGGAAGAGGGGAAAGTATTTAAATCCTGGGAAATTTCTTGGATGCCGTAGCAATGTGCCATATGGGTACATAGGTAGCTAATTTTTCTGCTCAAATTGTAATGCAGGTATCTGTTTGGTCTCTTCTTAACTCATTGATGTAATTTCCTGTGGCTAAGTAGTTCTTCCATTCTTCTGCTGGCGCAGGATTACTGCAGACAGCATCTGCCAGAGATTTCTGTGGTGCTGAGGTTGTCATCGGCTCAGTCTGTGATGTACTTGGCTTTGCACCCAGAAGGGTGCCCAGGATTTATACTCTAATTAAGGTCTCAGTGTCTGCCATACAAATTTCTTAATCACTAAAGTTTCCGTATATCATCTTTCAATACAACTGTGTTTTGGAGCCTTTATTGCCCCCTCAGGATTGTGCAAGAGAAAAGACGCTCTAGCTGCCGAAGCACAATGCTGTCACTGGTTTTACTTTTCTATGTTTCTCTGCATTGACGGAAGGCTTTGTTTTAATGCTGAATTCTTTCGACTGCCATCGTCTGGTAGCATCCAGGGGGAGGGCTGCACTTGTAATGTCTGTTCTGTGTGCTGAAAGGCAAGAGTTTAGTAATCAACTCCAAGGCAAAGAACTGCATGCTTTCAAAGAGCTTATTCCTTCCAACATTCACTTGAATTAATGAAGAGTCCTATCAAATTGGGAGCAGCATGCTCTGATGAAATGGTGCTTTGTTAAATTACTGCTCTCAAGGATCATTCCAGACCCTTCCTTCCATTTTGGCATTGGATATTAATCTCTTTATTACAAGTAACATCAGGACTAGTAGAATTAAGTATTAACATTTGAACTAGTGGTAAGTTCATTTACTCCTGTTTTATCTTTAACGGTGAAGAAGCATCAGCTGATTTCCTATTCAGTTTTGATACTTCACAAGCTTGAGATTAATCTTTATTTTACCTGTAGAATCACACTTTGGTTAAGGGTCTTTTGTCTTTCTAATGGCAAGCTTATTAATTGACTGCTAAAACAGCCAAAGATGTAGTTAATTTACATTCTAAGTGCAGCTGTTTGGAGTGCTATGAAATCAGGCAAAGACTGGATTTAGAAAGCACCAGATTACAGATACTAGTCAACAAAGCATTGAATATCAAAGATAAATCATTACTGTAAAAACAATGAAATAAGGAGCTCCTGCCATCATTCCTAGTGGGTATTGCCACCCAGGAAAGGGACTGGGACAAATTCTGTATTCTAAAATGCAGATGTTCATATTACAAAGAGATTTAATCTTAGCAATGTATTGTTTCTTTAAACAAACAAACAAACCAACAACAAGAAAACCCCAACCCTGCCATAGTTAAGATGCCACAAATTCAGATTAGAGTATCATGGTTTGCTAAATGGAAGATTTAAAAGTGTGCTGTAGGAAGTGTTATCCTTTAGAAAGCACAGAATATGAAAGCTCAACAAGCCATTTACAAAAGTTACAACAATTCCAGTTAATGGGGTTAAACAAGGTAATTTCGGCTTAGAATTTTATAGAGTCATTGTGTATTTGAAAAGCAAACTGTGTCAGGGTAAACAGATCCTTCCAATATCTATTTAAAGTAGATAAATATTTATTGTTGTCCTTCTACAGATTGGGAAACAAAGGCTGAATTGACTTGCTTACAGCTATAATTAATTAGTGCAAGCACAAAATTTGAACTTGGGACTTTGAATGAAGAGAAGAGCAAACAAAAACATAATGAAAAGATAATATAAACTTTATATTTCAAGCATAAACTCACTACCCCAATATAAAAATCACCTTCCAATAAAGGCCTTTAGGTAAGCAAGCAGCCTACAAAGCTGCCTCTTGCTGAAAACAGGATCTGGTTAGACCGTGATCATTACCTTATTTGACAGTTTTGTGCCTCTTATGTTGCCCCTGTTAAGCTTGTTGCTTTTGAGAAAATTCTTAAAGACAAATTGGAATTCAAATTACATTTTCAAGCCATTGAAGTTCGGATGAGGCGCACCAAGCAAATTACATTTTATCTTTTAAAGCCGCAATAAAATTATGCTAGAGACTTCCTTTACATAGTTCCCAGATAGATTATTGGTGTGAGTCACCCAAAGCACTTGTACTAAATTTGGAAATGTAGCTGACTCAAAGACAAGTGCTTGGCATCGTGTTGTGGGATGTCACTAACTGCGCTTCATTAAATTGCAGTTTTCCCTCTGTCCTGGTCAAATGTTAATTTTCACTACAACTTGGGCTGAGCATAGAATAAACGTTTCTTTTTTGCTTTTGTTAAGTTCTCTGGATCACAAGGGCCGTGACTTTTAATGCGAAGGACAGTGCGTCTTAAAGCACAGTACTCACTGCTTCTCTAAATTGCGTGCTGGAGGGGTGATAGTGCTCACACCATTACTGCATCGCTTTAGTATTTGTGCATTTGGGGAGAACAGTGTGGTCCTGGAACAGGGTTTTGGGTTTCCCTCCTGCCCTCTCACCTTTTCTGTAGATACATTTGGAAACAATTTAATGAATTGCAGTAGGCACTGTTTTCAGTCAATGCCTTTGTGTCAGCCATGAAAAAGATAGGGAGCTTCTAGTGGTGTTTCTCTATAAGTTTAAGCAATTTCAGACTTTCTAAATGATTTTTTTTTGTTTATTTCAAAACATGCTAAGTTAAAAAACAAAGCAAACTTACCATAGTTTTCTGGACTTCTAGATGTCTTTTGTACTGGATGTTGTTTGAATCGGATTCCTTTGCCTTAACAGACTTGTTTGCTCTGGTGCTTGTAATTCACTTGAATGTGAACTGGCCAGTACTTGACTAATGGAAAACCAAACGTAAATAAGTTATAGTGTATGCTAGACAATCAGAAGCTCCTACAGTGAGCCATGGTGCTCTCTAAAACTATTTTAAAGTCTTTATGTAAACCAGTTGTTGAATGAAGATTGGATGAGTGGAAGTTTAAAAGCTTGAATCATTAAAGTCTGGGAGATTTAAAGCCTAGAATAGATACATGTGTTGTTGCTTTTAAGTCTTTAATAGAAGGGGAGTAGAAGAGCATTTTTAAAATGGCTTTCTTTATCTTTCCCTCAGGTTTATAATTTAATATAGGGCTTGAAGTTTACAGGGTCAGTTTGGCATGGGAGTGGGAACATCAACATACTATTCAAATGTAGGGTTGTCAGCTTAAATTTTTCTGTTGTCTTCCTTTCAACTCACTGGCCATTTAGTCTCTACTGAGATATTTTTTCCTGTTGCACATATCTTCTACCTTTCTTTTTTTGTGAGTCTTGATATTACAGTGCAATTCCTCTCCCTTTTGCTGTAGTATTTGTTAAGAATATAAAACTTTTTATCCAGAGCCAGCTGTTTTGAAGCTGAAAACCCAACTTCAGAAGCCAAGGGCCCTTGGCTGAAATGCAGCTGAGGTGCACACATGTGTGCAGTCTGTAAAATCAAGCTGCCTTCAGCTGTCAGTGGTGGTGGCACCAGCCTTTCTTTGGCCTCCATCTGTTGCTTTTCTTAGGAAGGGTGTAAAGCACAGAGTGAAGCTGTGTGGCTCCATACAAGCCTGTATGTATCTTCCAGCACCAAATTATGATGCCGGGCTGCAACAGACCACTGAGTCTGTCCCTGATTGTGCTCTAAGCATGAACAAAATAAGCAAGAGAAGTAAAGGTGAAGACTTTCACTGACACAGCTTGTCCTCAAATCAGTAACTGGCCTGGGATTAAACTGGGTTTGTTCTCATTGCAGCAGGGTTATACTGTGTTGTGTTATCCTGTATAAGACAATTTGCCAAAGGTTAATAATGTGGGGTTTTTTTCCTAAAGTGGAAGATGCATTAGATTATAGGTGTCAATTATGTAATTAGCAAACTACGGGAAATTTGTAAAATGACCAAAAGTGGTTCTTGCAAGAACCTGAAATGTTCATCACAATAATAGTGTATTTTCCCTAACAGAAGAGGTCTTTGTACTTAAAGCTGGAATAGTTTGGGCTTTGGGGCTTTTTTAATTTTTAATTACTTCAATGTGCCACAGAAGCCAGAGGAATCCTACAAGACACCTACTTTCAGAAGGGATGCAGGTAGGTAGGTACATTAGAGTTGACCTTTTCATTGTCGTTGTGTTTGATAAAGTTTAACCTGATCTCTGGATTGGGGAAGAAAATGGGTCAGGCTGCAATACTGGACTGGAAAGAAAATTAAATGTGAGATAATTGGGAAAAAAAAGAGTGGTTTGTACCATATGTATTTCTGCTGCAAACTGAAGCTGTAAACTTTCTAGATGATCTGCACAAGATAAGCTTGCTTGAGTCTTTTGCACCAGCATCACAAGCTTGAGCTTTTATGTGCTGCGTAACTAAATCCCTGTTGTCATCCAGTTCACATGGAGTCAATGTGGGCATCCTCCAGTTTTGCCTTTGATAAACTTTGGTTTTATTTTCCTGACACTTCATTTCCTATTGATCCAAATTCTTAGAGTTGTTTGTTTGCTTTTTAAGATGCTTCTAAGGCCTGTTGCTTGCAGTGCAGTGCAGACAACAGTGTTGTCTAGCAGCACTGGAATGAGCCCTGTCAGAGCTTGGACTCCTGGCTGGAGTCTTTAATTACTCAGCCACCAGTTTAAATAAAATCCAGGGCAGCTTTGTATCTTGGAAGCTTCAAACCCTTTAAAAATTTGGCTGAAACCTGCCAAAACTTATGAGGAGGGTTGTGAATTCACACTTAAATTATCATATAAGAAATCTAAGAAGGTAATTTAACTTAAATACCTGACCTGATCCTGTGTTTGCATCCTAGTTATGCAGCAGTCTCTCTGGGTGTGTGTTTGCAGCTCATCTTTTCACCAAGGGAACTCCCTGCGGTGGCTCTTGTAGCCCGGCTTTTGCAGGCTGGTCCTGCGGTAACCATGCTGATTTATCTAACGTGGGCATCAGAATAGCGTCTTAGATTCTTCCTACTTCTTGTGTAAATGCTTTACAACATGGTTGCTACCTTTTTAGAAAGCCTGTTATGCAAGCAAACCACACCAATTTCCTTTGGCTCTGTTTAACTGTCATTTGGTGGGTAGCCGAGATGGGGAGTAGTAAATGCGCTTTCATTCTTGCTAAATTTCTGACCAACGAACCACATGAAAATTTGTAAAGCTGAAGATGGGGGAAAAACCCCTGTGTATTTCAGTCCCCTCGTTTGGTTACAGCTCTTAAGGCCTAAGGTTCCTTTATCACTTCCTTCTAGAAGGGTTTGTAACTGAATGAGCTATTCCCGTAAACTCAACTACAAGTGTATCACAAAATCTTGAAAATTAGAACAGATAGAAACTTGTTATTTCACATTGTTATGTATTTGTAAACTGGCTTCAGGCCTTTGAGTTAAAAGACTAACTGTTGAGTTGAACATACTGCTGGGTTGTATCAGGGGAAGATAAAAGTTGTTTTTACATGAAATGCAAACTTACAGACACAGTAGTATGAAACTCAGTAAGCCCACAGTGAATATACATTGGCTGGTTTTGTTTGTTTGTTTTACAGTCAAGGATTATATTATAAAGCAATTTATTTGTATCAGTGGCCCGTCACATCATGTAGGATCAACCTTTGTTTAGACAGGAAATATTTAAGGAATATACTTATTAAGGAAAGCTGCTGCAGACCTGAGCTTGCGCTCTGGCTGTATTATCTCTGCTGGCCAATAACCACATGTTTTATCTGGTATTCTTCCCAGTGCATGAACATGCCTAGTGACTAACACAAGACAAATAAATATAACAAGGGTTGGTACATTTGGCCAACTCGCAGAGTATAAGGATCTCATTATTTTTCCTACTTTGCTTTTTTTTTTTATTCCAAACTTACCTTTTTAATACAGCATTTCACCTTCACAGCCTCGGCAAGGTTCTTTCCCATTTCATCTGTGTGTTAGTATTTCTATGGGGATGGCTGTGTAGAATGATGAATTTGGCTTTTATTTTATTGATTTATTTTAGCAGTAGCTTTTTATTTGGATCTTTCAGGAAGTTCCATGGTTATTTTGTTGTTGTACATAAAAGGAAGGCTAAGGACCACACTCTACTGGGGAAAAAGGAAAAAAGAAAGAAGGATGTCAGAAATATACCACTTCTACTATCAATAAAACTTTAATTAACTAAATGCTCTGTCTGGCCTCTTGCCCATGTAGTAAATAAAAATCAGAGGGGCTCTCCTAAGTCATTATTACCTGTTACCAAAAATACGCTTCCATTTACATTTCCATCCTGCAGTGAAGCTGAAGAAAAATTGGCTAGCAAGTCTTTATATGCACAGAAATCTTGGTTATTCGGCTCGTGCTGTTCCCTGCATTTGTGTGTTTGCACTGGCGTCCTACAGAGTCACTTATAGGGTCCATATTTAAAATCACCTTTGTAAACATGAAGTATGGAACCCACAGCAGGGCTACTGTTGACTTTGCTCATGAGGTCTGCCCAGGGTTGTCTTGCTTTACCGCAATGCGTGTGATGCCCCTTGCAGAATTCCTTGGAGAGGAGAAGTCGTGTTCAGCAAAGCCTGTGCTGTGGCTGCTTCTGCACCGTTAACCTGGTTCCTGTTGATGTGAGGTCTTTCTGCAACCTCTGCCCAACATACTAAGGATTTAAACCATCTGAGTGGGTGTTGGGCTGCTGGGCTGCCAACGCAGATGGTGTCTTGTCTCGCCTCCCCCAGCAGGAATGAACCTCCCTACACCAAACCTGTGTGAGGTTTTTAGTAGTTCTCAACTTCAGCTGGAGGCTGGTACCAGCCTGTCCGGTTTTGCAGAGAGAATGAACCGGTGTCAGTGCTGCCTGAAAGTGGTTTTCCTTCGGGTGCAGTTACAGTGATGAGTCATGAGAAGGGAAACAATAATTCTGACTGCCTTCCTTTACTATTTGTTCCCAAATCTCCTGTTTTTTATCTCTAATTTTCAGGGTCAGCCAGTGAGGTTTAACCACAGATCCTAATGCTGAGCTGATTACACACAGATCTGCGGGTGCAATGTTAAGTTGTCAGGAGGGAGACTTGCCGTGCTGGTTGAGGTGAAGCGGCATCTTGTTAGGTACCCATCAGGCAGATGGAGTGTTACGATTTCCTTCCAGGGTTCTGCTGTCTGAGCTGGAGCTGTGGGAGTCCCCAGGTGCCATCCCATACAGCACGAGGGGACAGCATCTGCACTGGCAAAGCCCTGACACAGAATGTGAGCCGGGACTCCTGTTGGCTGCAGGTTTGCTGTGACTCCCCAGGTCATCCTCCTATGGGCCAGTGCTGGGGGACTCTGGGACCTCCTCTCCAAAGTGTCACACACATCACTTGCCGCAGGAACCTCTGGGACTGTGCTCAGGTTGCCCTTGCATGATGTGGGTTCTGGCAGCCAGGGATGAGCTCCAGGCAGCATCACCCACCACTGAGCCTGGCCTGAACTTGCTCCTTGCTTGGCCATTTCCCATAAATTGCAGACACTGTCAGAGAGTCTCCTGGATTAGCTTTTCATTGGCACTGTTTTTTGCAAAACTGCACTTTTAGTAGCTGCTTTTCACTACCCAAAAAATTATTTTGCTGTGAATCAGAACTGACTTATTATAAGTGCAGGTGGAATGTGACTCCCTAAGCCAGGGTGTCTCTGCCAGATCCCGAAAGCAGTTGAAGCTTATTGCACATAGGCTGTCCTGAGCTGCCTTACAGCTTCTCCTTGTCCCGTCCCTACGGATGGAGAGCTCTGGTGACCATGAGCTGGGATTCTCTGTTGACAGCCAGGATTTCCCAGCGCTGCTCCTTGGGGCACAGGAAAATCCATCATTTTCTTCCAGCCCATTTTTTTGATTTCCTGGTTCACCACTCAAGTTAAATTTCCTTTTAAGTGCTGTTTACGTTTGCAGCTTTAAATATGTGGGGAAGGCTTTCTCGTGGCAGGCTGTAATGTAGTGCCAGTAATTATTTCAGAGATGGCCTCTGCATTGCCTCTTGCCCTCTCATCTGTCATCAGCTGCCCCCTGTGTTTTGTGAAGTTGTTGCTTCACTGCTGACTGTGGCACAGCAAAGTGAGCTCATAAGGAGCTCAAATTACTGTTGAACCACTTCGGATCTGTTTAATGGAAACCTTCCTTCTCCAAACCCCTTTGCACTCATTTTACTTAAATCATAAAACTTCTTCTGTTTGAAGTTTATGAAAACAAACCAAAACCTTCTTCTGCATTAGTTACAAAACACTTTGCTTCCTTTCCCTGTTTTTGTTTCATACTATTTACTTAGCTGCTGCTGGAGTAGTGTATTGGGGTAAAAAGACACTCCTCCTTAGCCAAACAGTTTAAATTTTTCATAAAGGGAGATGTATAACCAAACTCATTGTGAAATGAGTTAAACGTCCATTCCAGCTCAAGCCTTAAAGAGGAAGCATGGATCATTTAAAAAGCCAGGAAAATTTGGATATGGTAGAGTATGGATGTGATAATACTTTTCAGCAGCTGTGGAAATAAAATGTCTGACTGGTTCTGGCATAAATTTATCACTTAGGGTGTATGCGTATGATCTCATGAGACAGTGAATTTGTGCAGCCACATGTAACGCTGAGCGATATGTGAGCCTGGACGCATATTTACAAAGTCCTGTGGTGTCTTCTCAATATTTTATTTTATTTTTTTTTTTCCAAAGATATGTTGGGATCTATTTTAGACATTGTTAAGTAAATTCTACATCTCCTTTTGTATTCTTGTTTGCTTTTTGGCTTGGTGTGCTACTGGCTAATCTGTTGGTGATGCTTAAGTTTAAAGGGACCTCAGTTGCACAGTCATTTCATATGGGAAGATAAAAAGGTAAAAATGTATATAGTGTTGAGTTTTTCTCTGAACTCCTTATGTTCCCTCTGTTTTTTTGAGATGCTATGATATGATCAAAGTTATTTTGGGACATTGTAAAAAGCTTTTTTAAAATGGTCAGCCATGCATTTAAGCAGGAAAAGCTTTGTTATCTGCCTTCAGAATTTCAGCAAAACCATGACCACCATGGAGTCATTTGGGTATGTTTTTTTCCAGCTGCTGTTTTTGACTTTTACAAGCAACTGTACTTCTCTTTTTAGAAAAAAACAAACTAGTAAGAAATAATAACATATTTTAGCCCTACAGACTTAGTTCTCTGTACACACTCAGTAAATGTTATTGAGATCAATGGCTTCCTGTGTTTTATTAGCATGCCAGTTTCAGCTGGTCCTCTAATCTCACATTTCTTTTTATAAGTATTTTGTAAGGAGAAGGGCCCAATTAAACCAGTTCAGGTTTCTCTGTTACAGGGCTGTTTTCCCTGCTCCCATCACGACCCGCCTGTCTCGCTGCCCGTCTGCTGCTTCACAAGGCTCTGGCACTTCTGCCTTTGCTCCTACACTCGTTATCTTTGTGACCATCTCTGCCTCCTGCTATTTTGATGTGTACACAAAAGTGCACAGTCCCATGTTTGCTTTTGTATTTTTTTTTAGCCAACACAGGCTGAGATTACAAGGTAGTTCCACCTCCCTGTGCACGACTGCTCTAGACACCGAAACCTCCCAGTCTGGAGCTGCGTGTCCCTTGTGTCCCCTCCACAGTTACTGACTCCTGTGCCAGCCCCTCAGAGCGGGGGTGGGAAAGGAGTGGGGAAAGCTGATGGCAGCTGCTGCAGGGTGACCAGGACAGCTTCTGCTATCTGATCCTGCAGCCAGGTGCTTTCTGTTGTTGCCAGTAAAGGTGAGGATGCAAGTTAAAAGGGGCCATCCTGCACCTGCAACAGCCATCACTGACTGCAGGTAGCTGGGCTGTAGCAGGAAGAAAGACTTTAGCAGCGTGCCTCTCGAAGGATCATTTTCTGCTTCTCCAGAGAAGAATAATGCAGGTCAGCAGCGCCTGAAGACTTTCTGCTGGGCTTAAGTCTGACTTAAATCTGATCCTGCTCTGGGTGCCTGGTGTGTGGTGAAGCAGCGCTGCTGAGGTCCTTACTGCTCTGCTGTTTCACTGGGAGCTCAACGAGGTATAGAAGCATCCACCACGTTTGTGCTTTTTTCTTATTGTACAAGTATCCTGCAAGTTTTGTGACACAGGAGTGAGTCTTGGTCAAGGTAAGGTCAGAGGAGTGTACTTTAGATCCTCTATTGGGGATGCAAGACTTTGACTGTAAATTCAAGATGAGCAAAGACCTGTTTCAGGATGGAATGCCCTATGATTTGAATTTGTCCGCTTTGAATCTGCTTTAAGTATTTTCTTGAATATATATATACTGGGATAGATCTTTAGGATTGTGTATATGGAAACAGTAGTTTAAACTGGATTAGAAATACAAAAAAAAAAAGAGGAAAAATCCTTTTTATAAATAAGTTTAAAATAAATGTGTAGTTTAGCCTTAGTGAAATATTCAGTCTAACTTAACCTCCCCTGCTCTCCTGATCTATGCACCTTAAGGTTTCCCTCCCTGCCCTGAACATTTGTGACCTGTTGAAATTTACTGGTGAGGGGGTTGGAACCAGGTTGGTTTTTTTTTTGAGAAATAAGAAAAATTTTACAGTAGTTTTTCTGTTGAATTCAGAGATATTTGCTTGATATTTATTTTTATTTTTATTCAATGAATTTAGTAACTAGTTATTTCAATTCACTAAGTAGTTATTCCAAAGCTGAAAATAGAGTCAAGAATATGACTGAGATAGAAACTAGTTCTAAAATCTGGAATCTGGACCAAAAATAATGAAATTGCTAACTTTAGATAATAATTCATTTTATAAATTTGATCTGTAAACAAAATGTTCCACTTTGTGCACAGCTTGCTTCAGGTCATTGTATCCAAGTAAATAAAATCAGTTTTGCTCTGGTTTATCTTACTCTGCCTTCGCTTATGTCTCTTAACGCAGCTTTGATAAGAATTACAGCTGAAAATGTGTTCACTTAGAGCATTAGAAGTGAGTCATTTTCCATGTGTAATAAAGAATTTGAGTAAGTTTCTGTTATATGCGACCAATTAGTGGTGTAATTTATCTGCCTCTTCAGCAAATAAAAGGCTCATGTTACAGCAGCCCTTCTGCAGAGAACAACTGAAAGGTAGAAAATGCTACAAATATTTAACAAACAAGATTTCTGCTTAAATAATTTTCGCTCTTGGTACCTGTACGTTTCTAGAATACAAATCAACACCAATGTTTTCTCCTCTGATGTGTCTTGTTCAGTCCTTTTTAGCCGAAGTGAAGAATGGAGGTGTGGGATGATTTTGAGCCTGTGTGTCCTTCGCACTTGATGTCAAACGTTGAAAACCACAGACTGCAAGCTTTGAATATGCAGAAGTTGCCCCTGGCTGTGCAAGAACATATTTAGATGTGCGGACCACAAAGAATCTTTTTGGTCTTTCCAAGATGAGCTACCTTGGTTAAAAACAAGTTTAAAAGTTGAAGCTTGCTACGATTTCTTTCTCAAATCTAACAGATGCCAGGATAAAGGGAATTAGTCATAAGAAGGAAGTCTTAAAACTGGTTTTTAATTAGTTTTCAAAGGTGAGGGTTATGTTGATCGTTTAAATCTTTGGATTTCTCACCACCACTGGAGTAAATGCAGTCTAGCATGAGGTCTGGCAAGATACATTCTGGTCTGTAAAAGGCCTTGTGCAAGTCAAACCAGATGTGCTTTGGGATTGTATTTAGCATCTGTGGCTGGTGATGGAGCAGTTAATGAGAGGAGATGACTTGTTCTCACCAGCACGGGATGGTTGTAGGTTCAGCTGATACGGACTCATTATTTATGCATGTTTTGGTGAGTCTGTCAACGCTGACTTGGAGAATGTAGGTCAGCTGTGCCAGTGAGGCTCTGGTTTCTGAAAGAAGATTGCCAGTCCTATCCCAGCGCCTCTTTCCAGTGCCCATTGGGCTTTTGGGGTGCCTGGTGTGCTTCATTAGCAGTCTGCTTCCTGGCTGCCTTTGACATCAGTCATCTGATAGTCATTTGCCCAAGGGCATCTCTGAGGGAAGCAGAAGTTTCCTTGGGTCTGTTCTTCCTGGTGTCAACTCTGATGGGCAAGAAAGGGACGTACTTCTGCACAGTCTCTTTTTGCAGTCCCTGTGACCCTCTCACCTGACTTTTTGGGTTGCTGGAGGAAAACATATGCTGCTTGGCGTGTTTGCTCCATATGTGCCAACTGCTCAAAGGAGGTGATTGTCCTGCTCTGCTCTGCTCTGTGCTGGTGTGGCCTCACCTGCAGCACTGTGTGCAGTTGTGGGTGCCACAGGATAAAAAAAAGATAGAAAGCTGCTAGAGAGTGTCCAGAAGAGGACTGTGAATTTGGTGAAGAGTTTAGAGGGGAAGCCGTATGAGGAGCAGCTGAAGTCACTTGGTTTGTTCAGCCTGGAGAAGAGAAGACTGAGGGGAGACCTCATGGTGGCTCCAGTTTCATCACAAGGGAGGAGGAGGCGCAGCCGCTGAGCTCTTCTCTTTAGTGACCAACGACAGAACCTGAGGGAATGGCAGGAAGATGTGCCGGGGAGGTTCAGGTTGGACATGAGGAAAAGGTTCTTCACCCAGAGGTGCTGGACACTGTAACAGGCTCCCCAGGGAGGTGTCACAGCCCCAAGCCTGACAGTGTTCAAGAAGAGACTGGACAACACCCTCAGACCCACGGTGTGAACTGTGGGGTTGTCCTGTGCAGGAACAGGAGTTGGACTTGATGATCCTTGTGGGTCCCTTCCAACTCAGAACATTCTGTGATATAAAGGAAATAGATATCAAGTACGTTACATCCTTCCGAAGCTGTGACAATTTCCCTACCACCTTTACTATTACTCTGAATATTTGATATCAACAAAATTACAGTAGATTAAATAACATTTTTCAATTCAAACCCGATGTGATAGCTGTAATTGTTGCCAGGTAGTATCTGAAGATATTTCTATCTAAACACAAAACCTAACCCATGAGAGAGAGAATAAGTGACTGCTGATGAGATTACAAAGCAAATTATTGACAAACAATGTTTTCTATCATGGAGACTGGGGAAGGAGGAAAGCAATTTATGCAAAAGGCATCAAAAGCAGCTTTGGTGTACATATTAATTATGGATGAAAATTTTTAGTTTAAATAATGGGTTTTATTATCTGAGTTAGGCTTTTATAGTTAAGGTATGGGAATAGACTATAGTTAAGGTAAGGGAATAGACTGAATTTGGGATAAATATTCTAAACGTAAGTGTTGGAAGCATTTAAATCAGCAGAAGGAAGAGGAACGGAGAGAAGTAGGAACCAATTGGCCTCTTTTTGTCTGTAAGACCCTGAGACTGGGATTTGTGTATCCAACTGAGGTTTTTCCTTTGAAGTGTTTTGAAGAGTAGTTAATAATACACATGCCTTCTTCTCTGAGAAGTCAGGTATCACTGACTAATTAACCAGGGTTATAAAATGAAAACACAATTTAACTTGCTTTGCAAATTAAAACAATGAAATATTTCAGCACCTGTAGCACCAATTTTCTGTTACATTGTTTCAAAATCAATGGGCTTTCACTGAAGATAAATGTTCTTCTGGTTTTACATGGTCCATACTTTATCTTTGTCCTTGAATTCTGTGTATGGCTGTTTTCTATGATGACATTTTTGTGAAGGACTTGTGCATGTTTCTGCTATTTCTCACATACATCCCTCCGTGCAGGCTTTGGATGGGGGAATGAAGCCACTTAATGTCTTGGTAAAGGGTTTTTTTCTGTCCGTAGGAATAAATCAGTCTTTTATTTTAGAAAACGTTTGCACAGTGATGGCACCTATTAAACATAAAATGCCTCTATGATATCCATTGAAAAGTATATCCATGAATAAAGAATGAGCCATGTGAATCAATACTATTACTTTTCATTCTCTGCTTTCTTAGGCTTGCCTGTTGCTATTCTCTTTATTAGCTTTCCATGGTGGTGGTGTTTTCTTTTCAAAAGAGGCAACACAGCCCTCTTATTCCCCATTGCTTTGTTTTTATCTGTAGCACACACTGTAATGCGAGAGGGAAGCTGGGACATGCAGGTAGTTTGTCTTTAAAATAGTCTTTTTATTGTAATTTTTTTATTCCCCCTCCTTGCTACTGCTTGTGTCTTTTGCCATATCAGCTCTGCCCTTTTATCTCTTGTATCATTTTATGGTATGTTGTGCATAGTTTGTGAACACAAATTGATGGCCTCTGAATCGGAGGCTAATACAGCATATTCCTGATTAGATGAGGTCTCTTGTCTCTCACATAGATTTTAAATAATCCAGAGCACTTTAAGTATAGTTTGAACAGTAAAACTTATTCTGTGTTAAATTCCGGGAGATTTTTGTAACAGCAGTTTTCATCAGGGTTATTAATTCAGGGTTGTTAACTTTCAGATGTTCACTAAGGCCACGTCATCTTCACTTCTCATCAGTGTTCTTTTACTGGTTTAATAAACCAGCATCATTACATCTTTGTCATGTCTGGACTTGTCTTTTCTGTGCAGAGGGTAGTTGCAATTTACTGTCTTAATTTCAAAATTTCCAAATGTTAAGTACAGTGGCTGGTGTTCATAGCAGCTGATAAACCTTGCCCAGAGGAAGGCTGGTTTGGTAACAGCAAAGGAACAAGGATAATAATGAGGGTCATGGTTTGGAGAAATGGATGGGTGTTAATGCAAAGCAAAGACTGAGTGTGTAATGGGCAGGTAGTGAGGGTAACCCTCCAGCTCTGACTTATGTTCACACCAATATTGTTCCCTTATTCTTTTTGTTATCACACAACTAGATTCTAATGTGATGCAGGTTTTTATCCTCCTTGTTAGCGTGAAGATGGTCCCAGCTCCTGGTAGTAATGAGCCCGTGGACTGTACAAAGTGGGGGAGGCTGCAATTCATTGCTGTGCCCGGCCTCATTTAGTGAAGCTTTTTGGGAGCGTGCAGCACTACTGTGTGTTTTGTGATGATGACAGAGCCTGTTACGTTTTAAATGTGTTTTCTTTCCAGAAGCATGACAGGGTTTTCACGCAGCTCGCTGCCGTGTTTAAGGTTCCATCACCATTTCCATTATAAAATCCTGGTTTCCTGTCATGGTGCTGTGCAGCAGCCCTGTGACAAAGTACTTAGCAGAAAAAGGTTTTGTGGGAATTATGAAATGAAAAAATAAATCAGCTTCTTTTATGTTCAGTAAAAATATTGGAAGGAAAAAAAGCCCACGTGTGCGTGATTAAAATGAACTTTTATGGAGTTTAAGAAGCCTGTCCCTTCTCACTGTGGGAATGCGGAGAAGCTGAAAGGTGGAGCGGGAGAGCACTTTTCAGTAGGTGAGGGCTGTGAAGGTCTTGGCATTGACCCAAAGGAGTAAACACGGATGTTATCACGGCCCCTGCAGCGAGCAGGGGTATGAACGACACTAATGTCATTCTGCTAGAATTAATTGTTCCAATTGCCCAGGTGCTGTGCCAGCCGCAGGCTGCAGAACTGCTTCCCTATATCGTCGTTTCTATTAAATGTGTTTGCTGATAAACAACTCAGGCTCTCTTTATTAGTCTTGGAGAGGTGTGTTCTGGTTGGTAATTGTCTCTAGCTTGGATGGGAAACTCTTGGGTCTCTGCTGGTGGCATATTTGTGACTTGTAATAGACTCTTTTCTGACCTTTGACCATGTGCTTTGCACAAATAGAAAAGGAAATTACTGGAACATCTGACCTTTGTAGGGGTCAGACTTTCATTTTTACTTTCTTGACTAAAGTTTTGTGAATTCTAAGTTAATCTGAGTTCCAGGGACATTTTGACCAGGCTGAAGCACTGTCTTGCCTTTCTTTTTCTTTTCCCAGTTTTTAAAAGTTTCATTTCCTCGATCTGTGAAGTTGTAATTCTAGATGGTGCATAAGGTTCCTTGCTCATACACACAGATCTAAACTCATAACAACTGGAGGCAGTTTGTGGTGTTCTATTAGCGGAAAAGGAAGCCTTGAGTTAATCAACTCATAGTAAATGAAATCTTAATGGTTGTATTGACAGACTTCTAGTACTGGCCTTGCGGACTGTCATAGCAATTCAGCAGCATGCAGTAATATTCACTTCCAAACTGAAAGTCCATTAAAAAAGCAGGGCTGTCTTTGCATGACTTAAGTTTTTAAATCATCTATATTAATTTCTAATTTCCTATTTTTAATGTGAATTAAATGAACAGTAGATTCAGAGCTAATAAAGCAAATTGCATGTCAGATTTTTAGAGTGAGAAGGGATCTTCTGGCATTAATGCTAAACAGGCTTATGTTTCATTCAGCTTACAGCTTTAGTCTGCCAATCAGACTTTGATTTTTCACATATTTTCTTAATAGTTTGTACATTTGGTGATTGCTTTTTGCAAGAATCACTGTAAAAAAACAATCAAGTAGAGGTGATTCACCAAGATCTGTTCTGATTATGAAGAAAGGCTATATCTATGTGTGACTATATGCATATGTACATATTTATCTGTATGTTTCTGTGTTTGCTTTAAAACAGCAGGCTTCAAGGCTTTAACCACATGCAGAATGTAATCACATTGTTTTTTCTTGGCCGTGTTTATGGAACATTTATGATCCTTTTAAGTCCACATGTGGATTTAAAAGGCAAATTAATAGAAGCAAGCAAGAGACACTTGGGATTATAAATTCCATATTCTTTGCCATAGTTAGGGATTGTCTTTTACCAATGATGGAAAATTCAAGAGTCCTCTGTTAGAGTTTAAATAGACAGGACTTGAAATTACTGAGCATCTAGAAATGTAGTAGATGGTGAAATGCAGAAGGGCTCAACTGAGACTTGCATGATCCCCCTTGAGTTTCCAGTTCTCTCTAATTTCTCATATCACTCTGGGCAAGCACCTTGATTTGTGTGTTATGGGGTGATTTCGTTTCCTTTCTCCCCATCTTACGCAATAAGGAGGTTTGATCTCAGCTCTGCAGAGTGCTGTGAAGGTAGATTGCACAGTGTTCAGACCAATGCAGGCTTCCACTCCTAACTTTAGCCCTGGACCACTGTGATAACCAGTCAGGTGGGGAGAAATGTCTGCAGAAGGTGACAAGATTTATGCACTTAAGAGCATATGAGGAGGTGACTGAGTTCAGGGAAGCTGTGGTGTTTTCTCTCTTTCTTTCCTACTGTTAAGAACTTTCTGTGTTCTGGTTGTTTCCCAGCAGTCAGGGAGTCGCTGCTCTTCAGTTGTTGCCTCTCTTTCTGCAGTTTGTTCCTGCAAGTCGCTTGAAAGACTGTTCTAAAAACAAAGCACATCTTCTGTATATATATTTCCATAGTGCTACCAACTATAACGACAAGTATTACAAGTTCCACTGTTGAGCCTGTTTTGTACGTGTGTCAAGGGGAACCATCCTGCAAGTGGACTACCTGTGGAGTGATGCTCCTCAGTGTGCAGCGCAAAGCCATTCAAAAAAGCTCTTAAAACTGGGAAAAACACCAGTGCCTAATGAGAAGTCTTGTGCTGACTGAAGCGTATATTTGGTCTGAATTTATTTAAATAACTGTGAGAACATGTGCTGCCAAAGCCACTTTTTTCAAGACCTAATTGCTTTTAAGTCTTGGGGAAAAAAAATCATCTTGTACATGCATGTCTACAGTTGTAAACATCTTTAAGACAAATGTAGATTAATGAAGTGTCTTGAGAGTGCTTGCCTATACATGCACTTAACCTAAATGGATGATGAACTGAATATATGAATGCTTCATTACAGAGAGACAGAGGCAAGTCTAAAGTTTTTAATTTGGATTAAGAAAGCTGGGACTGACTTTCATACGTGTCCAAATGGTGCTCGTGTGTCTCCTTGCTAGGAGTCTGCCGTGCATTTGCAGTCTGAGCTCATTGCTCTCCAACGGGAGCAGATGGGGATTCTTGAACTTGGCCCAAATTCCTAGAAAGTCACTGCACTGACGTTTTGTAAAGGTGTGAGAGCGAGTGGGAATTTGGATGGCAGAGGGTGTTGTGGCAGAGAACGCAACGAGGAACAAGCAGCAACACTTTGGTCAGTGCTGCCACGATGACTGTGAATATAAAATGTTTCACTGTGGTGGAATAAATCCTCCTTTCCCTTGCCATCTAGGTGCCATATCAAATGGATCTTCTTTGCTTGATTTTTCTTTTTTTTTTTTTTTTAAACACAGCCCCCCAATATAATTAGCTCATAATTACCATTCTTTATGGCACTTTAAAATTGGAATATCCCAATACTTGAGTCTTTTCCTCCTCCCTTCCCAGTTTGGATAGGACTTTTGACTGCCTTGCAGATACATTGACAAGGGTTATGAAGATGGCTGAGGGCCACATGTGAGTATTATTAATATTTCCTATTCCTCTCCCCCTGCACGTTCCTGCCTGTTTCCCTGTGGTCTCAGCATTGCTGCTCCGCTCTGGGGAAATCTGGAGGGAGCTCTCAAATCCCAAGTGATTTTGAACAGGAAAGTGACTTTGGCTCTCCTGCCTCTTCTTATTTAATGGAATGAGCAGAGATGAGTGTATGTGTATTATTGTAAATGAAATGGGGGGGGGGGGGGGGGGGGTGGAATTGGAGATGTTATATTTAGTAATAGTAATTTTAAAATTTCTCACATGGAAATGTGATTCTGCCCTTTTTAACAGGCTATTCTCACTTGCATGACAGACTGGTAATCCTGTTTATCCATGGATTTACTGATTGAGTTCTTTTTGCTTTAGGGGTTGGAGATTTTGTGAGCAATCTTACAAGCTGGTTAACTCTAATTTAAAACAAAGTGTTTAAGAGAACAGTGTGTCCTTCTGATGGAGTAACTTCTAAACACAAAATTCTCTCACTTCTTTCAAAACAATAAATACTCATACCAGGAAAGGTCTGGTAGCTTTCCTTTAAAATGTGTGGCTCCTGCCTCAGTGCCAGCAAGATTTTGTGTTAGATTGAAATCGCCATATTGTATCAGACTACAGTTGTCTGTTTATTAGATACCTACTTATGTGATGAGCTTTACAAAGGAAAGCTGATCACATCTTTTGTTCTAGGTAGCATTAGTTTAATATGTGGAGAACCCATTGTGTGTGTAAAATCATACACCAGTCTGAACCACTGCTTTGGAAATTATTTTCGGTTGGTTAACTTCAATTTTTTACCTTTTTTTTAAAAAAAAAAAAAAAAATTAAGTTTCAATTTATCATTTGAATATTCCAGCAAAAAATCAGATGTTAATTTATATGTTTTAAGTCTCTCGGACCAGATGAAGCTGTGTAACAGAAAACCAAAGCAGGAAAGGCAGTTATTGCTGGCAAGTGATTGGATGTGTGCTGTTTTTCAGTATCTAGAATAGTAAGAAAACTGGCAGATGTGTAGGCTGCAAACCTGGTATCTGTATAATGCAGGCTGTTGGAGTTATTGTCTGTAATACCATCTCTGATTAGCATGGACTAGTCTTGTGTGCACCTCTACAGTATACGAGCCATTTGCTGCTCTCCTCAATGTGCAGGTTTGTGTCAGCTTTTACTGAGACTCCTTCACTCTTTGTCTTCCTTTAGGACAAAATAGACACGACCGAAAATGGCTCATGTACAACCACCCTGCACACACTGAGCCGTGTCCTCAAAAAATTGTGTCACAGCTTCCAGGCTTCTCTGGCATTGGTGCAGCGCTGTGGTCCCCGCTTCTGCATGCCATATAAACCATATAAACCATGTGCAGCTTTTACCAGGCACCCGTTCAGCCCAAAGGCACTTCGGTCCCCTACAGAACGTGTTGCTGTTTGGTGCTGCTGTGTCAGCGGGGCGGTTTAGCCATACGATTGAAAGATATGCAAAGAAAAAGTGAAGGAATAAGTTCCCCTTTCAAGCTAAATGCTCAAGCAGCTACTTTGGAGCAGCACGCCTGTCAGTTCCTATAAAACTAGTTATCTGGATGTAATGGATAATCATATCCCTTGCTCTGGAATCTCTGTTCTTGTAAAGAGCAGACCTCAGCAGACATTTCTCATGCCTTTTACACCAGTTTTCAGTCCTGCCACATGTGTTTGTAGTGTGGTTTTCTTTTAAACCGTATGATACAGTTCCTATAGTGAGCCTTAACTTAATTCTTCTCTGACAAAGGTCCTCTTGTCTGTTTTACAAAGGCATGTGCTGACATCCACTCAGTTCTTTTCATCAAGTATTTGGCAGCGTAATTATGTATGAAGAGTCATTCAGACCATGCTGACTTAGACCTACTGAAAGATCTGGCCCAGGGTCTGCATTTCTGTCTGGGTTTTGATTTACTCAGTATCTGGAAGATACACACAAATGTTGGGGAGGGGAGAGGTAATAACCATCAGGATTAAAAATTTGCACTTGTTTCTTTATTTCACTCTTTACTGTCAGGGTTTTATTTAGCTTGCTATATGAAAATATAAATGGTAATCTGCACTTGCTGATATGCAGATTGTACAAAAGATTTAGAAGGGTGTGAAAACATTTCATTTGCTCAATGAATCTTCAGGTTTTTGGAAACTGCAAGGTTAATGGTTCGCTACTGAAAGCTTTATAATTGCTGTCCCTCTTGGACGGGCTCTGCCTCAAGGGATCGCTCAAATAAAGGAGCCCCTTGGATCCTGCCCATCTTGTTACTTCAACAACAAGTCAGGACCTAATAAGAGATCGCCTGGTATTTTTTTAGCCTCTTGTTGAACACAGGTTTCAGTAGCAGCTGGTGAGCTGTTTGACTTCCCTAAGTGTGTCCTGGCGGTCCCCAGGACAGCTGGCCACGGGTGTTTTGTCCAGGCTTCAGGTATTGTGTGAGGAATTCCTGCACCCCCACTCCTGCATACACTATATGGGATTCAGCTTATACAAGTTTCTATACAAATGTCATTGATACCTCGTTGTGTTTCTCCCTTTTCTTGAGATAATTTTGCAGTAGGTGTTACTGTCCATCTGTCTTGTTACCTTGTGAGCTGTCTTTGGCACAGAAAAACCCTGAGAGTTTAGCTGATCAGTGACCTGTTTTATTGTTGTCTGAGCTTTGCACATCTGCTACACGAGCCTTTTTTCTCTCCGTTGACACATAAACAGAACCAGGTGGATGTATTTGCGAAGTGGATGTAACATCTGAGTAGCTGGTTGAGAGCTGAGCCTGAATCACTGAATTTTTGGTATTCCCTGTCCAGCTTTGCTCTGGTCGCAGTTTGTATTTCACAGCAGCGCTGGGAATTGAAACTGGGGCTACCCTCTGACTTCTGAGCTGGTAAGCACACTCTGCATGAGATACAGCCACCTCTAGAGACACAGATACAGAAGCTGTAGGTACAGAAGAGCTCAGCATTATCCCAGCTTCTATATCCTTCTTTTCCTCCCTGCCTGGACTGTTCAAGGGACAAGTGACTGATGCACCAACTGAACAAACCTGAGGGACAGGGATGTGAAATTAAAGGCAAGGCTTCTGCAACCAAAATGAAGAAACGTCGCCATTTCCCACTTCCATCAGCTGGGACAGAGCTGGCTCTTGCGGCAACTGGTCGCTCCTTGTCGATGTGGAGCAGTTGTTTTTATTGCAGCTGCCAACTTGAGACCGGTTGGGTCTTTGGGAGGGTATGAGGGTGCAGGACACCTCCTGCTTCACTGGGACAACTGTGCTTGTTGCCTCTCAGAGAATAAGGGCAAGTGTGTTGGAGAAGAGCAGGAGAAGCCCTGTGAGCAGGCAGCTGTGAGAATTCGAGCCCTGGAATGGAAAGCTGCCAGCGCGGCTCCTGGACCACAATGGGTACAACAGCTCTAATCCAGGTCATGGGGAGACTCACGCATTTGTCACTGAAGAGGAACCCTGCCTGTCACTTGTACAGAAAAGAACAGCTACCACAGACTCTCCTTGTTCAGCACTTTAGCCTTTTCTTAGTGATGATGTGATTTGCTGAGGACTTCTAATCCCAAGGACCAAATTGTTCAGTTTCAGTTTTAATGTCATGTTTTATGGTTTTGAAGACGATGCTTTGCAGGTCTCCATCTCATTAATGCCCTTATTCAGAGTGATGATCTAAGCAAAAGGATTAATAATAGAATTTAACATTGCTGCTTTTGATTTGAGAATTTCATGAAGACTAGTGTCAAATTAAAATACTTAGTGTTTTGTGTGTCGCTCTTTGTAGTCTCAACTCTTTTTGTGACAAGTGACATTAATTTTCGTACCATTCTGGAAGAAAGAAATCGAATCTCTATTTCTAATTGCTGCTGGTTAGGAATGTGATATGTGTGTAATGCAGGATAGATTGATTAGAGTCATTATGACATGAAATGAAAATGTCAGACCACAAAAATAAGCAATAGAGGTGTTGCATTTTTTATTACACTTTTGCCTTGGGTTTTGCATAATTGAAAAAGTATCATACACACAAGAAATAACCTTGCCATGAAAAACAGAATATCAGAGAAGAAAAAAAGCCCTCTGAATTACTGGTATAAACTGAGTCCCAGGAGACTGAGTATGATTTGTCTGAAAAATAACATGCAAAGAAATATGGGGGGTGTGTGTGGAATAGAAGAAACATGTATTCTGGTTTAGAATCACAAGGAGACTGGGCTGCATCTTTTTACAAACACGAGAGTCTTTTCAGGCCTGTGGCAGAAGCAATGGAAACATTTCCAAACAGATCCTAGTGATGACCTGCCTGGAAGATGGGGAAGGAAAAAAATGTTCTTATTAGTGTGTTATTTTCTTTAAATAAGCTTCAGAGCTTTCTTATAAGAATAGATGCCTTGCTTTAATAATTTAAAACTTTTGCAAGACTAGGATCTGATGTCCAGACCCTTCTCTCTTTACCTTACTGTGGAAGCACCATCAGTAGCACTGTTAGTCCTGAATCCTTCTGTGCTGGTGAGAATCCAAGTACTATTTTTGCAAAATGGCACATTCAGTGGCTTTCCCTGCCAGCCTCCCCTTTCCTTCCTCCATAGACTCCATGTCTGGATTTGTGCCCCAGGGGGTTTTGGAGCCAGGGGAGCTGTGATGTGTCCTCTCCATGGGATGCTCCTCTGAGCCTGGGACTTTCTGGTGGGAAAACAGAGCTGAGGAGAAGTACAGGGTCCTGTGCTGTTCCAAGTGACTTTATCACAAACTTGTAAAAGCTGGGGGATGGAAAACACACTTGGGCAGAGCAAGGCTGGAGGGAATAGTGCTCTCTGGGAACAGTGGCCTCTTTGGCACGGCAGTGGGAGGGTAGAGCTGCTGCCCCTCAGTGCCTGTCATGGGGAGAATGGCCTCGATGAGAGCCTTGCAGATTTTCTCATGACCTCTGTGGTCTCCACCAGATGTGCTAAAAATATCTCCTGCAATGGAGATCTGTTGAACAGATTTTTTATTTCTTCTATGTTTGACTCTTGCTCTAAAATAAAATCATTAATCCCACCTGTTTATGTCTTCTGCTGTCTGTGCATTAGCAGAGACTCAGCTCTGATTCACATAGGAAAGAGCCAGTCAGTTTGATGTCTATATATTTATTAGCATTAAAGGCCAAGATGTGGAGCTTAAAACAAGATGAACAACTGGGTTTAAACCGCATCTTGTTTTGGACTGAGATCAAGAATAAAACATTTTGACGCAAAACCCTCCAAGGAAGGAGGAGGTGTCAGGGGCAGGTAGGTGAGCTACAGCTCGCCCTGGGGCAGGGTCGGGCTGAACAGCCTCTTGGAAGTTCCTTCCAGCCCAGTTTTCTGTGCTTCTGTAAAAATGAGATTACAATGGTTGTTAGCTGTGCAAATTGCTGGAGATAAATTGCTTTCATCAGGTTGTGAGTGTTTTATGGCTGTTTTCATCGCTTTAGTTGATGCAGTCTTGCAGGAGAAGCATTAGAGGTGCATTCATGCAGGTCTTCAGCAGCACTGTGTTGCATACCAAGGTTAACCGAGGCTGTTGCCCTTGCTAGCGCTTCTGCATGTGCAGCCCCATGGAGAACTGTAATATTAATAATTGTACGTGTTCCTTGAGTGAGTCAGATAAGCTGAAGAAGATTAATTGATTTCAGTAGACTGGTCCCAGTTTGTGCCAGCTGAGAGTCTAACCTGATGCTATTTATAGTATCGTTTCATCTGATTGTGTAATCTCAGTGTAAAAATTTGTAATGTCTCCAATGCACGGGGCTGAGTCTCCAAGTATATGTGTAATTTCTGAGCTCCTCGATTCTTGATACCCAACTTGACCTGCATATAAAGTGGCCTTGATTGAAGACTGCATATACTTAGGTATTAAAAACCAAACAAACAAAAAAACCCACACAGACAGACAACAACAAACAAACAACCCCCCTGCAAACTCCATGATCCCTCCCCACCCCCTAAAAACCTTTGGGGAAAAAATAAGAAGAAACAGCAACAACCACCACCCCCAAATCCAGACTGTATTGGGTTGAGCAGCTGGAAACAGAGTATTCTAAAACACCGTATTCAACTTTTCTACCTATTTAATAGTGGGAACTATCTCTTCCAATATATTTTTAAACAAGCGCTCTGGGAACACCAGTGAAAATGTTTCAAGTATTTCCTTACAGACCTATTTTCCTAGAATTTATTCTGAAACTCATCTTTGTTGAAAAACATCTCTGGGCCAGATTTATCCCTGGAGTAATTTTTCTTGATTTTTAATAGCATTGCAGGAAGCGTGAATTTCACTTGTGTATTAATTTATAACCCAGGAAACATGTACAGCTACAGTACATCTTTGCCCAGGGTATGGTACACAAGGGGAAAACATGCATGATTCTATCAGTACTTTGTTAATTTAATTATAACAACAGATGCAGCATTTAATCTATTTGACTTTTGTTATTGAGTTACTAAATCTTACTCAAAGAATATTTTTATTTTCTCCAGCTACAGCACTGAGTGAAAAGCCTCACAGCTTCTTGAAATGTTAAGCAGCTTTGCCACTTCCTCTCTCTCTGCATCAATAATCTAATATTTTTGCTGATAGCACTTTGTTTTGCAACTGGGAGATGTAAATCCGTCTGCCTTTCTGCTTGTGCCAACACCTATTTCCTCCTGTGTTCGCAGAAAGAAAAATGCCACAAAAGAGACCATCTTCCTCTTTTCTTCTTCTTCTTTTTATTCTCCTCTTCCCCCCCACCCCCCCTTTTTAGGCCAGAACATGCTCGAAGTTAATTTAAATACAGAGCTCTCTTGGAGCTGCGGTTTAGGCACATTTATGTTCAGTGGCATTTGGTATGTGTTTAAGAAAGCGCTTCCATTAAAGGCATTTCTCAAATTGGAAACCAGAGTAGTAAACTAGTAAGTGCTACTTGTGTTTGGTGGCCTGGAAATAACAGAAGTTTTTCCACTGGTATTTCCAGTGGTGCAGTTTATATTGCCTTCAAACAGAAATCGGTGCCTCTTGCTCAAGCAGGATGCGCAGAAATGAGATGTTTCCAGCTGTGCAAGCTGAGAATGGTGGTGGTACGTGGCCACATCTGTGGCCAGGGAGAGCAGGAATTCTGCTCGCGGGCTTCGGTTGATCACCTTCAAAAACATGTTTATCCCATCCCAAAATAACTGTGATCGTGGAGTCACAAAAGGGTTTGGGTTGGAAGGAACCTTTAAAGTTCATCTAGTCCAGCCCTGGTGCCGTGGGCAGGGATGTCTTTCACTAGACCAGGTTGCTCAAAGCCCGATCCAGCCTGACTTTGAACACTTCTAATGATAAGGCAGCCACAACTTCTCTGGGCAACCCATGCCAGTGTTGCAGCGCTCCACAGAATCACATTTCTTCCTTACATCTAATCTAAACCTGTCCTCTTTCAGTTCAAAACCGCTGGCGCTTGTCATGTTACTACAGACCCTGGTAAAAAGGCTTTGTCCATCCTTTAAGTATTGAAAGGTCTCCCCAGAACCTTCTCTTCTCCAGGCTGAACAACCCCAACTCTCTCAGCCTGTCCTCATAGGAGATGTCTTCAATCTTTCTGATAATTTTTGTGGTCTTCCTCTGGACCTGCTCTAACAAGTCATTTCCTGAAGGTGCTGTTCTCTTTTTCTCTGCAGAAGTCAAGATTGGCTTAGACCAACCCAAAGGAGCAGCTTAGCTTGGGTATGTGGCTTTTAGATGTCACTGTTTGATGAAGTGGACTTGTCCTACTTAGTGACTCTTTGTGTTGCACTCCTGCCTTGTTCCCAGTGCTAAATGGCCACTTCCAAGCCAGGAGCTGAGTTTGGCCAAGTTTGGGTGCTTGTGAGGAAGGGGGGAGGGATGTGCATCCTCTGAGCAGTCGATACTGGGGATCTGCTGGGCTGTGTAGTGAGTTGAACACTGGTGGTGTTGCACTGGCCTCTGTCATTCTACATACAGGAGTAAAAACAGTTTTTACTATACAGCATTTACTACGTAGTAAGTTCATGTGGTGATGGATAAGAAGTTCTGGCTCACTGGATTTCAGATGAAGATGACTCAGATATATTAGACTTGGTGACCCTGCTCTCTGTTCTTTTGAACAGTTTGGCTTCCAGGTGTGAAAGCCCTTTCCTGTCTCAAATTTTCCCAATCATTGGGACTTTCCCCAGTTGCACAGTGGTTTAGTCACCTTCCTGCATGGGGAGGAAGGGGATTTTTTCAACTGTATGTAGCAGGTAGAAGGAATTCTTCTTCAGTTTCCCTCTCACCGTAGATCACAGGAGCACATTGCTCTGGATCTTTAGGTGGCTGCTTTAGACTGGTGACGTTAATGGCACTTGCAGTCATTTTGTTATCTAGATAATTAATCCACAAGGTATTGCACATAATGCAGTGAATAATACAGGAAATGATTAAACTGAGTATTTTCCATGGTTTTACATGATATAGTACGTGAAGGGAAGTAACTGGCATACTGGAGATACTACACAAAGCAGTCGCAGGTTTGATTTGTTCAGTATTACTGCAGTTTATGAAATCTGGGCTGGAATTTCTAATGGTTTTGATTTTTGAAAGGACCTTTCCCACTGCTATTAAAAAGCAATTTGGGACTTTAGGCTCTCTGGACTTCTCATAACCCCAGTGCGGGAAGGCAAGTGTCTCTGGGAGCTGCTTGAGAGAGATGATGTTTGACATTAAGTGTTCAGCATAGCTGCTTTGATTTGTCCCCTGAATAACCACGCTAATGCTATAAGAAGCTTGCTTTCCTATTTTAGCTACAGAAGTCAAAGGCCTAAAGGTAGGTGACATGAATGCTTCTATAAATATGTATGTTTTAATCAAACTATTGTTTATAATTAGATAAAAATCATAATGGTATAAACAAGGGCTGGAGTGGGATACGTAAAAAGTTTTAAGCAACACAGAGAAAAGTGGTTGATGTCTTCAGCTTTTAGCTGAGGTCTGGAGTGAGATTAATAGAAGGTGTTTACAGCTGAACTACATGGATTCATCTGATGTAAAGAAGGGGAGAAGGAGATGTGAGAATTGGGATGAAAGTCTTGTTGGCTCGGTCTCCCATGTATCTGCCTTACTCATTTAACATACTGTCCCTTCCTGAATCTCATGTTGCCTGTTGAAGTCATGCAGCTGTCCCCTGGGAGTTTTTTTGAAAGGGATATTTAAAAGACACATTCAGAGGTTTTCTCTAAAATGGATGTCAGCACCCTCTAGCAATAGAAATACCCCCCCAGGGAGATGAAAGAACTCCTAAATCGTGCAGAAATCTCTTTTCCTTGCTAAGAACCTGTGCTGTAGCCTCTAAAAACTTTTCCATTTTGATTCTACTGGGAAGATGTAACAAATTTGTTAATCTCCCTACTGGTGAGAGTGGTACTTCTGATGGCGGACAGGCACATTTGCTCGCGCTCCAGTAAACCCACTGCTGCTGACTTGCAAAGTTCATCCATTGACTTCAAACTCTTAATGCTCTTATTGTCATTTTTTTAAATTACTGTGCGAATTTAACTAAACATTGTTTTCCTGGAAGCACCGGGTTTTCAATGGTAGTAAATGTTTATGTTGAATAGGAGCCATAGAAAAACACTGAGCACAGTAGGATGCAGATCAGAATTAATTTGCAGACATATACTTCCTGAATCAAAATCTGCACCCTCGTACAACCACAAAGACTTACTCCTTGTTCCGCCGGGCCCTGAGGTGTGTGTTTAATTAGGTGTGTTTGTGAGGGGAAAGTTGCTCTTGAAAGAGGGTGTTTAACCCGAAACTGTGGAGTTGTTAGCGATGGTGCCATGTTGGTGGACTCCCATGGAGGTGACTGTCTCCCTGCTCAAAGACACATAATATTGCATTTCATGCGAATTTGCAGCAAACAGGTTAGAAGTTCTGGCAAGGTGAAGTTTGGGGATGAAGTTAACATCTTTTTTTCCCTCTGGAAAATCTAAACTAAGCAGTTAGCTAAAACATGAGTGGGACGTGCACCTTTATGTGAAAGACAAGATGAAGATCCTGTCTCTCTGGAGGAACATGACATTGAATGAGCACAGTCAAAAGTAAAATTTCCAGAAGTTCTCCTATTTTATAAGCCCCAAAGCCCACTGGCTTCCAGGAACATGGTAATGGGTTCAAACTGGAACACAAGAGTTTCCACTTAAATTTGAGAAGAAACTTCTTCTCAGTGAGGGTGACAGAGCCTGGAACAGGCTGCCCAGGGGGGTTGTGGAGTCTCCTACTCTGGAGGCATTCAAACCCACCTGGACATGTTCCTGTGTAACCTCATCTGGGTGTTCCTGCTCCAGCAGGGGGATTGGACTGGATGATGTTTTGAGGTCCCTTCCAATCCCTGACATTCTGTGATTCTGTGAAGATTTAGGATAAAAGGTGGGGATGGTGATTCAGCCCTCCGTGTAGACTACAGGCTTGTGGAGCATAATCACTCTCTCAAGTGTGCGTGGACAGTGAAGTTGCTCAAATTTTGGTTCTAATTGCTGTTTGTAAAATAAATTTATAACTCTATTGAAACTCTAATAATAATGATTGAAATCTTGTCATTTTAGCCGTTTGCAACTCATTCCTCATTGCCTTCATATATCATGAAAGATGAAGGAGCTGGGATTTTGTTTCCTGACAGTGTCCTGAATAGATTTCACATTTCCACTTGCACTTCCTAGTCTGATCTTAATTGTTGTTGAGATTCTGAGTTTTCCTACAAGTTGTACTGCTTTATCTGTAGGGTTGAAGTGGTACGATTCTCTGCACTAGCTGATCATGGTTATGCTGGCACAGCTGTTCCCAGCTTGGAATAACTTTGATACTGATACAGACAGACCTGTGTGCTGATTTTCACTAGTCCATTGCACTGACAGAAGCTGCACAATCCCAGCTCACTGTGTCTGTCTTTTCTGGGGGTTTTGCTTCTTTGTAGGGGCTGTTGGCTCCTGTGGGTGCAACATGAGCTGATTGATGCTGTAGTTTCTCAAATATGACTGATTTGGGACTGGCTGGAGCAAGCTGTCATCTTCTGGTAAAGATCCTTAAGACAACACCATTCAAACCATGTCCCCATGTTCAAACGTTTCCCAGTTGCAGTTTGGTGCCGTGGGTACCTGTGATGCTGCTGCTCTCAGCGGTGCTGGAAAGGTGTGGGTGAGAGAACAAGAAGCTTTCATGACAGATCTGTGCAGGGGAAGGCCCCTGGGTGTGTTTTAATAGCGTGGTTGCTTTCAGAACCAAATGTGTTTCTAAACTGGAAATGGATCCTGTTGTCTGACAGTAAAAATGCCGCCTTTGTTGTGTTTCTGGGCAGCTCGCACTGGGATCAGTGCTGAAGCAGGTGTGGCAACATCCTCTGTGCAGACCGGCTGCTGGGTTCAGTGTAGTGGGTAGGAATCCTATGTTTACAACATCCTGTATCTCGATGATATGAAAAAACTGAAGGCTGACTTTTGAACATTCACATGTTGACTGACTGTTAACATTCTCTTGATGAAATGTGACTTACTGTGGGGGTTGGACTAGCTGACCTTTAAAGGTCCCTTCCAACCCGAAGTATTCTATGAACTATAGCAAACATTTGCTGTAATCTTAAACAATAATGTATATGGTAAACTCACATTCACGTAGTGGTTGAAGATGCGGTATTTACACCCTGCTGAGCGCTGTTGAGGAGTACATGCTGTTTTAAAGAGGACAGATTTTGATAAATGAGTCTCTGTCTTATTACTAACATGCTCGAGAAGAACGTGCTCTGTTCACCAGCGGGATCGGAAAAGCCCTCAGGCTCCCAGCTCTCATTCCAGCTTTGCAATGTGGATCTTCGTTTTATAGTCGTTTCTGAGAACACATTTACTAGTGCGGCTTACAAAAGCATGTGTTTAATGTGGCGTCTTTTGTTGTTGAGATGCTAAATCCATAGACAAAGAACAAAAAAGAAAACACTAGGGACTTTGTTAATAACTTGGGAAGGAAGAAATTCATAAAAATAGGGTTGGGGTGAATTGGGCCTCAGTCCTTGAGGCACAAGACTCATAAATCCTTGGTTCACAAGTATTATTAACTCTAACATATTTTCTAAATTTTATTCTGTGCATCTGTTAATCCGTAATCTTTTATCTTATTTTAAACATCATCAATTTCATTTTCTAAACTTTATTCAGCAAATTACTGGTTTGAATTTTGCCTCTTTATTCTAAAACCAGTGTTTATTCCATCGTAAAAAAGAGTGCTTAACATGAAATGGCTCCAGAACTTTTGACAGCACACTGCCTATAATAGAACAAAACATAGTGTTTTCGTAATTTATGATGTTTCTTAGTGATCTGCTCATCCAAAAAAAGTGTGTTTTGCTCTCTCAGCATTTGGTATCCGAAATGTTGTCTTGTGCTGACAACCACAGCCTGTTCCAGATGAATTTAGGCCTCAGCGACTTGCTCAGCATCACAAATCCAGCTTTTGGCAGAGCTGAGAACAGACTCTCTCTCTTCTGTCACAGCTCAGTTCCTCGGTGTAATTACGGGACAGTTTTCCTGCTGGGTGAATGAGCCTCTGTTGTGACCGAGCCCATTACAACAAACAGGTCCCACTTTTATATTTTGATGAATTCCCCTTGCTCAGTATTTTTTTGCAGTTTTAAACCATAATTCTTCAGTGAATCATGGCAAAACATGATTGTCTAATTAAAAAAAAAAAAAGGAAGAAGCAGATGTTAATTTTCTGCTTTGGCAGTCTGGAGTTCTCCACTACTTGTTAAACAAGCAGGTTGAGAAAGTGACTGTGTGTGAGATGATGGACAGGCTGTGATGGAACTTGAGCAACTTGGGTTGAGTGTTGTGGGAAGTTGGTTTGGTTTATTCAGATTTATGGGACTAGTAACAGGTGACGAATTTAGAGTAAAAGAAAAGGGCTTCCACCTCCTTTTATTTTTTAGAAATAGTGCTCACATGCAGAGCACCTTTCCTGTAGTGAGGAATCAAGTATGCCTGAGATGACTACAACAAGTACCAACTCCCCTTTCACCCTTGGACACCAAGACAGTTACAGAGAATCACAGACTGGTTGGGGTTGGAAGGGACCTCTGGAGATCATCCAGTCCAACCCACCTGCTAAAGCAGGTTCACCAGAGCAGATCACACAGGTATGTGTCCAGGTGGGTTTGAATGTCTCCAGAGAAGGAGACTCCACAACCTCTCTGGGCAGCCTGGGCCAGGGCTCTGGCACCTCAAAATAAAGAAGTTTCTCCTCATATTCAGATGGAACCTCCTGTGCTTCAGTCTGTGCCTGTTGCTCCTCATCCTGTCACAGGGCACCACTGAAAAGAGTCTGGTCCATCCTCTTGACACCTACCCCTGAGATATTTATAAACATTGATGAGATCCCCTCTCAGCTTCTCTTCTCCAGCTGAACAGCCCCAGCTCTGTCAATCTCTTCTCATAAGAAAGATGCTCCATACCCCTAATTGTCTTTGTAGCTCTGTAGTTCCTTTCCTAATAAGCCTATAACATCTTTGTAGGTAACACAGCCATGGAGAAAACTAGGAATTATTTCAGTGATAGGAGACACGAAAGGCATTGCTCGCTGGGATGTGATGTGGCATGATGTGGCATGATGTGTTCACTCTCCCATGTCTGTTTTTAGGAGTGTCTTCTGACCGCGAAACAGAGGTGTGCTTTTTAAAAAACATGGGGGGTTGTTGAAATTTTAATTACAATTTTTCTGTATTTGTTATTTTCAAAATAGCCCATTTAACTATTGAAGGAGAGCAGGAAGAGGACCACATAAACACCGCTTGCCTTTTTTTCCTTCCTTCTACAAACATCTGAGACAGTGCGATGATATCCTGCTGGAGACACTGTATGGTGACATTTTTAAGGAGCCCTTAACATGCAGTTTATTGCCCTCATATAAAGTTTGTTGGCCTGAAAGTTTCTTTGGTGTCAGGCCCAGCAGGTGCTGAGAGCCCCCGAGTTGCATGTTCAGCAGAGGAACAAAGAACAGGGCTGGCTTTGCTGTGAAGAGGTACAGCTGGCAATTCGCGGTCATGACTGCCCATCAATAGGTATTCATCGTATTAATTAAGCTGCTGCTGTTAAAACCGGAGCTAGGGGCAGCTTTTCAGCCTGTAAGCTGAGTCACCTGGGAAAGGGTTTTAATAAGAGGGCTCCATGGCTTGTGAGAAGGGTTTATTCAAACGCTTTTCTCTTCAAGGCTGACAGCACCCTCTTTCAGAGACACGGCTGCCTGGGTGTCTGTCTGCAAGTGACAAATGGCATTTTCTTCTCTGGAAGCTCTGTACAGTGATTTCTTGAACCTTGACTAGCAGGAGCCAAGTTGTGACCTAACTCTGCTTTTGTTCCTCAGCTGCAGGCACCTAACAACAAAAGACTTTCAGCCCCTTTCTTGGCTCTGCACGAGTCTTGTTTTGCAGCCCTTTGGTTTTTGGGTTCTTTAAGCTTTTTCTTTATTTTTAAGCCTGAAGAGACAAGAATGTGCATGTTTTATTTTCTTTTGGGAGACCATAGTGAATAAGCATGTGACTTTTTGGTTTGCAGGTGGTGCTTTCTAACAGTTTGGTGGAGATCCCTGTAGTGCCTCTTAGGACTACTGAGGGTTTTTTTAGCTTTTTCAGCTTAGGTACTTAAGACTTCTTTCAGTTCAAGTTTAAGTCCAGTTCTATTCTGCTTCTGTAGCACATAAAGAAAGTGACCAATCCTCTCAAAAGCCCTCGAGAAGGATGTGAGGAGCAGCGCTGAGCGGTCCTACGAACTCCGGTGGCACGGCCGGTCCCCTTCGTGAGCGCTGCTGAGGAAGGACAGTCTGAGACTTTCCTCCAGGTGGTCTGTTAAGCAGAAAGGTAACAATTGTAGGAAATTCCTTTTCTGCCACCAGCTCACAAGCTCAACAAACAATCCCTTTGTGGAGAGACTGGGATCATCCCTCTAGTTTCTTATTTTTTTCTTCGTTAACTGCTTGGAATTTGTTGAGCAGTTCCTTTCTGGAGGTATTAGGGAGTGGTGGTCTGTTTCTCCCTTCCTGAACTTCTTCAGACCTTTCTAAGAAACCGTCCTAGAAACAGTTTGGTCTCACCATACATGACTTAATTTGTTTTACCAGAGTCTTATCTAAAATCTCCCCTGTGCACATGCTAAGCTTGCATGACTACTTTTGGTTTAGGTGCTGACATTCAGGTTCTTCATTCGAGAGGGTCTAAAAGGCCAAAGGCAACTCGTGTGAACAACACTTGAAGATACTGTTAGATGGAGGTGTTTTTCTTTAGAAAACAACGCCCTTCCCTTCCATCTGAGAAGCAAGGCAGCTGTGTTACCTTTCGTGTGCAGTGTACTGACTGATACCGAGCCCTGCCCTGGTGTCAGAGCTTCATGATTTAGGTGGTTGCAGTAGCTGCTGGTTGTAGCTGCTCCTAGAGAACATGTAAAAAGTCACCAGCTTTGACAGATATGACCTGGTGCCAACATTTTTTCCGATTTTATTTTCCATTAATTCCTGTTTTCACATTTCTTCCATCAAACCATGAGAAGATGATGTTCCGCTAAATACCGTATACCGTGTCATGTTCTTTGCAGGGCTCCTGTTGATCACTGTTGCAGTTGAAAAGCCTCATGTCTACCAGGCTTGGCTGTCCTGAAGCCATCTGGTGTATGCCCGGCCTCCTGCAGCACACATTTCCAGGAGGTTTGTTCTGGCTGGTGTCCATTCTTACACCCACTTGTTCCTTTTAAACCCATTAGGGTTCAGGTTAAGGTCATGAGTAGGGTATGGAACAGCCTTCTCTTCAATTTCTTGCCCCACCTCTGATGAAGATCAGATCATCTTTACTGGTCTCTTTGTTTTTACCTTTTCCTTCCTTGCCTTTGTAGTTGTGTCTTTTTCACCTGAGTTGCAGTGAGGATCCATGTACCTAAAATACAGCTGCAAGTAATTGCAACAGGTCTGGGCAAGGAAGGGTGGCTCTTTGTGGACACTGTGCAGGCTGGAATGGGGATTTAGTTGCCTGAGCCAAGACTAACTCTTGAGGTGAAGGTTTTATTTGTTCCCTGTGAGTAAGCTGGGAGTGTGTTAGCGTGGAGCAGCGATACGTTTATTTTGTTTCCTTTTCTCCGTTTCTAAGAAAAGATAATCCTTGCGTTAAGAAATCACAGTAGAGGTTGGGTCCTTGCTCTGAACCATTTGCCACCAAAGAAAGAAGAATAAAGCAATCTCTACTAGTGAAGATTTTTTTTGTCTGTCTTTTTTTCCTTCTTAGGAAAGGGATTTCTTCTAGAAAACAAAGGGAACTTGAGTTGACTTTGCAGGTAATTGGTACAGATCTGCTCAGTCTGAAGAAGTGCTTAACTTTTATATAACTACCTATGAATGTATTTAGGGAGCTGGCAAGCTGCAGTGGTCTGTGTGTTTTTCATTATGTCACTGCTTTTAAATTAATTTAAAATGGGCTTCTTTCATGGGTGGTAGAACTCCTTTTGGGTTGTCATTCAGAAACACCCCTGATGAGGGTGGGGAGGTGTGACATGCAGCAGGTCGAGATGTGTCCTAACCCCAGGCAGGACACTGGTGTGCCCTGGGGAACATCTGGAGGTTCACCAGCCCTGTACACCCCGACTGGCAATGCTCTGAGATTGGGTAACTTATGCAGCGTGAGAAATACTTAGCTCACTTGGTCTCTTCTTTGCTACTGAATGCATAATTACATGATTAATGCAGAGATTTTAATCTTCAGCCCCCCTTGCAAACACTCAATAATTGCATTTAGAGATTTATATATTTGTAAAATTAGAAGGGTTAATTATGATCCTGTCAATTGGTCTCTCAGTGTAATTGACCCATTTCTGATTTGCTATCACAAATCTTTTACTAAATTAGCATTTTATTCCCCTTACTTTGAAAGTGTGTGCCTTATTTTAGGAGTTTTTTTCCTAGCCTCCATCTTTAGTCACTGAAACTTCTCAAACTATCATTGGGCTTGTTGTTTATAAGACAACAGGACTGGTCTTAATCTTCACTTTTAAAAAAGCAAATGGACTGAGCTTTTATTACAGCATTAACATAGGACATGTTCTCAAGTTCTTCAATGTTGTTTCTCTTCCATTTGCTTTTTAACATCCTATTTTCTATATAAATAAGAAAACCGTGTTTGCCATGACAATCATGTTTACAGGGGTACCAAGTAACCTGCCTCTTCTATTGCTCCAGAATTTTGTCGCTTATATCAAAGGTCATTTTACTTTTTTGGCTTATATCTGGCATAGCCTTCTGTCTGGTTAAATATTTACCAGGATCCTCCATTGTCATCCTCATCATCCAGAAGGGTGTTTCTGTTCAGAGAGTGTGACCTACACTCTTGTGTTTCTGGATCTTGCTTTGCTTCTCTGGGACACATGTTACTTTCTCACCTTGCTCACCAGATCTTAGCGAACAAAATACAGAACAAGTGCAGAAACAACCACCATCCATGTGTTTCCATCTTCCCTGGAAGAGTCTCGGTGAAGTCTTCTGAACTGGAGTTTTAAGAGTGCTCAAGATTCACCAATCTCCTTTTAACTACCTCAAATCACATGGCTTGAAATGGTTTTACTCCGAATTAATCAAAGGCTGCTGCCTACTCTGGGTTTCCCCTGTTTTCTGAGAAACATACCTCTTTAGTGTTGAACTTTTTACATTTGAGGAATTACTATCCTCTGAAGCTGACATTCCAGAAATAGTATGACTTACAAGTAAGACCTTAAATGGTGTGAGCTTTAGTTTGTTTGCTCTTCAAGTTTGGCGGTTTTGTATATAAACATGGATTTGGGTCAGTCTTCCCCCTTCCCCCCCTCCTTTTTCCTGCTGGGTTCCTGTCTGCAGGATGTCCTTTACCACTGGGTGACACTGTTTGATAGTTCTTAACGTTTGCAACAGTGAAGCCCTGAATAAACCATTCTCTTAGGCTTCTGATTTTGAATCAAGGCTTGATTTTCATAAAAAAGTCCCATATTTTCATTCAACCAAATGTGCCCCGATTTTTAATTAAGTGGTCCAGACTGACTGGTCTAGAACACTGATGATGCCCTATAGCTGCATGGGTTATAAACTGATCTTACTTTTCTAATCATAAAATCTCTTTAAAACGTGTATAATTTCAGAATCACATACGGATCACTGTTGACCCATGTGTAAATAAATTGCTACTTACCTTTTGGGATTAATTTGGTTGCAAACTGTGCTGTGGAGTGTGTTTCCTAGGAGGAATAATTTCGATGATCTTCTGAAAATCATGTTTACTGTGGTGTAATAATTACTTGTGTAGTGTATTGGTGGAAGCCAGATATATATTCAGTTGTGTGCATTTGCTAGTCATGATTTATTCCTTTCAAGTGAATGACATCAGAGGAGATGGAGGGGAGGGTGGGTGAATGATGTGCTGTTGTTCTGCGGGAAGAAAGCAATGTAATTTCTATGGGCCTTTTTGATTAGAGGTGTCCAGAACACCGGATCTTCTCCTTGCCATCAGAATGGTTTTCTGCATCCCCAACCCTCTCTAGGGATTTCAGTAATCACAAGGACCTGAGCAAAATGAGTATGGAGAATATAAAATCCTTAATGAACATGGAGGATTTTTGGGGAAGAGAAGTGATGTAAGATGCATAGTCTGCTTTATTTGCCACTAATCTTAGACTGGAACTGTGATGTTACAGTGGATTAAGCATAGACCGGGATTTAGGGAGGATGGTCGCTATTTGCAGTGTGTAAGTCTTCGTGCTGTATCTTTCTGTCTTCTCTGCCTGTATTAAAAATTAGATGCTAGGGAATGTGTTGCAGGGAAAGTCTATATCTAAGTTTTGCCCATGTCTGACAAAAAAGGGATCCAGTCTCTGCCTGGGGTGGTGAACAAAGGTCTCATCTCCTCCTTTTCTCCCGATGCTCTTACAGCCTCCCTTGCATGGAGACCTCTTGCAGTAGGAGTGGAAAGGCACATTCTTCTTCTCTGTTCTTCCGCCTCTAATTACACAGCTTCATTGATACCTCTGCAGCATTTTAACTGAGCAAGAGAACAAATGCAACTATTTAGAGAGAAGAAATGCCACTGTTTACACCTGGTACTTTCAGCCAGCAGCTTCATCGCAGATTTTGCAACCTGAGGGAAAATGAAGTTCCTGTTCACGGGGCCTGGTAATTTCAGCAGAAGGTGAGACTGTTCTTAAAGCTCCTTGTGTCTTTCTTGTCCAAGTAGACCAGAGACCAAGAGAGGACCAGCTGTTCTGTTCTCACCAGCATTGCTCTTCAGCCCCCAGCCTCTGAGGGGATCTGGGCTCTTCCCTTAGCACCCAAAACCTGACTGAACTTCAGAGCACAGAACAGAGACTGCCTGGTGGTGTTTAAATTGAACCAGACCCATAAGCAGCTCTTTGCATTTGAGAGAATTGTAAGAGCGTGAACACTGCCCCAAATCTTGCACTCTCTTTAGGTGTCGGTGCCAATGCAAACATCCTTATAAGGACCCTCTTTCTCCTGGTTTCTTATTTAGCGGGTGTTTTATCTGTGCTTGTTGACATTACACTTTCTGTAGTACTAAAGGGAAGAAAAGGAGCATTAACTGGATTTCCTTGAGAATTTGAGTGGTTTAGTTCATTTTAACACCCTCTAAAGTGACAACAGGGACAGCTTCAGTAGCCAGCAAGCCCCATATCCTTGACATCACTGAGATCACTTTGGGCTGCCACAGTCAATGAGTGAACCCTTATTTCTGAGAGAAGCCTATGTGGTCTGTCAGTCTTTAGACAGCCATGCAATTAATGAAGCTGTTAACTGGTGATACCCAGTGTAAGGAAGGTGCTGTGAGTTAAACAGTTCTGGCATAGCAGGGACAGAAGTTTTTCAGTCTTGCTACTTTGTTTTGTCTGCTGGGATCTGAATATTTTAAAGTGCATGACAAGGAGCAGCGAGATTGGCCTTGCAGAAGCTCATGGTGCTTTCTAAAAGTATTCTCTTGTATAAGTGTGAGCTGGGGCACAGAGGGATGAAAGAGCCTGCCTAAGATCAGTGAGGTAAGGCTGGAGCCAGACACACAACCCAGGTAACTGCCAAAAGGGTCAAAAAGTTCGATGGTCTTTATTTTATTTGAAGAATAGCAATATACTAAGTAATCTGGTAATAGGAGGATATTAAATGTGCAATCTGCATGGAACAGTAGATACATACTCCCCTAAATGTGTTTGATTTTGAGGCAGGTGAGGACAATCTCCTCTTTTGAAGCAAAACTCCTATAGCTGGGAAACAGCAGCCTTTTTGAACAAAGCACCAGGGGCTGGGAGGAATCGCAGCCTCCAGGTCCTCTCTGGTCCCCCCGCTCCCTGCAAAGCTCTCCCGCTGCGTTTTGCCACAATCCAAACCCCGTCATTGCTTCCAGCCACAAAAGACGGTGCAGATAAGAGCCAAACTCCTTAGACAGTGGCTATTTCGAGCACATTGGGTGGGAAGAGTGTTTTCTATTCTGTTTTCAGGGATTCTCGCTTTGAATTAAGGGGTGAATTGTGGGAAATTATTAATGATATCTATAATCAAGGATTAATCAGGTAAATCTCTCTAGTCAAGTGCCTCTTACTGCACTGCGAGCATGGAGATAAAAATGATAGCGGTGCTGCGCTTTCGTGTGCAAACAGCCCCGAGGTGGTGCCTGCAAAGCACATTCTGCATATTTAAGTAGCTCCTTTGCTTTCTACCCAAACTGGCCGTGCTGGTCTTGTAAGTCTGAGCAGAGACACGCTGAACAATTTATATTCCAATTCCTCTCCAAATAGGAAGAGGGGGAGTAAAAAGCTGTATTTCCTCTCAAAGAATGCCTCTGGGTTACTTGTAGCAAACCACAAGTCTACGCGGCAGTTTGAAGAGCTAAAAATGTTAAGTCTTAAAAAATAGCGTTTGATGGTTTACAGTACAGTTCAGAACAGATGTTGAAGCTTTTTTGAGAATTAAATCTTACTTTGGGAGGTATTCATTGCTTGAGCTCATGCTTCTGTTGAAGATATTAATTCAATAATTTATTAAGGCAAAAAGGAAATCACGTGAATGTAGCCTTAATGTAACTTTTGGATCCCGGACTAGTCTATTATTTTGATGTTCATCGGTATTTTTAGGCATTTATTTATTTGCGTTTTAAGGGGCCTCAACTCTGCTTCTGCTTTCACAGCTGGAAGTAGTTGTGGGAATCATTTGAACGGCGAAAACACCTTATATATGTATAATAATAAAAATATATGGTGTCTCACAGGAATTTTTATATTTGGATTCCATATGTAGAGGGCAATTTCTGGTATGAGGAATACCAGATAGAAAATAAATGCAATTCCCTGCATACCATATAAACCTGGGGCTTTTTTGGCATGAACTTCGCTCTGTTGTGGAAGCCATGAGAGCCCCAATGAAGCAAAAGCTCTGGCAGCTGCTGAACCTTGAACCTGATTTTAAGATCTGCCTCGAATCTGCTAAAAACACCGGTGCCTGTCTGCAGTTCTCTTTGCACGTGTGTTTCCAGTGTTAATACCAAGAAGGGACTTCTGCTGAAAAATCCCTCTATAGGTAGAATAAAAAATAAATAACATTGGAAGCAAACACATCTCCTCCAAATGTAGCCTGGGTGCTTCTCACACCCTCCGGTTCAGTTGTATCTGTTCAGTGTGATCAATTTGAAGGGTCTCTTCTCCATGAATTTACTTGTGCTCCAAAGAAGATAAATGAGGGAATTGCAGGTATGTGACCGCTTGGCCTTGGCTCTCCAAGAGTGAGGTACCAGTATGGTACAGCTTTATTGCTCTAAGAGTGTCTTTGTATCTGAAAACTAATATTAAACTTCTGTCTGGGTGGATACTTGAAGTTATTTTTATATAGAGACCTCGTTTAGTGGAAAATTTAAATTGCTTTGGCATTCTGTTTAAGGAGTTAAAATTCCTCTTCCGTGCCAGATCCCCGGTTTGTTCTTTCTGGATGAAAATCCATGTGTAGGTGAGAAGTCATGAACAAAATCTGAGTGTTGCTCAAATAGGACAAGGTAGGGTAGATGAATGCTTTTGTGCTGCTTGTGCAGCAGCAGCCGATTCAGCAAATGCACTGGGGGAGCACCTGCCAAATTAGTGCCTGTGTTAAACCTGAGCCAAGCTTAGCTAAAACATCCCCCAAATCCTTTGTTTTGGAGCAAGGTAACAGGGAAACACAGAAATTAATTGTGTATTCATAGTGATCATGTAATAGTAGATGGTTATAAAGAGCCTCTTAGATGCTCTTAAAGCAGCACATTCCTGCTAAGTGATTATTTGGATTATTCATGTCCCGCCATTGCACCTAGTGATGATATGAAAGCAGCTCTATGGTTGTGACTTCCGTGCTGATGAGCACTAGAGACTTGTGGAATTATTTAATTGTTATTGCTTGAACATTGATTGAACTTTGTTTAAGGATTTTTAAGGTATTTTGCCTGACTGGTTTATTGGAGTGAGCCTGAATCTCAGAATAAAGCTCTGGGGCTGCACTGCCCGCCCTGATCCTGCCCTCCGTTACCTGGTGATTCATTTGTGCCTCAGTTTCCTTTTTCCGTGAAACTCGCTGGTACTTTTGTAAATGTTGCTTTGAAAGGGCGTGGGTAGAAATCACACCACCTTAATTTATTGTTGGTGTCTAAAATTACATGGTGACTCTGCAGGACTGGGTTGGTGGCCTCGAGCCAAACATGAGGTTTGCAAAGGGTGTGAGAGGATTCACCGAGTGGGAACCGGGTGCCCTCTTTTGCTGGCTCCGGTTGGAAATCCTGCCTGAAATCACTTACAGCTTAATCACACACAGAAAGCGTCTGCAGTTCCCAGGGGAGTTTTATTCATTCAAGTTTGCTGCTAGTGGAGTTTGTGTTACGCTAGGAAACCACAGTTCCTGACCTCTGAGTTGAATACATGTTTTTAAAAACAGAGATGGGACAGAAGAAAGAAGATTAAATAGACTTCATTTTAAGGGCTTGCCAAAGGCAAATCTACGTGCTGCAAAATATTACATCAAACTTGCTGAGAAATTATTGAATCAAATTGTTTTTTCAGGGGCTTGTGTTAGAAAAATAGTACATTGTTTATGACAGACAGTTGTAGGGCAATTCGGAGTTTTTCTTCACCCTAGCAAACACAAGACTTGTCTTGAGAGAAGCAGCAGGTTATTTTTGGATGTACTTTAGTGGAGAGCTGTCTGTGATAAAACCTTGTAGAAGGCTCACAGCCCCATCGATGCAACAGGACTGAGGGACTGCAGAAAACCAAATATTTACAGAGCAGGTTTATTCTGGGTGAAGGCTGGATATGTAACATTTGAGTTGTTTTTGTTGTGATAAGTGTGATGTGAATGCTGAAAAGGTAGGAATTGTGTCCTTATTAAAAACAAAAACAACACAACCAAGCTATAGCTAGTTTGTTAAATATTTATGGTTAGGAGAATAGACTTCCACACGCTTTTTAGTAGCAGCATGGTGCGACATGGTGCGCATTAAGAAGTATGTTGTGTTCTGGATTTCTGAGGGGTTTGGGTTTTTTTTTATATGGCATGCAATTAAACAGTGAGGGAATTGCGATGTAAGATGAGCAAAGGGCCACCAAGATGGGCTGTGGCCAGGGTGTAGGTGCTGTGGTGGAGGCTGAGGGACCTGGTCTGGCCGAGCAGAGATAGGGCTGGGGGGACCTGAGAGCAGCCCCTGTGTGGAGGAGGAACTTACTGAGAGACAGAACCAGGCTCTGCATTGTGGTGCATGGCCAGAGGGCAAGAGGCAATGGGCATGAGTTGAAAGAAGGGGTTTGTATGGGTGTAAGGAAAAACTTCACCATGAAGAGAGATGAGCAGGGTGTCCCGGTCTGGGCAGCACAGGATAAAAAAAAAAAAAAAAGATAAAGAGCTGCTAGAGAGTGTCCAGAAGAGGCTACGAAGCTGGTGAAGTGTTTGGGGAAGAAGACTTATGAGGAGCAGCTAAAGTCACTCGGTTTGTTCAGCCTGAAGAAGAGGAGACTGAGGGGAGACCTCTTGGAGGCTACAGCTTCATCACAAGAGAGGAGGAGGGACAGGTGCTGAGCTCTTCTCTCTGGTGACCAGTGACAGAACCCAAGGGAATGGCAGGAAGATGTGCCAGGGGAGGTTCAGGTTGGACATGAGGAAAAGGTTCTTCACCCAGAGGGTGCTGGACACTGGAACAGGCTCCCCAGGGAGGTGTCACGGGCCCAAGCCTGACAGTGTTCAAGAAGAGACTGGACAACACCCTCGAACACACGGTGTGAACTGTGGGGTTGTCCTGTGCAGGGACAGGAGTTGAACTGGGGGTCCTGGTGGACAGCAGGATGACCATGAGCCAGCACTGGGCCCTTGTGGCCAGGAAGGCCAATGGTACCTGGGGTGGATTAGAAGGGGGGTGGTCAGTAGGTCAGAGAGGTTCTCCTGCTCCTCTACTCTGCCCTGGTGAGACCACACCTGGAATATTGTGTCCAGTTCTGGCCCCTCAGTTCCAGCAGGACAGGGAACTGCTGGAGAGAGTCCAGCGCAGGGCAACAAAGATGCTGAAGGGAGTGGAGCATCTCCCGTGTGAGGAAAGGCTGAGGGAGCTGGGACTCTTTAGCTTGGAGGAGACTGAGGGGTGATCTCATTAATGTTTTTAAATATGTAAAGAGTGAGTGTCACGAGGATGCAGCCAGGCTCTTCTTAGTGGCAACCAATGGTAGGACATGGGGCAGTGGGTACAAACTGGAACACAGGAGGTTCCATTTAAATTCGAGAAGAAAGTTCTTCATGGTGAGGGTAACAGAACTTTGGAACAGGCTGCCCAGGGAGGTTGTGGAGTGTCCTCTGGAGACATTCAAAACCCGCCTGGACACCTTCCTGTGTAACCTCATCTGGGTGTTCCTGCTCCGACGGGGGGATTGGACTGGATGATGTTTCGAGGTCCTTTGCAGTCCCTAACATTCTGTGATTCTGTGACGCAATGGTCCTCGTGGGTCCCTTCCAATTCAGGACATTCTATGATTCTATGGGTAAAGCCCTGAGCAACTTAGTCTGATCTTACAGCTGCTCCTGCTCTTAGCTGGAAGTTGAACTAGAAACTTTCCAAGTTTCTTCTGACCTTAATTTTCCAATGAACCTGTATATTTGGCACCTGTGGTGATAGCTGGTTGCTTGACTGAAGCAAGGGAGAGTCTAAGGGGTAATGGGTAATATTTTTATTGCATGATCAATGTCATTAAGAGGTTTATGTCATGTACAGCAATATACTTACATAGCTGTGAACTGTGGGCAATTTTTATATTAGTTCCAGAGATCCATGTGAGAACTAGCACCCCCACAGAGTTCAAAAACGTTACATATAAAATTGCCTTGAAAAACTAATGCAGGGACCACCCTGAGAGCGGCTCACACTGGTAAGCCATTTCTCATCGAATTTGCTCCGTACAAACTTGGTGTGTGAGATGTAGCACCAGTAAAACACAATTACATCATGCTTTCAAACAAAGAGGCTGAAAGGGCTGTTCAAGATCCATTGGACACATTCAAATCCAGAGTGGCTTCCCCGAATCTACTGAAAACTTAGTCTTAGTGTTTTGCTTCTTTGTCTCTAAGTGCATGTGCAAGCCGAGCATGGTGGTGGTTGTTCTGTTCAGTGTTCATGTACTGAAGAATTAGTGGAAATCTCTCCACTATATCAAATGGATTTTCAATCAGACCCTCTGAGCAACAATATGAGATTCCTAATGAAACAAAATAGTTTAGGGATTAATCTGAGGCTGAAGTTAGGTTTTGCAGCTCTGTGGCGTGAGAGGGAGGGAAGGGTTGGTAACAGCAGGATTTAAATTAAAGCGCGTATTCAGCTTTTACTGGAAAATATGGGGCCAATCGCAGGGATTCTCTTGATTTCTCATAGCCCCGTACCGTACGGTGTGCAGCACTCAGCTGTTCGGCCAGCCAGGCTAATGGATCTCTCTTGCCTTTTCTTTCATGTCGCATCAATTCACGTCTGTAGACCCACATGCTGTGAGATTAAAGTTTTGGGGTCTGTTTGAGGGGCCAGTGTTTCATCAAACTGATAATCGCAGTGCACCAGGTTCTGCCTGCAGGTTTCCACAGCAGCAAACGGAGGCAGAATTGCTCTGAATGTGCTTTGTTTTGGATGCTGAACTTTCGGTGACTGTGGCTTTTTAATGGGAGTATGAATGGCTACATATGCATTATTTGAAAATACAGCTTACTGGTCAGCTGATCAGTTGATTAAAAGTGTTGTGATTTGGTATATAGGTATGCTTTCTACAGCAGGATAGGAAAATGCCAGATTTCCAGATGGTGTAAATCATCAAGACTTCATTGCCTTCAGATCAGTCAACTTCTGTGGATTTTCACTGGGTGAAATATGGCCTTAAAGAAACAAGCTCACCCAACTTTTTCTTCCCTACCTTTCCACTCAACAATCTGACCTCTGTCCCAACAAATGCAGATCTGGCAATTTCCACATGGAAGCTTTTGCTCAGTACAGTTCAGGGCTTATCCACAGGAGGTGTTTTCCCTGTAGCTGACATGATACTGGTGGCAGAAAATGAGACTATATGGCTTTGGTACGCATTTATAGTATTTAATATAGACAGTATTTTAAATGTCTTTAGGGTCTCGGTATTGCTGATCTGGAAATGCTTCATCTGAGTAGGCTTATTAAAATCAATAGGGCTCTTCACACACTTAACCTAAATTATTTGTCTAATTGTTCTTAAAGTGGAAGGAATCTGTGTCTCCGAGTCAATGGATGGAGGCTCTTGGAGATGACATTGTTGTGAAATTGCCATTTATTTAAATAGATACTACTAATGTTTGCTCTGAGAGCCATTACTTAACACACACAAAATTAATCTGGGAAAAGCATAGCTTTTGCCAATGTAGTATGCTGCCTTGATGTTTTAATACATCTTTAAAAAGCCTTTCAATGTAGATTTACTGCAGCTTTTTCCCTATTTTACAGATACTGTGAATAAGGACACTGAACCCAAAGATCCATATCCCGTTCCAAGAAAGATTATGGCTGAACCAGACTACATAGATGATGACAATCCTGAATTAATTAGACCCCAGAAATTAATTAATCCTGTGAAATCATCCCGGAATCATCAAGATCTCCACAGAGAGCTGCTGATGAATCAGAAAAGGTAAGAGTCTAAAAATCACTTGTGCCACCTTCCCACCCCTAACACACAGCTTGAGTTTTAGCTTCATCGAAATGACATTTTATGCAAAACCCAGCAGATGCTTTTTGTTGATTCAGATCTTGTAGATGAAAGGTCTCTGGTTCTTGACCGTGGCATTTATTTCTGTTTGAATTCCAGTTGCTCTGCAAAAAGCGTGTTGTAAAAGACTTCTTGCTTCATTTTTATGAATACTCACAAAGGGTCATTTTCAGGGGGAAGCAGTTCAGTTCTCCCCTATCGCATTTTATATTGGTTACCTGGGCACTGTGATTTATCCTGAGCCCTTAACTTTATCAAATATTTGACAACATTTTTGCTATTACCAGCAGCATGATAAAAATCCGTGGGTTTTCACCATTCTCAGCGCACTGAGTTTATGGGACCACTTCTGAAGAAATCCTGTATTTTATTTCATACAAAACTGCTCTCTGCTTACTTGATCTTCCTTGCGATGCAGTGGGATAGTCCGGTGCCTGCGCCGCTGCTGCACAAGTGGTTCTTTGTATATTATGCAAATACTACGTCATTCTGGGATGGGATGCACAGCTGTTGCTCTATATATTGCTTTTAAAGATGCAAATAACTGGGACTTTATTTCATCAACTTCAGAGACACAAGCACTTGGCACAGAGATTGCTGAAGTTCTGTTATTCAGTCTCTTCAGCAACGGAGGACTCATTTAGGAAAACATATTGAGACAAAAGCCACCAGACCAGACACGGGAGGAGAAGCCACCAAGCTTGTTGAGGCTCCTCCATTTAAACAAACAGAACCTTCCCATGAATAAATTAGCGATTTGATGCACTGAAGCTGTCCAAAGTGGGCTTTCCAAAGGCAAAAGTGTGAGGATCCACAGAACAGAGGTGGAAGAAGAGTGTTTCAGAGTGCATTTGAGAATAAAGCTGCTGGTAGTGGCCATTCAGGTGCTTTGAGACGCAGCACCTTGATAAAGGAGAGGAGGAAGCTGTTGCTTTGGCTATTCCAGCACAACTAGATTTGTCTATTTATCAAGGAGAGTCATGTTATGAAAGATGAGAGTTTCTTTTATTTTCCTTTTTTTCTCCCCCCTTTAAAAGGGAGAAGGGGTCTTTTCTATATGTAATGGCAAAATCCTCCCAAATGCTAGCCTTAGATACTTAATTCTAAATGAATTGCACGCACAATACAGATTTTCTTTAGTGAGGAAGAAGCAGGAATGTTTTACGGAATGCTGACTGAATTGGAAGAAACTGGCCTAAATAGGTGTTTGTCCTATTTTTTGTTAATGGGATTAAACATCAAAGTCAGTTCCTGGCACCAAGAAGTTTAGTCATTGAAAGAAAGATAGTTGAAGTTTCCTGACTTATGATCTTATTCTAAAGGATGTGGAGGCTGCAATAAATTAAGGCTATTTTTTTTTTCTTTTAAGTTTATGAAAGCATAAAGCACTTCTAAATAGTATGGAGTTCTTTTCTTCTAGGAGAATATCCTATTACACAGAGGAGTTGTGCAGCCCTCAATACTCACTCTCATTGTGATTTTGATTAGCTGCAGCTGTTAATTTTAGATTCTTATTTATTGGTGCAGAAATGAAATACTTGGAAGGTTTTCACCAGCAGAAAAAGTGGTATTTTTGAAAAGAGGGTTAGTCTTCTGTGCTTCGTGCCACTGTACTACCTCTGATATGAGGCTTTTCGGTAATGTAGATATTAGGCTTGTATTCTGCTTTGTTGCTATGAATTGCCGTACATATGGAGGAACTTCAGGGCTTTTACAGAAGTCTGTATAACATGTACCTTACTTTTTTGTGATGACTCAGTGTAGGCACCAGCAGCTTCATTTTTGGACCAGTCAGGTCTGAAGAGCCATTTCTGTGTCTTAGAAGATATTAGCCCATGCTGGTCAGATCATTCTCCATGTGAGCAGCATCTCTTGGGTCTTGAACTGACATAGTTATTTCTTAAACTTGCAGAAGTGGTATTAATAATTGCTTTGGGCAAACAAAGATCCAGGTGGTGGTACCTCAAGGCACCTGATCACTTACAGAATCATAGAATCATTTTGGTTGGAAAAAGACCTTTAAGGTCAAGTCCAACCATAACCTCACACTGCCAAGTCCAGCCCTAAACCACATCCTTAAGAGCCTCATCTACGTGTCTTTCAAACCCCTCCAGGGATGGTGACTCCACCACTTTCCTGGGCAGCCTGTTCCAATGCCTGACAACCCTTGCTGTGAGGAAATTTTTCTTAATATCCAATCTAAACCTCCCCTTATTCTTAAACTGGCTTTATATACTAGGATTCAACCTCAGCTCTGCAGAGTATTGGTCCTGTCCATTCTGGAGGTTTTAACCCTACCAGCTCTAACTTGTTGCACCCTTTGCTTACTCTATATCAAAACTTTAGGCAGAACAAGGAGGTGATACAAGCCTCTCAGTCCGTCCAGTAGCCACCCATTTGTTGCTTTTCCATACATGGGGAGAGTGAAAATAGGATTGATGTTACAGTTGTTCTGCTACAGATCTGGCCACCAACCCCACTTGATTAGCCTGAGAGGTTGTATTTACTTCTATGTCTGTGGGTCCCCTTTGTTGCAGCTACAGCACATCCAAATCATTCTTGTACCTCTGCTTTGTTATGTGCAAACTTATTTAAAAAAATCAGGAACAAGTAATGTTGCTTAGCAGCTTGCCTCTGGTACATGGCTATCTTGATTGCTAATTGCCAGCACACAAGTTTCCATTGATTCAGCTCTCACTGAACCAGTACTAGTAATAAAAAAATCACTCCAGCTTTCCTCTGCCTGATTTAAGCTTCATGTGTTAAAATGTAATTAAAATAGCATGAAACATTAAATATTAACACAGTCTTGTAGCTTCTGTTGCATTCAGACCATGAGATCTATTATGAGAAATAGGGAACACATTTGGTGTTGCTAAATATTTGATTTTGCTGTCAGGGTATGTACAGGGACAGAGTGTTGCATAATATATGGAGTCATTCATAGATGTCACCATAAAATGGCATTTTAATGTATTATTGGATGCACTGTCACATATGCATATTCTAGAAGAATTAAGCAACCACAGATACCTGGGGAAGGGTAAAAAGGGTAAAAATACACTTTCTGAAAACTTATTCAGGTTATTGAATTTCTTAAAGTTGAAATAAAAAATGGTCGATGGTAAACTTAATGCTGGATGTTTTCACATAACGGTCTTCACAGACGACAATAACAAACACAAATTTCAGATCTTTCTGGTCAGACTTAAGTGATACTAATATCTGAATAATTGGGAGAGCTTTGAATCTTAGAAGAAATTTTGAAAACGTCCTGTCGTAACAGAGATAAAAGAAATAGCTGAAATCACACAAATAAATAGGAGTGAGTGTGTGTGTGTGCCTGTATAAATAAAGCCGTGCATCTTCCCAAGGTCTGAGCTTTCTCAATTTGTGCTGAACAGACCTGAAACATTCAGTTGATGTAGTAGCTAAAACCTTGCAAGAGGAAGAATCCTCCAGCCTTTGTCTGGTCTCCAAGGTGACTGCAACCTTTTTATTCTGGATTTTTGTTGTCTTAGCCTCTTTGTGATTTGGAGTCTAGCCTCTCACTGGAAACAGCTTTGCAGCCAGGCGTGGGTAAACCTGCCACATGTTGGATGAGGGACAGAATCCACAATTTCCAGGACCAACCTGAGAAGATCCAAAGGGAGGTCACTTCTTGTTCTGTCCCTGCAAACTTCGACAGCATCATACCCTGTCTGAACACAATCTCTCCGGATTATCAGCCAGCAAGGGAATTCTTTTTGTCCAAAGTTTGTTTCTAGCTCTGCTGGAGTCTTGATTTGTGATCGTTTATTTAATCCATTCTTATGGAATTGAGAGAATAGAGGGAAGACTAAAGATGAAAGTCAAAATAGTGAATTATACAGGAGAAACTCTAACATGTATGTTAAAAGGGAGTATCCTCAGTAATAATATGGCTTACATTCTAGTTTAGGGTTTTGGTTAGTAACCAGGCAAATGTCTGCACGTTTTTTTTTTTTAATTGAATATTTATATTCCAATGTATCTATATAGGCAACTGCTTGACATTAGAAAACCTGCCTATAAATCTGTGTGAATTTCTGCTAATTAAAACTGATCTTTCTTCCCTGTTTCTCCCCCTCCCCACATTCCTTCCATTGAATTTGAAGGGGTCTTGCACCTCAGAACAAACCAGAGCTACAGAAGGTGATGGAGAAAAGGAAACGAGATCAAGTTATTAAACAACAAAAAGAAGAGGAGGCACAAAAGAAGAAATCGGACCTGGAAATAGAGCTACTGAAACGGCAGCAGAAACTGGAGCAGGTAATATGGGGAATAACAACACCACCTTCACACACCTGCGTCTGAGCTGCTCACCCAGTGCTCCCTTTATAGGCAGGAAAGAAGCAATAGCCGATTTTTGGCACATTTCCTCTGATCAAATGCAGATATATTTTTTTTTAGGATGAGTCAAATCACACTCTACAACTGCCTGTTTGTTGTCACAGTGCAGGAACCGCATATGGTGTCTGCCTTACGTAAGAAACTATAGAAGACTTTAAAAAGGTCTTTTATAGCTTTAAAATATATGAGCCTATTGGTGTTTTCACGTGAAGGATCCTCAGACCCCGAGCATGGAAATGATGTGGGGCTGGAGTTTGTGGCACAGAACCCGCCAAATGTCTTTGTGCCTCTGAAGGCACTTCGTGAACCTGCGATGAAATATTAATAGTTCTCCAGCAAAACACCTCAGTAAAGAAGTCACAGTGCATCAAGTATTGCATTTATCTCTAAATTAATAAATGGCTTAAAACAGTATCTCGTGTTTTTCTCAATGGAAATCAGTTAAGCCAAATAATTACTCTGTTGAAAATGAGGTGTAATCCAACAATTTTTTAGGTTTAGGGGGTTTTGTTATAGTTTCTTTTAAATTAGGCTTAGAAATACTTTTGGAGGGAGAATGCTATTCTGTTTTTAAGTGTATCATCCTGTCACTTTTCCTTTCTGCTCCTGAGGGCCCAGCTTCAAATGGTTCAGCTTGTGGGAAGATTTGATTTGAAACGGAGCCATCCGAGGGCATATGTAGAATAGAAAATTCTGTTACAAGAGGAAAAACCTACCCATTGCAAACAATTTTGTGACTTTGTAAACATTGTAGGAATGGCATTAATTGACAGCATGACTCATGGAGAAATGTTGTCATGATTTACTGTAACAAGATGTGTCCTTTGTCCGTGAACCAGAGACAAAAGAAAGATTATTTAGGTGAGGCGTACGTGGTCCCCATTAATCATTGAGACCTTGGTCTGTTAAAAAAAACCCACAAAGCTCCTTTCAAGAGTTTTCTAAAGGGCTGTTTCTTCCTTTGTGCCTTCACTGAGGGTTGTCAAACAATCCATGTTCTGTGCGGCATGTAGGACACATTCTATATGGGCACTGTATGGCCTGGCCCCGCCGCGCAGGGTGTCTGACCTCACATGGGAATTTCAAGCGTCTGCATGGGCAGAAGCTCCAACAGGGTTAAAAATATCAGCAAATGGGCTCTCAAAAATGAACAACTAAAGGCTAAGGAGGTTTCTTTTTATTTTTTAAATCACTTTTTGTGATAGACAAAACAGATACACCAAAAGAGGCTCAAGTTAGATACAGAAATCCATACCTAGACACTCAGAAATAGATTTGGCAAGTATGCTAAGTAGTAGCTGTTTGCATGTCCTCTCCCACAAGGCACATTTATCTGTGCCCTGTTGTAGAAACCAGAGAAGAGGTTTATGGTTGGCTCTTTAATGAGGATGTCCAAGCATTTCTTCAAAAATCTTGTTCTTCTATTGGGCTTGTAGAGTTTTTGTCCATCTGGCAAAGGTGGACATCTGGAACAAGCTAGAGCCAAGGATTTGGAAAGATTTATTGTTTGTGAGAACAGATACTCCCAAAGAAATTCAACTTTATCTTTTCCATGTGAGAAAGGAAGCAATTTAAAGAGTTTTGCATGGCCATTTCTTTAAACCTTTATTTTTTTTTGTCTTGCATTTCAATGATCTGACTTACACATTTTTTTCTTTACATGTGATTCTCTTTTAAGCTGGAACTAGAGCAACAGAAGATACAGGAAGAGCAGGAAAATGCACCTGAATTTGTCAAAGTCAAGGGCAACCTGAGGAGGACGGTCCAGGACGCTACAGAAGCACCAGACTCCTAGAGCCGGTGCCCGCTAAGACTTGCAGCTTTCCTGCAGAGAGAGGCTTTTGCAGCTTGTCTCAGATTTGCCCCTCAAGAGGGAAAATAACAGCATCCAGCTGACACTTACTGAAGATGAGTTTTTGAATTTCTGAGGTGCGTGGGTTAAAAAGACAAGTACCATAAACAGATTGACTTGCCAAATGCAGTCCTGAGATCGCTGGATAAGGAGTCTGTCTGTCAGTTCAGTGTCAGGGACCAGCCGCATGTGCTTACTCAGAGATTTTAACCAGGGACACTAGAGGAACTCCTTCAGCGTTGCACTGCTTTATCTCTTGTGATCCTAGTGTAGTGGAGATAACACAGATTATATTTTGCTTTAAAACAGAACAAAATTTCTCCTGTGATTTCTGAAGAAGCTTTGCTGTGCAGGTAAATTTCCTCCATCTAGGCCTACAGCTTGTGCATATTACACAATAATTTGTGCTTACTTGGATTTTTTTACCAAATCTGGGAGGATACAAGGTATGTTGATCACTGCTGCCCATCCCCACTAGGATAGACAGGTGTGAGCAAACTGAGAATACTTAAACTTCACCAGCAATGAACAGTCAAGCAGCCTTAAAGCCTCATTCTCCCTGTTTTACATATAGAATTTGGGCTATGGAAAGAGCAGAAACACGATCCTCTCACCAGAGAGAACCCAGAAGCTGATTTGTCTCTGTCTGTAAACTTACAACCTTATGAACAGGCCTGTGCAGTGCTACCTGTGAATTTACCTCTGTCTCTTAATGCAAAATGACCTGTCTTCTACTTCTTTGTGTTTTGAAACCCTCCTTCCTTTACTGTTGTGGCCTTTCTTCTCTGAGGACGTGCTGATCTGCTTGCAGTGCTAACACATTACTTGGGAGTGTTTAAACTCACTTGCTGGAACTGAAACAGGAATCTCATCTGCTATCAGTTCCTTGCAGGAACTTGCTGTGGTTCCTGCAACAGAGCAGTGTTTAAGCCAGACCAAACTGATCATTGAGATCTGCTGAAATGGATCTTTTTCCCTAAAGTGAGGCATAATATGAAATTCATTTCATCCTGTCCTTCCTTTAGCCTCAAGAAAGGAGGGAAGTGTGTTACCACTGAATCTTAGGGTCCCATTCTGTCACCTTTTGCCTTTCCACGAGTTGCCCCTGCGACTTGCCATTAAATAGAATATTGCTCAGCTTGCACGGGGATGACAGAATCTGATCCTTTATGCTTATGACTACTAGTTATCCAGGGAAGCCTGGGATGAGGAGAGGGGAACAGATTACTCATGTAGGATTCCAGGACTGGATTCTTACCTGGTGTGAATGGGTGCAGATATCTTATTTTCAGAAGCTGGGGAGAAATCCTGATCTTCCTTGGCCAGCACAGCCCCAGCTCTAACTGAAGCTGTGTTCACCCATATCAGCTGAGGATCTGATCCCTAGTCTTTGCCTTAGGTTGCTAAACAAAACTATTTCTACGTTGTAATTATATTGGACATAGCTGTTCAAAACCACTTCTTATTAATATCAACAGTGGCATGTTTGTATTGTAAAGGTGGTGGGGGAGGGTTTGTTGGTTTGTTTTTTAGTTGCTTCTGCCTTTCCTGTAAGTATTGGATGTTTTAAATACAATTTCAGCATAGCGCTCGGGACAAAGTGGTCACAATTAGAAATGTTTCCTAGATACAGACTTCAATTTGTCAAGATTCAGGCATTTTTCATGAGGACATAATCAGATCGAGAGTAGATTGAATTGTGATAAGTGTATTGCCATTGATTTGGACTTGCAGTGTGACTGACGTCTGGAAGATTAAATGTGAAGATGGTCTACCAGACTCTTCAGATTATGGACATATGAAAGACAAAGGCCAAACGTAGGACACTTCCATGTGTTTTCTCAACAAAGGAGCACCCTGAGTGCTGCAGGTTCTTCCCTCTCTCCTTCCCTTCTTCTGGAAGGAGAGGATCTTCCTTTCTGGCAGCAAATTATTCAAACACTTGCACTGATTTTGTTTTATCTCATTGAGAGAGCACTATGTATGAGCCTTCCACACCATGCTCGTGTTTTATCTGAGCTGCTCCCAGCCTAACAAACTTGACGCTGTCGGTTTCCACTCTACAATTAACCTTCTACTCAGTGTGGAAATGTGTAGAAATTGGTGAGGAAACCATTCTCTGGCTTGAGCAGACCATTTCTTCTCAGCCATTTCCCCGTGGTGAATGTGGCCAGTGCAGCCAAGTTGGCGTAATCCAAAAGGCACGGGAGGCGGTGGGGGATGAGGACCTCTCTTTGGCTTCAGTGGGTGTTGGGTTGGGCTCTCCAAGGCTGAAGACCTTCTGCTTTCTCTCCATGCCAGCTTGTGATTCAGGGTAGAGCTCATTCTGAAACACAGGAGGCCAGAAAACTCCCTTGTACATACGGTGTGAAGTAGGTTTTTGTTTCCAGTTGGAATTAATTCTCTGTGTGAACAGATCATCAACGTGTGTGTTAGAACATCTTGCAATTCCACTGCCCCTTTAGTCTAGCAATTCCAGCCACCTTTTTTGTTGATTTGACGGGCAAAAGCTTGTCTTTTAAGTCAGGATTGGGCTAGAATGGGCAATGCTTAAATGGGTGGTCAGCTCGTCACGCCACAAGTGTCCCGTGCGGCTACTCAAGTAAGAAACTGCTTGCCAGGGAGTAGAAGCAATTCCTGATCGACCTTTAGCTGTGTGGGTTTTGAAGCAACCGATTTGAGGCAAATACTTCAGTGATTTGAAAATGGCTCACTTACCACTTTGTACTTTTTAAAAACTCTTGCTTTTGATAGGATAGTAAATTTTTTAGCATTTTTGTGGCTTTAACCTTCTGTTAATACCTGCACTTGGTTGAGTGTACATATATAAATATATATAAATATAAAAAGGGAGCCTTAATGGATTTGTTTTCATAATTTAATATTTTTTGTATTTGCTCTTGTATAATTGTTTTTAACTAAAGGTATTACGAGAGTGAGGGTGGAATACTTAGAACCAAAGTTATGCTTAATAAAATCTGCTACATGCTTGGCATATGCGGTGGTGTCTGTCCTGTCCTGTTAAAAACAAAACCTCATGGACTGCGCTGGAATATCCAGGTTATTTAAAGTTCTGCAATGCAGAAGGGAGTAGCAACATCAGGATGACTTTTGGTGCCTTTAAACTGTATCCATGTTTGTATATACAAAGTTACTGGTGAATTAGCAGAACAATCTCGTTGTGTTTTTTAGTCTTATATTCTTCTGAATATTTTTGATGCAGAAAATGTTTAGGATTGTGTAACTGTTCAGCTCCAGAAGCAGAGCATGAGGGAAAACTGCCAATGGGAATCTTATCCTGCTAACCTCAAAGCGCACCAGGCAAAGTTCAACCTTGGAACCATCAGCATTGCGACAGCTCCGTCCTAAAAAGGAGCGAGGAAAGAATCGTGAGCCTGGTCCTGGGTTCAGTCCTGCAAAGGTGCTTTTGATTTAGGTGGTGCTCAAGCCTGTGGTTCTGGTAGGAAAAACTTGGACAAGCGAAAGAAGGTGCCCACGCAAATGGTTTGCTTGGGTAGGGTCAGGTTGCTCAGTGACACTGCAAAGCGCAAAATCCTGTGTCAACATCAGAGAAAATGAGCATGGCGAGGAACAGGACTGGATCAGGTGTGGGGTCATCAGTTCTCCACGAAGATCGTCAGCTCTTGCTGGTGAGCTCTGATAGCTGGGGACAGGTGGTGATGGAGGGGGAGCTGGAGAGGAGCGAGGGGTGAATTGGTGGTGGAGGGGAGGAGAAGAGCAGCAAATTCACAACAGATGTCAGGAAATGCTTTTTCCGTCAGAAACTGCTCAGCGTGTGGAACGGGCCCTGGCAGTGCTGCTGATGCGATGGCGCTGGAGCCGCTCCAGGAGCTGTCAAATGTGGGGGAGGTAAGAAAGAATGGTGAGTTACTGAGGGTGGGTTCCTGTGGCCTGCTGGAGATCCTGCCTGGTGCTCTCCTGTCTCAACCATACCCAAATGTGTTTCGAATTATCCTTTGATATTTCACTGCAGCTCCAGAAAGAAAACAGTGAGGGCCTATGATCTGCTTTTGTAGCACGTCCAGCAGAAAAGATTATTTTCCTTTTCTATGCTTTTTTGGATGGCATTGACCTAATATGTTCTGTCATGTGGTTCTGCAAGGACTGGTCTGCTGGGGACTTTGTTTGTGCCCCTGTGGCCATATGCAGATGGATTGTGTCGTGTCATAGCTGGATGGAAAGAAGAACCTTCAGGTCCCTTGGCTGCTGTTACAGGGGCCGTGGATGGCATTCGCCACCTGAAATGGCTCATGGCACTTGTGGTGGCCAGTTGCACTTAAGAAAGTAACTGAGCAACACAGCTGGAGACGGAGCAGCTTCAGCAGTGTGGTTTCCACAGGATCAGAACTGATGTATCTGGGGTGAAGAACAAGAGCGCAAGTTGGGTTCTCAAGACGTCACCATAGAAAGAACACAAACACACAATGGGATCTGGAGGAGTGGAAATACAAGGTCTCTTTCTCACCACTTTAAACTTCTTTGTGTTCTATTTGAAACCTTTCATCTGTCAGAGTAAAGAGTTTTGGTGCCCTTGTCACTGTTAAGGGTGACTCTTCTCAATGAAGGTGACGGAAACCATGGCCTGGGGAAGTATTTAGTGGTGGTTATAGAGCACAGATGTCCTGACTCACGCTCTACAGCCCATCTTTTGGCACTGCTTTAGGCCCAGGTAGAGGTTGCATTGGGTCCACCACACAGCCTGCACTGACTCTCCAAGGTTAGATGGGGCCAAGTTCTATTCTTTGGGTACCAGGGGCCTATTTTGCTGAACCTCAGGTGCATTTGAACTGATCATCTGCAGGCTGGGAGAGCTGGGGTGTTCAGCCTGGAGAAGACTCCAGGGAGACCTTATTGTGGCCTTTCAGTGCTTATAAGGGACCTAAAAGAAAGATGGGGACAGACTTTTTAGCAGGGTCTGTTATGACAGGAAAAGGGGTGATGGTTTTAAACTAAAGGAGGGGTGATTCAGGTTAGATATGAGGAAGACATTTTTTACACTGAGGGTGGTGAGACATTGTCCCAGGTTGCCCAGAGAGGTGGTGGATGCCCTATCCCTGGAGACATCCCAGGCCAGGCTGGACGGGGCTCTGAGCAACCTAATGTGGGTGAAGATGTCCCTGCTCATGGCAGGGGTGGCACTGGATGAGCTTTGAAGGTCCCTTCCAACCCAAACTATTCTATGATTTTTCATTATACCACTGTGGAGAAACCAGCCCAGTGGAGCACAGTTCCATTCTTTGGCTGCAAAGGAGCCTGCAACGCCCAGCTTGGAGGGAGAATCATCTGCGTTGCAAGGACTCTGAAGCTGGGCAGTTCAAATGCCACCTCTGAACAATTCATTCCTTTTCATGGAGTTTTGCTCCCCAGGACAGATGAGGCCCCTGGATACCTTTCGTAACTTGGGCCCTTAATCTCTGTGGGGTTCATAAGCTGATAAAGAGCTCAGTCTCCACTGTGCTCTGGTGCTTGGGGCCATGGAATCTTCAGCAGAGCCCCCGAGGTGCTGGGGGAACATGTGGCCCCTGTAGTAGATGGGGAGAAGGGACCTGCCCCAGGCCGGTGGGAGAGGAGATGACATCTCCACAGCGATGGAAGGAGGAGGATGCAAAGCTCCTGAGAGGGGCCTCCAAGCACCAGAATCACCCACTACAGCTGTAGTACTTAATTATCTGAGTAATCATTTCCAGAATTAACTTCTATTATGTGCCCAAGTCCAATCTCTCTGGTGGAAGGCATGAGCAATTTAGCACAGATGGAGGCTGGCACCGGGAAACTTCAGCCTGATTAGGTGGGAAGAAGAAACGCACTTCTTTCCCCCTCTTCAGCTGTTCAGAAACTAATCTTTCATAACGCTACTGAAATGCCAAGTCTGCTTCGTTGTGCTCAAAAATTAAAGAGCACCCAGCAAGCCTTAGCAAGGTTCATTTGCAGCGGTGTCACTCGAGATAAAGGCAAAGGGAGCTGCCGGTGGAGCGCTGAATCCCACCCGCTCCAGAGTCGGGGTACAGCAGCCCAGCCCGTCTGGAAAAGGGGTTCTGTCCCATGGGATATCTGTCTTTGAACTCTCCTTTGGTAAATGAAGCCTAAAAGATTTCTCTGATAAAAAACTGATGAGGAATTTGCTTTTATCAGTAGCTCAGTAGCAGCAGGAAAAAAGAGAGACCCTTTAAACTTAACACCATCAGAGCTGGAAGGGCCCTTCATCACCATGGTCGTGGACCAGAATGAGTGATTTTCCCTGATGTAGGATTTCGGCGCTGGTCTTCAGCTGGCTTTATTTCTGTGCTAGTCATTTAACTTGTGATGGTGGAGCCCTGAAATCGTACAGAGAATTCACCGGAGCTCAGAGAAAAAGAAAGAAAAGAAAGAAGTGTCATTTGGAAATTAGCTCAGCACACTGGGCCCTATACTTCACCACTACTGGTTTGTTAGGGATATTTTCCTCTCATTTTTAATACAAATCAAATGAACTCATTAAATACCAAAGGGTAAATTATCTTCAAAACACAAATCTTGCATATTTTATCATTTTCTTATTACAAGGGAGTTGCTTCTGGTTTGCACCAAAAGCTCCATTCCTGCATGTTGGGAAATGGTGCCGATAACCAGACTGGGGGTGAAGTGAAACCACCTGCAGCTTTCAAAGGCCCCTCTGTGGGCAGAGCTGCTCCATTCTGGTGCTGAGGAGCAGGGGTTGCAGTCTGGGGAGTACAAAGGAGATGCTGAGAAGGAGGAACAGACAGCGGGAAGGTGAATCCCTGACTGATGAAGATTTCCACCCTGTACCCAAGGTTAAACAGCAAGTCTGAGGATCCGAGGGTGATGCACAGCCCGTGCGTGGCAGAGTGTGTCCCTGTATTCACATCCAACATCATGTATGTCTTTTTAGGTTCACGGTGCTTTTGATTCTTTTCCTATTGTTTCCTTTCACCCCAAGCTCTTGCTGCCTGTTCAGGCCTCCCTGCCCTTGGATAATTTCCCAGGGCTGGTTTGTAATGAAAGGCATTTAATTAGCGAGGAATCCTTGGGATGGACCCTCAAATGGGTGTTTGAGGCTGGCGACTGCATTGCTGTGCAGAGGGAAGGGCGAAATGCAGCCCAAACCCTCAGCCTGTGGGGGGTGGAAATGAGAAATGCTCTGTATGCAAAGGGAAACAGCAGAGACGACTAAAAATTCATAGTGGATGTCTGACAGAACATAAATGAGCAACTGGTATAGTTGTATCAAAGTTTTTATCTCTGAACCCCACTTAAAAAGAAGGGCCATGATGATAAAAGCCCGATGGGGGTGAGAAGGAGGATGAAAGAAGTATGTTCTGTGATCAGCACGAAATCTGAAAGACATAGAAGCAACCCCTGGGCAAAGCTTAAAGTGATGAAAAGCTTGTCCAAATTATTTATTCTCCAGGTTATTCACCCCCCACTTCACCAAGCAGCACTGCAGGGGCTTCCAGACTTTTTAGCAGCGCCTGTTACAACCAGACAAGGGGTGATGGTTTTAAACTAAAAGAGGGGAGATTTAGGCTAGAAATGAGGAAGAAATGTTTTACACTGAGGGTGGTGAACCCTGTCCTAGGTTGCCCAGAGAGGTGGTGGATGAACCATCCCTGGAGACATCCCAGGCCAGGCTGGACGGGGCTCTGAGCAACCTGATCTGGGTGAAGATGTCCCTGCTCATGGCAGGGGTGGCACTGGATGAGCTGTGAAGGTTCCTTCAATACAAACTGTTCTATCATTCTATGTTTCCAGCGGCTCCCAGGTCTGGACCGGACTCGCATCTCTGCTGCCACCTCCTGGGCTGGGCCATGCGGAGCGGGACGGAGCGTTTTACCCTGCGGGATGGGCCTGCAAAGGCTCTTCTCTCCTTCCTCCTCCAAAGCTTTCCTCAGAAAATACAGTGGTGCTGAGCTCTTGAGACTTTCTCTGTTGTAAATTGGTGGTTTCTTGGGGAAATGCAAGAATATTTAGTGATTTTTGTTATGGAAATCATAGTTTGGATTGGAAGGGACCTTCAGAGCTCATCCAGTCCAACCCCTGCCATGAGCAGGGACATCTTCACCCGGGCTGAGAGAGTTGGGGTGTTCAGCTGGAGAAGAGAAGCTCCGGGGAGACCTTATTGTGGCCTTTCCATGCTTAAAAGGGTCCAATAAGAAAGATGGGGACAGACTTTTTAGCAGGGCCTGTTGTGATAGGACAAGGGGTGATGGTTTTAAACTAAATGAGGGGAGATTCAGGCTGGACATGAGGAAGAAATTTTTTACAGTGAGGTTGGTGAAACACTGTCCCAGGTTGCCCAGAGAGGTGGTGGATGCCCCATCCCTGGAGACATCCCAGGCCAGGCTGGACGGGGCTCTGAGCAACCTGCTCTGGGTGAAGATGTCCCTGCTCATGGCAGGGGTGGCACTGGATGAGCTTTGAAGGTCCCTTCCAACCCAAACTATTCTATGATTCCCACATATCCCACCCATCCCTCTGCAGTTTCCATCATGATCTGCAGACCTTCAACTTCTCCCTCTGTTCACCCATTCAAACTCCCTCTCTTGCTTTCTAAAAATGTTCCCCTTCTCTATCCTCTCACTCCATCCTCCCAGCTGACAGCAGACTCCTCCTGTTGCTATAACAACAAGCAACAGCCTGGCCAAATTGGCCAGTCCCTGCCACACTTGCCTGCCTGCATCCAAATCACCTCCCTATGTGCAAACACACTCACTTCCTCATCAGGTCTTCACCATCTACCTACAAGAGGGATGCTCTGTTTGAGGGGTGTCAACCCTCTACACCCCCCATGTGCCCCCTTCCCACTCTGCACACGCTTTCCAGCCCCCCAGCCAGGTCCAAATATATGATGTGGACCACGTTTACTGTCCCACACATGCTTCAAGTCAAAACATACCTGTTTTGGCCCATAAAACCCACACAGATTAAATTATGAATACGTGGGAACAGGAGGATTGCTTGAAATGTGGTGAAGAAGGTGTGCTCAGGGCTGTGTCCTGTTATCGTCTGAAAGCTGCAGGACATGTCTAGCACAAAATTGCAGGACAAAAGCAGTCCACCATGGGGCAGGGAAAGAGTAGCATCAGGATGCCCTTCCCTGCCGAGCTCCAGCTCTGCTGCCCTCTCCTTGTCATGAGGACTTCTGACCACTGGGATGAAGAAGACCATGGACAGCCCCAACACCAGGTGGTGGGACATAAGAATCCACACCATGCCCTCTGTCATCACCTCAGGCTTTGCCTGTAGCATTTTCCATGGAAGGTCAGGGGAAATCTGGGTGTTTCAGAAAACAGACGTTAAATTGTCTGTTTTCCCTCGGTGGGCCAGTGAAGCTCAGGAGCTGCTGTCTGTTTGTACGATGAGCAAGGTGCCCAGACGTGGCCAAAAACATCTGCTGAGAGTTTGTTCCCAAAAAGTACTCTGTGTGCATTTGTAAATTCCCCAGCCCTTTGGCGTTTCTATCTCATCCTCACTAACTGAAGCGAAATCACTTCAAAAACAGCGAATTAAAAAGCGAGACAAAATATTCATGGCAGTTTCTGCTCCTTGTAGCAATGACCTGTTTTTGCAGTCCTGCCTGCAGCTGGAAGTGCATATCAGCTGGTGGTTTTGTGGCCTCAACCACAATATAAATTTACTTCTTTATATGCATAGTTTTGGATTAAAGAAGTGTTCTTTCAGTTCATATTCGATTGCTGATTTCAAGAATTCCCTTACTCCAAAGTTACCAGTCTTTTCTTTTTTAAAATAACTTCTAAGTGCAAAATGCTTTTGGCTCAGTGTTCAGGTGGCCTTTTCACACAGCCTGGTTTCAATACTGGGAAAAGGCTCGAGACAAACTTGAGGTGCTCCTGCTACCCTTCCATCAGGAGGAAGCATCTGTTCTTCCTGTGACCACAGGGGATGGTGTCCCGTTGTGTAGAGTTTGCCATCTTCCAAGGCTGACATACCTTAATGAAGCTGGTAAGTGCTATGGGTTCTCTTTTCAGACAGAGTGTTCTGTGCCTCTGAGCAGGCTCAGCTCAAATCCATGGCAGGTCCAGGCTGTGCCATCCTCAACAGCAACAAGCTGGTCCAGATGTTCTTGTCCTTACTTTGATCATCCAAACTGCTGCCTCCCAGTCCAATCTGCAGTTCCAGTTGGGTTGTTCTGCCTTCCCCTGCATTGGGATGTCCCAGAGGCCAGGGCAAGGAGAAGACAATCTGCAGAGAAGACAACCCTTGACCCAAGTTGACTTACCCTGTGAAATGCGAGAGTTCCCATCAGCAGATCACCTTGACACCACTCATCCTGCATCGCCTGTTTTCTCTGCAGAAAGCACCATTCTTTCTTCAAGCCCATCCAAATCATTATGTACAATAGATACTGGATTTCCACCTGCCATTTCAAGGGCTTTTGGAGGAAGACACCAATATTTCATAAAAGCATCATTGTTTTCCAATAGCCGGAGTCTCTTTGTTCCTCGCTAGTGTGGGGAGTGTCCATCTGATCTCACAGCTCAGCATCTGAGGGTCACCTGTTCATGTAGATGAAGTGTTTGAACCCATTTCGTCCCATGCACGGTTTCCCATACAACTCCTCACAGATCCACATTCTACTCAATTAGGGCAATCTTGGGCTTCCTCTTCTACCAACCCATGATTTATTCCTCTGTAAATTGTCTATCAATCCATTATATCTTCTAACACTTTCATTCCAATTCCAGTCAGGTTAAACCGAAAATACTATGCGTGCAGTATTTTACAATTTGGACATTAGCATAGATTTCCAAATGAGGGGTCATTTTTCAGGAAGATTCAGACAGAATCTCCCTCCCACCAGCAACTACCCAAGTGAGTTTTATACTCTTTAATACCACAGATTACAAAACAAGGATCTGTTCGATAATGCCAGGCTGTGTTAAGTTGCAGCTTTTTGAGGCCATGTATTTTTTCCATTCCCAGTTTTTAACTCATTATGACATGTAGGGTTGCTACTAGAAATGTGAATGGGGATGAAACCTCAATAGCTCATATTCTTTTTTCATTCTCTCACTGCAAACTTTCAGACCTGAGCAATGTTTCAGAATATCTGTTTTATGGGCAAGTGTCAAAGAAGTTATCCCAAATCTGCTTCTCCTCACCTTGAGTCAAATTTGTGCAATCATGCATTCAGGAAAAGATAACGTTTTCTATCAGTAGTTATTCTAATTCCTAAGGATTTTAATAAAATCTACTGCATTTTATTCTGAATTCCCCACCGAGTTTGGATTTTGTTGCTGCTGAGTTCATATGCAGCAATGATGGCATCCCTATACTTGGACTAATTTAAAATCGAAGATATTTGGAATGTCTAAGCTTCCAAATAAAAGGAAAACATCTATCAACATGCCTACATATTTAAGCTATGCTACTCAGTGAAGATACTTTGTACATTCAGCTTCTTCAAAGCAGATGTCTTTATAAAGGCCAGTATTCAGCCAAGGGCCTTGAAAAATCACTCATTGTCTTGAAAATGTTGGGATTATCCCAAATGTAGCCAGAACACAACTAGAAGACAGGCATAATCCTTCTTCCAGCCATGACTGACTGACTACTGTGTTTCACCTCTTGCGAGGCAGGGGTTGGCTCACGGAAGGGGCGCTGGATTCAGTTCAGAAATATCTCAGCTGATATTTAAGTTCAGAAATGTCTGCATTGCGTGCAGTGTGAATGTCAGTGTTTTTCAGAAGCTGGTAGGACTGGTGCTGGAGATGTTTGCCGATGGTGCTCCAAGCGCAGGCAGCTCCAGCTTTCTCCATTGTGTTTAATGGTGGCTCTGTGGGCACAGAGTGGCTGGAGAGCAGTCAGACAGAAAGGGGCCTGGGGGTACTAATGGACAGGAAGCTCAACATGAGCCATCAGTGTGCCCAGGTGGCCAAGAAGGCCAACGGTATCCTGTCCTGTATCAAAAAGAGCGTGGTCAGCAGGACAAGGGCAGTGATCCTTCCCCTGTACTCTGCATTGGGGAGGCCACACCTGGAGTATTGTGTTCAGTTCTGGGCCCCTCAGTTCAGGAAAGACATTGAAGTGCTGGAGCTGGTCCAGAGAAGAGCAACAAGACTGGGGAAGGGACTTGAACACAAGCCCTATGGGGAGAGGCTGAGGGAGCTGGGGTTGTTTAGTCTGGAGAAGAGGAGGCTTAGAGGTGAGCTCAGCACTCTCTAGAACTACCTGAAGGGCAGTTCTAGCCAGATGGGGGTTGGTCTCTTCTCCCAGGCAGTCAGCAATAGGACAAGGGGGCACGGGCTTCAACTCTGCCAGGGGAAATTTAGGCTGGATATTAGAAAGCAATTCTTTGCAGAGAGAGTGGTCAGGCATTGGAATGGCTGCCCAGGGAGGTGCTGGACTCACCATCCCTGGAGGTTTTAAAACTGAGATTGGCCATGGCACTTAGTGCCATGATCTAGTCAATGGACTGGAGTTGGACCAAGGGGTGGACTGGATGATCTCTGAGGTCTTTTCCGACCCAGTTGATTCTGTGATTCTGTGATTGAGTCCCCAGCAGGACAAGCACGGCTCGTGCAGCGTGAGCTTCTGTGTGTGTGCACCAGGGGAAAACTGCCTCAAGATAATTCATTATGAAAAACAAAGTAGAGGCTGCTATTTGGATCGTCTCATGTATGTCGTTTGTTCTTTTCCTTTGTGCTAAAAAAATGCTTTAATGAGTGGGTTTGTGTCATGAACGGCCACTTCAACAGTTTCTTCTGTTTAAAATTCAGTGTTCCCTTTTATGTATTTTAACATTTATTTTCTGGTAAGGAGGGTTGAGGAAACATTGCATTAAGCCTCATACAAAGTTGTTAATAATCCTGCAAGTTTAAAAATGCCACATTCCCTGAAGTCCATTGTTTTAATTGCACATTGCTATACCAAACAAAATTGTGACCTACGTATTTTATTATTTTTAGATCTCATCTTTCAACCTCGTTCTTTGTGCAGCTCTGTTTTATTGTTTTTCTCAATTAGCTGTGTTCAGATTTGCTCACATCCCTCTCCTCAAATATTTTCTCTGTTGGTTACCTGGAGTGCTGCGAATGCGAAGGTGCACAGGCCATCTCCAAATCATACGTGTAGCCCCCTAGAAACAACCCTTATTGCTCTTATGTGAAATTAGTGGAACGAGAAAGCCAGATCTCATGTCCTGAATGGGGAACAAAGAGCCAAGAAGCTCCTGGGTTTTATTCTTGGCTCTCATTCTGGCTCACTGTGTGGTCCTGGCCGCCTCCTTAAGGCTCCGATTCAGCCAACCATTGCAGCTCTTTGCTCCTGGTGAGACTCTGAACAGCCCATTGAGTTCATTGGGAAGCCAACAGAGTTAATGCTTTTGTGTTTGGGTCTTAATCTTCTGGTATCAAGTGCTCTGGTGTCAATATGTTGTGTACATCACACACGCAGAATGAAAAGAATATGAAAAATGGAGGAGAATATGCCTGCATCTGGGTTTCTCAGTGCCATTTGTAATAGTTTAGAAGGGAAAAATAAATGTGGTGTAATTAAAACAAAAGTGCAGTGTGAGAAGACAGCTCTAGAACACCAATTAAGACAATGTCTTGTCTGCAGCAATGAGAAGATAGATGGCATTTTGGCTGAGGTATTGTGTATATATATATATAGTGTATATAGGCACTGACCTGCAGAGTTAACATCCCTGGAGGTGTTTAAAAGGTATTTAGATGAGGTTCTTAGGGATATGGTTTAGTGCTCGTTAGGTTATGGTTGGACTCGATCCTGCGGGTCTCTTCCAACCAAAATGATTCTATAATTCTATGATTCCGTTCTTTCACCCTATGTTAAAAAACCGAAGAAACTCTGATGGTGTGTGGAGTGGGTGCTTTGGGGATTGGGAATAAATCCCGTGGGACACAGGTCCCAGATGCTCCCGGGACCCTTACTAGACACGTGCAAATGAAGAGGCTTCCTCAAGCAAGAAAGATTCAGACTTGTTCCTGCACCCAGAGCTTTTCCCTCTGCCTGGTTCTTTGCCTGGACAGAAAATGAGCCGCCTTCAGGTATGATTTAAAGCTGGTCATGGTGATTTAGGGATGGAAATCTCCTTAATTTTTAACATGATTTTTCTGCCTCTAAGTGCCACTTTGAAAATATACTCCCTGGTGATTAAAATTGATGAGGTAGTCTAGAGGAAGGAAAACGGTGTTCAATATTCTCTACTTTCTGAGTTTTGGAAGGTTGCCTGGGAATATGTCTAAATTTTAGAAGCTTTCTGAGAAAAATCTGTAAAACTGAAGAGCAAGAGGAGAGTTCAAGTGACTTCAGTTATTTCTGTGCCTAGCTAGTGAAAATCAAACGCACTTGTTCTTAAGCTGTGGTTTCTCTCTGGAAAATCAATCTGTAACATGACACCAGGTGATGTGCATATCATTCCTTCCCTGTCTTTTGGAGGGGCCAGAGCAAGACCTATGTATCTTATGGTCCTTCCTGTGAGCCTCATCTTGACTTATCCCATCTGTGATCATGATTTGTAGCATAATTTAAGTTTGAAAGGACCTCTGGGTGTCTCTGACGCACCCTAACAGCAGGGCCAGCTTAGGGGAGGTCATGGCCTCATCCAGGTGTGTTTTTAATGTCTCCAAGGGTGGTGATTTCACCACTTCTTGGAGCAACCTGCTCTATTGCCTCATCACATCCCTCACCCTTCAGTTTGGTACCCCTCTTGCTTTTCTAGATCCTCCTTTTAGGTTTGTTCAAGTAAGGTTATTTGGGTTGCCTCAATTTTGTTATCTAGTCCCATTTTAGTTGCCAGTGGGAACTGTCACCTCAGGTAATACCCGCTCACAGGATTGTGTGGAGGTTATGGATGAGGGTAGCTGGAGGTGATATACCAGCCCGGGCCAAGAAACTATTTGTGGTGGACACCTCCATGCAGTGGGGCTGCACCTGTGGGAAGCACCAGCAGTGCTCACCTCTGCTGCCGTCCTTGTGGTGCCATCCGTCTGCAGCACCGCCACCATGGCAGGGCACCCCGGGACGGGGCTTGGGATCCTCGGCTTTCTCTGGGGCATGGCTTAAGAAGCAACAGCAGCAGGAGGTGGCATGATCTTCAAGGAGAAAGCAACTCAGAAGTGTCTGCAGGTTGTGGATACTGGTGTCTTGGCATCACAGGGGTGCCTAAGGTACATGTCAGGAGAGCATGGCCACCCGCTCCAGTGGACAGCTCTGGAGTAAAAAAGATGTGGCATCAGACTGGGATAGATGTAAGGAAGAAATTTTCTACAATGAGAGTGGTAAAACCCTGGCCCAGGTTGCCCAGAGAGGTGGTGGATGCCCCATCCCTGGAGACATCTCAGGCCAGGCTGGACGAGGCTCCGAGCAACCTGATCTGGGTGAAGATGTCCCTGCTCATTGCAGAGGTGGGACGGGATGAGCTTTGAAGGTCCCTTCCAACCCAACCCGTTCTACGATTCTGTGATTCTCTGTCTGCAGCCAGGCCCAAGTATCTGTGTCCTCGCAGCTTCCCAGCCCATCGAGGATCAAACCTCCTTCCCTGGGACAATGAGCTGTGGTACCCAAGGCACCCCTGGGGAGCTGGAGTAAGAGCTTGCAGTGTTGCTTGTATGGGATGAAGGGGAGGAAGATGCTGCCAGTCCATCAAGCTGTGAACCGGCAGAGCTGCAGCAGTGGCGTCACATCATTGATTTTCCCTCTTCAGCCATGTGAAGCTCTGGCCCACTATGACAGGAGTATCCTGTAATTACTGGAGCTACAACCTGAGCGGGATCTGACAGTCAAAATCTCTTTGCAAGGAGTTCTAGAGATTTAATATATGTATAATACGTTATGTCAGTATTATAATAATACAGATAATTAATGTGTGATATTAATTTTATAACATGACCAAGGGTTTATCCTCTGATAGGTGACATCCTCAGCTCTATGGAGGGCTGATGGTGTGGAGCATGATGAATAGTCAAATGAGCCGCAGGGGACAATCACAGTCAGGTAAGCCATAAATTTAAGCTCTTTATACTCTGCAAAGACCAACATGCAGTGATTGTATAAAAATGTGATATAGGTGCGTACTCTACCTGAAAAGGAGAGGTTGACAACACTAGGATTTCCCTGCACAGAGCCTCTGTTTTTCCTGCCGGAGGTGCATTGCAACAGACACAAACATTAGCATTTTCTGCTTCACAAGGCACCTGCTGGATGGGGAATTTTTCACCCAATTGTGTGGAAATAGAAAATGTTTGACAGAGGCAGAGCTTGAATGGCATATATCAATAATCAAAGGCAGCGTCTGGGGTTTACAAAATGCTGTAGCATGCTGAAGTTTTTCTAAACCACCTCCTTGAGGTTTGAATTCTTCAGCTTCCAGATTTCTCAAGGCACAAAGGCAATAAAGGGGAAAAAAAATGTACAAACAGAATTTTAAATAAAGCTCTCTCCAGAGAGGAAACTAAAAAAGAATAAGACATTACTCCTGTAAGGGAGAAAAAGAGCTGAGCACACAGGTCCCTTGTTGCATCAGACCCTTGAACTCATCTACAGGCTGCTATAATTTCCAGTGGCTTTGACTCGGGGTGGCTAACAACCAGGAAAAAACAACACACAAATTTATCGGTCAGCTTCATTCTGAGGGAGGCTTCCAGGAACTGGAAAATCCTGTCCGAACTGTAACAGTTTTCCTTTTGTGAAGCAAGAAAACAAAGTCTGGAGGAAGGACTCCCTGTGGAGTTGGTCAATGGAGCAGCTCCTTCCACGCCGGCACAGCCTGCGCGCTTGGCGCGGGGCACAAGACCCAACACAAAGAGCTGGCAGCTGTGTGACTTCAGAAACAATTAGAGAATTTGGAACACTCTGTACATGGGACACTAAAGCTCTTGCTTAGTTGTGTGAATCCCAGTCCCCATGTGAATGGCCAGATTGCAATTTGTTAGTTTCCTGGGTCTGGGGTTTGAATTTGTATCGGAATCACTGGAACATGAGCACGCATTTAATGTCATTGTCTAGAAGTACATTTAACCTTGGGAGGTGGTCTACCTGTGTCTGTCTTCAGAGAGATGCAATCAAGGTCCTCAGTTGGGTCTGATCCCTGGAAATCTTTCAAGACGTATTTTCCTTTCTGTTGACTACACAAGTGGTTTGGATACTTCAAGAGGATTTTTCTTTAGAAGCAAATATGTGGTACCTAGTTCCACACACCTCGCACCTGGTACTCATTTCTGGATGGAGACTTAAAGGACGTGTTCTTGGCCAAGAGACTTCAACAGAAATGTAACAGACATCCGAGAATAATCCAGCACCACTGAATCTACATGGGATGGAGCTCACTGCAATACTCTTGACTACGTGTGAACTTTGAGTAGGGAAATAAGAAGTCCAAGGAGCCTATAAAGACTTGTCCACAGCAAGAAGTTACAAGCAATCAGCTGGTGCCTGAGTGAATTTTGCAGAGAAACTGGCTTATTTCAGCAAACTAAGACACTCAGCAATCATTTAAAGATTTTTCCTGAGTTTCTGGCTCAATGAAGATCTCATGAACGGGTAAAAAGAATCAGAAAAATAAGTGAAGAGGAGAAAAAGCAGCTGCCACCTCAAAAGGTGGTATAAATGGGTATAGGTATAGGTATAGGTATAGGTATAGGTATAGGTATAGGTATAGGTATAGGTATAGGTATAGGTATAGGTATAGTCACTCCTCATCCATCATCACATAAGCATTTTGATCCCCAAGAAATAAAGGAGCACATACCCCTTGGGAAAAAACTGTAAGGAATTGTTTTCCAGGAAAACCCTTTTAGGGACGATTTGCGTGCTAGAGGGAGGAAATAATCTCAGCTGTGCAATTCCTATGGTATTTCAAATATGACTCAAGATGTACCTGTGCTCTAATGACTCTCAGGACTATAAAGCAGAAGGAATAAAGGATGAGCCTGAGAACATTCCTCTGGGAAATTAATTGTCCTGTGATGAGCAAGAAGCCTTTAACTCTTGGAAAATGCCTCCTACAGACTGCAAATGTGAAAAATGTTCCCTGCACGGTAGTTCTCATATGAGAGCTAACAATAAAAGGGCTCATACTGCACCCCACATCATTACAGACTGGCCTAATTATTGCTGAATATAATTTCCATCTGGCCTGGGATTAAGAATTACCTAAAACTGAGAGGTGGACCTACTGGGGGTCCCTCATCATTAATAAATGTGGTGATGCCAGTGATTTTTGAAATGTTCTTCCTGCATCTCATGTCCAAGGGAGAAAGAAAGAACCAGACACTGCCCCTCAGCTGCCCTTACCTGGGTTTGGCCCTTCCAGGCTGTCACAGGCACCAGCATCCAGTTCTTCTTAATTCTCCTGCCAGAAACAGCACAATCAAGGACATGAAGTTATTGGTCCCAAATGTTTGAAAAATCAAATGAGAATTACAAAACTCATGAAATAAGCCTTAAAAAAAACCCCAGCATGAAAAACACTCAATGGAATCATTTTATGTTCTCCCTACAATTTGTCTACAGCTTTGGGGGCCAGAAGCTTATGTTTTAAAATGATGGATAAGCCACGTGAGGTCAGGAGGCAGCACTACTAACAAATGTGCCAAATCTTTCTGAAAACCAAGTGTTTACTGGTTATTTACCTAAATCCCTCAGTTTTGTAGTGTTGTTTGTGAAAAATAGGGAGAAGCATCTCTGGAGAGCCTTTCTCGATAGTGCTGCATTTCTAGGGAGCTGCTGATATTTCATTCCCTTCTGCTTCACCGTGGTGGTATCTGAACAACTTCTCATCGAGCCTAAAGCACATGAGTAAGATCTGTCACATCTGATTACAGCTTTACTGCTGCTGAGACACTGTAGTGTCAATTCTTCTTACATTTAGCTTCTCAATAGCCCCACTCTGAATTCAGATGTTTGGTGTAATTTAATAAAATGCTCTAACAAATATATTTGTGTCAAACAGAAGTGTCCTTAGCGGTAAGTAATAAAACACTTAATCCAGCTGCAGAAGCATGAAGTGTAATATTTCCTGTAATAATTTCCTTTTCTCTGTAGCAAGATGACCTTAAAATCTCACAGAATGCATCGAGCTCCAGTTCTGATTTACTCTTCATCATCTAATGACCATTTCTTTTCTTCTCTGGTTTCCAGTCTGAAAAGAGAAGATACAAAAGAGTAAATGCTGTGTCTGTTGCAGCACTGAGTGATCTCAACTGTGCATCTCTCAGTTTGTTTTGAGAAAATTAACACTTTCCTTGTTTTTTTTCTTTTAAATGCCAAAAAATCTGGAAAAACAATTTTAAGAATTCTTCTCATTTAAAGATAATATATTTTGATTTGAATTGTAATTCAGCTAGGAAACAAATATCATCCTAGGGAAGAGCACAAGAGTCTCTTTCCTCCCTTTTTTTTCCTGCTTCATCTTCTTTTATCCTGAATTATTGCCGAGTATCTATTAACCACTGGGACTCCAGATCCTGGAGGAGCACTTTATGTTTCACTCCAAACTTTTTGGAAAGGCTGGAAAGGTTTTGGGTGCTTCCCCCTGAACTTCAGATCGGTAGCAAGTGTGAGATCTTTCCTTTCTAGATGTTTCATCCCTGGGGCTTTTGAGGGTAATGAAACTTTCAATTAGGAGCTGCAAATAGCAAGTACATCAGGGTGTAGTGAAGTGCGCCATGGGGAGGTGTGAACATCCCAACTTTGCTGCCACATCTTGGTATTATTAACAACTGCTACCAAGAGAGGGGGCTGTGCAACGTGCTCTCGTGGTTTATTTCTTTGTGTGGTGCACAGAAATCTATTTTCTTTCTGTGCTGTAGCAGGTCCTCTCCCAGGTCCTCATTTATTTACACAACCATTTAAAATACATATATTTGAAAAGCGAAAAATGAGCATAAGAAAAAAAACCCCAGAGGGGCGCATTGACTGGCTAAACTTCAAAGACATTCCTTCCCTGCTGCCTCCTGTGTCTACGCATTTCTCAGTTATGAAGCGCCGGTGTTTCATTTGACTTTGCTGCCACTATCACAGCACGACCTTCCTGTGTTTGTTCTGGATGGGAAGAAGAAACTGCATCTCAAAGGAGCACGATGGTCACCACGGCTGCCAGGAGAGCAGGCTGAGGAATCAGAGCTTGGCCATGGCCTTTTCAAGGCCAGGTTGGACGGGGCTCTGAGCAACCTGATCTGGGTGAAGATGTCCCTGCTCATGGAAGGGGTGGCACTGGATGAGCTTTGAATGTCCCTTCCAACCCAAACTGTTCTATGATTCTATGATTCCATGGGTTTGCAGTTCATGCTCCTGTCCCAGGCAATGCCGAGCACTTGGCTTTTCTCAGACACCCTGCTCGCCCTTTCCAAGCACACATGGTCACCTTCCCACAGGTGGGAATCACCAGAAGGCAGCAGAGACCTGGGAGGTCCATGTCAAGTGGGAGGATCTGCAACAAGGAAGGTGTCGGTCATTTCTCAGTGGGCCCCTTCTCTTGCCTCTGAGATGTTGGAGCTGTCAAGATGCAGTGAAGCTGATCAGAGGATTTCAGGCAAGCTGGAAAGAAGATAAAAACAGAGGTACTGTGGGAAATCATAGAATAGTTTGGGTTGGAAGGGATCTTCAAAGGTCATCTAGTCCAAACCCCTGCAATGAGCTGGGACATCTTACACCACACCAGGTTGCTCAGAGCCCTGTCTGGCCTGGCCTGGGATGTCTCCATGGAAATGAACCTCTCTACTGGTTTTATGGCTATTGCACATCGAATCTTATTCAGCAAGAGTGGTAAAGAGTGAAGCAGATGGCAGAGCCCTTGGTTTCTACAAAAGCTACATGTTCTGTGTCTTTGATATTCCCCATCTCACTGATTTTGGTACCTAGGGGTCAGAATTTGGTTAGGGTCAGTACTTGGACAAGTGAGATAGAGGCGCCCCTTGAGACTGACAAGAAATGAAGGGGATGCGACCTGAGTATCTGGGGTGACTTCTTAGAAATGCATCATGGCCTTGGAAAGCAGGAATATGACTCTGAAACAGATGCTTGCGGTCTTCAGAGTAGCAGTAACTCCTCTACTTAAGCAGAATTTGATGTGCCTGAAAACTGAGTCAGAAAATCCTGAGGCTGTTGTGCCCAAACAAATGTAATCTGGATCGTTGTGCTTCAGGCGTGCAACCGATATACAAGATAAAGAACAGGGTCAAATTTCCTCCCTCGAGTTACTGCTTATTGCCAGATCTACAGTGGCATTAAAGCATCTAATTCACAATTCCAGTTATTCTGTCCTGTGTTTGTATTTGCTAAGAGGAAAAGGCCCTGTGTGCAGCCAGATTTTTGAGCTATACAGAGGGCTAATAGCCAGCAATTAGACCATTCTCTCGAGTGTGAAAGAGACAGGTGCTGGTCCCTCCTTTACTTTGCTTGAAATTTGCATTGAACTCACGGCTCCTGCCTCCCCAGGGACTTACCTGCCCCTTGGGCATTTGTAGATGTCATAAGCTGCGTCTGTCTTTGCTGGCGTTTATCCACTTTCTATGATAATTGAGATGATGGAAGAAGGAAAAATAAATGAGAAAGCTTGGGAGAGATAGCAAATGTAAGGCATTATAAAATTATTATATGTATTTCAATAGGTGTAAATAAACTAAAGAGCCAATACTTAAAATTCCTGCTAGCAATATGCCCTCATTTATTCTTAAAGAAAATTTAAGATGAGATTTTCAAGTGATACAGTCTATTTTGTTGCCAATTTAAAAAAAAATAATTATGCAGATCGTCACTTTGCGAATAACGGGTTGGCAGCAGATACCAGCCAGAGGCTGAGCTTGTTATTCAAGCCACTGTCTTATGACATCTGTGGAGATTCAGGTTAAAACCTAATTTTGTGGCTCTTCCTTTGGGTTCCTGGTTACCTTGACGTATCTTCAAAGATTCTAGCTTAACCACACTGTTGTATCTCAGCTGATGTATTCAGATTTCTTCTGTCATTTTCACCTGCTCCCATAAGATCTCGAGAGCTGTCAGTCCCCTGCAGATAGGGCACTTTTTCTTAAAATATTAGAGCAATTCCTCCAGATTCAACAGAGTCTGGTGTAGCTTCAGTCACAGCATCCAAGTGGAATTTGATCTATACAGACTCTGTGGATCTGTTTAATTCTCTGCCCTGATTAAACAGACGTGTTAGCACATCTGTATTCCCAGTTGCGGACTCCTTGGAGTTCATTCTTCAGAAACGTTAATTACTCCAGTGCTTGATTCTTAGAAGTTCCTTTTTCATGTCCTCCAAGTCACAGTGTCATGTCCAAGCCAAGTCACAGCTTCCTCTTCACAGTGCCCATGAAGGGCTGCAAAACCAGCACATCCCTGGAAGCATCCTCAGGGAAAAGGGCTGGGGAGGAACCCAGCGCTGGTGTGTTGCCCTTTCTGCTTCTGGTGAGGAGCAGATTGGGGGAGAAAACACATATACAGACTGGGAGAGAGCCAGCAATACACCCTTCACTCTGTTTACAGATACCTACAGTATATGATTTGAAAATGAAACACAGATTTAATTGGTATGGAGGCTTGTGAAATAATTTGTCTTCCCTGAAGCTGACCAATTTTTTTTATCAGCCAGGCTGGCGTATCACTCCCTCCAGATGTCTGATGCTGACAGCTACTCAGACAAACCTGTTTAGTTGTCCAAAGAGGAGTATTATATGAAATATCATAGTATTTGATCATTTCAGTATTTTTCTGGTGAAAAGCTCGTGAAAGAAGGCTGTGCTGCCATCCAGCGAGACCTGGACAAACTGGAGAGTTGGGCAGGGAATAACCTAATGAAATGTAACAAGGGAAAGTGTAGAGTCCTGCATCTGGGCAGGAACAACCCCAGGTTCCAGTATAGGTTGGGAAATTACATATTAGAGAGCAGGGTAGGGGAAAGGGACCTGGGGGTCCTGGTGGACAACAGGATGACCATGAGCCAGCACTGGGCCCTTGTGGCCAGGAAGGCCAATGGCATCCTGGGGTGTATTAGAAGGGGGGTGGTTAGTAGATCGAGAGAAGAGGTCCTCCTTCCCCTCTACTTTGCCCTGGTGAGACCACATCTGGAATATTGTGTCCAGTTGTGGCCCCTCAGTTCCAGAAGGACAGGGAACTGCTGGAGAGAGTCCAGTGCAGGGCAACAAAGATGCTGAAGGGAGTGGAGCATCTCCCGTGTGAGGAAAGGCTGAGGGAGCTGGGTCTCTTTAGTTTGGAGAAGAGGAGGCTGAGGGGTGACCTTATTAATGTTTATAAATATATAAAGGGTGAGTGCCATGAGGATGGATCCAGGCTCTTCTCGGTGGCAAGCAATGATAAGACAAGGGGTAATGGGATGAAGCTGGAACACAAGAGGTTCCACTTAAATTTGAGAAAAAACTTCTTCTCAGTAAGGGTGACAGAGCCTGGAACAGGCTGCCCAGGGGGGTTGTGGAGTCTCCTTCTCTGGAGACATTCAAACCCACCTGGACATGTTCCTGTGCGACCTCACCTGGGTGTTCCTGCTCCAGCAGGGGGATTGGACTAGATGATCTTTTGAGGTCCCTTCCAATCCCAAACATACTGTGATACTGTGATACTGTGAAATATAAAGAGCATCTGTGCTGTCTCCTGTGTACACAGGTGTGCACACCCACCCATCCCCATGGTCCCACTCTGGGGACAACCCAGCAATAAAATACATGCAGAATTTTTTTCTACAACATACAAAGCAATCTTTTAAGTCTAATTCACATCTCCATGGTATTTGGTTAGGAGAGGAGAGCTTTATCTACAACATCTGTAATATAGCCCAGTTCTCTCAGTATTGTTTCATTTAGACAGTTGTGGAGGGTTTGAACCCTGCTGGATCCATAACTGCAAACCCCCAGGTATTGGATGGTGCATAGTCCAGAAAGGTCCTTAAGCAGCTACTCTCTGGCCACTCACATCGGTCCTAAGTCACAAAATATTGGATACTTTCAGTAGACCTATGAACACCAGATGAAAATGCCTAAGCAGAAAGCAAGAAGAAGGAAGGGTCAGTTTTCTGCAGCTATTGAATGTTTGTGTACACTGATTTTTAAGTAGCCCTTTCTGGAACTTGTTTTGCTGCTGCCAAGAATAATGAAAAATAAGAAAAGAAATTTTACATTGTTTTCCAATAATAATAAAAAAGACGGTGTTAACCAATGTGAAATTTGAACTACTTTTCAAAGTAAATAGCTTTTACCTCCTTTTCTTTTATGGGACAAAAATATCTTCAAATCCACTCTGTGGAAAAAAAATATCAATGTTTTTCAGCTATAACAGTGTCTGCAGACCAGCAACTGAGCTGGTGAGCCACAGTGGTGATTGTTGTGGCCAGATCAAATTATTTGCCAGAATTTAAAATGTAGCTCTCACCTTTCACACCAACTCTCAAGCTGTTGAGTTTGACATTTTCCTGCTAAGAGAAACATTCATGACAAGAAGTCAGTGATCGAGAAATATAAATAATAGCTGGAGAAATAGAAATAATAGCAAGAAATATGATTTCTAGCTGGTTTGTCTTTAAGAGCCGTTGAGGGGGTGTTTCCTGTATCCAGGCTGAATTAGGGCAGGGTGCCCCCAGCTCCGGCAAGGAGGTGGGAAGCCTGGGTGCTCTCAGCTGTGGCTCTTGTCTGCAGCCTCACGGCCTTAGTGTTGAGAGCTGGGACCAGGGCTAGAGAAAGGGTACAAGGTCAAATCAGACACTGCTCTCACAAAAGAGATGCTGCCTATTTTAAGCCCCTCTTTGGGCACTGACACAGGAGCAAGGGGCTTTGCTGCAGCTGAGTAATCCTCTGTAAGTGCACTGCTGGGAATAAATGCCGTGGCTGGAAGTAGAAGCAGGAAAAAACCTTGCCCTTTGTTTAAATATGTATTCATGTAGCACCCGGGCTATTCTGGAGACAAGAAGAGAAAATAAGACCTCCACTTCCATGTGCTCACAGATGTCGTCTCTCTCTGGCAGAAATAGTTCCCTTTCTCCTGTCAAAGTAACTGCAGGATTTCCCAGCGTGATCCCATACAAACCTACCTCTGCACATCACCCCGGTGCCGGTTACCCCAGGGCCACCCTTGTGATCAGAGGTTCACACTGTGCTCTGCGAAAGCAGACAGGCTGGGGCAGAAGGAAAAGAAAGCAAGCCGTAATTGACAGGAGTGGAAAAACCCAATTACAGAGATGAAAGAGACAGGCCAGGCATATGTTTCTCGGCTTTGGATCATCAGACCTGCCAGTTCTCATTATTTTCTAGCAAGACTCACTCTCTCCCAAGAAGGGACTCTGTCGTTACGTGGCCTTTTGGGGAAACATTGTGCCTGCCTGGCTCACCTGCACCTGTGTTCGCAAAGCACCTGGTGACAGAAGCATCAATGTAGGTGCATTGTTACTGCAAGGAAAAAGATGGATTAAAGGTAGACCAGAGAAACGAGGAGGTGACAAGGGGGGGTGTGTGGAAAAAAGCATGGCCCAGGAGAGCAAACTAATCAAAACCATGGCATTAAATAAAACAAAGCATCTCCCATTAATAATTGAGGAAGCACACCAGTGTGCTGCGTATGCTGTGGGTATCTCATTTGTCTGAAGAATGGAAAGAGCAAAAGGGAGCAAAGCAGGTATGAAAAGCCTGATTTCCCTGTGTCTCTAATGAGCAGTACTGCTTTCATTTTTTCTCAACACCTCCTCCCTCATTATGCTCCCTTTTCCCTCTCCTATTTGTCACCTGCAAACATCGTACACTTAAGAGGATGCTGGTGTGGTGTCAGGTGTGAAGGAGACAGCAGAGCTGCTTTGTCCTTGGGTGCCATTCAGGACTCATCCCTTGATTAGGAGATTTCTCCAAAAGGAGAGGGATCGGTGTGCTGCCCCTTTGTGATCCCAGACAATGATCCCAGCATCTGATTTGCATGGAGACTGTATTTCAGTTAGCTGGAGAGACACAGGGATAGATGTGTAAATACCTATCTCCTGCACACAGCATATGAAAAAATACAGCTTTGAAACTTTAAGTGGGAGAAATCAGGCTTGTTTAAATTAGGAGAGGGCATGGTTAGCATTCTGTCCCAGTCTGATCTCTATCGTGTGCTCATACAGTGCTTTCTTGTGTGACTGACCATCATTTACACCCAGAGCAAAGCGTGAAGCTGTGTTGGTAGCTCATAGTTCCCTGCTTGGCTTGCTGCATCCATGGGTGATTGCACAAACCCTAGTTTGATCCTGTGGCTAAAGAGGCCTAATACGGCCCTTCAGAGCTGTATCGCATGTCTTCCCAGGACAGTTCTCCACACAAGGGTTTTCTGGAGCACAAGTCTGATGAGGAGCAGCTGAAGGACCTGGGGGGTTCAGCCTGGAGAACAGGAGGCTGAGGGGAGACCTTCTTTCTCACTGTCTACCACTACCTGAAGGGAGGTTGTAGCGTGGAGGGTGTTGGTTTCTTCTCTCAAGTAACAAGTGATAGGATGAGAGGAAATGGCCTCAAGTTGTGCCAAGGAAGGTTGAGATTGGATATTAGGAAAAATTTCTTCATGGAAAGGGTTGTCAGGCATTGGAACAGGCTGCCCAGGGAAGTGGTGGAGTCACCATCCCTGGAGGTGTTTAAAAGACACATAGACGAGGTTCTTAGGGACATGTTTCAGTGTCAGTGTTAGATTAACAGTTGGGCTCGATGATCTCAAGGGTCTCTTCCAACCAAAATGATTCTATGATGGATGGTGGCACACATGTCCCTCTTAGGAAACTGCTCCCTGTAGCTCTATTTAGTCTGTCTTGTTTGATACATCTGTGTTTTACTCAACGTAGGAACAGCTAGCTCTTAGACGAAAGAAAGGTTAATCTTGTTAGAGCCTGGTCTTTCAGTGCTGTCCTTTGCTTTGGCACATCCCTGAATGTCATCACCAGGCAGGGGCATGCAGAGGCAGCAGTGAGATCTCCACGTGGGAATGCCATCCCTCTGCACAAGAGCATCTCTGCCAGAGGAGCAACCATGAGAAACAATTCACCCAGTTCACCAAATATTTCCTGAGAGGAACAGGCTTATCTTTTAGCCACACACCAGCATTTTTTGGGGAAAAAAAGCATTTTCATTCCTGGCAATAAGTTCCACGCAGAGCAATCCTTTATTTGGCCAAAGCAAGCTGTTCCCAAGAAACACGGCCAAAGTTGTTGTCTCCATCAATATAGCAACAAATGGTCTGCACTTCTGAACCAAGCCTGAATTTGAATAGCCCAGTGATCTCTTGTCGCTTTCTGAACATCTCTGTGATGCTGGATGATCATCGTGACAACCTCTTGTCCGTGCCGTGCACATCTCTAGATGTTGGTGGTGTCACTCCCACAGGCAGACACATTGCTGTTCGTTACCCTTATGACCACGTCATTCTGACACAACATGACATATAAGCAGTGGACAGCAAGTAGAAGACATCACTATTTATTTGCAATGATATCATCCCAGCTCAGCAAATCCCTGGGATGCAAATCATTGCAGGCTGGGAGAGAGTCAGGGAAGCACCTCTGTATGTCATCTTATTCCTTTTGAAGAGGAAGATTATTTCTGCTTCATAGTCTTACCTGAAAAATACCTTGTGATGCATCTTAGGCTACAAAAAAATGTGGGTTTTGCCTCATACAATAACAAGGAATTAGTTGTATTTTAACAGAGCTTAGTGCATTTTAAAGAGAGTTGCAGTAGGCCTGACCCTAAAACCCCTGAAGTCAATGCAGAGATTCACTCTCCTCTGTGGAGCTTTGGGTCAGACTCAGCACCTCCAAACTGTCCTTCCATTGATGCAGATCAGGAGTACCTCAAAGGAAACCACTGAGGGTTTATGGGTTTGAAGGAGCAGCTGGAGAACCAACATCCCTGCATCACTCTGTGTCTTCTCTGCTTGGGTTGATCTGGAGAGCTAACCAAGAAGAGAAACTCAGCACTGTCTATAAATATCTCCATCTGAAGGGATAAAAGAGATTAAAAAAAAAAACCCATCTCCATTCAGATTCCTCTTTAGATTTCCAGAGTCTGAAAACTCATTTGTTGCGCCAGGCCTCCTGCCTGGTCAATGGAGAGGAGTAAGAAACTCCTGACATCTACCACCCAAGAAGACTCAGCCTGCCCCATGGGTGAGCCCACCTCTCCCTCCACAGCACAGGAAGCCCAGGGCCACCCAAAATGCCTACAGCTGGCTGCAGAAACAGACGGTGGTGAAGAACAAAGCTGAGAAGGGAGCTGGGGCTTTTGACTCCTCCTAATGCTGTTGACCAGGCTGTGGGAGGACTGTGCCCTGTTTTCTCGCCAGCTTCCTTTCTAAAACCATTTAACAAGGCGGTGACCATTGCCTTTCCCAATGAACAAAGGAGCAGCCACACACCAGAACCAGCTTTCAGATGAGGAGGACATGGGTACATGCAAGAACCCTGTGGGTCCATGCTGCTCTGGGCAAGACAAAGATGCTGTTGTGCAATGGCATGTTGAAAAAGGGTGGGAGTTTGGGGAGTGTTTCTACAACCAGCTGAAAAATCCCCTAAACTTCCAGCCACACAGATGGGGATCTGATGGCCCTTTTATGTCCTGAAAATTGAGCTATTCCTATTTCAGTTTACATAAATAGAAGGAAAAGTAGATCCGTACATTGCTCCTGAAAGGCAGCGTGGCAATTTCAAGATGGTAATGTGTACCCAGGTAGCATTCAAAGCCCCCAGCCTTGCTTTAGTAAGGTACAGACTTTTCTTCAAATATCCACATTAGCCATTTGCTTCAGAGCCTTGGTGAGATTTTGAAGTGAATCCCCCGGCAGTAGTCCCCATGCAGGATTCAGTTTGCTTTTCAGATTGGGGTTGGTGTGCATGGATTGGATTCCTTCTGGAAGACACACAAGCTCTGCTACCACTGCTAATGCTCTCCATCTCCTCAGAGGGACATATGGGTCCAATGAGACCAATGATTGCCCTCCAAATATGACAAACATTCAGTGCAAGGCACCAGACTGACCTGAATCCTTCTGAACCACTCATGGTACAGTTGCAGGGGCTTCATCACTGACAGCTTCCATCTCCTGATCTCCCATGACAGCAAATCACTTGGCAGTGTATTTGGAGCCTTAATTGAAAAAGGGCAGTAATTAGGAGTTAAATGCCTGAATTGCTTTTGGTTATATAGGTGTTTTCTGATTACACCCTTCTGTACTGGTCAGCAACTGCCTAGATCCAGAGAGGACCTTGTGCTTTGCACAGGGAAAAGACCTCAAACTCTTTAGTGAGATCCAAATCCTTGGATTACAGTCCTTCTGAAGGCTATGTGGATGGAAGTGAGCCAAAGGACGTTTTCAATTTAAAGGAACTCTGAGGGGAAACTGCTAAACTACCTGCAGCGGTGTATAACCTATTGCTGGAATCAATTGCACTAGCAGAGAAATTCTGTTAAAAATCAGTTCTGCACTAAAAAAAGCACTCTGGGGAGTCCAGGGAACTATTGCTTGGGCTGAAATAGTTATTTACTATACCCGTGCAAGTATGTCTGTTTACAAGTGTATCTATCTGATGAGTGTATTTGACTTCTGCACCAGGAAAATCAGCTGAAACCGTAGTGTAAAATTATCAATGTAAAATGAATAAATATGTTAGGGGAATAGGCATGACTTCTGTAGGAAGAAATCATGCATCACACATGTACCAGGGCTCTTCAGGGGTCTCAGGGAGAATGTGTTTAAGACACAGAATAAGTGACAGTCTTAGCTGCAAAAGAGGTGTCTGGGGTCTGAGCAAAGCCATAGCATCATGGTAGAAGCAGAAGGTGCCTGAGACCCAGATCCTTTCTTATTCACTATCAAGAATTGCCCAAAACCAGACCTGTAGGTGCCAGGCTTTTGAAAACCAGCTAAAGGACACAGGAACAGCCATATAGTAAGAGTGCACAGCAGCAAGGGTGTGCTGTAGGGACTAAGCTGTTTTTTTTCACACAACATAGACTTGAATTATGGGACTCCTCGCTACATGGTGATCTGGAAAATTTACAAGGGTGCAAAGAGAAATTAGACAATTTGATGGAAGAAAAATCCATTAAATACTATTACATTCAAGGAAACTGAGCCAGGAAGCCCGTAAGCCACAGATTTCTGGATCTGGGGAAGGTATTCAGGGATGGCTCCTAACCCTCTTGGTGTCTTACCCTTGTCCTCTTCCATGGAAAACTCTTGGTCACTGTGAGAAACAGCAATGGGCTGGACTCTGGTCTCTACCCACATAGCCATCCTTATGCTTTCATTGCACAGTGCTCAGGGGTCATCTTCAAAATGACTGAGGAGTACATTTTAGATAAGCAACAGAAATATGTTTTCTCAAAACAGCAGTGGAACTGTGGCAGTCATTGTAAAACGTTATCAGGGAATCCAAAGTTAAAATGGGTTTGAAAAGAAGCTGGACAAATTCATGTCAAATACATCCATCCTGTACTATTAAACATGATGGCCCAGAAGCATCATGAGGCTCATAATTGCTGGTGGTTAGAAGCTCTGTTGAGGTGCCAAGGGTCAGGATCATACAGTTTCTTATCTCCTCTCTTAAAATCCAGTATTAGCCATGGTAAAAAACTACATCAGCTGAACTTTGGTCCAAACTGTTTTGGCTTTTCAAATGTCTCATGTCCATTTCAGGAAACCACATTAGTCAACGTTATCTTAACTCTCATTGCTACTTGAGCCCATGAAGATAGTTACTGTGATGTCCATCCCACCAAACCCTAATTATACCAACTCCAAGCTTTTATCATGAAGGGGAATGACTCCAGCCTGAATATGCCTGTAGGGAAATGCTGTATTGACACAGGTGCAGCTGTGCAAGTGACTGTTGACTCCATGATCGTGGTAAGTAAGCTTGGTGTAAGAGAAAGACCAAGTCTTCAGTTTAAGCTAAACTGCTAAGCTGCCATCTCTCCAGCTGATAGGGAGTCAGCCTACTCCATCCAGCTCACCTCCAAAACACTCAGTGCGTGGCCTTCCCTTGGAAGGAACGACCACACAAAGGAAATTTTGATCAGACTGAGCCTGAAACACTGAGAACAATTTTCCCCCAGCAAACCATAGGCATTTCTGCAAGCTGCACAAAAATCTGTAATCGCTAGACAGCAAAATCAAAACCAGATCTTGTTGCAAAGTAAGCTTATTTTAAAATGCCTTGGCATTGTGAGAATGCTTCTGCATTATAAAGCCGGCATATTCAGCATTTCCCTAAAGACATTCTTCCCCAGGCAATCACCTTTAACTCCAGCTTCCATCCCTGCATCCCTAATCTGTGAGGGGATGTTGATAAGTTATATGTTTTTCAGTAGGAAATCTTTGATTCACCCAGTTGTAAGAAAAAGTCCTTTTATTTCCATGTAAAGCAGATAGGAAATTTGCTTTAAAACATTTATTTCCCTAGAAAACTATATAAGGGGAATGTCCATGATCTGTCTGGAGGTCAGCTCTATAGAAAGCGGTGGTATGGAAATGAAACTGAATGGGAACAGAAGACTTCATTGTTTTCATATTTGCATATTTGCAAACCTCATTACTATAGTAAAACAATACATTTTTTAATCAAAAGGAGCATTATATGAGCTGCTGAAATTGAGAGGAAATTAAAAATGTGTTTAGGTCTTGCTAGGAGATGTATGGGGTTCTCTTTTCTCATGACTGACATTTCTAAAAAGGATGCTGGGATTCCTATGAGAGTGAAATACCTTCAGTCTATATGGCAAGTGTCAGAAATGTATGTCTCAGTCCTGGTATATTTTTGATTCCATAACCATGTATTCATAATATGTCAGACACGCTAAGAAGTTGCTGAAAAATGTGTTGACGGAAGAAATATGAGTTGAACTCCTGTAGAGCCCCTCCGGAATACCAATGAGTAGCATGATCCATCAGAAATATCCTCAAAGACCTGATGTATTAAAAAAACCCCTGTTGCTGCAAGTCGTGTGATTAACATAGCTGTCAGATTCTTGTCTTTATCTCTCTGCCTTTCTAAAATCACAGTTTAAACCAGAGATTTTCACACTCACCTGCCCCCAAAAAGCAATCCAATAATATGATGTGCTCCAGAAGTGGATTCAGTTGGAGGAGCTCAAAGCACCTTACAAATAATCCCCAGGAATTGGATGAAATCAATAGACCTGCTCTGAAGTGGATGAGAATGATTTAGGATTGAAGTCCAAAGACACCCAGCAATTTCACCACAAAGCTGTTGACTCCTGGGCCTTTGTCATCTTTTGCCTTCCCCGTTAACCAGGGAGAAGTAAGAAAACATTAACATCAGTGGAGCGGACAAGACGTGACACTGTTGTCACCTACGGCTCAGTGGTGACAATCTGCAGTAGTTAAAGGTAACTCACAAAGGAAGAAATCAGCCATTTTTTCCCCCGTGGTTTGCTTCTCTCCATGCATAAAAAGCAATCTGGAAGTTCTTTCGTCTTGCTTGTCCTCAAAAAGATGCTATATTTTTGTCATTTGAATACATTAAGAAAGCACTTCTTTGATTTTGGAGAGTGACTCAGTGATCTCTGATGCACATTATAAACTTTTTCAACCTTTATTAAATGGTAGGGACGTAATGATATTCTGTCAAAGGCTTTTTTTTCGGCATTTTTTTCCTCAGGTGTATGAAAGACATTTAATGGAAACACTCAGAAAAATGAGGCAGAAATCCTGAACCTGGTGGCAATATTTTTGTTCGGTATATTGGATTTCAGCAGTATTTTGAAAAGCTAAAATTCATCTTTCCTCTTAGGCATTTTCATTTGCTTGTTCTTTGATGTCAATTTTCCAGTCTTTTGAGGACTTTTTTTAAAAAAGGCAAGTTTTAAGAGTCTATAATTTCTAGCTAAAAAGACAAGATTTTGTTCTAAACTCTTCAGTTGTGGTTGGAAAATGGCTCCTTGGCCTCTTTTTAATTAATTCTCCTATGGACTTCCCTGGTTTCAGCACTGATCAGGAACATCCGATGCACCATTGTTTCTGTGCAATCTTCAACTCAACACAAATCATGACAAATCCCAGTCTTTTTAAAAGTCCCTTTTGATCCCCAGACCAAGAATCTGAACTTCCATGCTGTCAGATCTGTGGCCTTACAAAAACATCAAAAAGGCCCAAGAATTAAGAGGATGTGAGAAATAATTCATAAATAAGAAGTCAAGGTGTTTTTACTGTATCTCTTGGATTTTACTTCTGTGCATTAACTCTCTTCTCTGAACTTTCCTCTTTGACCTGGAGAACTATGGAAAGTCTTCCTTCTTTCTTTAAGCCAGCTGAAGTTCTCACTCAGGTCAAACTGTCTTAAACCTCACTGAAAAATATAATTCAATTCTCAGGACCCCAGCTTATTCATTCCAAATGAACTGCTGGAATGAGAAACAATGGTTCTTACAGCATGTCTAGTCAATATTATCTCATATCTTATTTGTGGAACAAGTGAATTCTTGTCTAGGTAAAGCTGTGATGCCAAGACCAACACCAGTCATCATCAACAGTTTCTGGGTCGATTCTCAGTGTTGACCCAAATTTAAGATCCCAGCCCTGATGCTTCTGTCAGCATGAAGTCTTCCTCTGGCAGGTTGGCAGTAAGGAGCTTCACAAAGAACTGTGCTTCAAGGTAAGGTCTGAATTCAGGACATACAGATCTTGTACACCAACAATGAGAAGACACCCCATCCATACAGGGTATGACAAGGTGCATAAAAGAGAGAAACGAGGGATTAAGGCAGATTACAACAGGCAATAGAAAATGTTCTCACAATGTGTATGTTTGGTTGCTTCTGTCTTACCTGTAATTAGGTCATAAACTCTTCAGTATGGAGACTGTACGTGTTGGCAACAGAACAAATAGGTCCCATTTTTTTACAATGAAGCCTTAAACTGCTGCAGCCCCTGGAGATGTTGCAAAATAACCAATAATATTAAAAGAAATATTAACGTGAGGGAATTTGAACAGTAATGGAGGTAAGAAAAAAGCATGCAGAGTTTCAAAGGTGAAGTCTGGAAGAAGGAGAAGGCAATTAATCATTATTACTGTTGTTATTATTCATTTCTATTGGGCCATAAGTGCACGTGTCAAATCTGTGAAACGGAAGTCAGAAGAATCAATATTTTTTTATTGCGTTTATGTATTTTTGTCAAAGCCTCATAAATCGCTACCATTTTTGGAATCAGATTTTGAACTTCATGCCAAATCCAGCTGTTCTACGTTCCTAATAGAAAGCATCGCTGCCATTTATTGTTAGGCATAAAATTGAGAAACTAACCATAAAAGGATGATCAGCACTGTAACTCTGACAAATCCATCTCAATGAAGGCTGTTATCTAGGGATACATAAATATTGAATGGGGAGATACTTGTTTCCTTTCAGCACATTCTCCTGGATAATCCATTTGGCATCACAATATCAAAAGCTTTATTTTATGTATTAAATAGATTTGTTTCTTTGGTCCCTACTCACCCTGCCTGTGGTTTGCTTTCCCATTAAACTAGTTGTGTTTCAATTGCAGGCACCATGGATAGGAGACAGAGTTGTTATGTTAAAATACACCAGGCTGTGGGCAGATCTCTCCCAGCCTGCCACTTGCTTGTATGAGCTGACACTGTTTAAAAACACTTTTCTAATTACTGCTGGGCCCCTCATGTGAGGGGACAGGACAGTGAGCCACCAAGATGCTCAAAAGATGGCCAGAAATTGCAACGGGTGGGACTCTTGTAAGGAGAATAAGTGTCAGGAGATGTAGGAAAATCATTAACTCTCATGCCTGAAATACCAGCAGATGATATACATCTAGGCAGGTATCTGCATTTGAAGTCCTCCTCTGTATGGAAAACCATATATTTAGATTAAATTCATCAGACTTTCTCAGGGGATTAAGAGATTATGTGAAGATGAGATGGAGGTACTATTGTGCTATAAATAGCAGTCTCCTTAAATGTGTCAAGGGATAACTAATTGATTTATCCTGTAGATAGGCTCAGGAGAAAGCTGCACAGAGTCCTGTTATTCATACCCAGTGATCCTGCACGAGGTTTAGGCTTCTTTCCTCCACCAGTGTTGGTTGTCAAATATAGAGCTGATTAGGGAAGAGTGAGAAAAACTTCAAACATTTGAATGAGATTGTATGGATCCATTGTGCATCAGAACAGTGTTCGTCTTCGGCTGATGAGTCAGGGGGTCCCTGCTGTCCCATGTCCCTACAAGTAGTGCCAGACATCCATTCGATGGCTTTTGGTGCTAATACTTTCCTGCTGAATTTTCAAATCCCTTTCAGACTCAGAGTCTGCTTTGCTGAGAGGAAAGTTTCATTTTAAAGGTCAGCAATATTGCCTTTATTTATATCTATAAAATTAGTCCAAAAATGTGCTTTCTCATTCACTTCCAAACACATGAAATTAGGGTAGCATTATGGTGTTCAGCATCCTGTGTAACCTCATCTGGGTGTTCCTGCTCCGGCAGGGGGATTGGGCTGGATGATTTTTCAAGGTCCCTTCCAATCCCTGACATTCTGTGATCCTGTGATCAGCCTTTGCGCAAACACAGTATTAGAAAGGAATCCATGGGAAAAACATATATAATGGAGAGATGGAAAAAAGGGCTTTAATGGTTTAAGCCAAACCCAACCATTTCATGTTTCATTATGAAGTTCTTGCAAAAGCTGAAGATGTCAAAGGGCTTCTGTGTCATTCAACAGATGTCCCAATAAGCCCTAGAAGGGTGCAAAAGGAAAATAAGTATATGGAAGAGTGAACTGTGAGTCTGAAGACTTGAGTCTTATTTCTGGCTCCTCAGCTGACAGTTTCTGTGAATAAGATATTCCATTTCCCATTTCTGCATCTCTCCCTCCTGCAATTTTTGTAGCCTAGTTTGCAGACTCCTTGGGCTGAGCTCTTTGAGACAACTTGGTTTCTTCCTGAAGGAAAGTGCAGCACCCAGAACGCATCACTCCCTGACTGTGTGATGCCTTTGGAAACCATTATAAATTAGTAATATTAGCAATAGGCTGCATATGCTTTAAGTTTTAGGGAGACACTATTTTGCAAATGTTTAAACAGACGTACTGGGAATATTTTTATATTTTTACTGTCTCACCATCTGTAAAGCCAGGTGTCCAAATCACATGACTTAAGAAGATTATAATAGAGATGTATATAGCTAATACATTTGGAAACTGATGAAATAGCTCTCAAACTCACAATCGTATGGCATTTCTGAAGTGTGATATCTTGGATGGGTCTAGAAGCTTTGCATTTCTATATCAAGGCAAGTATTTATTAGTAAGCTGGAGGAGACCCAATTAGAGGGCAAATTAGCATGGGTAGGGGACTGGAGTACCTGGTACAGAGAGCCACAGAGTACTGGGCTTGATTAACTTGGAAGAGATGAGCAAGGGCACAATAGCAGCTTTCTGATACTTGGTGTGTTTTATATGGAAGACAAAGCCAGGCTGTACTCCTAGATGCAATGTTCACACGCTAGATGGAAGAAAATTCTTGGAGACTTTTGAAACTCAACTGGCCACAGCCCTGATCAATGTGATCTAATTAGGAAGTTACTTCCTCTTTGTACAGGAGACACAAAGACCTCCTAAGGTCTCTTCAACCTAAATCGTCCTGTGGGTCTGTGCTTTTGTGATACGAAGCTCCTCTTCCCATTTTTGAAGGGGTACGTGTGATGCTTATTTCTTGCACACAGCTAGTACTGGCTGCCAAAATAACCAAGCACCTCAAAATGCTTTTTATGCCTCACAGCTCCTGATGGGATGTGGCAGTGTTATTATCTCATTAGGAAAATGAGGAACTCATGTCAACCTCTTTTCAAAAGGGGAATTAATTTCAAGCACCTGTAGCATATAGTTAGGAGTCTGATTGAATTGTAGCTTCAGAAGTGACTCCAAGCCTTCCCTACACAAAATCACTCCTTTAACCAGGACTGAGAATGGAAGGTCCAAAAAGTCTGAGAGAGGTTCCTGAGCTGTCTTTGCATCCCTTAGAAATTTTTGTCCAGCATCAGAGAGGGAGGGGATGTCAAGTACTTCCAGAGCAAAGCAGCCAAGCTCTTTGAACTCACATGAAGGTTTGGAGATGGGCAAACAATTCATTTGGCCAGAATTTGAAGCTCCTGTGTGGTTCTACACCTCTGCTCAGATAGTTAGTTCTTGTGCTCCCAAAGAGCTTGGGTGATGGGTGAACTGTCAACAGCAAAACCCAGTTGCCCACTAGCGTTCTGGTGTTTGTATCCAGCTGATGTTAATCTGAAGAATTATCCCTTTCTTGTGCAAACTTGGAAAATTTAGCTTCTGTTGTCCAGTACACCAGATGAGGTTGCAGTAAATCCATCACTTAAGGCTATTTTCCATTTCTCCTATGCCCTTGCCACTCTCCTCTCATTCGTGTGGTGGGCTGAGGAGGATCCCACCAGTGTAGAGGAAGGAAGGACAGCTAGCCTGTCAGAAGTACATCAGCCCTTTTGATCAGATATCAAGTGAAACCCACTTGGAAGGCTTTGCTGTAGAAGGCAGTCTGGCTTTTGCTGGAGTAACATAATGGGAGACTCCTAGCTGCCCATGCATTGTGTTGTTATGGAGCTCAATCCACGCCATGGGCATTTTGGCAATGCCTCAATGTATGGGAAAAGGGTCACTTTGGCCTCCATAGGCATCTGAAGCTTACAGATTCCCTGGTGGTTCAGAGAGCTTGAAGGGGTGAGATTTGCACTACTCTCAGGCAAACATCCAGCTTTCAATTAACAGTTGTGCTATAGAATTGGAGGAGACATATAGGATAAATGCCTGGGGTAGGAATTTGTCCAAGTGGCCTGATGACCTCATTTAAACTAGCCTGTTCTTTTTCCTGAACAGTGGAGCTCTTTGGCAGTGAGTCCTTTCAGTCCCTGAGCAAGCCTTGCTGTCAGCAGAGAGCCCTTCAGCTGGTGTAGCAATCTATACATCACAACTCATTGTGTGCCCCATGAGGTGATGTTCTGACAATACCCTCAGAAACAGCCTTCCCGCATCTGCTTCCAGCTGAAGGACACTTTACTGACACACACACAAGCAAAAGGACAAGCACAGAGTTAGTCCATGCTCAGGCTCATCCAAAACTCCCCACTGTATTGAACATAAAGAAATAAAAACAAATCCCCAAACAGATTTTGAATGAGCCAGCTCCAAAAGGAGACTCCTGAAGGTGCCTGCAGCTTTGGTGTAAAACGTAGCTCCCTATCTGCTGATCCTTCCAAAACTGTGGTGTGTCTGAATTGACATCTGCAAGCCGACCTATAGATGCTCTTAGAAAAAAAGAAGTGCAGTTCCAGTCTGCAGATACAGGGCATGACTCACTCACTAATTAGAAAGGACACCGAGAGTGTGTGAAATTTTATTGCACTGCATACTCCCATTTGTGGGTCAGGCATGATCAGCAGACCATGAGGCTTAACAGCTTGAGAACATGGTACAATTAATAATGAAATACAGCTGCATTCATTTGTAATTTGTAATCTCTTATTATCTAGCAGGGGCAGAGGTTTTGTAAATACATGATAGAATTTAATACAGAAGGCATTTTCAGTAATATGAACTTTAAAATGCTTGAAATATTTCGCTTATGAATGTTTTTCAGGGCTGAACTCTTCCTGGGGGAAAGCATCATACTGGTGATGTTAATCCTGTTCTGAATCCCAGAATTACTTCTGTTTCTCCATCTTCTCTAGGAGATGACTCCTATGAAATGAGCATAAAACATCTCACAAGAGTGGTAATGTTTCTGTGATTGTGCAGGGAGTATACCAGCTGAAAGGCAAGGGAAAATCAGGGGCACAGACTCTGTTTGTGCCAAGGGCAGTATTTAAGCACAATTCAGTGTTTAAATTCCATGATTGAAAGTTGATATATGAACAGAAATAATCCTTCGTCTTCCCTTTCCTTTACCCTTGTGTTTGTCCCTTCCTCTTCCCCTTCTCATTCCTCATTTCCTTCTGGTATTTGTTGAACTGAGTCCCAGAAATATTGATAGGAGTTGCACATAAATAAAGAGAAAATAAACTGTGTTTCTGATTAATATTCCTGGCAAAACTCTTCCCCTTCCTAGGGCAGACAAGTGTAACACTGAGCTTGGGAGTTAATAAATGACAAAATGAAGATAACTTTGTTAATCCTAACTCTGGCCCTTTTCAGATATGCACTCCAGCTATGTTTTAAAAATGTGCTTTCAGTGTGCTGTGTAGCAGTTTTGCATTTCTTCACATCTTTTTCTTTCAGTGTATGAAATTTAGTGTATTTATGCCTCAACTAAAAATAAAATCAACAGTTCCCCTGCACTGAAATTAGGGATCTTTCCATATAACCTATTTGGAGCTTCTTAGTATGATATTTGAACCTCTTACAAATATTACTTCCTCCATTCTAAAACAATACTTTGAGTTTGAGAAATAACACTCCTACTATTCTAGCAGGGAATTAAGTCACAGAAGGAATAAAAAAGACTTACTGGAAGTCACACAATAAATGTGCTGCACAGCTAAGAGTTAAATATGCTTTACCTTCCTCATGCATCTGGTGTTAGTCGATAGATGCCGGATAACAGAGCTCAGACTGTTCATCACACAGCTTGGTCTTGTTGACCTAAGAAAGAGCCTCCCTGGCCTAGGAATCTAAAAAAGAGGGGAGATCAATAGAGCCAAACAAAATTTTCTTTTGCATGTCTCTAGATGTTTTGGTTTCCCTTCATTGACTGTATATGGACACAACTTAGAAGCTTCACTGGCATCTAAAATCCAGATGCAAAGTAGATGCCTACATTGGATAATATGGATTTCACCCTTCGCTGTCAAGACATAGACTTAAAACTCCTCTTTTGCATCATTATTTGCACCCCGTGCTCCATGGTTAACTTTGATGAAAGTGGCTCAGAATCATTTTGCTTGATCAATGATATTTACTTAATGACCCTCTTTACACAGTTCAAAGGGGAAATCAGTTTTCCCTTAGATCTGGGTTGCCCTCTGGATGTGTCTGTTTGTCCAGTGACTACAAAATGAGCAATGTTGCCGATTCAGGATCATGGTGGGGCTCTCAGATAAGAAGAGAAACTCCAAAAACTACCAGGATAGACATAACATCCACAATGTCTACACGACATGGGTTCAAACACCTTGCCATCTTCCTGCACTTCAGTCCCAGTCTGGCCAGAATGATTTTGCTCCACAAAATCACACATCAGACAGATCACTTATGAGCTCCTTGTAATAAGGGCCTGTCCACTATCACACACATTATGTGTGTGAGCCACCTTTTGTTATGCAGTGAATGATGTTCCTCAATGCACAGAGCAGCCCGCTGCAGAAATCGAGTTTGTTCATACCTTCATGCAATGCCAAGGAAATCGTGCCTCTTCTTGGCCATCACATCCAAACCTGTGTCATGGACTTGGTGACAACAGTTCAGCATTTCGTTGCTCCTGTTTTAACTGGTGTGAATTTGGTGGTGGTGTAACTGTCTAAAACTGGGACAAGGTTATGGAAAACAAAGGGCTGCAATTTCAAAGGGTGTCTATGAGCCAATTAATTAGTCTTCTTAGAAAAGTTGTGCTAAGAAAATACGCCAGTCGCTTCTCTCATTTATACCATTGTAGGCTCTTGACTCCAATGGACCAGAATTGATTTTTCAGCAGCAAAGTCTCAGGACTGCTGTCTGTCTGAAACGTTGCTCCCAATATCGATGTGAAGTCTGCCTTTGCATTGCTTTACATCCCTTGAAATGACTTGAAAAAGGCTGTGTGATGTCAATAAAGAACAAACCTTCTTTTTTTTTTCTCTGCACATCTCCTGTTTAAGTACCAAAAGAAAAGAAAATTATTCTGCAGACAATAGGAACATATACAGCCATTGAAAAGATAAAGTCTTGCCTTAAAGCAGGTATTATTGTTTCTTTCAGGGTAATGAGACCTCTTTGTGAGCACTAATAATAGCTGCAATATGTGAACCTAACACATTTTGTACCTGTAACAAAAAAACATGTATATCTTAAAAGGTTATGTGGACATAAAAAAAAATCTACTATAGAAGGAACATGAAAACCAAGATAACCTCATGAGAAATGTAACATAAAGTAGCAAAGAGAGGGCAATGTTTTCTGATAGAATATATAGATTATATGGAGCACATAATGAAACACATAGATTTTATGGTGAAATTGCATTCTTTACCGATACATGTGTTATGTGTATGGGGTATTAAAGAAAATGGATGCGCTTTCCCAGCAATCAAGCACAACACTCCCCGGCACATAGAGCTGAAAAACATGCTATCAGTGAACTAAAACTACAGGGTCATGGAACTGGGAGAAAAAAACAATTTCAGCTCATATGGTGGATGCAGGGTAACTACAGCTTTCCCAAGCCAGCTCCCCTGCCTGTTCTATGGGTAGAAACCTCTCACTTGTTTTTTCCCAGAAATAGCTGGGAAACATGAGACAAAATTACAGGTAGAAGCCTGGGGTAATCGAAGGCATAGCCGGGACTTGGCAATTACACCTTGTGCTCTGGATTCACTTTTCAGCAGCTGATCCCCTCTGCTGGGTTAACACATGTGCATTAGCATTGTTTAACGTTAATATGTTTTACACTCTTGCATGAGCCCCTGGTGAATTCAGACCAGGATGTGGGTTTGATGTAGGACTTCTCTTCCAGCGGAAGGTGTGAGGTCAGGGCACACTTTCTAAAGTAATTTAGTCTGCCACGTGATGCTGAAAAATTGGGTCAATTAGTCCATGCTCAGCAGTGTGCTGCCATTTAAACTGTGACTAACACCCTCAGCTTTTTCATTTACTAATGTTTGTAGTATCCCCACCTTTTCTCTTTCTTATTGACCAGAAATGCAATGTAGTTCCAGCTTTTGCTTGAGCAATAAACCACATTGTCTAAATTAAGGAGTAATCAAAAGATAGCTTTGGGGACTAAACTGGATTTAGTTGTGCCTAACCCAGTATGACCTCCAATTATTTTATTATCCCTGTGACTTGATTTAAATGAGAGTCGGCCATGAGCAGCACAATATAATTCATTGTTCATATCTAGATTAAGTGCTGTTGCATATTCATACATCTTGGCATGAACTATTATGCATAGAAAAAGTTTGCACTGAGGTATTTACTTCAGTTCCCAAGAGAATGGGGATGAATCCTCACCAAGATTTTTTTAAGTATACCCCAAGGAGCATGGACATTTCCTAAGTGAGGACAACCACAAACTAGGAGTGGGTTGTGCTGAGCCTGCCTGCTGAGGAGTTTGAGGACCAAGAAGGAAAAGTATGAACTGAAACCATAGGAGACTCCAAGAAAATGATTGGATAAGAAGTTCTACTTCTAAGAAATAATTCCTCACCTGTAATTGTACCCTGATAAACTGTGTACATGGATGTTGGGGTACCATATTCTATCTGAGTTAGATCTTCATCTTCACAGATGGACATGGAGAAGGAATGAATTAATTTAATCTTTGAATAAGTAGATAGTGTAGTTACTTTGTTTATTTTTAGTTTTATGATTAAGCTTAATCTATCTGACGGTTAGGGTGATTTTAAGAGACTAGGCTAACATCAAGATGTTCCATAATCCTAAATGTATTAATATCGGCAACCCAGTTTCTGAAGCACCCATGAAGACATAGGATCATTCAATAATATAGGCTGAAGGGGCCTCGGGAAGTCTATAGCCCAGTCTTCTGCACAAAGCGTGTCTAACTTCTGAATTGTGTCAGGTTGCTTGGGATTTTTTGTCTAACTGAATTCTGAAAACCTCCAGGGATGGAGATTACAGAGCCTCTTTGTGCATCCTCCTCCAAGGGGTGAAGAATTTATTTCCTGTGACCAGCTGGACCTTTCTGTGTTCCAGCCTTTGTTCAGTAAATTTTGTCCACTTTCATTGTTCAATGCTGAGAACAGACTGCCTCTGTCTCATCTAGATTCTCACCATTAGAAAGAAGAATGCTGATCCCCAACCGCCAAACACCTTCCTCAAAGCATCTGTGGAGGAATGGGCTACAATCCCTCGTGCAGGTAATTTGGGAGCTAGCAACCAAGAGGTCTGAGACAAAGGAGTGTCTTTGCTGGCCCAGTGTCAGCCACACAGCCCTGAGGGATCCTGCAGCAGATATGCTCTCCTGGAGCCTTCGTGCAGGTTTTGGCAGGTGGAACATGAAAATATTTCTATTTCCTAACGCCAAGAATTGTCGGTGTCTCTTCCAATGGAAGGCACTTAAAGAATACAGAAAATAGTGACAGGCACAAGAGTAGCTAGACAAGATGTCGGTGAAAGATTTGCAGTGATTTGTAACCTGCAGGGAGTAGGGAGCAAATTTTCAAGGGAGACCTACTCAAGAGCCCAGTCCACTCTCTCTCAAGCCTCTGGATACAGCAGCCACATAGCACGCTTTAAGAAAAGGGCTTTTTCCTCCCATTGTGCCACCTGGCATTTCATGTCTGGTCCTGAGGAGACACTGGACATCACATCGTGTATGGTTTTCATATAGAAATACTTAATGGATCTGGTCATGGAAAGATGTTTAACCTCCTCTTACCCGCCTCTACTAAAAGCTTTGATGGTCGAAGTTGTCTGCTTAGTTAAAGTGTGCAAAAGAAATGGATTCTTCCTTCTGAAGTCCTTCCTAATGTCAGGATAATCATGCCTATCAGCAGAGGGACACGGGCAGGGGGAAAAGTGAAGCAGGAACACTTTTTGCGGGGCAGCAGTGAGAACTGGAATTAGATCTCTGTCCATAAGTCAGGCGCTAAAGCCCCATTAGTGAAATGATGACAGCCTATTAGGGCCATTCAGATGTGTCCCTTTGGAGCCATAGGGAGCTGTTTAGAAAAGATTAAAGCTTGCTACGAAACCTGTAATTGAGAATTATTTGCACACGATGACTCCAGTCCAACTCCCCTGTCTGCAGTACTTCATGAAGACATGAGCCGCACAATGAAGCAGGTTCCCTGCTCTGAAAAAGGGGAATCCTGATGGCAGGACAGGCTATGAGACAAGCGCACATCTGTGGGGAGCCACCACAGGTCTGAGACTTGTCTGGGCTGTGAAAGCAGATAAATGGGCTCAGGATTCCTGCCTTGTGGTGGCAGGGAGGCTTCAAGGAGCAGTAGCTGTGTCCTTGGTTGCTGTTGGCTTTGCTTGTGCCACCTTCACTCCTGTGAGCATCAGCCAGCAAAATGCCGAGCTCTGGTACAGCCACTTGGTTTTGTGGGTTTAGGTTGGGTGTGTGATACCAGATACCAGCCAGAAATCACAAGCTAGTAGAATGAAAGAGTAGAAGAGTTTTCTGCATCTAATTTACCTGTCAAAGAAGTCCAGAAATCTATGCAGAGTTAGGACTTTCCTGCTCAGTGGTTTTCCAAAGTGATTTCTTTCATTTGATGCAGCAAAATCGATAGTAATTCCTGGAGAGATGGAGCAAAGCAGAGTAGCAACACCACATGCTCAGCAAGGCACTTGATTGTTTTTACTGCTTTCATCCAACCATGCAACTCCATTTCTCACTGTGACTCAAATATCATTCAGTCGATCTACTAGGGCTGGAAAATTCATAATGCACTGTGGTTCAGAGAAAATTTCTTCCTTTGAAAAACAAGCCACTTCCACTTGATTAAGTTTTGTGGGTTTTTCCCTGACAGAGCTAGTGATGGATTACTGAAGGAATGTACCAAAGTGTAAAAACAGTGAGGAACTTTATTATAAATCTGTAACATTTTTAATAAAAGCACACTGAGCGAAGTAAGTGAAGTACCTTGCAAACTTTATGCCCCCAGCTGACTCTGGTATCTATAGATCTGCTTATGAATAAAAACATTCATCTATATGAGACTTGGTAACAGTGGGATACTGCCACGATTTACAATTATGAGCAGTGTAAATATGAATTAATGTACTTAGGGCATCCTGCATCTACTTAGGCCCCTAGTACAGCGTAGTTTATGATAGCTTTTAACTATTTTGAAATACTTTGCTTGTCTGCTAAAAACAGCTCATTGCAATAACACTTTCTTCTAAAGAGCATCTGAGAGCCACACTGCAAAGTCCCACATATGAAGCCTACAAAAACGAAAACACACGGGCTGATCTTTGAGACTCATGACAACCGTATGTCTCTTATGATATGATTGATTTAAGTGGTAATAGGGAGTTTCCTTCTATGCATCCAAATGTCCTGACTGCAGGGGAGGACCTGCTGATTCACAAGCAGGTCAGAGAAGCTGAGTTGGGAATGAAAAGACCTTGGTGAGCTGGTGCTACTCCATGTGTTTTTCCATACACTGCTTGTTGGCCATGCCAGGTATGAGGCTGGTGTCCTCCTGGGCGAGAGTCCTGGGGATGGCTTCTTGAAGAATGCCATGGAAAGGACCATAACAGGGAGCAGTTTCCTCCTAATGACTGCCAAAGAAAGGATGAAGACTTGAAAAAAAGAGAATGAGACCTGCAAATCGTGTGGACTTGGCTCTCTGTGGATGTTTCGAAGCAGAGCTCAGATAAACTTGATGATCCTTGTGGGTCCCTTCCAACTCAGGACATTCTATGATTCTATGGTCAGATAGGGTAGGTTGCTGGCCAGAGAACTTCTCCCTGTGTTTATTCTAACTCTGATTATTATGTCATGTTGATCAAAAAACGTGCTGTAAGTCACTTCCCAGGTACCTTTCTCAACATGTTGATTATGACTCTGAAGTTTCTCAAGGTCACCACTGATTTTTGTTTTTTATCCAGATTTTGGATAGCTGCATCCCATCCAACTCAAACAAGCAAAAACATCTTGAGGCTGTCAGGTGATGATGTGCAGGCATACCTACCATATTGCAAAAACAAGCCGTGTCAACATTAATTTCCTTTTCCAGCATGATCTGTAGCTATGAGGTTTATTGACTTCACACAGCACTCAACTTGACAATAAAGTGTGTTCAGACCAGTCATCACGTCTATCCTTATCTTTGTAGTCAGACAGCCTTTGTCTGAATCACCCTAGCAATAGGGTTAGAAATTAAAGGAGAGGGTTTTAAGGTAAGAAACAATAATGAGGTTTGTTTGTTTGTTTGGTTGTTTTTTTAAAACTAATTTCAGTTGCAAACAAGCTTTTATTTAAGCCTTCTTTTCTCTCAATACAAAATGTTGTGCAAGGGACTAATTTCCCTTCACCTGCACTTGAACTCCTGAAATTTTATCTTTAGATTGGGAACAGGATTTCATACTCAGCATCACCTTGGCCACGGCCTTGATGAAATCCATAAGCTGTGATCTGAATGAAAGTAATTCAGTGTCTCTATTTGCTTAGGCTCTGAAAAAGCAATGTTTCCAAGTGTGTTCATAAAAATTGAGCTGGCATATCTGTCTGAAGAAGGAAAGTTCTAGGATGACTGTCAGTGCTCAACACCTTTTATATATTTTACATGAAACAAAATGCAGGAATACCCCTGAACTGTCAATCTCAGGCCAATGTCCTGCTGCTGGGTCCTTTTTTGTCCTTGTTGGCCTTGAGAGCTTCCCTCTCGCCCAAGACTGGTGTCCTTTGCTTACATTGACTCTGTTGGAGGATGGAGCACACATTGCTCCGTTCATACCTTTGGGGTCATTTCATGAAAGACATGGGGTTGCCCTGGCACATGGAAGTCAAGGAGTGAAAGACAGGAGGATGAACTACACCACAAGATGTGTTTTAAAAAGGGAAAACCATGATGTGCTCAGTTCTTGTGAGAAATAGAGACCTCCCAGGTTCAAGAAGCGTTGCTGATCTGAATCCAAAGATGGAGATTTCTGTTTGCAGGCCTGGAAGCACTCCTGTGCTCACCCATTGTCTACCCATAAGGACCTTTCTGTTCCAGCTGCCATCTCCTTTTGAAATAGGTCTCCTGAGGAGCCTGACTCACCTAACACATCACAGAGAGAACTGCAGTGCCCAACAACTGCATTTGCAACGCAGCCTCTGCAGTGTCTGACTCCAGAATCAGAAGCTAAAATAGACTCCAATTAGTGTTCTCTTAACAAATGCATAACTTGCATCTATTTTAGGAATTTCTAGACAATCCTTGATCACAACAGAAAAGAGTCAGGGTCATTTCTGAAACAACATAGATGAGAAACGGGTCTTCATTCAGGCTCTACAGAGCCATGGTGTGACAAGGCCAGGGAAGACCTTGCTGAAGGACAGCCAGACCCCAGAGAAGCTTCATTCAGAGCTCAGCTTTGCAAAGCGTTGAGCCATCTGGCCTCTGTCCAGCAAAGCACTTTAGAGATGTTTAACATTAAGCATGCAAGTAATGCTATTGACTGCCATGGGTGTTTGGCAAAAATAGCCTTTTTTGATAAAGGTCCCTTCAGGTGTTTCCTGACCATATTTCCAGGGCTATGACAAATGATCAGCAGTCTTTGTGAAGGGCACAGACAAAGGTGACCACTGGATACACCTTCTAAAATACAGCCAATACTTTGGCCATGCTCAAGGGACTAAGATGCTCTTTCCTCTACTTACAGTCCTTGTAATATTCTTGTTTTCTCACTGAGGCCAAGGTCTAAGTTCCACAAATGTGCATAAAACATTTTAAAATCCACAGACTAACCTCTTTTTCCAGGAGATTTTCCATTCCACTCTATCAAATGTCTTTTCTCTGTATAGAAGAAACTAAATGAGGAAACTTAATTTTAACAACAATAATTTTAGAGAGACTTCTCTCTTCTCATTGGGAAAATGCAGGAGGGAGATGCATCTTTTGGTGCAGATTGTGGTGGAGTTTAATCAGCTTCAGCTGAGCTACATCAATATATATCCCAGCACAGCAGCTCCAGCCTTCATTTAGTAGCCATATATGTGAGTTCATGCATACAGAGCTAATGTTTCTTGAGGGGCTCATGTGCCCATTTGTTCACCCCATTATTACATCACAGGAGCAGAAATGTGTGATCACAGCTATTCTAATATAAATAGAATAATAAAATATTACCACTAATTTCTAAATGTTTTATTGACATTGGTGATTTTACAGATTAACATATTTGTTGTGATATTTCATAGGTCTTCCTTATTCAGACATTTCTCCTAGTACTGATAAAAAGCCTTACAAAGTTCCTTTAGGTATTTCCATGTGAAGATTAAATTTGGCAGTGCAGCAAAGTAATTACACTTCATTGGAATATATGTAATTTATCTGAATGAGATTTTTTTTTCTGCCTCATTATATTCCAGAAATTTGCAACACAATGTTAAAATGTAAACCATGAAGAAGGTTTTGTTTGATCAGCTCAGCAAAAATTTGTATTTGTATGGTTCCCTCTGTGTGTACAAACACCTTGAGCAAGTCACCTCAGTCCTGAATTGCTAGGATGCCCAGACCAAAATCCCCCTGTCCAATTTTAGTTGATTTAAGAAAACCAACCAAACAGAAGGCTATAGGCTGTAAATGGGCTATTCCCATTGATCTCTGCAAATAATTACTGATTAAAATTACCATAGAGAAGTGTATTTTCAGTTCCTCACCTCCTGCTTAGAAGAAAGAAAACCTAATCATATTCAATTATTGTATGGCATTGCTACATGTTACAAAGACTTGACTCTATTTTAGAGGCAGGAATAATTACATTAGCAATATTGTTACCATGGTGTCACCACGGCTTTGGAAATTTATTACACTGTAGTAAATAAAATTCAGGCTCCACAATAGCTTCCACAGACAAGTTTAATAAAAATTCCACCTCATTATGAATATATGCATAAAACACCTGTATCTCTCTTGGCTTAGAGGAAAGTGTCATGTGCTATTAGTACAGAAGCCGCAGAGATAGGTATGAGTGAAAAAAGGGTGGGAATAAAGCAGTGATTTTCCACGGTCCAAATCTTCTCCTCTTTCTTTTGGGACTGTTTTTGTTCTTTACCACCAATCCCCCTTCATCTGATGGGGAAATCTGGTCCAGCAGGATCAGGATGTTTTTTCTACGTCATTTTGCCACGTTTAATTCCAAGTCTCAGCCTTTGTCTCACATACTCAGCTCTTCCAGGAGCCAAGGCAGCACAATGCGAGGGATTTTAACAAGAGAGGTCTGACATTGAGGATGAGGAAGGTTTGAGCCTTTTCCCACAGGAAACAACTCTGCAGTGGTTTCTTTGTGGTGCGAAGTTGCATAACTACTTAATATTTCTTCAGTTTATTCCCCATTAGAGCAGTAGTTTCATATCAGTAGAACAGCACCTGTTACAAATTACTTCATGCTTTCGAAATAATTTAGCTGCTTTTTCTGCCCTTCAGTAAACAAGGAAACTGTTACGATAGAAAGGTTTTCTATTTTACGAAGATGCAAGCATAAATCAATGCCAAGATGCAGTCACTGCAGGATTATTGCTGAAATGGGGCCCTGCAGGCCATCTAGGTAATGGTATTGTGTTATGCAACAGAGAAGAAGAATGTTATTAAAAACAAATAAAAACAGGCAATGAACTTTGTGAAAATGATGGTTTTGAACAGGGGGACTCGCCTTTTACAACAGGTCTGTGAGGAGATTCACGTCCCTAACCACAATGCTGTTAACTGCCATGTGTATTAATGTTGCGGACAGATTTCTGAAGAAATGGAAATAGTTCTATTTGTATAAATTATTTTGGTAATGGAAGCAATTCATTTAGACACAGGTTCAGAGGTAATTAACATTCTTGGTACAGAGACTTCCCGAGAAAGAGTCAAGGAGGGGAGAACATCCCCTATGTTTTTCTCATTTGATGCCTTACAATGAGCTTTAAAAATGGAGGCTGGAGTTTTCATTTCCAGTGTTTCTTCTATACTCTCTGTGCCTTTGTGGCTGCATTTTCAAACATCTTTCTTGTAAGCCTGTATTCCTGTAACTGGGGAAGACGTCAGGGAAACTTGGGTCAGAATAAGTTAATACTCCTAATAAATAAGTAAACTTAAGCAAAACAAGACCAAACTTCTCAATTCCCAAATGCCAAAGATATTTAATTAATGTGGGCCTTGCTTGCGTGCTGATAACAGCTAATGAATATGAATGACTCTGAGTAATCCAAGAAAGGATTTCTGAGAATTTTGTTTGCACCTCAGGCATTGTTCGAGGGAGCCCAGCACGGCAGCCGTGAGCTCAGATACGCTGAGGAGAGGCTGATTTTGATTTCAGCCCTTCAGCTACGTAAGCCGAGGGTCCCTCGCAGGAATTTGTGCACAGCCACGTCCCACCAGACCCTCGATGCTGCCAGTGGGTCCCTCTGGGTCATGTCACAGCTCATCCCATGGGTGGGACAGCTTGGAGGAACCAGTTACCAGGGATGCTCTGCCAGAACAAACAAGAGACAGCTTAGCAAATGTAATGATACAGCTGGGGGTGGAGTGGTTGGGTGTCCCCTCTCTGTTTCCAGAGGGAGACGACTTCATTTTAAGCCTGCTTTGGCAAAATGAGTGGGACTACTCACTGCTTTCTCTTAAACATCCACTCCTCTGGCAGTAGGACACAGGGAATGAGAGAGGATGAAAACAAGACTCAAGTGGGGCTTGATTTGTTTGACATTTGAGTATGGATGGGCACTTTTGTTGAGTTTCCTCTTTCCCATATTCTATCATGTTCTGGCTTGGTAGTCTCCAGGGGGAAACTTCCAAATCCAGATTGCGGACCCTGATTAAACCTCCAAATGAATTTCATCCTTCAGTAGCTATGGGAATAACTGTCTTTATTTCTTTTAGAGGTGGATATCTTCACACACCTGGCACTATGTGCAGAGTCTGACCCGAGAAACCCTCATCTATGCCTCTCCTCTGCTTTCTGTAGGCATTTGGTCAAAGGGAATGTCCCAATGTCTCCTTGCAGCCTCAGTGTAATGGGTGCTTTGATTTGGATTGCTGTCATTAAGATAATCCCTTTTATATTCCCCATAGAATTGAAAGGATGTCCAATCAGTAAGAATTTTAGCCTACAAATCTTCACCTCTTACTAAACAACACATTTTCAGTAGGAAATTGTCAGTATTCTCTACCAGAGGACAGATTTTCAATGGAATTTTTTTAATCATTTTGCAACCTTTTAGCGATTGTGACTATTTCTCAAATGATAGGCAAGATGTGAAGCTGTTAAGGAAGAACATGCAAGATATGAATCTAGCAGCAGTTGTAAGAATAACTTGTGTTTACTTCCTCCTCCTCCTCCTGGAACAGATGGGAACAGTGCAGATCTGACATTTAGCTTGGGCTGTTTGGACACACACTCACATACTTGTCTGCAGGAGTTTGTTTTCTGCCCGCAGTGCCTAAGCAATTCAGCACATCTATATCCTGCCATGGAAGGTATATAAATACATGTGTGGGTTGTCACAGCTGCCAGCCTGACTATGAAAGCTGATCCTTGTGTGCTCCTAACTGCAGCCCATGGTTCTGGGCTTTTGGCAAACTCCGGTCTTCATCACATCTCCTTTTACCTCCTGCTTTTCAGCTCATGTCTAATGGCCCTGATTATTTCACATGTTCTTCACCCAACATTTCCTTTTTGAGGTGTCTTCTTGCTTAAAAGCATAACTTACATGGGGGATTCCTGTTGCCTACCTTCAGATGTCTGCAGAATAATGACTAAACCTGAGCCAGCTGGCGGGGCTGTCGGCAGTATTTCCTATCACAATCCTCCCTTCCCACTGCTGTTTGGCAACCTAGAAAAATGGGGAGTGATTCAGCTCCTAAGATCCACTTATTGGATGGGTAATTCATTTCATTCAGGAGGAGTGGATGAGTTGTTGGTTTCAAATTCCTGTAACTCTCCATTGACTATAGAGGAGACCGGCTCACAGACAGATGATTACATGTTTAGATTAAGATGCACAAAACCCACTTTAAATGCCTGACAGTGGACTGGACTCATACTCCAGCACTATAATTTAATAGAGCTATGTATCCATGTATGAAATTGTAGCTGTATGGGGGACACTGCTGCAAAATGAACACCTTTGGGACCAAAAGCGGTGCAAAGGAAAATGCAGAAAGGAGGTAAATATGTGGGCTGCATCAACCCCACAGCAGCCAGAGTCCTTACAGAGAAACCACAGTGACAACAGAAGAAGGTGGCATAACTCAAGACTATCAAACCCAAAGCTTGTAAAGAAATTCCCTTCCTTCTGAAAAGAGAACACTCCACTTACAAGTAAAATCTGTCTTTGTAAATTTTATTGCTGCTCTTATGGGCTTAAGTATGTCTTATCAGCTCAGCCACTCAGTATTTTTCTTCAGTTGTCAGATGGTAGCAGAAGGGATGGAAATTTCACAAACAGACCATGGGCCCCAACACAAAATGATGGGGGCTGAGGGTGAGCAAGGGCTGCCTTGTCCAGAATTTGCTCACTGTAAGGAGTTCTCAGCCATTTTTTTTAATTCAAACATTGTTACAATGGAAAATAAACAGATGCGTTTGTCCATGCTGATTGCAGGCATTTGCCCATAGCAAATGCATCTATATGCAAAGGGCTTTCTTGTTGGATGTGTTCAGTGTAAGTCTGGATAATGAGATGTACATTGCTTCATTGGCAATTCTCCACTAGGCAGCAGTTTAAATCTTTGCTCCCCATTTGTGTGCTGTGTTTGGTCCATAATGTACTTATTTTCAAGTGTCATTTTTAATTTAATGCATGAGAGAACTTATTACCCCTGGCAGAGTTAAATAGTTAAACTAGGATCTGTCATTTCCTCCTGAACTGTTGACAAGTGGGATAATATTGCACTGTGATTAGATTGGATGAAGACTTATGGACTGGGTGAAGCCTTAGGAGTCATGCAGTGATTTCTGCTCTGCACGCATCTGACAAAATAGGCATCTGGGTGTTTTAATTGTAGCCTCCTATGGCAGAAATATATAACTTGGATTTAGACAGGTTAGGTCTCATAAACAACCCAAAATTTGAGGCTATTTAATTTTGCAATGTTTGGAAGACTCTCCTCCGTGCAAAACTTAACACCAACCTTAACCACACCATTTAAACATCCCTGAAGATGACAAGTATGGATCTAGGTGTGGATAACGTTATTGAGATAGACTTCCATAGAAACTGTTACAACTTCAATACGTTTCTTGCTTGCATCTTCCACTATCTGAATGAGAACTAGTGAAACAATTTTGGGGGGACTTTGCTTGCCTTTCATAAGGGGTGTCATGTGCTGCACCTGCTTTTCCTGGAGGCAGCTGGTGAGTTGGAGGCAGCTGCCAGTTTTGCTCAGCTGCTGAGCCTGGTACAGACTCCTCGCTGCCTTTGATTTTGTTCTTCTTATTAGGAAATGAAAGGTCACTCTGGCTGAAGTAGCTGGTAGGTTATAATTGTATATGGGAAAACATAACACTTACTGCTGCCGTGAAGAATCCTTAAGCAGGAAATTAATGAGAAGGAAAACAACATTCCTCAAAAAGACCCCCGTGCTTTGGATCACTCTGAAGAAAAGCTGTCATGAAATGCTTTCATATAGACCAGACCTACACTCAGTCAGCAAGGTCGAATTGTATTTATTGCTGAGAATATTTGAAAAAAAAAAATCACAGCTTGTGTTTGGGTGGGCAGGGCCTAAAAATAATAGTACCAGTCTTTATATAAGATTTTTCACCAGTAGATCTTACATCAAATCAATACTGCTGGTCTCATTTCACAGGAGGAGCAATTGAGGCACAGCACAGGAAACCAGCCTGTTCCAGGTCACTCAGAGATCAGAGGCTCTGCCAGAAATCAAGCCTAGGTCTTCTGGAGCCTAGTGCAGCTCAGCCTAACAGCTGAGACTTCTTGTCTCTGTATATACTCCAAATTAGTGTTTTGATCCATTTTAATTTTTTTTTGTTGTTATTCGAAGTGAGCCAATGTTTATTTCCCAAAAGTAATGCACTTTTGCATCCGACATAGCAATTGTGATGGGAGATATCATAATGCTGTCTGAGAGCATCACATCCTCTTGGGGTGATTTTCCAGTCTTCTGGTAGCATCAGAACCTGCCATGGAGGGATAGAGAAGAGGGAAAGAATGATTCTCCATGAACACCACCAGACTTGCACATTTCTGCAGGCAAGGACTTTGCTTCGGTGGCTTCACTCTGGTCAGCAGTGGACCCATAGCTATAAAGAACAGGATTACATAGGTAATAACCTTGCATTTCTGAGAATAGCTTTCCAACAGGCAGCCTGCCAGCTTTGTGAGGAAGATTTCCCCCATCAGGTGAGATTCTTTTTGAGTTCCTATTATTGAGGTGCAATATTTGGTTTGAAAAGAGGAATTAATTTGAGCTTTCCTGGTTTAGTTCTACCCATTTAAAATAAAGCAGATTTCAAAGGTCTCTGTAGTAGAAAATCTGACACAGAGTCTCTATGTAGTGAAAGTAGTAATTGATGATGGTTGGAGCTGTCAGATTTGCTAGGAGCACTGATCATCTATTCAAGGGAAGCAAAATAAATTTCACTGAGACCATCACGTTTCATTGGATGTGACTGGAGTGAACAAGCTCACAGCAACTCAGCCACCATGGGCTGGCACAGGGGGCCCTGAGTTGCATTGCAGGGTGGTACAGTGACAGATGAATGTTCTTGCACCCACATCAGTAAAATTTCAAGCTGAGGGTGTGGGGATGCAGTTGCATGGAGCAATATTTCAGCCTTGCTCCTCTGATGGGTTTCCTGCCTGCTGTTTATTCTCTGCTTACCACTTCAGGCCATCACCTTCCTCTAGAGATGAGATCAGAGCCTGGGTCCTTCTGGAATAAGCATCTCATGGCAAACACGGTGTCTGTGGAACCCTGTGACATTTGTTTGCCTTGCCAGACAGAGTCAACCCCCCCTCCTCATTCCTACTTTCTATGTTTCAATTCAGGGATTATTGACTGCTCCCACACTCCTAAAAGGATATTTGTAGTCAGTCACCTTTGTCACTGCATTTAAATGTTGATATTATGCTTGCTATTGTGCAGATGAATACAAAAAATAAGGTTCAGGCTGTGGATACACATCATATTGAGAGGAGGGAGGGGAAATTTTCCACCTCAGTGAGCTGAAGACTCTTAAGGATGTGACATCTGCACTAGCAAGTCTGTGCTTGCATCTCCAAGGAAGTGGAACAATGCTTGTTGTTATTAATCACGTTTTGGTGTTGTTGCTGTTGTTTGTTTTTCCTGAAGATGTTAGAAAGAAATGTCTTTCAACAGGAAAGATTAAATCTGGCCAGACACTCCTGAGGGCTCCAAAACAGAAATTATCAATAAAATGTAGTGCCATCTACTGTGAATAGGTTCTCTGAAGTATGCAAACCAGACTGGAGCCCTGACAAATGATGCATCAGGATAGTGTGTGCAGCACGTCATTGGGATGCTGTGAGAGAGAGACCAGGCAGAATTAACACCCCTTTAACCAGGTTGTTCAAGTGTGTTCTTTCATTTCTTCAAACTATGTATTTTATGAACATTGATAACTACAATGAGGATTTTTTTAGGTATGTAAAGAAACATTTATTTTCACTTTACCTTAATGTAAGTTAAAGGAGATTTCTGGTCACAGGGGAAGTAACAAGACATCTCTCATATATGACCCCATGGGGGTCAAAAAGAGGAAGAAGTGTCTTCTGATAACCAGGGCTGTCCAGAAGAGCCTTTGGGGTGAGGAAGGAGCTTGGACCCATAGGATGTCTCCTATAACAGACTTTCCAGACTAGTGCGCTGGTCTATATTTTTACAAATGATTTTTTCACTGATTCTGCTGGTAGGAGCTCTGCAGAGCTTTTAGGATGTTGTTACTCAAAGACATTATTTCTGGAGATGCTGTTGAAAGTGTGTCTAGCTGAAGACATGACTCCAGGTCCCTTCTTACTTCAGAATGAAGACGACCAGGACCAGGGCCAGGCACCTGCCTCTACCACATACACATCAGGAGGCCACATCCAACATTCCCCAGCCCTGTGCTGCAAGTCACCAAACTCTGAGTCTGTGTCACCTTTGCTGAGTCCTCTACATACAGAGAAATGGGGGGAATGAATGGCAACCCCAGGTATCCTCCATAGCAGGTGCAGTGTTTTGAGGTGCCCTGAGTTTGTCAGGCATTAGAACAGGCTGCCCAGGGAAGTGGTGGAGTCACCATCCCTGGAGGTGTCTAAAAATTACTTAGATCAGGTTCTTATGGACACGGTCTAGTGGTGGACTTGGCACCGTTAAGTTAATGGTTGGACTCGAAGGTCTCAAAGCTCTTTTCCAACCAAAATGATTCTGTGAGTAGCAGCCAGGCAATTGAGCCTTTGCTGCCCATCTGCAGTTGTTTTTAAGCTCAGCAGAAGGGAAGGGAGTACTTCTATGTCCTCTTCAAGAACTGCTTTTTTCTCCTTTGTACTGCATTTTGCTCATAACTGATGCTGCTGAGTGTCCCTGTGGAGCAAATAAGAGATTCAGCCCATAGATACTACTGATTTGATGTACAAGACTGATTTATAGGATTGGAAGTTAATTAGATTGCAGTGATAGGGTGTAAGTGCTGTGTCACTCTTAATAATTGGGTGATTAATGTCAGTTAAAAATAAAGCTACTATGATAAAATACAGCAGAGCTGAAGACAGTTGCTTCTCATTAGCTATCAAGGATGGAAAACCTGATTTTGCAGAAGAGGATGTTTAGTCACATAACAGAAAACTGTGGAGATGACCGAGGGGAGAAGACAAAGTCCTGAATGATATGTGTCTGTCCCAGCTGAACTTGTGGGGCCATTGCACACTTCATACAGCATTCAGGAGACGGACCCAAATGGCAAAAGCAGTGCTATTTTAGGTCCTCAAAGTGCAGTGAGTTGCTGTTAGACATATTTACTCACAGAGGCCATTGCATCAACCTGAACAGTGCATTGCCCATAGTTAAGGGGTTCCAATGTTGATGAATACAGTCACGCATTTGTTAACAGGCTCTGGAGAACCACTGAACAACCACACTAGCTGGATCTATCTGCTTTTCACCCTTCATTTAGAATCACAGAATGGTTTGGGTTGGAAGGGACCTTCAAAGCTCATCCAGTGCCACCCCTGCCATGAGCAGGGGCATCTTCACCCAGATTAGGTTGCTCAGACCCCCGTCCATGCTGGCCTGGGATGTCTCCATGGATGGAGACACCTCTCTGGGCAACCTGGGACATGTTTTATCACCCTCAGTGTAAAAAATTTCTTCCTCATGTGCAGCCTTTGTCCTAAAGGAGTAAAGTATGACTATTGGGAGGATCTATATCAAACTAGTGGTGATCTGTGGCTTGCTTCTGGTCCTAGGATGCAGCCATGGGATATAGCCACTGCATGGTTTTGGTCCTTCTCCATACCACATCCATAAGCACACGTGATATATACGTAAGCTCAGACCTATAATTCACGTATTTCTGTTTGCTGGATGAGGAGTCCTGCCCCAAATGTAAAGGCACATTTGGCCTTGTGCTGTTGTATAAATGTCAGCCTGTTAGACAAGGGCCAGGATGGCGTCAGGGATATGTAAGAAGCAAGTAAAAAGCTGGAGAAATGTTAACCTGTTTTTTTCAAAGCCTGGTGAGTAGGAGTCTGATCCTCCAACTCCAATATTGGTTAATGGGATTTGAATGCTCAACTCCCACACACAGCTTTGAAAATTTACTCCATCTGCTCCATTTCTTGTTGTCTTGCCTTTTTTTTTTTTTTTGTCCTAGCAAAGAAGATCCTTTCTTTTCCTGAGATAAGCTTTGAGAACTGTCACAGTGTGAGTACAAATGGTAATTTTATCAAAGCCAGTTTTACTACCGATTGGGAATTTGATTTCTTCTCTAGAGGCACCGTATCTACATTTGGAAGTCGATCTATGTGGCAAATGAATGCACAATTTCACAGGTGCACCGTAGCAGTAATGGCCAGATTAAAACCTTGTGCTGTACTGATTTTATCACCTAACTCTGAAAAATGGATAGGGGTGGTCTACAAGGTCAAAGGGTTACGTTTTATTGATCTCCTAGAGTTCATTTTATTTTTCTTCACGGCCCTCTTATTACATCCCTGGCACACACAAACTCATAAGTTGTTATAATTCCTCCAAAACATGCTGACTAGTGTCAGCTGAGTCCAGAGTGACTTAGTGGTTCTGCTGATTTAAAAGGAAGCTTGTGGATGAAACAACTGCCAAAATCCATACTTATTTTTGCTAAAATCCTTTTCACTCTTTGTTCTTTCAATGCCTTTTTTCACTCTTTTGAAAAAGTGTTGTCACACCACTTTATATCTTTTCTTTTCTTTTCTTTTCTTTTCTTTTCTTTTCTTTCTTTTCTTTTCTTTTCTTTTCTTTTCTTTTCTTTTCTTTTCTTTTCTTTTCTTTTCTTTTCTCTTCTTTCGCTTCTCTCTCTTCTCTTCTCTTCTCTTCTCTTCTCTTCTCTTCTCTTCTCTTCTCTTCTCTTCTCTTCTCTTCTCTTCTCTTCTCTTCTTTCTCTTCTTTTCTCTCTCCTCTCCTCTCCTCTCCTCTCCTCTCCTCTCCTCTCCTCTCCTCTCCTCTCCTCTCCTCTCCTCTCCTCTCCTCTCCTCTCCTCTCCTCTCCTCTCCTCTCCTCTCCTTTCCCCTTTCCTTTCCTTTCCTTTCCTTTCCTTTCCTTTCCTTTCCTTTCCTTTCCTTTCCTTTCTCCTTTCCTTTCTCCTTTCCTTTCTCCTTTCCTTTCTCCTTTCCTTTCTCCTTTCCTTTCCTTTCTCCTTTCCTTTCTTTTTTTCTTGTGGGTTTTTGTTTGCCTTATTAAATTACTCCAGTAGCAATAACAATGACACAACTCCCCATTTCACATTTAGCATTTCACATTCTCTGATAAAACAGAGCAGAAAATTTTAGCCAAGCTATTGATTTCCATGGAGTATCCTAGAAACGCTGTGGAAATTATATTCCTCTCTTTACAACTCAATAAGGGCAACACAGGCACTCTTGTGCTAAGGAAATAAATGACATCTCATGCTAAGTTAGAGCCCTGAACTAAACTTTGTATTAATTAGCAAAGCAATAAAGACATTCTGGCTCATTATTTGTTAAAAGCCACATGGCACTTACACTTATGCGGCAATCACTCAGCCACTGGCAATATCGAGGCTACAAATTGCTTTCTAGATGTATTCCCAGAACATAAAGCAAATACATCACATTTTTGTTTAACATCACTATCTAATATAAGCTATACAGGCTTCTATTTATGCCATTTGCAGTAAACATAGCATTAAATATGCTGTCTGGATAAGAACTTGCCTAAGAACACTTGAGTTATAATGCAAGCTGGGAGAAGTAAATTGATTTTAAGTTAATCTGATATTTTAAAGGAAATTGTGGTTATCTAATTCACAAAGAGCTATTCCAAATGACTGTAAAAAAATCTTGTTTTCATTTGCTTAGATCCAGCACTGTAAAAGGTCACACACTTCTAAACCGACCTCCTCAAATTACAAAATCTACTTGGGAAGATTTGCATTAGTAGAATTAGAGTATTTAACTGTATTTTAGTGAAAACAGTCACTGTTCTTTGTCTCTGAAGAAAGGGAGGATGGAAAGATAAATCCAGGAGGCTGAAGTTCCATTACCTGTTTCTGTGTGTGTCACTCACAAGGATTAGCATACAATTAACTTTTTCAAATTTTCTGTTTGTTTGATTCAATTCAGAAGTAGAAGGAATCTTTTAAGTCAACCTAAAACAAAAGTAATCTTTTTAATTTTCATTATTTTATTCAAAGCAAACGGAACATTTTTTTCCCAAACAAAACACGTATATATTATGGAACTATAATGCTATTAATAGCTACATCTCTAAATATAACCTAATAATAAAGTATAGAATTTACTGAAAATAAAAAAAAAAAGTTTCAATTTTGTTCTATTCTCATTAATTTTTCCCTGGACACTGCGTGTCAAATGTGACAATGGTTTGTGAATACCTTCAGTCAATCTGGTTCTGTTCTTTCATTGGAACCCATCTAAATACTCTTAGCTTGAAGCAACATCTCTTTTTTGTACCATTTGTTTACTGATACAAGGCAGATAAATTCCTTATTCTCTTAATTGACTTTGCCTGTCTCTTACTAAACTCAGAGCAAGAAGGTAAAGGGGCAATTTAATCTCTGCATGGGTCTATAAGAAAGATGGGCACAGACTTTTTTATCAGGGCCTGTTGTGATAGGACAAGGGGTGATGGTTTTAAACTAAAGGAGGGGAGATTCAGGTTAGACATGAGAAATAAATGTTTTACACTGAGGTTGGTGAAACACTGTCCCAGGTTGTCCAGAGAGGTGATGGATAAGCCATCCCTGCAGACATCCCAGGCCAGGCTGGACGGGGCTCTGAGCAACCTGATCTGGGTGAAGATGTCCCTGCTCATGGCAGGGGTGGCACTGGATGAGCTTTGAAGGTCCTTTCTATTCCAAACTGTTCCATGATTCTATCCTGTCTATTCAAATTCTGTTCCCCAAGCAAAGATAAGACCTTCTATTAATAAATAGGTGCATGGGTACAGCAGGTTGGGGTTGCTCTGTGTGTAGTCAGCCCAGAAGACAAGACATCTTCACCCATCTGTGTACACAGACCCTGTCTCATGTTTGCACATCCCATAGGAAAATGCTATTGTCTAAAGCTCCAAAGGAAAAAGCATCTTGTCAGCTGTTTCTCACTCTGCGGAGACGTCTGGTACCTTAGTGGTGTTTGGGCACAACTGCACCTGTGCTTGTTCTGGTCCCTCCCAGGTGAGCTTAATCCAATTATTACGAACTCCTTTTAAATGAAGGAAGAAGGGGGCGTGGAGAGAGGTAACTGGACTGGGTTCTGAGAAAGAAGATAGAGTTAACAGTAAGATTTTTGTCATTCCTTTGGCCTTGGAAATAAGTTTATGTGTTGTTTTTTATTTGGTTGGTGTGGTTTTTTTAGTATAAGGTTGCAATTTTATGTTTGTATAGATAATCTTGTGCCCTAAAGCAAGAACTTGAATGGGTTGCAGAATATTAATGTTTCCCTGGCCAGGAGAGAGGAGATGTAGGTTTTATGCCTGACTTTCAGCTGCTTGATTACCAGTTTCCATATGCTGGTTTTGCTTCTTCCTTCCCAAAGACAACTACTTTGTCACGGGCAGGTAAAACTCACTGGCTAAGGAAAGCGTAGTTGAGCCAAATGGACTTGGCGTATGGAGTTTTGGTTGTTTATTTGCTTGTTTTTTAAACAGGTTATGAGAAGGTGTCTGTTATACCCAAATGAGTCTCTCATGAGGTCTTGTCTGTGGTGGCTCTTGCATGGAATCACAAGGAGTTCAAATAAGGGAAGACCTAATGTAGCCATGCATGATTTCTCTGTTCAGATTAATAAGCAATATAGGCCAAGAGAGTGTTGGGTGAATCAGGCTGTTGCCCATGACCCTGGATTCTCACTGGTGGTCTCTTGTATTATGTGGACCAGAAGGGGAGTGAGGCCCTCAGGGCCATGTTGAGTATGAGGATCTCAAGTAAATGCAATGAAAAATATTACTTTTTCTCTTCTTAAAACCCCATGTATTAGTAATGTAAATGGAGCATTGCTCCCTGGTGACACAAACCGAAGGTAACACTGTTCTTTTTTTAAGCTTTGACTACATATTTTGCTAATGGCCAATCTAAAGGCACTGCTCTTCTGCATTCCTACCTGTGCCACTTCACGTTCTGCTGAGGACGTTGTGGAAATGAGAGCCGTCAAGTTGTGATAATGGTGCAAAATTTATGGTCTGAATATTACATCCCAGCATGGCCTTTGCATATCTGAGCACTTAGGAGCTGTAGCCCTGGGACTGTGCAACACCACGGAGATAACAGCATCCTCAGCTCAAGCACATACTTTCCTGAGTGGCAACATCTTGCAGAAAAGTTAACAGACATTTTCTTAACCAAGGGAAGACACTCCAAGTCAAATGCACAGCTCTGAGCGACTAGCTGGTTGTGTGTGTGCAGAAGAACTGAAATATATTCTCTCAGTGATAAGCTGGTCTAAATCTTCCTTAATTTTAATTAGGAGAAATCTATTGAGCTCAGCAGATTTTAATTTAGACACTAAGCATAGCTGAAAATGCAGAATAAAATATTATTTTATAATTATTCCCTTTGGAAGGAATGAATAATGTTTTTTCAGCTCCCTGTGTAAGTGAAGGGGCATAGTTAAACTGCTGGTGTGAGGTTTGTAGTTCTTTGCAAATGAAATAACTATGTCCAAGGTAGGAGTAACTCGGTGTATTAATACTGTATTTGAATCTGGAAACAAAAATGCAACAGAATGACACTAAAAGGATCAAGGTTAGACATGTGTGCATGGAGCCAAGTGTTGTGCCATCAGCATCCCTTAAACTGTGTGTTTTGCCATACTTGCTTTAGGAGGCTGAAGTGCAGCTCTCCTGTCTCCACTCTGTTGCTGCTTTTAAATGTTTTCTAGAAACCCATCAGGAAATTCCACCCATGTCTTACTATAATAATGTATGAGAGGATGTGGAAGGTGCTGGGCCAGTGTCTAAACAGTGACATGTTCTCATGATGGATGAAAATCTGGCTTGATCAACTATAAAAACTGTTTTACTAGCTGAACAAGAGAATTCTGATCCCACAGTCTCCTAAGGGAGACCAATGCCTCTGCAGTGCCTCAGAGATGGGATGTTCGGTTTCAGCTGCTTCTCTGGAGTGATAAAGACTGGAGGTAAATGCCTTGTTGCTCTGCAGCTGTTGAAATCTGAAAGAGTCCCTTGGAATTGCATCTGCAAGATGATGTGCCCATGCCCTGTAAGGCAACATGACACAACATCTCCAGGTAGCTGTGGGTGGCCAAGTGCTGCCAAGAAGTGCAAGTCCTGCAAACAGCTCAGCTGGGTTACTACAGAGTCACAGGAGTCTGAACTCCCTTGCTTCACTGTGGTGATCAGACCATGGCATCCCACACTGTTTGGGGGTGTCTCAGCCTCTTGGTGCTTGACTGAGAATCACTGAATCATTTTGGTTGGAAGAGACCCTCAAGATCATCGAGTCCAATCAATAACCTAACTCTAGCACTGAACTATGTCCCTAAGAACCTTGTCTAAGCATCTTTTAAACACCTCCAGGGATGGTGACTCAACCACTTCCCTGGGCAGCCTGTTCCACTGCTACACAACCCATTCTTTGAAAATTTTTTTTCTAATATCCAATCTGAACCTTCTCTGGCACAACTTGAGGCCATTTCCTTTTGTCCTATCACTTGCTACTTGGAGGAAGTGACCAATACCCTCTATGCTACAACCTCTTTTCAGGTAGTTGTAGACAGCAATAAGGTCTCCCCTCAGCCTTCTTTTCTCCAGGCTAAACACCCTTCCTTCAACCTCTCCCCATCAGACTTGTCCTCCAAGCCCCTCACCAGCTTCGTCACCCTCCTTTGAACATTTTCCAGCACCTCAAAGTCTTTCTTATAATGAGGGGCCCAAAACTGAACACAGGATTCAAGATGGGGCCTCACCAGCACAGAGTACAGTGGAACAATCACTTCTCTAGTCCTACTGGCAACACTATTCCTGCTACAAGCCAGGATGAGGCAATTGCCCTTCCATTATCTCTCATATATATATTTTGCTGTAATTTTGGGGTTTCTGAGAGAGCAGCTGGAATGCCTGAGCCCAGGAAAGGCTTTTGGGTTGAAGACTCCTCTGGTACCACGTCAGCTTGATTGGATGCCAAAAACTTTGAAGTCAAGCAGACAGAAGATCTTTCAAACTTCTCACTGCTTGGCACTGCAGGGCATGCTGGCTCTCCACTTGGCTGCACCAGGCTCTTGGGAGGGAGCTTAAACACATCCTGTTGTCCCTTGTGCTTATGTGATTTGGGATGTCGAGCCCTCCATTGTCACCCCTGTGCTAGGCTATGTGCCTGAGGTAGGAACCTGTAACTAGTGCTTGAGAGATGGTGAGGAAGAGGAGCTTGATAAGCTGCTTTAATAGCAAAGCCCAACATAGGCACAGGGAAAAAATCAATATTTCTCTTGCAGTGAGCTACAGCTGCAGGAGGGCTAGAAGTGAGCTCCACAGTTGCAGACTGAACCCACTAACAGTTTCTCCAGTGGCTTAAACTTGATCTATTTGAGCCCTAAACCAGAGATTAATTTCGTCAGATGTGTGTGTCAGGCACCACACTCATGATCAACAAATGAGGAGTGGTGGGAAACAGCTCTGTACACAGGCCAGTGTCACTGACTTCACACCCACACCAGACATGAAGGGGTGGTCAGTCCGTGGACCTATTTATTAATTGCTGTGGTCTAGAAAGACATTTAAATACATTTAACTCTTTGCCCAGAATATGAAAGTTACTGTGTGTGCACTGTGGTCACTCCTGACTTCTAGGTGTAGAGCATCCCAGCCAGAGCTGTTATTGGTTTACCTAATTTGGCAGAGACACCAGATGTCCAGAAATCCTTGGCTAATGTGGTAACTTCTCAATATCCCACCAGTTTGTGTTCCTGACAAGGAAAAAATACAAAAAAGCCACATCTGGGGAAAACAAATGTGCCCTACGTTGGCCTGAAGCCCTAGCTCCTGACTGCCCAGAAGTGGTGTAGGAAAGACATGATTAGATAAAGTGAAGACCAGAAATACCTTTAAAAACTGACTTGTGTGGGCAACAATAATCATGTAATGACTAGACTTAGGATTCATAAAAACAATATTCATTATGAAGCTGCTTTACTGTGAAATCACTGTTGGGTCTTTAATACAGTTAAGCATAAAATACAGTAGCTCTTTCGCAAACTAATTGCTGAGAAAGCAGAGGCAATCTGTCTTAGCATTTGTATATATGCAATGAGGTTTTATAATCTAATTTGGAGATTACCAGCCATGATATTTAGGGCAATTAATGGACTGAGCTGAGTTGCTCATTCCTTTATGTGCAGTTTTCAGGGAACATATTTCTGGACTAAGGAAGGGTACTTAAAATTCTGCACTCACTTCTGTTTATTAATGGCCATACCCTTCCATAACTCTAGATGTTACCTAGTGAACACAGCTCTGCTTTTATTACTGTTGCTATAAATTAGTTATTGTAACAGTAATTCATAAGTGAATAAAACTAATTTTCCTTTTTATTTTAAAGTTGACTTCTGTTAAATATGACACTGTTACTCTGACTGTGTTATGAAATAAAAACTGAATTATAAACTTTGGTAACTTGCTCTGGCGAGCACCAATATACAGATTGCTGTAAATATTCTAAATGCACAAAGCCTTTGCCTCTTACTGCTGTGAGTGCAACTTTTTTTTCCTATTATTAAACCACTGTTAGTCCCCTCATCTCACTGTGGCTCGTCAAATCTTCAGTGTGAGCAACACATCTTACTTAGGTTGTGCCACAGTAATCTCTGCTGAAATAGCCATGATAGCCTGAGAGGTTACAGCACTGTGCTGGACACCAGGTGAATAGATTGTGAAAGTATTCATCACTTTCTTCTTCTTTAAGCTCAGATTGTGCTCTGAAGCTGATGAGCACTCATGAGTTGTTCTGATGTGGGAGTGGCAACGAATTGTTTATAGTAACATCACTGGTCTAGTAAGGTATATGTACAATGCCTAACACCACTGGTCATCTAAATATCTGATGGATATCCAAAATGCAACTATGGCACAAATAAATAATTTTGTCAAAGAGATCAAGAGTGGACATTCATGTTGATTTCCATGTATGAGCCTATACTATTTTCATTCCTCAATCCAAGGCAGATGACCTATTTCCTTGGGTACCCCATCCTTGCCACAGATGTCAATATGGTTTTCTTGTTTGTCTGATCACTTTTGTCTCTTTCTGGGCTTACCTCAGGTTGCAGCAGAAGGAAGGAAAGGGTGACCCTAAAGGACAACAGGTGACTTCTGGAAGGCGAGACTGATGCCAGGAGCATCCTGGACCTGGATGTACTCTGAGCCTGTGGTTTGCATGCATCCTCAAATGCCGACCCAGCACTGGAGTGGTGCATCCTGGCTGAGAAGTTCACAGCATGCACAACCAGCAGCACTGCTAGCTGAGGTTAGCTCCCAAGGCTGATACTTAACCTGAGATTTGCTGACAATGTTAAAATAGGCATTTAGGATTCTGTAATAGCCCATGGAGAGAGCACAGGCTCTCCAGAGAGCACTCATCCCATTTGAAGATTAATGGGATGTGTAACCTACCCTCTGCGGCTGCATGTGTTAGTCCACTGACTGGTGAAGGAGCCTTAATTGGCTATTTTTGGCTAGACATCTTACTCATAAATTGTTTTTACTAGCTCAGGTGACTCCTGGGCTAAGGACAGAAACTGAGCATAGACTACTCTCAGTAGCACTTGCATTTGGGTAGGTGTTATTTGCTTTAGGTTGTCTGACTTCCTGACCAAAGGCATTATGTAGTGGAAATCACTTAATATCCAGCCAAACAAAATCTGTATGAAGTCCACACTGTGCAGGAGATGTTCTGAGGATGAAAGTCAGAAGTTGTGTGAGGAGAAGAAAGGTGCTTCACAAGGGGGAGAATAGGTGGGACTGAAGTAGACATCCAATTCCTGGTTGAGAATATGGGCAACTCTTATAGGGCTGCCCTAAATGGGATTTGAGTTCGAAGTGTAGAACCTTCAAACCTTCACCTTCCAGGCACTGAAAATTGGCCTACTTGTTGGGATGAGGTTTTTGATAAGTTTTGAAAGGTCAAATATACTTTTCAGACCCAAGGACAGTCCATGGGAAAAAGATTGGGAGTTTCAGCCCCTCCATAACCCCTAACTACTTGAATGTAGTCTTGTACATATGCATCCTTTTTCTTTGTGAGGCTTGGGTGGGCCTAAAGATGGGTGCAATTCATTAACCTGACCGTATTTAAGAGGTCTATGAGTGCATAATGAAGTGCACTGAGAAGAAAATTATTTGAACACTCAGGCCTTGGCTAGAGAAAAAAAACAATTATATGATATGCACAAATATGTGGTGTAGTGCAGTGAAGATCTCAGGTCTTGTCTGAATTAATGTGTTGGCTAATGCTGTTCAAGGAAGATAAATCCTAGTTGGTATGGGTAGAAAAGGTTTTCTAATGTAAAGAAATTGCCTTTTCCTTGGAAGACTGCTAGAAAACCTATAGGGGGCAAAACAAAGGCTCAGGAGAAATTTGGTTATCTCAAGTATATCTAGAGAACTCATTAGGACCTTGAGCTACTTCAGTTGAAATATAGTGTCAGCACAAAGATAAAAACCCAGTTATGAATAAATGTAGATTGGAAGTTAAAAATGTGTGGTAATACAAAACCTAATAAGTTTTTCAGCACACTATGCAGAGGCTGACTGTAGAAGAGGAACTGTCCTCTTTGAGGAGAGATCAATCTCCTCCAGGTTCTTTTAAATGAATATTAGAAGGGAAAAAAAAAAATGGAATCAGTTAAAAAATGCTGCTTTGTTTTACTAAGACTGTACTTGCACAGGTGCAATTAGGTCAAGTAGCACAAGTATAGCCCAATAGATATGTGGCAGCACTGGGGAATGCATTTTCAGAAAACAAAAATAACTGCAGCAGTGATGCAAACTTACAGTCTCCCACACCATGTATTGGGCCTCTATGTTCAGCTAAAATCATAATACCTGAGTCTGCTGAGGCCATCATGTTATAAATGTCGAATTAATATTAAATAATCATAATATGAAGCCCAGGGCTTTCAAATTGAGTCAGATGGTTGTTGAATGTTAATTACTATGCCACTACTAAGTCATACTTTGAGTTATGACATCTTTATTTCCTAGTTGTTAACCTTCAGGTTTTTTTAAGTTAGAGTTGTCCCAGTACACCATTAGTGTTAAGTTATCACATGCTAAATTAAATATAACATAAGCAAGAAGAACATTGGAGTTTACATTTTGGAATGTTTTTATGTTAAGTTTTTCTTTTAATCTACATTTTTTTCTTTCAAAAGTTTAAAATGCCACAGGCTGCTTCATGTAGTAGAGAAAGTTCAGAATTCTGCTATAGAGTGGGTTCTTCTCCTGGCTTGCTTGATGTGGGCTGTGGTGAACTGGATGGGGATATAGTGGAGAACCAGAGCTCAGATAAAAGTCATAGGTCGATCTGAGATGTACGAGTGCCAAGCTGAAACAGCTACTCATGCATGAAGGGAGATGCCAGTCTAGTAGGCCAGAGGAATTTTTTTTTTTTACACTGAGGGTGGTGAAACACTGTCCCAGGTTGCCCAGAGAGGTGGTGGATGAACCATCCCTGGAGACATCCCAGGCCAGGCTGGACGGGGCTCTGAGCAACCTGATCTGGGTGAAGATGTCCCTGCTCATGGCAGGGGTGGCACTGGATGAGCTTTGAGGGTCCCTTCAACCCAAACCCTTCTATGATTCTATGCTCAGTCTGGTTAAAGGAGCTGTAAAACATGCCTTGCTCACGACAGCAATATTCATGTTTCTGAACACGAAGGCTGCCTAGCTGCTGCTGAGTTCAGAATGGAGAGGTGATACTGATAGATGAGGGATGCAGGAGGTGCTGCTTGGTGTCACTTCCCACTAGTCAGAGCTCAGAAGGAGGCTCCTTTGCTTCCCAGATATCAGGTGCGGACAAGCAGTATTCCTGAACGATGTTTCTCTTCCTATGTAGTATTTCTTTGGCAGCTTGGAGAATCATCCTTATTACTGCAATTATAATTATCAAAAGCTTCTAAGAGATTTTTCAAAAGAACCAGTCCCAGCCCCTGTGAGATCTGTTTGTGGGGCATGACACATGATTTTTGGAGCAATTGGGTTGATGGAAGTGAGCTCAGGAAGGTAAGGAGGAGAGCTAATGCAAGAAGTTCCTTCCAGATCTCTTTAAAGCTGAGTGAATAATTTACAGTGAATAATTTACTTGTTGGCATCAGGCTTTTATCTTCTTTGGGGATATGTTACAAGCAAAATGTAGGTCCTCGGATTTGTCTGTTTGAATTATGTGAGTATTTCTTTTTTGTCTAATTCTCTATAGCTTGGTTAGGCATCATAGTCATCCCAGCTGTGTTGCTTTGTCACAGTTAGTTTTATGAAGCAGTTCCTCCTCTGTGGATTAAAGCAGAAGCAGTTCTACCATGGCCATTCATAATGCAAATTTGATTTCTATGACTAGCACGTACTTGAAACCAATCACCTAAGTTCCAGTAAACAGTTGAGATGCATGAGGAATACATGAATGGCTGAAGGAAAGTAAGTAAATTCAAACAGCTTTTCATGCTCTCACATCATCTATTCTTTTCCTACCACTGAAAGCTCATTGACCTTTAAAATTAAGGTTAAAAATTTACAAGCATGACATAAACTTTGTTATATCTCAAGTTCCAGAGATATTTGTTTGGTTCTCCTTTAGTTTCTTAGATAGGTCTTGCAAATCAGTGTTATTCTGGTCACGGCATTGCTTATGGTAATACCATCAACTTTAATTGACTGTTTTCCTGACAAAACAATAGCAGCACTTGTTTTGTTAAGTCCTTGTAAACTGAGGTATAGACTTTAACTCCTCTCGATCAAACAATTTTATTTGTACACACCTTTGCTTAAATAAGTGACCTCCTGGCAGTTGTTGTATCACTAGACAACATTTCACTCAAGCATACATCTGTGATGCAAGAAAGCAAATAAAAATTCATATCAGGATTTTAATCTCTCACAAATGTCACAGGTGGTTGTAGGAAGGACTTTGATTTTTAGCCGTTAAAATACATATAGAAGCAATACGTGGCAAATTTATTTTCAGTGAAAACTAGAGCTCCTGTTTGCTTATTGAATAAAAAACAAACAAACAGGAAATATATTTAATAAGAGATATAAGCTCTATACAAGCTGAAATCAAGTGTTGCAATTAACCCTGAGCTCTATATTGCCTTTGTTCATACCATTAGTAATGCTGCCTTCTTCGTGGCCTCTAAAGCCCCAACTCTTGCTGAGGACAATAGGTGTCTATCAGGTTCTGTATGTCCATGAATAGTCAACAAAATGTGCTTTAAGCAGAGGGTTTTCCTACCATGTTGCATTACCAGAACCTTGAATCACAGCCCCAGCAACCACCAGCTCTAATGTTGTGGACCCACTATGGCATGGAGTATTTGTCCTTATATTATCTCTGCCAAAGTAATGCCACTGTTAACACTGGCATTGGAGGATCTTTCTATAAATACCAGTCTGCAAGTGCTTTGTGTCTTCTTACTGGTATCAATTTTTCTATTTAATCCCAGGTTTGCTACAATGGGTTTTCTCTGAGTGATTGTAAGCAGTTACTTTATTAACCAGCTGTAGCACGTATTTCTCTTAATGTATAGGTGGGCAGGGGGAAGGACAGCTAATACGCTATTTTCTTTGGCTAAGGTCATAGCTTTAGGCCTAGAAACAAAACCATAAGTCTGTAGTTTTAACCATCTATCTAATAAATTCCTTTTTAAAATGGTTGTTCTTAACTGACAGCCTGCAGTGAATAATGATCTATTTCTTTTTCCTCTTGTGCCACAATATTTATTCACCTAAATAGTAGAAAGTGGTAAACCCCTAGGTAAGTTTGCAAGTGTACCTTGAAGCCATAGATCATATACTTGTGCACAGATGGCTCCCTACATATGATCATTACCCTGAGACTTGCAGAGCTCAGGAAAAATGTAGGATTTTGTCAAGGACACCACAAATCATAGCCAGCTCCTAGTGTTTGACTGGGAGTTTACTCTGCTCAGCTGTAGAGTGTGTTCAGGTGCTAGAGGTGGAAGAAACATCCACACTTCCAGATTTTTCATTTTAGATGAGTCCAAAAATGTAGGGATAGGCTGGTTCCTTGAAATCACTTGGCAAAGGAAAAACTTTGTCAGACTCAAGATTTACTGAATGCATTGTTCCTGCAGCCAACTCCTTACAGTACTTTAGGCTGGGTTGGTGTAGGGAAAAATATAACAGCCTTGGGATATTTGTCATGGTACCGTTGAAAAAGCTTTAGTGACATATTTTATAATTTGATACCTTGAGATGTTTTTTAAAACTTTCCTTCATCTTTTATTCTGCAAATTCTCCACTTAAAAAAAACATTTAAGTAGCTTGTTTCCCCACTCCTCACAACAGGGATGAAGCCAAATTCCTTTGGAGGGAAGGGAACAGATCACAGTGTGAGATAATTCATAGTGTCAGACAACTGTGGGTTGAAGAATAACCCAGTGCAGATGGCCAACATGGATTCTGTGTTTAGCAAACACCATGAAACTCTACCTCAGCTCTCTGGACTAATTGAAGTTGATGTCCAGAGCTTCTTGGTGCTTAGGTACCTTAATGCTTTTGAGAAGCTGGGCGCCTATTCTCCGTCAATGGAGATGACTTACATCTAAGGGTGGAAGTAACCCTGTCTGCTGGCATAAGTCTGCTTTTGCAGGAGCTACATTCACTGCCATGAAGGAGGTCAGGCCTCGGGTGTGATGCAAGGGACTATCCTTGAGTGCTGATGTCTGTAACCCAAAACCAATAAGGGAGGAACCCAGAAAATTCCTTACTGGTTGCCTATGAGTGAGGCTTCACTTTCTCTTGAGAGGTGTCTGTTCTGTGTGTGAGTGCCTTCCACACCTCTTGGTGGAGAACCTGCTGTGGGAAGGAAGCCCCTTCCATCACCATGCAACACCCAGGCTTGGTGCTGCATCTGGGCTGGGGGTGTTGCACTGATTTCTGGATTTACATGAAAAAAACTAAGCCTCTCTATATAGAATCATTTAGGCTGGAAGAGACCCTCAAGATCATCAAGTCCAGCCATAACATAACTCTGGCATTAAACCATGTCCTTAAGAGCCTTATCTACATGTCTTTTAAACACCTCCAGGAATGGTGACTCAAGCACCTGGGCCGCCCGTCCCAATGCTTGATAACCCTTTCTGTGAAGAAATTTTTCATAATATCCAATCTAAATCTCCCCTGGCATGACTTGAGGCCATTTCCTCTTGTCTAATCACTTGTTACTTGGAAGAAGAGACCAACACCCTCCATGCTACATGTGATACATGTCTTACAAGAAGAGCAGTCCCCTGGATCAGAGAACTGTGTGCCAAGAAGTTTGTGTCTGCCACAGATGACCATCCCAGGGTGATTTCTGCAATCCCCCATGTCACTGTGTACCATTTGCTAAAACACGGTGATAGATGAGCAAGGAGAGATTGAGCCAACAAGAACTCCAGTGTGGTACACACCACAGCTGACCCACCAGATGTAGCCTGCAGAGCGCAAGGGCTGAATTACTGCTGTACTCCTTCATGGAGACAGAAATTTGATTATCTTTTCTCTCCTGCTGCCAATTTTTATAAAAGTTGAAGGAATGACATGTGTCAGAGAATTCAACTCTGGTTGAATGTGTCTGAAACTTTTAATTGGGTTCCAAAATCATGGGGGTGGGAGTGTGTGTGTGGGGGGAATGTGCAGGTGGGAGTTGGAGGATTAACAGTCATTGTCGTTACATAAAGCCTAACATTTTAGGAAATGAAGCCAAAATTCTGCTTGTTCAGAGGGGAGATGCAAGAATTGATACACTAACATGCAGAAGTCTTTCGAGCCCTACAAAAATAGGGGTCCTACAGGTCTGCTGAGCACAAGTATGTGAGACTACTGGCCTTGCTAGCAGGATGCTCTATTTATTTTTAAAGGCTTTCAGAAAGCCATCTTCCATTTACATCTCACATTTAAACAAGGGGCTTATTTTCAAGGCTAATTTGTCTTTGTGTCTTAACCAGCCACATTTTCACAATTAGCTGCCTCAAGCCCCCTGAGCCGATGGAGCTCGGGCTGGGGGGTGATGGCAGCACTTTGCCTTATGAAGGGAGGGAAGCGGGGGGGGGCTGCCTGGCTGCCGTCTCCATGCGGTACAGGCAGAATGATCAGAGCGCTAACACAACAGCCTGTGTAATTACATGTTTCTAGGAAGTGTGTTAGCTCCACGGGGAGCTGAGGCCATTTGGAGAGGAGGAGGAGGAGAAGGAAGACAAGACTTTCTTGGGCAGGGGGGGGAGTAAGGTGAACAGGGTCAGTGCATAACCCAGCTCTCGCTTGAACGTGATAAAGGTAATTCTTGCTCTCAAGTGAAAGCTGAGTGCTTCCTGGTTGTGGTTCCTCTCACTCGTTCCTCATGTCTGTATTATGCAGGCGTCTGCTTTCAAACGCAGGGGAAGCAGGGCTTTGCGACAAGAGAGAAGTTTGACCCTGTGGGAAGCGGAACATTCCAATATTTGACATTGTTTCTGCACTAGCATCGTCATGGCAGGGAGGAAGATGCAGAGTCAGGGGCATGGCTGCTTTATGCTACCTAGGCATTTATTTAGGTGGAGAAAGAAGAGTGTCAATTAAAAGCAATTAATTATAGTCCGTACGCTGGGGCAGGGGGAGGATGGCTTGGACCTAACCTGTCATGTAGGTGTTTGATATGTGTCCTGCGTTGCTGCTGCTCGCTGTGACGGCGTGTGCCTGAGCTTTAAATATCCTGCAGTTCCCGATATCTTGTTTCTCCAGCAGGCTCTGCATTTCATTTTCCTCTTCTCTCTAGTGTAAAATTTGGCCTAGCTTAAGCTTCTTTCCCTGGCTGAGAAGGTTATTTCCTTCCCTCCTCTCCTCCCCACCCCCTCATCCATCCTCTCCTCCTCTTGCAAATGCTCTCCGACCCTGATTTGGGGTTTCTCTCCCGACAGTTAGCTGTGGGCTCTGTGGATGCTTTGCTGTGACGGAGGGCCGAGGGCTGACCGAGTCGTGGGGAGGATTTGTACGTAGGAAGAGAGGCGATGGCTGTGCAGCGTGCTCCCGAGTCTGCTCTGAGCTTGCTGATGGTAAGTGCTTGCCGAAATCTGTTTGGGAAGGGGGAGGTGGGCGAGGGGAGCTGCACTGCTGGGATTTAGGGCACCAAATCCACGGGAGGATTTTGCATGAGCCACCGCTTGGCTTTTACAGGTCCCGAGGAACTTTGCAAAGGGCTCATCTGGTGCTTGCAGGGGGATGTTCCCCCTGCAATGGGTTTTAAGGCATCTGGACCAATGTTCAAAGCAGGATTTTGAAGTCACCTTTCTGGCAGCGCTGATGCTTGCACTCGGGGGTTTATCCTGAGCTGTAGTTTTTCATTTTGTTCATTATATCAGTGTCTTGAATTCTCACGTCCTTCTGCCTTCTCCTGCTTTTGCCCTTGCTGACTTTGAGACAACTTAAATGATGAGAGGGAGAGCGTGATTTCTCTGTTAGATGAGAGGCGCGTTGTTAGCTGTGACCAGATACTCGGATGTTGTGTCATTTGGGGAATGACCCCCTTATGCAGTGAATCGCCATTCAATAAGCTGCAGTGTATGTCAGACCTGCTGCTGACTGCAGACCATGGGGGAATGACTAGTATTTATCTGAGCTATTTGCTGCTACATGTTGAGCCACTGACCTACTTCTCAAAGTTCTGCATATTTATAATATTTCAAAGAAGATTATTTAGCAAAACACGTGGCTGAATCCAGAAACATGCCACTGTCCTACTGCAATTAATATAAACCCTTTTGGTGAGGTATTAGACTGCTGTCTAGCTTTATTGATTTTTTTTTTTCCCCCTCTTCTACTTTTGTTGCCATTTTCTATGCAGCAGCATCAGGGATGGTTTTAGTGTAAGATCTCTGCTGGATGCTTTTCTGCCCAAATGTCACTGTAATGTTTCCTCTGGAGAGCTGTTATAAGCAAAGAGCATGTGTGCGTGCGCGCGTGTGTGAATGCATAGATATATATGCATTATACATATTTATATAATTATTACTACTGATCTCTCTTCTGATTGTATTAGGAAATGGTCCCTAGCACTCAGAGATATGATGAGTTCAATAAAGGGAATGCTGCAGGATAATAACCCTGTAGTGCCTAAGGTTGTTAACAAAGGTCAAGTTGAGAAAAGCAAATTTTATGTCCATTACTCAAAATGCTAAACACGCTGTTAAGCCTCCGCATGGCTTGTTTTATATTTGCCAGTGACTGACTTGCTGTGTAAGGTCTTTTATTTTTTAAATTCCATTTGCTTACCTCCAGCCTTCCTGGCTTTTTAAATAGCCTCTTTCTTTTTCTCTTTCAAAGACAAATTGATGGGCACCTGTCACCCTTGTGTCATTGCTTGGGCTGTACATACTTTGAGTTTTACTACCTTCTTAATTCTCAATTTAAATTTCTCCCTCCCCCTCCTCTGTACTCCTTGAACAGACCTTGTCAAACTCTGGTAGGGTGCCAAGCTCCCTACAAATTTTCCCTCATAAAACATGGATTTCTGTGGCTACGTGGCCTTGTTCCACTTGTCATTTTGAGATGTGTCAGGTGTTAATACAGCTCTGGCCTGTAGCCTGGATCCCTTGGGTCTCCTGACCTTGGGCACAGCCCTGGGCAGGGCTGTTGTGGTCTCCCAGCCTTACGAGGATGAATTGGGTTGGGGGTCCACAGCCAAAGGGGTTCCTGCCTTTGACTCCGTGGATGGTTGACGTGGTGAGGATTTATTTCTGTGTTTCAAGAGGACTCATATAACTCCTTAGGCTCTGCTTTACAATAGTCTGGTACTAAAGGCTAGTTATGGATGTGGAAAAGGTGATTTGATGTGTAAAATGCTCCATTTTTTGCCAATTAGTGCTTTTTCCCTAGATTTTTCTAGTGTCATGAATCAGCTTAGCTATGGAAACCTCATCCTTTCCCCTCTGCTCTGCCTTGGCTTTGATTGCATGCTTGAGCAGGCTACCCTTGAATCAATAATAAATCCTTGCATAATTCATCCCACAATGACCAGCTATAATGGAATCTCTTCTAAAACTGCCACCCCTCAGAAATTAAAGGATTAGATGTCTTCGGGAAGTCCACAGAAGTAGCTTTTAGTACTTTGATGGGCTTTCTCAATTGAGAGAGTTTTCTTTTAGCAATGAGAGGTATTTTAGTACTGCATTGCCTCTGCAATAGGATGCAGAATGTTCATCCAACCGTCCACTTTTTATGAGACCTAATTGTCAGCAGCATTTGTCAGTGCTGCATCATACTCAGTCTGAAAATAACTCCTTCTCTGTGGGATACCTCAAAGCACTTTCCATTGCAGGTAAAGAAACCAAGGTACAGAACCATTAATTGACTTCCCTGGAATTTCATGCACTGAATTGAGTGACCCAAATTAGGAGTCTGCTCATCGCAAACTCCTTTCTGGTCAATTAAGAAAGATGGGCATCTCCAGGGTATGGGGTTTCCTTCCTATAGAAGGACACAGGACACAGGTATCTAGCATCAGTATGTCCCAGCAGAGAGAGCTGCACATGGGACCACATAGCATTTCTGGGTGCCAGATGTGATGACAGCTCACGATGACTTATCTGTGCCTGGGAAATGCCACCCAGGGCATGGAGCTGACATGGCCTAAGGCAGCTCCCAGACAACAGGTCATTGTGGATCTTGTGCAGCCATTAGAACACCGAAGAATCTCATTAAACCTTCAGACTTAGGTGGACAGGTCCTGCTCAAGTTTAGTGAAATAAATATTGACCATACAATGAATTAAACTAAATTGAACCTAGTTTTATTTCACTGTTTTTTTTCTAGCTACCTAAACACTCAAGATGATTCTGTTTTTCTGCTTGTTAGTGACTTTTTTTTTCTCCAAGGCCAGGAAAAAGGCTCAGTGCAGGAGAATTTCAGTCTTAAACATGTATTCTTTTCAACATAAAGATAGTGTTTTCATACAAAGACAGTTATCTGAAAATAAAACTGCAACTTGTCCGTTCAGGTAAATGACTTGTATTAGGAACGACTCTGGTTGTGCCTGGCCTGTAGGACTCCTGTGTCCACCTTGCTCCGGAGACCACAGCAGATGAGGGATGTTGCTCAGTTCAGCATGGAGGAAATGGGGCTGAACTGCCCAAAGTGGCTCTGCCTGTAGCATTATCAAATCATTAAAACTGAGCTTCCTCAGCTTCTGTGAACCAAAAGGGAGGAGCACCTAAGCATGAAATAGCAAATACAGTGTCTTCTTAGGAATGATAACACCTGCTGTGTTACAATCATTAATGTTGATGGGAGTAAGTGCAATACTAGTAGGATTTTATGTCTATCTTATTAGTATACTGTAAAATTTTAAAGCTGCAGACATATTGATTGCACAGATTTTAACAGCACAATAAGTTATGATATCTGGTATCTCTTGAGACAACATTACTGTGCCTCATGAAAATAGATCTTAGGGACTTGACCTTCAAACTACTGTAGGTCATAGCACTAGCACTAATTAATCTGTGTTAAATGACAACAGAGGTTCAGATGAGCAAGGTATACAGCTCAGTGTATACCAATTAATCCAAAATAATCTTATAATGGTAGGGAAGAAGAGCATGATTTTCTGCTTCCAGAAAATCTAGCTCCAGCCAGCTCCTCTCGCTCCCTCCATCAATTTGAATCTTTACTGTATTTATAAGCTCTCTGCTCTGTATATATAAATGCTTTTCTTGAAGAAGTAACAATGTACCATTTAGCAAACAAGTACACTTGTAAATTAATGAGAACTGTTGTGTTTGGAGAAACATCTTTCATTTCAAAGCACTGTATAATGCTTTCACACTCTAAAATTCATTATTTTGTGGCTGAGTTGCATTCAAAACTGTTGCTGGAGTAGAGGTGGATGTGAGATATTCTAGGTAACGCTAACCACATGGGACTCACCTCTATAGTTCAAGAGGGAAAAGGCTGCCAATGAAATTTGGAACATAAACTCAGGACATGATGTTCACAATGAAGAGCAAGAAGCTGGCTGGCCAACCCACTGTTGGGATGCCAAACTCAGCATTTCCTTGTTCTGCTGGGTTGAAGGCGTTGCAATGGGTGTCTAAGGCAGACACCTGCAACACGAGGACATGTGGAAACCACCTTCTTTCTAAAGCTTAGCGTAAATAATTATCATCTGAGTGTCATTCTTCAATGAAAATGCTGCTCTGCTTCCAGTCTTCCTTTTAAAGAGGGTTCTCCTGAATCATCCTTCCATCCCCCAACCAAAGCTACGCTGCAGTCCCCAAAACAATGTGAATGTCCTCAATGTGACAATTGTGAAATGTAGCACCATACTCTGTAGGATTTCCTTTAAAACACTCTCGCAGATATTAACTGCATCATTACTAAATGCTGTGAGGGCTATGGCCTGCTTTGTTGGATTCTGAGGTGTTGGACTTGACAATGTTCTGGGTGTTCCATCCATTATTTCACGTTTGACTGGTAAGTTTTTATGCCTGAAGTCTATCCTCATGTAGGCAAGGTGGGTAACTAAAAAGGTATAGAGCTTCTAAGCCCTATTTAGACCTAGGACTGTCTCTTTGTGCTATAAAACTACATTCCAGACCATTCAAACCTCCAGACAGATTGCAACAGCGCAGCTCAGCTTGAAGGATCATATAAAAGCCTTGGGGAGCAGCAAGGTTACAGTGAAGGGATGAGGTCATTTTCTGTCTCTCTCATCTCAGGCTTAAATTATCTCTATGTTGACAGTATGCAAAAGCCCTTGACATTCAAATCTCCTTGCTGCGACCTCATCTACAGACCACATTGACCTAGAAGCAAAGCTAAGCTTGGCACGCTCCATCCGCGAAATAAACCCCACTCGTTTCTTGCCATTGCACAGCGTAAGGGGTTAATGTATTTCTCATCTGATGCTGAAGCAGTGTGACGTGTCAGCAGTGTGTGACCCATACATGGATCTGGGTGTAAGCAGCATTGCTTGGGAACGAATAACGGCTTCCCTGAGGAATTGGCTGCACCTCTGGCATCTGGCCCACTTCAGCTTCGTGCCCAAAATTAGGTCTGTGGGGATACTTGAACAGCAAGGGGAGGTGATTATGCAGCCCCTCTCAGCGCTCGTTTTGCAGATATTTGCACCGTGCAGGTGTGCAGGCTGCATCCCAGAAGGTCCGGGCTGGAGACGATAATGCACCACGGCACCTGGAGGTCGCTGAGGAGGAGCCGTGCTGCAGGAATCTCCCTCCTCCCCGGCTCCTTATTGCTCCAACCAGGCAGTAATTTGCTAATGGGCTTCATGAGCAGCAAATAGCTGAGCTGTGCTGTTTGCTCTTTTGGAGGATGGGGTGAGAGCAGCAAATTCCTGCTCAGTGCTTTGTGGCTGCTTGCTACCATGGACTGGGAATTTAGCTGTTTCTTGTTGATGAGTTCCTCTGTAGCACTGAAATGTATCTGAACTTTACTATATGCCTCCATAAACTTGCAGTAAGACTTCAAACACCGTGATTTAATTCTGCTGAAGGAGATTAAACACTCCCTGAGATTGCTCTTGGCTCTCCTGTGGTGGATGTCACCTTTTACCCATCTGAGCTGGAGGCCTATAAAATTGTTATGCCTTTGATTCTGCCCTAGTGCATGCCATCAATTTTCCTTTTCTTGTCCCTTTGCATGAACTTGCTGTAGAAGAAGCAGACCATAATGTTTGCGTATCTGAATTCTCCTATTTATTACTATGCTTTAAAACAGGAGTAAGAGGGTTTACTGGTTTATTATTTTTTATTATTGTTATTATTATTAATATGTCTTGTGGTTTTTATTCCAGCTGCTCATTCTGAGTGACTAATAAAATTATCTCATCAGAGAAGCGGCCATTAATTTTTTTTTATGATACTATAGAGCATGGCTATTTGTAGAAGAGAATTACTGGGCACTTGAGTGAATGATCATTATGATTAATTGGAGCCTTTCTGCACTTAGGGGGAAAGTAACATATTAACAGATTGAAAAGATCACTAAATATGACAACTCCTTTTGACAACATATAAAAGTATAATGTCACTTTGGTTTTGTTTTGTTGGTTGGTTTGGTGTGGGGTTTTTTTGTTGTTTGTTTGGTTATTTTTAATAAAATGCATTGGAAAACTTGACAGCTATCCATAATAAAAAAAAATAAAAGGATTAAAGCTGATAATCCCCAAATGAAAGATAGCACCTCCTAGTGCTAGTTCTAGTGCCTGGCCTTAGCTTTTCAGAACTCCCCAAAGTTAGTGTTTGTGATGAAATGTCAATAACTCACCAGGAACAATGAGACTTGAGGACAAGGTGATTTGTTTTCCGGACATAGTGCAGAAAACCTGCTGGAACAATAAAATCTAATGAGTGGAAGTAAACCAGGAGGGCATAAGGCTGAGTGCAAAAATAATCTATCCTGATGTTCTTTGTAAATCAGTTGCAGAGATATTGGGGCACTGCAAAATTCAGTAAGAACAGAATATCCCTTTCCCTTCCTGGCCTTCCCCTCAACACACACTGCCCACCTCTTGCCCATGAAGAGTTGCTCTCTGTGGTGCATCCTCTACTCTCCTCCCTCCCCTCTATCCATTTGCAGCCACCAGAGAGCTGAAAATTATTTTTAGGATGGTTTTGCTAGTGCAGAAGCAGAATTCACACAGAGCCTTGCTCCACGATATTTTTCTGTCTGTGGGAAGACTGTGTTGATCCTCATGTTGCAAGACTCAGCTTTGGCTCCCCATAATTTGTGTGAAGTTAATGGAGGAGTGGTATAGAACATATATTGGGCTTAATACAGGTTCAAGCTTTTTTTAGTCTAATATATTAAAATCCAGGACAACTTCACAGTAAATAAGAATGAAATATTTTTCGTTTTTGAATATGAGGCTAATGAGCCATAGTGGTCAAAGTACATTGTATTTCCTGGTAATTAATTGCTGGCTGTGATAGTTGACTGCATAAAACTATGCCTTGGGCCATTAACCGCAGGTCATTAGTACCCAAGGAAATGTCTAGTGAAGGTCATTATTACTGCTGTTATATAAGCTATTGTAGTAGAAAAAAAGTTGGCATGAGCTTTTCAAAAACCTAGTTTCCCTGTTCTGGTCTCTTTTCAGAGATCTGGGAGCAAAGACTGTTCTCAATTATTCTGCATTTACATTGATTTTCAGGGAATTAGAGTTTGCCTACTTTCTTAAAACCAGAGACCAATTAATTAAAGTGTTTGCAAGGATGATTATCTAGCTTTATGTGGCCAAAAATGTTGACCTTCTCAAAGGATTGGCACAGGTTGTGCTCTTACTGTCAGTCACAGGGGACTGGACAATGACTGAGCGAAGACCCAACTGATCCCTTGTGTTGGCTTCTTTAGCAGCAAAACATCCACAGCAGGTAGGTGGCTGTGGGGCAAATGGGGACAGTTGTTGCTACATGTTGTACCAGTGGTGTTTGTGTCCTGATATCTCAGACTTGGATTGAGTTTCCAGGATTTTGGTGGTGGAAATCAGCCTTTTCTCTAGTTATCCTACTGCCTTCAGAGGGGCTTCTAACTTCCAGCTCAAGCAGGAGCTGTAGGGAGATTCATTTTAGTGTTATCCATCAAACTGCTCTGTAGGTCAGAGTCCCCAGAGCAGCAGGGTGACAATTCTACTGAAAACTAAAATTTTTAAATGACAGATCTAAGAAGGATTAATAGTATTTCCTCCTCTAGCAGACTGGTGTGGTTGAGAATTCCTTATTTTCTAGTTTAAGACAAAGAAAGTCTTAATGAAACCAGAAGATTAATAGAAACATTTTTTAGTACCTTCCTTTAACATGGTATTAATAATAATAGCACTTATTTACTATATTAAATATAGCTTTATGTTGAATACTCTTTTCTTTAATCATGTGTTTAAAATAGGATGAGTGCTTCACATGGGCAAAAGTCCTTGAATCAGTATTCTGAGACTGTTGGCTTTAATGAGATTGTGAGGAAGCACTTCAGCTCTAAATAGACAAAATTACAGACAGCAGAAGATACAGTGATGGCACAAGAAAAACGATGGGGAAGTTCTGTTACTTTCTGAAGTTCCTAGCAGTGTTTATTTTCTCCCCATCGAAATCTTGTTTTGGGGTCAGGAGTTAAGTAATTCCATATGAATAGACCTGTATTGCCCTCTTGATTGATATAGAAACTCATTTTGTCACCATTCTCCCTGCACTATATAATCAAAGACTTATTTGTTCAGAATCCTCTACTGATGGATTGCTTCTCTCGAATTCTTTTCCTTCTCTATATCTAATATCAGATGCCGTCTCTATTCTACGCTGCCTTGGAAGAAGAAAAAAATTAAACATGCTGCTTACGTTGTTTCCAATGCAAATGCTTTTGTATTGTGGGAATGCTTTGACCCAATCTTTCATCAAAGTCTTACTACTAGACTTCCTTGGTCAGGTAGTGCTTAGATCATTTTAGGGAGTTTCTCATTTTCGGGTGCACCATTTAGATTTGAAGAGCTAAATAAAGAATTTCCCTTAAAGCTTTGATTAATCCAAAGGAATTAAATCTTAGCTACAAAGTCCAGAGGTGCCTGGTGTCTTGGACATGGATCCTGGTTTGAATGTTCCTGTTTGGTTTGTCTCTGTTTAGTAACTCATCTGAGACATCACTTCCAAATACAGGTTTCAGCCATTACCTTCCTACATTTCTCCCAAGAATATGCATTTGTTCTCACTTTGCAAGTAAAACATGTCTGTTGTGGGTAGCCCCAAGTACATTTGGTGAGGAAAGGAGGAAATTAGTGCTGTCCACTTCCATGATGAAATTTAAACCGAAGTTAGAGAGCTACTGGACATTTTAGGACTGTGTGACCATGCAGACAAATGAAAAACCCAGTGGCTTTGTACATTGTGGGAGTAAGGAACAAATCCTATTTGAAATCTGCATTATTGTTCATGTATAATGAAACAGGGGTTGTTTAATTGCCAAAGCCTATGCAAACAGAACAATATATCGTCATCTCTGAATAAACCAGCAGTCAGCTTTAATTTTTAATAATCTTTAATTAAGTAAGGATTCACGACTCTTCTGGTATTTGTGCATTAGCACCATAACTGTCTCTGGGTAACCGGAGTTATTCTTTCATATGTAGGCTGGTGTCAATTGATTTCTCCATGGTCAGTAGCTGTAGCTGAGTCTGTTCAAGTTCCATAAAACTTCACTCATTGCAGAAAACCATTCCTCTCTGAGAGAGAAGGATTTGATCTTTCTTCTCTCAGGATCAAGCAGGGAGAAGAGTGTAAATCCATATTATTCTGCTTATCTCCACGACATTTTCTTCCAGTTCCTATAGATGCAATCAAAACAATTTGGCTCATTGATCTTCAAACTCTTTGATGATTTCACACTCTGAGCTGAGTGGTGTGACCCATACGGTCACCCTATTGCTTTTCATCGACAAAAGTTTTTACCTAGATCAAGATATCACAGTTGCTGCATGTGAGCTATGAATCTTGGAGGTTATTATTGGTTTACTGGTGGAATATTTATTTTAAGACCAAAATGAATTCTTAAATGAGTCATGGCGTATGTACCCTCCCTTGATATTTTTAGGTGCTAAAGCCACTATTTCAATGAGGCTGGGGTGGGGAAAACTGTCCATAATTTTTCGGATGTACAATTAAAGTGCCATCTGCCTCTGCGATGCAGCAGATGTATAATTGATATTCACTGCTGATTTGTGACTTGATTTTCTGCAGACATTGAATGCTGTAATTGTTTATACAGTATGATCCTAAATACCCATGTGAGAATTTTCCTCCTCACGTGTTCCCTACCAGAAGTATCATTGCCATCCCCAATACTCAGAAGGGGGATTCAATAAAAGATAATTTACACTTAGCTAGGCCAAAACCTTACAGGAATCCAGTGAGCAAGTAAGAAGCAATTTTTGAAAAGGAGACATTTATTCTTGTAGAATCATGGTTTAATATAGGAATGATTGTTGGGAAAACTGAAAACGCTGATCCTAAATCTGGTTAACTTTTACACTCATTTAAAGGTAGGATGTGGCTAGGATTAAAGAAAAAGAGTTGGCTTTATTTTCCCCTTTTTTTTAGGGGGAGCAAACCTTCTTCAGGGGAAAAAAAATGACACAAAAGGTCAACCGTAACATCAAGAAACTATTTTCTCCAGGGCAAAGACTATTAAAATATATAAAAAACAGAGATAGAAACCACAGCAATGAATGCTGAAGAGATGGAAAACAAAGACATGTTATTTTTTTTTTCACTGTCATTACTTTTAAGAAAAGCAATCAGTAAAATCTTGATCAATCAGCTGGTATTAATTTTACTCTATGACCGGATTCTAAGATTCTCCTTCTGAGAATACTCTAGATCTGAATCTGCTCGTGCTGAAATAAAAGAAAATGTGTCCTGTAGCTTCAGTGGCAGAAGGTTAGTGGCTCTGTTTTATATTGTTGTCCTTTTTTTGACATCACTGGATTTTTTGCACATTCGTTAAACTCACTGTGGAGTTGCAATGATTGTTCAGGGCTTCGCATTTGGCTTCAAAGGTAAGAAAGAATTGGTGATATAGAATCTGAAACTGGCTTCATCGCAAGTGGCATTTTGAGTTATCATTTCTTAAGCCAGTGCCTGGCTCACAGGAAAAATCAGCTCTCAGGGTGCTCAGAGAAACCAAAGTCTGTTTTGCTGCAACTTTTTCCCTCTTTGCAAGTCACTGTCTGTACGTGGCACCCAACGTAATCATAGAATCATAGAATGTCAGGGATTGGAAGGGACCTGAAAAGCTCATCCAGTCCAATCCTCCTGCTGGAGCAGGGACACCCGAATCAGGTTACACAGGAAGGTGTCCAGGTGGGTTTGAATGTCTGCAGAGAAGGAGACTCCACAACCCCCCTGGGCAGCCTGTTCCAGGCTCTGTCACCCTCACTGAGAAGAAGTTTCTTCTCAAGTTTAAGTGGAACCTCTTATGTTCCAGTTTGAACCCATTACCCCTTATCCTACCATTGTTTGTCACCGAGAAGAGCCTGGCTCCATCCTCGTGACACTCACCCATAACATATTTATAAACATTAATAAGGTCACCCCTCAGTCTCCTCTTCTCCAAACTAAAGAGCCCCAGCTCCCTCAGCCTTTCCTCACACGGGAGGTGCTCCACTCCATCATCTTAGTTGCCCTGCGCTGGACCCTCTCCAGCAGTTCCCTGTCCTTCTGGAACTGAGGGGCCCAGAACTGGACACAATATTCCAGGTGTGATCTAAAGTGATGCCCTGTGTCTTCCCTAGGCTGAACACTTGCTCTCATAGTTCAGGTTATCTAATGGTAAAAGTCTAATTGTACCTAAAGGACATAATGGTTGATGGTTACAGCATGTAACTCGGGTGGCAGCATGAGCAAAGGACCAAGCGAGGGGCTAAGGATGCTGGAGAAGGAAAGCACAGGGGATGCAGGGGAGGTTTTGGGGAGGGGAGATCAAGTCAAATCTAACAAAATTCGGCTGCAGTGCACTGCAGATTGGTCTGGTTCTGTTCAGACTTTCTTTCATATCTCTGTTGTTGTCTGAAGAAACCCACCAAGTTAAAGAGAACAGAGTTTCAACCCAGGACAAACAGCAATTCTGATGATGTTAATGCTGTTGAAAGTTTGAAGCAGAGAGAGAAACTAAATTTCTCCATGAGACATCTAGTCACAGCCATGCTGGGTGCTCTGCGTTAAATGCAGACAGAAATCCAGCTGCAGCATAATAATGGTTAATTTTCCATGTAACCTCTTGTTGAGGTCTAGTTGGGCTCTTTAATGTGACCAGGTGACAACTCCTGAAGGAAATAGATTTCATACTGCTGCTTGTGTGTTCTTGTGGATTTTATTCATTTCATGGTATGTTATTTTATATGTTTACTTTTTCCAGTATCTTTCTCTGATTTGTGTAACAAGCTTTTGGATATGCTTGTTGTGTAAAGATTCATCTTCAGGTTGGGTTTATACTTATTGAAAAGGTGACCCACAAAGATGTCTCACAACATGTATAGTGCAGTGCTTGGGCTGAGCCCCAAACGTGTTGGGGAAAACACAAGGAATTAGGAGAATGACAGAGAGGAATATGCAGAGGAGAGTGAACTGTGATTAAAGGGAGCTGGAAGCTTGCACAGATAGGAAAGCAGCATACAGCTGGGATCCCACATCTTGTGAGGAGCAGGCTGAGCATCTCACTATGATGTACATCTACTAAGGCAGCACCATCGTTGTCTTACTGCTGCCTCCTTGGCTGAAATGTGGCTTGTTCTCTTAATTGTACTATGCTGCAGATAAATAAATCAACCATGGAGAATAATGTTTTGAATATTAGTCACTGACCAGCTGAAATGTTCTGTTCATGTTAACACAAAGTGTCAACAAAATGAGTTTTCAGTGCCCCATCCAGCCTGACCTTGAGTTTCCAGGGATGGGGCATCTACCACCTCTCTTGGCAACCTGGGCCAGTGCCTTAGCACTCTCATTGTAAAAAATTTCTTCCTCATGTTTAACCTGAATTTCCCCTTCTTTAGTTTAAAACCATCACCCCTTGCCCTATCTCAGCAGGCCCTGGGGATGTTTGGCTGGTTAGTGGTACCAGGTAACCATTCAGACACCAGCTGCCTGGTAGATGCTCTGGTCACACCTCATTCGTCTGAAGACATCACCTGCAGGTCACCATATACACTCATCAGAATCCTTTAAAGTTGTTTTGGCCCCCTGAAGCACTGCTCAGTGTATTTTCTCTCTTAACAAACCACAGCTTATGATTCCCATTGGATCTCCAAAAACATGTGAGCAATCCTAAGGGAGTAAGAAGTCCCTCATTCCTCCAGGCTGGAAACATCTCCTTCTAAGAAGAAAAAAGTTTTCTCTCCTTCACGTCTTTTCCACTACAGCTTTATTAGATTAAGTTCTGGCTCTGCCAGTCTAAATAAGAAGGCAGCTTCCCCTCGGAGAAGCATTCAAGGCTTCACATAAAGTGTCTTAATTTTTATCATGTAGTGCTGTACGTGGCAGCCATGAGCTGCAGCATTTACAAAGGCACCACAGCGTGAGAAACCACAGCGAGGGCTTCCAGAGCACAACATCTGGCTGGGGAGTCTGCCATGATTAGAAGAAGTGTTATGTTATTGCTAGAATCAAATTATCTGAAGGTGTCCTGCTGGCAAGCAGCAAGAACAGGCTGTAGTGAGTCCTAAATCAGTGAGTGCAAGAGAAGTAGTATTAGATCTTTAAATCCCTCTTTGCTTTAAGTTTGGTTTTAGCAATATTCTCATCTGAAACCTAATGCAAAGTGTCCCAAGATACAGGCCGCTGCTGAAGCAAATTTTATTTTTGCTTCTACGCATTCATATTATGGTCCCCAGTTTTGGGGAATGTTTCCCTTTAGAAGTTTCTCTTGGGAATGTGAAGGGCTTTGGTGGGAAGCAGAAATTGATGTCTCTCTTGCCCTAGGAGGTCTTTCTTTAAAATATTCTCTTCTAACCCTGGGAAAAGAAGCATTTACAGGGCAGAAGTTGAGATAACTGTAGCTGAGAATTAAGCTTTCAGGGAATGTGGAACGGCATCCGGTGGGGTGATCTTTGCCATCTGTGGCAGGATGCAAACCCCCCTCTCTCCCCCTCCCTCCTTCAGTATGGAAGGAGTAGGCACATCTCCCTCTCTCTCTGCTACTTGAGGCTAACAGCTTCTTTTGTTTGGCCCCAGAGCACCCTGGCCAGGGCCTTTAGGAGAAGGGAGCGCCAAGGCGCCACTGAGCCGCTGGGCACCTGCGGCCAGTGTGTGGGATGTTTGGAGACTCAGGGGCACCCCACAAACAGTGTGGGGGTGCAGAGAAGCTTCTGGAATGCCTACAGTCAGATCTGATCAGCCAATATAAAAATGTGACTCTCGTCGAGACTCCACCCATTGTCGCGGGTCTCAGAGCACGAGCAAGATGCTGCCGCCGAGAGCCCCCACCCGGGATGAAGACTCCACTTGCCTCGCCGCCACGGCTGTGAGTAAAACTGCTCGCAGGATTGCGAGTATATTTATACTTTCCGTGCACATTTGTACGTGTAAAATTCCATGCTCAATATGAGCATGTGTAAAATTAATCCTCGCAGAATCGTGGGTGTATTTTCCTCCCGTGCTTCCACATAAGCACGTGTAACTCCTAGGTGTCAGCTGCTTCCACTCTAAGGGTTAAGGTGGACTTCTCATTCCCTATTGAATTATTCATATGACTGTCTAAGAAAACAGAACTATCGGGTTTTGAAGGTGCACCTTATTTTTTAGTACAGGATGGGGCGTCACTGGCAGGGGTAGATGAATTTACTTTGTTTTCCCCTTATAAAGTGGAGTCATCCTCCTCCTAGGAATTCACTGTTCTCACCTCCCCACCTAAAACTTATTCCCTTGCTCACAGTCATACCTGTGTATGCTACCGTGCTGCTATTGTGTTTGCATTAGTACAGCATCTAGATTTCTCATTGGAGGAAAGAGCTTTATTGTATTAATAACAGAAACTTTGCAAACATGATGAAAAAAAACCCAAACATATTTCTTTTTCATCCTTGAGTCCAAATCTTTTAGATCATTGTAAACTGGATATTTGTCTCATTGGCAGAGCTTTGCAGGTTTTCCTCCAGGGAAATTTATGGTAAGATTTAAAGATGAAGTGAATGGTCCCCTTTAACGTTATATATGCTAAAGGAATGTGACTTATGAATCCTGTTAGCAGTAATGACTGCATGAGAATATCAAACACTTAGTCAAATGAAGATTTTGCCATGATGCATCTTGCACTAAAAGGGTTTTTATATATTATATATTGTGCCAAACGTTTTTATGTACCTCAAGTGTGTGGGCTGTGTTTGATGCTTATAGAAGTTGAGTCTGTTTAGCTTTTATTGCTGACTGCTGGAAGAACATATGCGTATGTTTGTGGAGTTGAACAGAATTAAAGCTTATCTGGATTGCAGTGTCAACAACAGAGAATGTTGCTGCCTGCAGTAAAACCGGGAGATAATACTAAATTGCAAATAAATCATCCACTTTGTCTTGGGAAGAGCAGTGTTATTTTCATAATTTCTAGTAGCCAACACAGGTGGTGTCTTCTGGATAGATCAGATTCAGTGGAAAGTAGCAATTTACTTAAAAATTGCATGTATGGAATATTAATGTAAAAATTTGCTTCATGCAGAGAATATTTGAGCAATTAAGAGTCTGTTCACTGTCCCTTTCTGGCCTCAGGCTAAGCTAAGGGGCTGACTTGAGGATGCTGGTGTTTGTAGCCTGCCAGCTGACCGGTACCTATGGGATCATACTGGAATAGATGGGAAAGCCAGCAGGCCCAGAGGACAAAGAAGCAGCTGAGAAGCCCCCTGCATCCAGACACTGAGGAGCTTCTAGCATTTGTGTTTTGCATACACACTGGACTGCACAACTCTTAGCTCCACCAGGAAGCCTGGCTCTTCTCTGCTGTCCTGCTCCACGGTAGCAAGGGACAGTTATGGGGACCAAAGAGCCACCAGTGTCAGAGCAATGGCCAGGAAGGGTGACTGGGTGTGCTTGAAGTGACCTGAATAGAATCATAGAAACATAGGATCATTTTGGCTGGAAGAGAGCCTCAAGATCATTGAGTCCAACCATAACCTAACTCTAATACTAAACCATGTCCCTAAGAACTTCATCTATGTGTTTCTTAAAACAGCTCCAGGGATGGTGACTCAATCACTTCCCTGGGCAGCCTGTTCTTGTGCTTCGCAACCCTTTCTGTAGAGAAATTTTCCCAATATCCAACCTAAACCTTCCTTGGCATAACTTGAGGCCATTTCTTCTCGTCCTGTCACTTGCTACTTGGGAGAAGAGACTGATCCCCGCCTTGCTACAACCTCCTTTTAGGTAGTTGTAAAGAGCAATAAGGTCTCCCCTCAGCCTCCTGTTCTCCAGGTTAAACAGCCTCAGCTCCCTCAGCCACTCCTCATTAGACCTGAGCAAGGCTTAAACATGGGCTTAGGTCCAAATATCACAGCAAACATATTCAGAGCCTCTTGCATGAGGATGGGTTGTCACAGCTCCCCAAGTCCCTTTTGAGTAGGGAACATGATACTTGCAGGACTAGAGGCAAGCATGTCTTCAGAACACATGTTTAATCATGTTGTCTTGTTCTTAAGCAACATGTGAAATTTAAATGAGAAAAAAAAGTTTTGAGATTCTTTGGGGGCAGCCCCCCCCCAAAACCCACCCACGTTTCCTCCTGAAATGAAAATGATGGTAAAACAATACAATTACAACTTCACCAGGAAAATTCTGCCTGTGGAAATCCCTGGGGCTCTTAGTTCTTTTGTGGGTTTATTCGTTTTGAAGAGATGTCTATATCTTAATGTCATAGTAATTACTTGACCACCGGAAGGATTGTGGGGCTCCTGCAAGGTGTGGGAGCACCAGAGCGGTCTCAGGGTCTCAGCCTGTCCCTCTGCACCTTTCTGAGCTGGGGCACAAACATGCGGTGACGTTGTTTGCTCCCAGGTTTTTTTGGCTGTTTTCTCAACCCCTTTCTCCAATGATAAGGGCATTTCACGGTGAATCAGTGAGGTGGCTGCTCTTGTGGCTAGATCTGAAAGAGGTTTGAACACTAACCCTCGAACATGACATTAAAAAATTACAAGGGGAAGCGGGGGGCTGTGATTGCACCTTTTTATTCATTTTCCGAAGCAGGGCTAAAGAGTTTCGTTTATTTTGGATTGCCCGTTCGAATCTCACTGAATCAGGACAGAAAATTACTGAATGCATGAGAGGAGCGTAGTAATCATTTGGGGTCAGTGAACTATAGATTGCAATATTTGGCAGAGTTATTGAGCTTGCCTGCGAGCCACAGCCATGTCCCTGCTTTACCCACCAGCAGTCACGGCAGAGGAGGGGAAGTATGCTCTGAATTTGGCTCACTTGGCCTTTTCCATTGCACCCCTGAGTCATCAGCCCTTCCTACCTGCTGAAGCCCTTCACACCGCATTATTGATTATTTTTAATCAAAAAGATTGGAGTTATTTTCCCCAGTTGTCGGTTTTGTTTGTGTCACTCTGCTGATTATTGCGGCTCACTGAGATTATGAAAATAACCATCCAGATTATAAAGTTTAGAGACAGAAAATAGGGAGAAACAGACTAGCCAAGGCAACTAGTTCTGTTTGACTTGGTGGCTGATTTTTTTCCTCTCTGTCTCTGTCTATATTGTACAATGTATTTTACTTTTGCTTCCCCAAGGCAATCTACCAATAATTCAATAACAGCTGCCAGTTTCTACTCCTTGGTTTCTAAGCCTCCAGATACTAGACTTGAATTTTGAGGACCTGGTTTCAAGCACTGGCATATATCTTCTCTATGCCCTTGGGCAGTCTCCTTCAGCTATCTGTATCTTCTGGTTTTGTCAATGGGCTCAGTGTCCTTTTTGCAGGACTACTTTGCACATCTCCAGTGTGCTAGGTGTTTTGGCAGTCCACTAATCCAATAATGAGAGAGAGGAGAAGTAAAATGAGTAGCTGACCTATGCACAAAGATGAACATATAGAAAAAAAGGGAGATCTTGATGGAGTGGATTCAAACTCTGACTCCTCAGCAAGGAAGCCTTGTGTGAGCAGTGGGCAATGGTCAACTCCCTAAAAACCTTCATGAGTTGGAATCAGGCATCTCACTGTTGCTACCATAACTCTAGATGTAACAGCAATAAGAACTTTCAAAGAAAACTTCATGACCAAACTCTGCCAGCCTGCTTATTAATGACATGCAAATTACAAAAGTTCAAACATTTGCACTCAGCGCTCATAGCTGTTTCTTTGATTGCTAATGATGTTGATTCACAAAGAAAAAGCTTTCTGAAATAAAGAGACTATTTCATGTACCACACCAAAAGTAAATGAAAGGATATTGCATTTAAGATTTTTTTTTGTCATGTTAAGCCCTGTCCAAACGCCTCAGGACTCATAAATTAGGTAGATATAAAATGCATTTTTCCAGCTAATGAGCTAGTCTTTAATTTTTAAACAGAATAATAACTTAGAGTAAACAATAAAGACGCACATTTAGTTGTTAACTTCTGTCCTGAATTTTACTACACTGTTGTCACAGATCTTTATTATTTATTCATGTTACAAGATCAGCACAGTTATTGTACACCTCCTAAAATGCTCATACACAGGGCAAGTTGTCCACCTGTAAACCCATGGTGTGAACTACCTTTTCTACCTGTTCTTGCAACCAGAGTGTTGAGGGTGACAGAGAAGACATGAGGACCCTAACACAGCAAAGAATCCATGTAGCCTGTTACAAGCAACACCAAAGTGAAATTCTTTCAGTTGAATTATGTTTTCATACAGACTTTTGCCAAGTCTTCCTGCAGACGTTTTCTGTTTGTTTTTCTGCTGAGTGTGAAGGTACTTATTCCTGTTTTAAACACATACATGAATAAGAATTTCTTTTTGTCATTTGCCTAAATAGGAGCCTAATTCTTTGGGGAAATCTGATCCTCCGTGCTCCAGCAGGTCTGCAACAGTTAATGAAATGGCCTGGCTGGTTCAGAGTTTGGGCTTAAAACTAAGCAGGGAAATTGTACACAGGGTTGGGATCATCTGGACTGGTCATCTGCTTTCCTGTGAGGGCCAAAGAATAAAAATGGATATTTCTAGAGCACCGACCATTTTGGAGAAAGTGAAAGTCTGAGATTAGACAGACTGTGATTTTGAAGGATCTGTTTTCCTTTTGTTTACCATAAAGGGAATTTAAGGAACAGGCTTAAAGCTAAAGGAAATTAATCTGTCCTTGGTGATTTCTGCGTGCAGCCCCCATGCTTTTTTGGAGGTATGATCCAGTAGAAGCATCAAACTGCAGCACCTGCAGCACTACCCCAGTTCTAACATGTATTCCTGGAGTACAAGGCTCAACAGCAGTATAGTGATGCAGTTTGATCTTATGAATAATTTAGGCAATAGAGTTTTCAACCAATAATTCCAGTATTTTCTGGTCATATAGACACTATCTGTCCAAAATATGTCCTCAGGCTTCAGCTGATCTCTGGTTTACAAAGAACCTGGCTAGTCTGGTGTGTGGGTACATGCATACAAAGATGATGACCCAATTAATAATTAGGAAGAGAACAAACTTCATTGAGATATAATATGCAAACTTTAAAAAGTAGAGAAGAAATATCTGATCTTGAAGCCAAATAAGAAGACTGATCAGCAGATCTTGATGATTCAGCTTTGTCCTGTTTGCCAACCTATTTGAAGTTTACATTATCAGACAGACAGAGGAAAGGCTTATCCCCAGAGACTCTTCTTTAGAGTCTCTACAAACAACATTCTACAGCTGAAATAAAATGATGACACTTGGGACTACAAGTACTGATGCTATTACTTGAGAAATGCAACTGCATCACATTTTTTGCTATGTACAAGATAGAATTTTGCTTGGAAATTTAGGGCCATTTTGCTCTTCATAATGTTGTCTTTGTCTCTTATGACACTTTCAATCTCTTTATAACACAATATTTTGCTGTGAAGAGGCTAAAAATCTGCAACAATAAATATTAATAAATGGAAACTGTATGAGGAAAGTTGTCATGGCAGACAGCCGAGTTATGAAAGATTGTCTGCTTTGACTCTTATACAATGTTACTGAGAAATGTACTGTATAAACTCTTTTCTGGCTAAACTTAAATAGTAATCTGGGTGGCTGCTGATAAGAAATACCATCAGGATTGACTAGATTCTTGTTCTTTTTATTTATTTTTTTTTAATTTTAAAAATCTACCCTAACAGAAAAACAATACCAGAAATATAATCCAGGAATGTAGAACACAATTTATCCAGGTGTTTAAAGCAGGATTCTCACATATAAACCCCCAAACAGGTGAAGTTCACAAGTATCTTCAGTAAGACACACATTCTAGTGATGGTCAGTAAGATGCTCCATTATGTCATAGGAAATTTGCTGCTCTTGTGGCGAATTGCAGTTTTTCTGTAGTAAAGGAGCCATAGGTTTACCCCACTGTGGAGCAATTTGCTTTATATTCTGAGATATAAGGACTTCAGCCCATTGTTCCTCCCAAGATCTGTGTGGCAGCAGTACCTGGTTCAGATTTATAAGTCCTCCATGTCCTCCATGTGCACAGTAAGGTTTGCTGCCAGCCTACAAGGGATGCACTTGAGGTGCAGCAGCTATGATGAGTGAATTGATTTGGACACTTCCATACTATATGCAAAAAGTCCTTGGGCCACCTGAACAGTCCCCTGATTTGCAATAGTTTTAGTGTTGTTTAAGGAGAGTGTAAATAACTTGGAAAAAATAAATGTCAAAATATTAGGCCAACTTAATACAATCTACGTCTGCAGAATACTAAAATCTAAAGAAAAATGAAGAATCAGTTGTCAGAGACCATTTTAAGTCACTGAAGCAGGGATCCATGTCCCCTAGAATGCAACTCACAGGCTCAGACAATATTAGGATACCTATATGTGTAGTACAACTTTATGTTATTACTATCAATGGAGATCTAGACAGTGGAGCTGAGAAATGGTCCCAGCAGGAGTCATCTCCTTAGGTAGAACTGAATCCCTATTGATGGTGTTGACCAACATGCGGTGGGTGAAGTTTGATGACCTAGTCAGGTGTCCAGTTTCACTTGGAATGCCTTAAGATATGTAAGGTATCCATCCACTTGTGTCTGGTGGATGTGAGCCAGGACCAGAGTGGCAACTGATGGTGGGGCAAAATCCTACAGGGCAGCTCAAGTGGACCTGCACAGCTGTATGGGGGCACCTGGGCTGTGTTCAAAGGGTTATTACGTGGTAAAAGGGAAGGCAAGAAACTTCAGCCTTCAAAGATTTGCTCTTGGCCATAAAACTGTAGGCTTTAAGGACATCTGACATATGAGTTTGCCAGCTTTAATCTTCATTTGCCCAGGCACTGATGGATCTGCAGGTGCATATGTGTCAGCCTTGCCTTTCAGTCTGGGCTGAGGCTCAAGTCTGCACCCCAGGGTCTGGGGCAAGATGCTGGAGTCATTCTACCAGGTCAATATGGATGCACATCTCTTAATTCCTCTTATAACTCAAGGCAAAATTGCATCCTGGTTCTGTGCAAGCACACAGGGAGGTCTGCCACAGGTCAGACTTAGGGAATAAAGACTGCTTTGCTGATATCTTCTTATTCTACTATATATAGGAGTGAGTGGGATGGGGAAATTATGGACACTGGGGAGAAAGGATGTAGTTTACACCTAAGGGAAAAAGCAGCGGATAAAGTGATGTTTCTAAGGCTCAGTCCCCCACAGGAGCAGGACAGATGACTGCTAACCCTTCCCCAGGGAGAATGAAAAGAGATTGTACCCAACACCACAACTGATCCTTTGTGAACAAGTACAAGTGACCCTCACTGCCCTCTTTCCTGGCTTTATTGACTCTTGTATACCTGTGTGTTTATTAGCTTTGAAAACAGAGGCTATTAGTAAGAAGAAAATATGTGGCAGGAAAATGTTAGCAACTGATACATGCTTTAAAAATTGTGATTTTCTAGCTTCATAGTATTTTTAAAATATTTTTTCCTACCATCTCTATCAACGCTACAAGTAGGACATAACTGCAACATCGTACCTCCAAGACACAGAATGTCTATTGCGTTGGTGTTAGCCACTAATGGGATTCCAGTACAAAGCACTTTAATCCATTGCTAAGTGACAGTGTAGTAATATGGTTTGAGGAAAGGACACGACTAACATGCTACTTCTGCTCTTCAAAGACTTAGCTTTATAATCCTCTGCAAAAATCTTTGTTCAGGTTTCTGGAAGTATTCTGTAACTGCCCACACATGTCTTTAAATATTGTCTCAAGCCCTGCAAAATTCAGTCTGTAATTAGTTATGCTTTCAGTCTCTGAATCACCACATAATGGTATGTTTTGTTGGAGCCATAACTATTATCTTTAATATTTCAGCAGACTAATTGCTAATGCAGTTTTAAGAACCAGCAGAGTTGTCACCAGCAGATTGGTAATTTTATCATCACTGCTAGATAAGGCTTGAATATGACATCTGGTCAAGTATAGTGTGTCAGCATCATGTCTGAGTTAGAGGTAATGGATACTGCCGGTCTCATTTTTCCCTCAGAAGTTTCAATGCTTGTGCAGGGATATATCGGCATGTTGTCTGCTGATTATGCTGGTGCTTATGAGACAGTAGGTTCTTCTGTGTTTAAAGCCATATGTGCTTGTGTAGTTGAGGTCTATTGTGGTTGAGGACTTAACACTTTCCTCACCTTGATCTTATTCTGGGTCATTCAAGCTGGATACGTTTAATCCTTTTCTGTACACGATAAATCAGGCTTCAGTTGTTTGGAAAGCTTGGTTGTGATTCATATGAAAAATTGCAGTGCCTATAGGATGTAAATTTAAGTGAGCCTAGGATCCCTTTGTAATAGCAATGGAGCTATTCAAATATGCATTCTTGTCAGTGCAGCCTGTGTTTGGCTAGATGAGTTGCACCATAAACTCCATTGACTAGACTTCAAGTGCTATGATGGGAGTCTTAGACAATTTGCTCAGCTGTGGACGTGTAATCTTACGTGACATAGATCCTATCATTGATAAGCTTACCAGACTTGAAGCTCTTTCTCCACCATTAACTCATTAAAACTGCACAGTATTAGAGCACTGATCAATATAATAGTTCTTGTGTTCTGTTGAAAGAGGTCCTGAGCCTTTCTGTCTTTCCATGATGGTATCCATATGACCTGTCTGGATGCCAGAGTCTTAGTCTAAAGAAGACACTGAATTCTACCCAAAAGTATATTGAAAACAGAGGTCTTACACAGCACTGCTGAATGGGATGATGCTCAGCATCCTTACTGCAGCCCAGTGAGACTTATCCAAGTGTCTCAAGCATGTTGAATCAAAGCTCGAAAATGGAGATCTGGATAAGTCACTTTGCTGAGGTGTTGCTGTCATTTTCTGATCTGTATGAATTGTTAAACTGCAGGGAAGGTGTGTTTGGCAGATGGGCAAAGAATCTGATGTTGTTATATGAAAAATGCATGTGCTAGGGAAGGCTAGTGTTAAACCTGCTTTATTAGAATCACAGAATCATAGAATATTACTCTGTCTCCAACACGACGGGAAATGGGGATATGCTGCACTGGCTAAAACACAGCTTAATCTTGTCTCTTGTTCAGAGACCATGGCAGAGCCACCGAGTGCATGATGATGAACATCTAATGCCCACAGCTGTGTCTTTGGGTGGCCAGATCACAGGCTGCCAACACTTGCTTCTTTTCTGCAGTATAAATAATGAACTATAAAGGCTGATGCTTTCACAAATGATTTAGAAACCTTGTTCCCTTGATGTTCAAAGAAAATCGGGATCTTAAGTTGCTGTATAACCCATGAAAGTGCTAATATCAGTGGGTTGTATTATATTAAGTAAATATCCTGGAGGTGTTAGCCTTACAGTCAACAGGACATTGGCTTCTAAATGCCTTTGTGGGTCCATTGGGACAGGCTTTGTAGAAAAAGTTAATGTCTTCTAATAAAGCAAATGATATCTGAGGACAAGAGGAGAGTCTTTGGGGCATATAAACCAGTCTCCGGGTCATCTGTATTGTGAGTTTAGACCTTAGTTTCAAGGTGATGTATGAGACTTTCAACGTGTCACTCAGTGCAAAGATATATGATGTCTGACTTCTTTCTCCTCCTCCCCTTTTTAGTGCTGGTGTAAATCAGAAGCGGTTCAGTGGGGCTAGACTGTGTCGAACTGTCCAGGAGACTTGGACAGTACAGTATATTACTGGTACTTGCTTGGAGAGAGACAGTAACTCTTATCTTTTCAGCACATCTCAGAAGATGTTGGACAACTCTTAGCTCCCTGTCATTTTCTTTTTTCTAATGGTCTCAAAACAGAGAAAAGTCAATAACTCTGGCAGGAAAAAAAAAGTGTCCTTTGACTGGAAAAGAGAAGCTAAGTAAGAGCTAAGATATTTCTTCAAAAGTACAGTTTGATGCTAAATAAGGCCATGGATATTTTTACCAAATACTGTCTTTTTGAAAGCTTAATTGTCTTCGTTCTGCTCACACAAATCAAAATGATACTTGTTGGCAGTATGGACCTAAACCAAAATCTAGTTGCTGTACTAAGAGATGTGAAAGATTTAAATGAAGCAACTTTCTTTTTCTTTTTCCTCCTTTTTTCTTTTTTTTTTCCCCTTAAAGCAATTATAGATGTATTCTGTGACCTGCCCTTATCTTTCTCTGACTTGTCTGCATATTGCAAGGCTCATTACAGGCTGCGTGGGTCTCTCTGATATCCGTGCATGCAAAGGCTGCAAGACTAAATGCAAACTCTGAAGCTGTGTCCTCTCTTGTTGCCAGGGAACAGTGATGAAGAAGTGCCTGGACTAAACCCCAATTTAGGAACTGTCTTTGCAATGAGCTGCTTATGTGACCTTAGGCAAGCAATTTGTGTGGGGTGAGATTCCTCTCTTCTAGTGTCAAGCTCTCGAAAGTTAAGACTCTGACTTAGTTTGATGGAGGGCTCTGCCCATGGGAGGGGAGAACAAAACGGGGAGGCTGGTACCCTATTTTAGACATTTGTCTAAAAATGGGACAAACCTCCTACTGGGGACATCTGCTTCTCTCCAATTATAGCGTGAGCCCAGATGGCTACCTTAGACCAACACCTAACATCTGTAGGACTGTGAAAGTGTTTGAACTCTGTGCTAATCCCCATCTGACCCAGATACAACCTCTGAAGTCTCCACAGTTGTCACGAAGATTTCTGTCTGTGCTTGGTGTTACGTGACGCATAGCTGCGACATCAGCGAGATTTTTTTTGCACATCCTTAGATTTCTAGATGGTTGTTGGAGGTTAGCTTTGGAGGGATGAAGAATTCCTCCCTCTTTCTCACTGCATTTCTGAAGCCTGAGTTACATTGTTCGAAGTACTTCACAGTTACAGTCGGTCCTTATCTCCAAGAATTGCTGACCTGACCCACTCTCTGAGGATCTTCTTCTTTGAAGGTGGCAAGAAGGGAACTTTATCCAGCAGCCGTAATGGGGTTTTAGTGGGTGGCTCATGGCACGCATCACCCAAGAGGGTCAAGAGTGGAGCACCTCCCTTATGAGGAAAGGCTGAGGGAGCTGGGTCTCTTTAGTTTGGAGAAGAGACTGAGGGGTGACCTTATTAATGTTTATAAATATATAAAGGGTGAGTGCCATGAGGATGGAGCCAGGCTCTTCTCGTTGGCAAACAATGATAGGACAAGGGATAATGGGATCAAGCTGGAACACAAGAGGTTCCACTTAAATTTGAGAAAAAACTTCTTCTCAGTAAGAGTGACAGACACTGAAACAGGCTGCCCAGGGGGGTTGTGGAGTCTCCTTCTCTGGAGACATTCAAGACCCACCTGGACATGTTCCTGTGCGACCTCACCTAGGTGTTCCTGCTCCAGCAGGGGGATTGGACTAGATGATCTTTTGAGGTCCCTTCCAATCCCAAACATACTGTGATACTGTGATACTGTGAAGAGGCAAATAAATCGAGATGAGAAACAACAAGCACACGATCAGTCGGTAACCGAAATGTTATTCTGGAATAAACATGGTGAAAATTTGCCTTGAGAAGCCTGGAAGGTGGGACCTGCAGCTAGAATAACTTCTTTCCAAAATGATTTGATCCCAGTGTGATAATTCTGCAGCTGTAAGTGCATGTTCTTGATGTGTGTGCATCTTGGCCTAAAGGATTTCTTGTGTCCTCTCTCTTCAGTGGCGAAGGCAATTGGGCACATTTTGGATGAGAAAGTGAATGATCAGTTCACAACTTTTGATTTCAGACCCAGCAAATTTTCCCCAGTAGGAGGAGAATTAAGAGACTTCTTTCCTTACAGACATTTCATTTGAAATTCTCTTCGATTTAAACCTATTTCACTCCACCAAAGGGGAAATGCTGGTTTCTTCTTGTGAACTAAAGCTGAAAGATTTCTTCTGTCGATGCTTCGACAGTTTTTGGAAGCATATCCCTTAGCTTTGATCTCCTTCTCTCCTCTTCTATTAATTTTTAACACTTGTTAAAAGATTTGTTCTATTTGTGAGCTGCGAGAAGGTGTCTTAATTTATAGACAGCTCGAGTGTATCTTGCTGTAATTTCAAAGTGCAATTTTTTCCCCTTCAAGAATTTAATTCATGTCCTCAACTGCCATACAGCAGCACAACTACTTTAAATCTTATGAAATTCTCTTGGTATGCACCTGACAAGGCTTCTGACCTTGTTAGTTATAAAATTTAGAGCTGATCTCTCACCAAGAACTTCACATCTGAAAGAGTCTTCTGGCAACTACAGCAAAAAATCTTGGGTTTTTTGTTTTGAGAAAAAAACACTTTGGTTTATCAGGCACTGGAATTGCAGGAAATATCAAATTTATCAATATCCAAATAGACAAATTGGTCATTTTTAATTAAAAAAAAATTCTGAAAATACAATTTGCCTTTTGAAAAACACCAAAGTTTTCTGCCAGCCTCTCAAATATTGTACTTTTGAAACATTCTGTAAGTGTTCCTTCTCTATCTACCTGTTTTTCCATACTGAGAGTGTACAAGCTTGTCTGGGATACTAATAGTAAACATGAAAATTAAATGAATCCACAGTCCAGGTTTGACTGTGACCTGTGATAGACACTAAAGTATTAGTAATAGCGTTCCTTGGGAGAGTCTTGGTTTTGTTTTTACCTCTTTCTGTCCATAAAATGACCAGATTTTTGTCTCCTGTCCCTACCCTTCAGTAAAGATGAGAAATTGAAGGATTTTTCATGTTTTTAATCTGAAAAACACTGCAAATCTCACAATGTGCAGGCTCTTTTGACTGTCTTAACTGCAATAAAGCCAAGACAGGGATAAAGGGGTAAATGGGATGCAATTTCAGGCTGTTGTCTGAAGGGTAGCGTGCTGCAGTTTTAGTGCCAAATCAATCTATTTTTGGCTGGAGAAAATATTTTTTGATCTGTGCAATGGACAAAATGTCTCTCAGGTTCATCAGCTCAATGAAAGTCGGTGCTGCTGCTGCAATATCTTCTAGTGAAGCAGCGAGGATGGAATCCGCAGGCCATGGTACAGGAGAGGGTGAATCAGATCGCAGGGGAGAAGGATCAGGGCCTCTCTGAGGGGGTCTGGATGGGCTCCGTGATGCCAATATTCTCCTTCCCTCAAAGGGGAATTTGGCATTTACATGTGACCTTTGACATGAGGTGTGCTCCACAGGCAGTGGGTGTAGGTTAAAACAGCAGGACCAGACTCTGTCGTCCTGCCACGTGCTACCTAATAAATGACACATCAGAGAAAGGCTTTAAAGATGCTTTTCAGCTGTGAAATTCACATCAAGTGTTCACCTGTTCCCCTGCTTTCTTCTGCCCTCCCTCCTTTATTTTTCTCTCTCTTTCTCTCCCTCACCCCCTGGATCTATGATATTTGATATCAAAGAGTTTTAGCTGAAATAAAGCTTTCATTCACATCCTCAGCCTTTGCTTTTTTTCTCCCCAAACTCAGGACATTGCATGCCCAAGCCCTGCTCTGAGGACAAGGCACTTGCTGGTGTTTTGTTAATAGAGCATCACAAATGCACAATTTACCCACCCAGGGCCCCATGCACTTTAGTCCATCTCCAGCGACAGATCTGTCTAGCAGCCCATTAACCCTTTCTGTCTACTCCAAGGGTTAGAAGAGCTTTTAATACCCCAGCATAGTGCTTCAAGTCTTTCCCTTGTTTGGCATGTTGGAACCTTCTTTTTTTGGGGCAGAAATCCTCTATCGGCATCTGTTCATAAAAGGTGACATCAAGATCTAGTTGTGTTGCCCTCTGTGCTATTCTGGGTTGCAAATTAATTCCTCCAACTGTTGATGGAAATACTAATGCAATATACTTGCAACTGCTTCTACAGGACTCAGCAATCTTCTCTCTTCTCAGTAGACAGAAGCAATGGAGAGACTGGATCTAGAGAAAGAAACCTTCCACACGTTTCATTGACTTCCCCTCCTTCCTTCCTTGGGCATATTTTGGCAGTTTGTGTTGAATCCTCTTTCATCGAATCATAGAACGGTTTGGGTTGGAAGGGATCTTAAAGACCATCTAGTTCCATCCCCTCTGGCAGAGCCACTGTCCACTATACCAGGCTGCTCAGAGCCCCACCCAGCCTGGCCTTGAACACTTCACTGGGTAACCTGGTCCAACGTCTCACCACCCTCATCATGATCACCTCTTTGGTGGCATAAGATTCTTTTTGTGTTCATATCTTAGGGTGAATCCTCAAGACAGTCCCCTCACAACTACCATTTAGCTCCAAAAACATATGATTTCTTCCCTTTTCTGCTCGAACCTTTGTGTGTCTCTGCTTTTGCTTTCTACTTTTTTAAGTAGACCTTCTGTCATCTCTGTTCTTTTCTCTGCATGACAAATTTTCTGTAGCTTCATAGGATGGAGGGGAGAAAACATAATAACTACTTCTCCCACAAACTGATCCTTCCAAAAATGCTTGTTGTTGGTCTGGTCTTAGCACAGACATGGAAGTTAAGTGCTCTGATAGTTTGAGTTTAGAATTATGCAAAACCTTGATGATAAAAGTATATAAAGAGTGAGGTGGTCACATTTCATAAAACCACCATTTTCTTGGAAATAAAATCTTCTTTTATCCCGGAACTTATCCATTTATAATGGATCCATTTCCTAAATCTTTGCATTTAATAGCATACAACTTTTTGCTCTTCTCATGACAAGCACATTAATGTTCCAAGGAAATCATAGGGATTATACATTGTTGCAGTGAGCACATGTATTCTTACTGACATTTGCTAATTAGATTTGCTCAAACAAGCCACGTATACCCTGAAGAAGGTGCAGAGTAAATGTGGGCTTGAGAGGGAAGAAGTGTTGGGAAGGAGTAATAGTGAGAAATATGATACTTATTTATTTCTTGTGGTTCACTTGAAAGGCAAAAAAAAAAAAAATTGCAGAAGGCTTTGAAATGCAAAATGTCCCTGCATCAATGGCTTAAGATCTGTCCTAAACAAGGAGGAGAATCCAAGCTTTCTGTATCCTGGAAAGTTAAACCCACATGATGTCTGAATTTCAAGCTGGGTGTGGATGCAAGGTATATAATGTGTCACGAGGATGGAGCCAGGCTCTTCGTGGTGAAAACCAATGGTAGGACAAGGGGTAAGGGCTTCAAGCAAGAGGTTCCACTTAAATTTGAGAAGAAACTTCTTCTCAGTGAGGGTGACAGACACTGGAACAGGCTGCCCAGGGTGGTTGTGGAGTCTCCTACTCTGGAGACATTCAAACCCGCCTGGACACCTTCCTGTGTAACCTCATCTGGGTGTTCCTGCTCCATGGGGGGATTGGACTGGATGAGCTTTCGAGGTCCCTTCCAATCCCTGACATTCTGTGATTCTGTGATTCTGTGTGATATTGACAAAACCAAACTGAATGTGTTTATATCATCTTCCACAATGAGCACCAGTAGGAAAGATCTTGTTTCTTGTGATGTTGTTATTGATCAGAGGTTTCTTATCAAAACAGTTTATAGTAACACTGTAAAAGTCAAAACTTGTTTTTCTTCCTTGTTCAGGCAAGGGATCATTTTGATTGCATTTGTATGTATGTGTATGTATATATGTATATATATTTTGAAATCATTGAAATATCCCTTTTCAGTGTTTCCATAAGGGATGAAAAATTCTTTTTGGGGTATGACACTCAGCTGGAGGCTCTGCCACAGATCTGGCAGATGCACAGCCCTTCTCCATCTTTCTTTCAAGTATTGCATATTTTCCTTCCTTTCTCCCCTTTTTCTCTTCTCACTTAGATATGAGCTCCCGAGTCACCATCAGGCTCATCTGGAAATGTCCCTTTTCCCTGATGTTTAAGGACTGTAGGTTGTAGTCCTGTGGCATCACTTCAGCAAGTCTGAGTTCGGTTCAATATCTTCATCTCTGGTTTTGAGGAGCAGCAGGTGGTCTGTCAGCTATGCCAAAGAAAAGTGCCATTAATTAACAAAGAAATTTGATAGAAAATATACTTTAATATGATAATGTCGTTATCTAAATTGCTGTCTTAAAAAGGTGTCACTCATGCTGGACCAGGGCTGCTGTGCATTTAACAGTTCATAGAATCATAGAATGTCCTGAGTTGGAAGGGATCCACAAGGATCATCGAGTTCAACTCCTGTCCCTGCACAGGACAACCCCACAGTTAACACCATGTGTCTGAGGGTGTTGTTCAGTTTCTTCTTCAACACTGTCAGGCTTGGGGCCGTGACACCTCCCTGGGGAACCTGTTCCAGTGTCCAGCACCCTCTGGGTGAAGAAACTTTTCCTAATGTCCAACCTGAACCTCCCCTACGACATCTTCCTGCCATTCCCCATTCCCTCTAGTTCTGTCATTGGTCTCCAGAGAGAAGAGATTGGTGCCTGTTGTGAGAAAGCTGTAGCTGCCATGAGGTCCCCCCTCAGTCTCCTCTTCTCCAGGCTGAACAAACCAAGTGACTTTAGCCACTCCTCCTACGGCTTTACCTCTAAACCCTTGGAGAAGTCTCAGCCTTTTTATTCTTCCCAGTCTTAGTTGTCTCCAGTGTAAGTCTCCATCTGAGCTACCTGCTCTGGAGTCCCCTTACAGAGAGTGTAGAAAATAAGTAGCTTTGGAACATCATTCAGTCATTTCATATGCCTTTTTAGGATTAAATGCATTTGAGGATGTGTGAGTGATCTGATGGATATCATCGTGCAAGTTGTTTTTAGCTCCCTACCGTCTAGGACATGTCCAATATAGTTCAATATGTAATTTCTCTTGAATTAGGCACTGCTAGTCAGTGATTTCTCAAGTCTCTTGTTACCTCCTGTCAATGTGGAAAGTCAATATTATTTATGTTTCAGAGCAATATTTCCTGTGCAAAAAACCCCACTGTATCTGACTTCATCTATGAAGACTGCTCTCTCTAAATGAGGAAAAAAGTCATGTCAGTTTTAACACTGATACACTATTGGAACATTCCCTAAATCCCTAGTGTTTGCCACTTTCTACTAGCCTATCCTGAGTACTTCAGGTTCATGAAATTGCTGTCACACCCTGTATGAACTGGCCTTTGCCTGCTCTAAAGATGCAAAACACATCAGATAATAACACCAAGAGTGAGAAGTATTTTTCTTGATAGACAACTGTGCTTCCTAATTTGGTCCTCCTAGGGTTTCAAAGTGGTGTTCAAAATGAGACAATACAAAACAAGGAGGGGTGGTTGATACCTTAAATGGACTGTGCTGCCATTTGGAGACAGCTCAGCATCTTGGAGACATGGGCTGAGAGGAACCTCATGACACTCAGACAACTGCAATATAAAGTCATGGGGAGGAATAACCCCCTGGGCCAGTACAGGTTAGGGCCGACCAGATGGAAAGCAGCTTTGCAGAAAATGTCGCACCCAGGGGGTCATGGTGGACACCAAGATGACCATGCACCAGCAACCTGCTCAGCAGTGGTGAGGCCACACCTGGAGTACTGTGTCCTGTTTTGGGTTACCTGGTACATGGATATACTGGAGAGACTGTGGATATGATAAAGGGACTGGAGCATCTGTCTTACAAAGAGAGGCTGAGAGAGATGGGACCATTTAACCCAGAGAAGAGAAGGCTCAGAGGGGTCTTATCAGCATATATAAATAACTGGAGGAAGGAACTAAAGAAGAGGGAGCCAGGGTCTTCTCAGTGGTTCCCAGTGACAGAACAAGGGAATGGGCACAAACTGAAACATAGGAAATGCCATTTAGATACTAAAAACATACTTTTATTGCTATGGGGGTGACTGAGCACTGGTACACGTTGCCCGGAGAGAGATTATGGAGTCTCCATTCTTGGAAATATTCAAAACCCAACAGGACATGGGCCTGAACAACTTGCTGTAGGCGAACCTACTTTGAGCAGCAGGTTGGATGAGGTCACCTTCAGAGGTGCCATCCCACCTCAAATATTCTGTGATGTAATGAGCAAAGCTCAAGGTGACATGCTGACGCCAACCAAGCTTGTGCTTCAGATGCAGAGTGTAAGTCCTGCCTTTGGCAGCCTGCTGAGAGTGGTTCCCTTTCAAGAGCATCCTTTTGGGGCTTGCCCTGGCAGTTCTGCCACTCTGAGATACACAACATGAAGTCAGGTGGTCTGATTCCTTCTGGGCTTCCAGCTATGCGTGAAACTATCAATGCATGTCAAATGTGACATATCTGTCCCCAGGATCAAGTTTTGCAGACTGCAGGTGCCTTTGCTGCAACAAAAGACTGAATGGGCTACTCTTTTCATTGACCTAAAAAGAATAGTTTTTGAGAATCCCTTGTGAAATATGTTTAATGCAACTATTGCATAGAAACAGACAAACAAAAAACCACCCCAAAACCCCAACCAACCAACCAAAAAAAATCTAAAACAAACAAACAAACAAATCCACAACAGAATTTCACCATGTGGCACAAGCTGATTTATACATTCCAGAAAGCGCTGTGCTATCTGTAACTTACTTCACTGTTTTAACTGCTCTGCACCATGCCTTCAGATGGTCCTGCTGAATGTGCATTGCATAGCAAATCAGTCTGTACAAAGCTTTACATTTCCATAGGGACAGAGGCTGTAGACACTCCAATGCATAAAAGAATACAGACTTACACCTTTCTCTCCACATATTAGATACTCTCCATTTACTCACTAGAGCCCAGAGTGCAGCAGGTAGTACAGGGAGAACTCCAGCAATTCTCATTGCCATATTATTTTATGAAGATTAATGAGCAGAGAAGTGAACAGGAGAGCTCAGCAATCTGTTAAATCCGGGTGTTCAGGCCTGTTTGTAACAAGCAAATAGGTCCAGGGACAAAGTGATACAGATGAGAGGTGATTCCTGAGATCTGCAAGCAAAAGTACTGCTGTGTGATCTGTCATTCATTTTTATTATGGATTACAGCCAGGAGTGGAAGACATCTTTGGGGGGTAATGCAAGGAACTGTTTTCTTTTACTGACAGGATGAGATGTGGACTCTGTGGAATGAAATAAGCTGTTTCATTTTAAAGATGGAGTGAGCAGTGGAGAGAAATATTTCAGAAGCTCCAAGGTTTTGTTTTGATTTGGTCTTTGTGTATGTGTGTGTGTTTTGTTTTTAATGATTTTTTGCAAGCGTCTTTAATTTTAAAATATTGAAACTATGTGAAATGTAAAATTTATTTTTTTAAAAAGTCTTGTTTATGTGAAATATCTAAATTGTTTCTTCATGCTGCAAACCAAACTGCTTGCTACAACATTCACAAGACAAAAACACGACAACTTTGGAGAGTTCCAAAGTCTGAAATTAAAATAATGTATTTAGGGTCTCTGACACTAAATATTTCATGCTTAGCTGTTTTCAAGATCTCTGCTTAATGGTTAACAGAATGAAGTTGTAGCTATATATGCTAGAATAATGCCATGCCTACTTAAACATGGAGTCCTCGGGGTTTTGCAGATCAGTGATTGCCATTGCAGGAGGCAGCTGGGCAGACAGGCCTTCACCCTCCCCTTCATCTCACCAGCTTCCAGCCCTCATGGAGACCCATGGTGACACTGTCCACATATAAACCCCAGGTAAGCTCTCTTGGGTGCCAGGGCAGGGTGTTCCCACGAGCTCAGTGCTCTCTATGTCTGATGAACTCCTCAGTAGATGCAGTGGAGTCAAACAGTGGAGTGTGGACAGCAAGAAGAATCACAGAATCATAGAATGGTCTCAGTTGGAAGGGACCTTCAAAGCTCATCTAGTCCAACCCCTGCCATGAGCAGGGACATCTTCACCCAGATCAGGTTGCTCAGAGCCCTGTCCAGCCTGGCCTGGGATGTCTCCAGGGATGGTTCATCCACCACCTCTCTGGGCAACCTGGGCCAGTGTTTCACCCTCCTCAGTGTAAAACATTTCTTCCTCATGTATAGCCTGAATCTCCCCTCTTTTAGTTTAAAACCATAACCCCTTGCCCTGTCATAATAGACTCTGCTAAAAAGTCACAGACAGACAGAAGTGAAGGTGACTGTTTCTTCACCCCAGGTGTAGGCTGGGAAGGGGTAGGACGGTCTCTTCTTTAAAGACTATTCTACAGCAGAAGGAATAAAACACCCACCCTGTGCATGTGCAAGGCATCTTGTTCCTTTCATTAGATGGTGATCTTACTTGGGGTAGAACCACATTCTGAATTCCAAATGATTTAATTCATTAGTTAAGAGAGGGAAGGCATATTAACTGATGCCTGGGAACATGAAGGTTTCTTGTCTGTTCATATCATCCTATAAGCAATTTCAAAGGACACATAGCAGTACCTGTATCTCCTCTCACTGGTGAATAGGTACCCCTTTATTTGTGAATTTATCAGACAGGTTTTGTTCTTCATCTTTGAGATGAGGACACAGTATTAGGGCCAATATTAGTTCATGTGCTGCTTTTTAGTGATGTGGTACAGCTATAACTGACTATTTTCTGTTTCCCTCTTTCTAGGCAGTGAGCAGTTATTTTGATGGCTATCTTGTTTTTTTATCATTCAGTGTTCATAATGTTCATAGTAGAAATTGCAGACAAATTCAGACATATGTGGCTTATGACTAGATACTTGCTTTCCAAAACCACCTCTTAAAATAAAATCATTTATATGGTCAAAGAAACATTAATTTCATGAGGCGGATGATGGAAATCTTCCTTTATGGTACTTTAGTTCAATGGTGCAAATATATAGACTAATATATTTGTGTATGTGTAGATACTTATTTCAAAATGAAGAAGTTTTACTGCCAACTGTACGAAAGTGATATGTTAAGGTTGTAAAACAGGGAGTTATTCCCATATAATTAATATTTCATTGTCGTCATGTGTATATATGTGCTTTATTGCCTCTTCAGTAGGCAGAACAAAAAATATACGATTTTAACAGTGAGCAATTCAACACAGTAATGAGACTCCTCAGGTATGAAAATGCATCTCTCTTCTCTTTCGCTCCCTGTCACACAACTGGAAACTGATTCCTATTGAGGTGTTGACCCAAAGTTGGTTCTTCACAAGGGAAGAATGAAAAACAGGATATTCGTCTGCAATTAGTTCTGTATTGTTACGTGTGTCGAATGATGTGGCTTTGACAGACAAAAATCACAGTACCCGTTTACACCTGCTTGAGCAATAAACTCCTCAAGCATCTTTATATTTGTTGATATATATGCTATATAAATATGACTATATAAAAACATATCTTTTTTATTCCTTTGAGTTCTCATTGGATAATATATTTCTGCTTTTTTACCTGTAGCATGTAGTGAAAGGAGGGAACTGTGAACATCTGAGTGACTTGCTGAAGAGAACTGCTGTTCTGACCCATTTTATAGGAGCTGTATCGAAATAAGGTCACAGCAGGCTTGAGTGACCTGTGGGAGCCCCTGTAGTTTGGACTGTCTTTTCTGGCTTCTTTGAACTCATACTTTATTGATTTGAATTCCTTCTTCAGATTTAACGTAGTCTTCAGAAGATAATTTAACTCCTTTAATAATATTTTTGTATTGAGAACAATGCTTAGTTTCACAGAGGAATAATTTTGCAGAGAGAGATGGCAAATGTTAACCTTTAAAAGCATAATGATTTATTCCCCTAATTCATTGCAAACCTCTACTGATTATCACCAGGGGCTGACGGAGCTGTTGTATTCTTAGGTTATTGCTGTTGCTGGATACACTGATCTTTCTAGACACATACCCTTGGGAACTGGGTATGAAGATAATTTTGGCAGAGGTATATTATAGAACCACCCATGCATGGTCGTTCCTACCTTTCTCTGATATGTCTGGTACCACGCACACTGAACACAGTAGGTTTGCGCTATGATTGATGATTGATATTAACAAGCAAAGCGCTTCCAGTTTCCTTTGTTATTCTCTTGCTGAAAAAAGAAAACAGTGCTGTATCTATTGTAAAATGGATCAACATGGTTTTCAGATATAACTTCCAAGAGAAATTACATGAATTTCTTGGTGTTTGTAGCTGCTGCTTATAGGAAATCTTTGAAATAGATTTAACATTGCTGTAGCATCTGTCTCCTCCTCGAAAACCCTCCATGCCTTGCTGCAGACCTCAGATGCAGCATTGTGTGTTCCCCAGGTGAACGGGGCTGATTCCAAACCCTGGTCATGTTCCCATTTGCACTTGTAAGGAGTGGCAGTTCATCTACCAATCACTCCCCACCACCTTGTCTCTCTTCAGAAGTCAGGCCTTTGATACCCATGGGAACTCTGAAAACCCTTATCTGAATATGCCGAAAGGATACTCGAGAATTTTTTTTATTGTGCTTCATAACCCAAATGAAAAAAATATCTAATAGATTATCATATATACCTTAGACAGATTACTGACTCTGATCTGCCATTCTCTATTTTCAGATGACCTTTTCAAGAAAAGTCAGGATGTCAGGAACTCTAATGATAATAGTTGGGGTCTTCCAGCAAGTACGCACAACGTAATAAGCTATTAGATAAAATACTTATTGCAATAACTTTTATCTGGCCAGTGACAATGATCTAAAAGGTTTCTTCTCTCCTCATCATATTCCTCCCATTTGGCTGTCTTAAATCAAAAGAACAAGTTCATTAGAGAAAAAAAGAGGCAGAAATCCAGACTCCTTCAACTATGAATAAAGCCTGTGTAGTAAATGGGAGTGGCAGGAAGAAGAGAATTCCAATTTGATTTGCAAATTGACTCTCTTCCACTCCCATTTGCAGAAATAAGGCCCATATGCCCAGTAAGCAATTGCTGTTCAAGGTAAAGCTCTGCACCACAGAGGGTCTCTTGGCAGCAAATGAAAGGAGCATTGCCACTCCGTTACGTACGCCAGCTCTAATAAATCTGGGGATTAGTTTCCCGGCTGCCACAATTGAGCCAACTCAAAACCATATGGTTCTCCTTTCTTAAACACTACCATTTGAAAGGAGCATGACCGCAGCCCTTCCAGACTCATTTTTGTTCTGAGGAGAGCTCTGCAACAATAAGAAATCATAAATACAGGAGAAGTCTGTGACTTTATTTATCCCTGTTGCCTAGTCCAGCTGATGGTATGAGATCAGAATTGCATTTTATTGGCCTTCTTGCAATTTCCTTCTGTTTACAGTCTGCCCTCTGGTTCTCTTTATGAATTGGAGTGTGGCACAGCATGGCTTATTTATTTGCAAGGAAGAGTCCCTAGGACGTATTCTGAATCATACCTGTTATAATCCTAGAGAGTCTTATGAAAGAGTTTAGTGTTTCTTGGGCTGAAAATGAGATTTTGGTTCAGGAATATACTATATATTCTATTTTTTTCCAAGTCTCAGAGGTACTCGCCTATCCACTGAGCACTAATCTCCTTCTGCAAATGCTCTGACCCAGCTGCTGTTCTCTTACAAATAGCTCTCAATTCTGCAAATAGTCTTGATCAGCTGATGGGACAACCCCTGTGTGCGAGTGAGAGAGATATGATAAAGCCAGAGGAAAACATTGACTTACAAAGTGGAATGCTTGATCTGTTCATCTGCAAGGCAGGGTAAACCCCCCCTCTTGAAACCAATCTTCTAAGTTACTATGCTGAAATGAAGGATCCTATTCTCACGTATAAGTGGATGCAACTTGGATGGCTGGTGTGGTTGCTGCATCAGCACTTTTGGCAGGATCCATGAACCTCTGACTGAGACAGAAGACATAATCACTCCTCAACTACCATAGTTTAAACAGGAAAAAAAAAAGTCTGTATTCAGTCCTAGTTCTGTAGGGGTTTAACTTTTTTGGGTATTGCTTTTATTGCTTTAACTACTTGAGTTCACGAGTTTTTTTTAAGGTAAATAAAGCTTAACTTAAATCTTGATACCAAGATAATCTCCAGGATGAATATAGCTATATAGGAAAGTCAGTTACTCTCCTTTGCAGATTCCTGCATTTCAAATAAAGCCTCTTTATAGCAATGTAAGTGTCTCTGCATTGGAGAGCTTGTACACTTTGACCTAAATCAATACAGTTGGAGTAGTTCAATACTTTTATGGAGACAAAGGTGTTTTTTTAGATGGGCAGCAACAGATTTCATTAAACTTGCTGTGTTTTCACCAGGAAATCACTGTATGAACCATGTCCTGTTTTGCTTGGGTTTTGTCTCTCCTCTCACCTCTCATTTTGTTGTTGTTGATTCTTCTTTTCAGGCCAACTGAGATACATCACTCTAAAGAAATATTTCTCTCCTCAATATGTAGTAGGGAAATAACTAGATTTCTATTTTTTTTTTTTTCCTTCTCTTACATGCAGTTTTGTATATGAGATAAGTGGTGAGTTACCCTCTTTCCAAGCAGTGTGATTCTGAGGAGTCTTAGAATGTGAACTGGAAAAAGACACCCCAACTTCGATCCTCCTGGCAGGCAATTTTACTCATTCAGAGCCTAAGCTCAGCACCCAAATCCTCCTTCTGATATACAGTAGGTTTGTATTTGTCCAAAGCATTTCATCTAAAATACAAGGTTGCTTTTCCAACAAGAAATAGCTTTTTCCTTCTGTTGTCTGATACCACCTGATGAACTTGAAACCTACGCCCACCAGATTATCTTCAGCTGTACAGTTGTCACAGTTCTGTGGTTTGTCACTGGACTTGCAGTTTTGGACAGGGCTACAAAATCACTGATGCATTATCTGAGGATCCTGCTGGTAAAAGGATGATATTGTGCTGAGGATCGTGGGACAAGGCTTGCGGGAATTCTCATTTCTGCCACAGGATGACTGTATGGTCTTTGTATGGCTTTGTCAAATTCACATCAACTGTTTCCTTTTTCTCAGCATTTGTGGGTATTAATTGATCATTTTCTGCTCATATTGTGAGCCTATTAGAGAAACAGTTGCTTGCTCCTCTATGAGTATCTTGTACACACAAGTCTTTGCTGTGGCTTCTGTATGCCACAAAATACACATAATAGACTCAGATTTCCCTTTGCTTTTTCCCCTAAAATGCTTCAGTCACTTATAACTAAAGCTCCCAGAAAATCCCTAAACTGCAGGGACTGAAATTGAAGTTAAAGGTGACCTGAAGTTCTGTGTCTTGAACACTCCAAAAGGAAAACAAACAAACAAATAAACAAATAATGGGAGCACTGACAAACTGAAATAACAGCAGAATAAGCTGATCATGTGAAGAATGGGAGAATGCACAGAGTAAGTGGGAGAGATTGGTCAAATTTCTCTGGAAAAAGACTGGAAAACTGGCTTTACTAGGCAGCTTTCCTAACTCTGGAGTCTCACTGGGGTCTCACCCTCCCTCCCAATAGGAGCAGACCTGGGGCAGAAATAGGAATCATTTGAGTCCTAAACTCAGTTTTGCAGACTGTTCAATTTTAGTTGTTTTTGCATCATCTCCAGGTGCATGGGGAATAGTGAGACAGGCAACGTGTGCAGCTCGTGGCTGCTGCTGAATGCAAATCGCTCCTGTAAAAACGAGCATCCCTCTGCAAACCTGCCTCCTCTCCAGAGTCCTCTCCTGCACCTCTAATGCATCACGTTACTTGGTTAATTCAGACAGCAAGGTACCAACCCTCCCCCATTATGCACATCAGTGCTGTTATCGCTTCCTCAGGGACAACCTATTGCTTTGGGGCAGATAAACTCTTTAAGGCAAATACACGGGACCAAATCCACCCCTGGCACAACTCCACTGAAATCACCGGGGTCTTACACCTGGGAGAGATGTGAAGCTTATTGCATAAAGGCAGACTTTTTTTCTGTCTTCCTTTCATTTACCTCTCCATGAATTTGAAATGAGCTCCTCTGCTCATGACTTATTTATGTTGAGGCATACATTTAAACTCTGGGGTTCCTTTTTTTAAACATGATGTCCTTTTACACTACTGTTTCTGGTGGAAATGCTCAAATGATTAGCCAGCAAAAGCAAAATGTTGTGGGACAGCATCAGCTGACACTCTCCTTCTCCCGCTGAAGCACAACAAAGGGATTGCACAGTTTGGATTTTTTTATTCCTTAGCTCTCCAAGGAGGACTCTTTCATCGTTAATGGGGAGGCTGTTGTGCATTAAAGGGGACACCATTGTGCAAAGCTGTCCTCAAAACTCTAAACACAGGTTCATCCCAGCATCACTGAAATGTTCTCATATGATCTCAGAGTGTATCTTTCTTACTATAGTGGATATTGCAGGTAAGGCAAACAGTTGTGGAGACACAGATACAGGTTCAAAAGCAACCTTTAGGCCTCCTGTTATCTATGAACTTGCAAACTGGGAGTCTTTCATCCCTTTTTCCTTCCCTCTGAGCTCATATATATATTGCCTTACAGAGGAATATTTATCTTCAATGGAAGAAGCCAAATAAATATCGCAGAAGAGTGAGGATTGGGGGATATGTATGAATATAAAGAAAGACTTCTGGGTACAAGTGCATGGCTTTGCATGGATGTGATCTCCTTGATCTGCATGCAAAGTCCAATTTCAGCACACTTCCCCAGCCAAGCACAATCCCATAATCCCTCCCCACAACCCTCCCCTCTCAGGAGTCAGCTCATTTTGAAGGCAAGTTTTCTGCTACACTTTTACAATTGGGGCAGAGCTATTTCAGGAGGTGAAAAGAAATCGCAGCATTTAACTATGCTCCAGAGTCATATAAAATGTAATGTCTTTGTCTGGGAGTGCCCCAAATGTACCATTTGACTTAATGGTTTCTTCTGAAGCGGTATCTCCCAAAAAGCATCAGAGCAAAACTGCCAAGCTGGATGTCTGTAGCACCTTCTATAAAATGGCCCAGATTCATCAGCCTCGCAGTAAGCCTTGGTCTGGTTCTTAACATACTTTACTTGTGTGTTGCTGAGATGCTGAAAGTCTTCCATGTGTCTCTTAAAGGGTCATGTGTGCCCTGGGAATTTCATACTGTAGGACCACAACTTGTCTGCTGCTTGGCAGCTGTCAGGAAATAGAAACAACAATTAAAAGAGGTTTGGGGATTTTTTTCTGAACAAATCAACGTGTCGCTATAGACGCCATGGTGGGAATGACTACTCTAGAAGTGTAAACCAGGGTGAAGGCTTACAAAAGAAATTCGGAATTTTAGCATGGAGGTGATGCTTGTTAGCAAAAGGTGGGATAGACGAGAGCAAAAATTTCAACAAGCAGGTGTAATGTGATTTGGTAAATAAGTCAAGTAGGAAGACAGATTTCTATATGACTTCAGTATTTTGACCAAACCAGGAAGCTTGGTGACTTTTCTGTTAGGTTTTTATTACCAGTTCTCAGTGAGGCTCATTTGGATGCTGAGCAGGAAACCATCTGACCCAGTGTAGTCTCTACAATATATATGCTTACACATGTGCTATTTGTCTGAACACCTTGTATTATCAGAGGAGAGAAACAGATGTTTCGAGGACCTGACTCATCTCATCCCAATTTAGCTAAAATAGGACGAGACAGTTCATGACCTAAACACGCCTGTTTCCATTAAGAGAACAGGGAGCCCAGGCAACTGGCTCGGATCAGGTGTCTCAGCTGGGAACATCCATTTTCAGACTTGTGATACAAAATTTTCTTTATTCAATGAAATTTGTGGAGAAAATCAGATTATGAGTATCCTGGCTTGTGCCATAGGCTACAGTGGCTAGTTTATATGTGTGCAATGACTGCTTTAAATAATGATGTTTGTATTTACACATGACTCTGGGAAATAGCTTTATCTCATCCTTTAAACGTCTCTATAAGAAGCTGCATCTTTGCTGACAAAGAGAAGATTTAGTGGGTGTTTAGCGTAACTGATTATCTGCTGATTCAATCAATTATGTGAACCTGGAGCCAAAGAGAACATTATGTGGCTTTATGCTGGTATTGCAGCTGCTCTGTTGCTCGACCCTGTGACATGTTTGCTATTTGGTGTAAATACTTGCATCTGTCAGAGAAACCTGGCCTGTCCCCTATTGCCAAACTGTTCCGCTACAGAGACTGAAATCTCCCTTATTAGTTTGCATAAGGGGAAGCACAACCTGTTCAGAATTCAGGTGGAATAAACTGACTGGATGGAAAAAGAAATATTTGAAAAAATAAATGCTGGGTCAGCCTGCGTTACAGCTGAAAAGGTTTCCAAGGTGGAGCCTATTCAAAGCTCGTTCTTGCCTTCAGCAACCTTTCTGTTCTGTCTTTACACCATTACCTTTTGTACTGAAGTTGTTTTCCCAGCTGCATGGATGTAAAAGCAAAGAAAATGAGGCTGACAGTGATACTGTGTGGATTAAATTGCGAAGGCACATATCGATGAGGAAAATGACAAGCAATTCTGCATCAGAAAAGCCTTACAAAGTGAAATTCCTTCTCTGAGGCAGATACTTCTCTCTATGCAAAGCGAACAGCAAAACCATGCAGGAGATCCAACCAACTGCTTCAGTTACGGTGACCTTTTACACATGGTGGCTGACACTGTGACCTTAGCTTAGCAGCTTTTAATGTGTTTCACCTGAGCAGCCTGGAGAGGAGGAGAGAATATTCATATATAGAATCATAGGATCATTTTGGGTGGAAGAGGCCCTAAAGATTATTGAATCCAACTGTTAACCTAACACTGTCACTAAACCATGTCCCAAAGAACCTCTTCTCTACTTCTTTTAAAACCCTCCATGGATGGTGACTCCACCACTTTCCTGGGCAGCCTGTTCCAATGCCTGACAACCCTCTCTATGAAGAATTTTTTCCTAATATCCAATCTAAACCTCCCTTGGCACAACTTGAAGCCATTTCCTCTTGTCCTATATAAGCGATTGTATATACTTGCTTCAGACTCACTTCACCCATCAAACAAGAGCATGACCAAATATGCTTCCTTCTGGAGACTTGTTAATGTCTGAAGGTTGGGTTTGGAAGGACCACATCTTGGCTGTCCCTTCCCCCTTAACCTGGGTGGTTGAGGCTAAGAATAAGCCTGACCTCATCCTCCCCACTGCCTGAAGAGCAAGGGAGACAACAAGAATTGCCGCCCTATTCCAGATGTCCTGTCCACCATGCTGGGGCTCTCTGCTGCTTGGGTAGTTGCTCCATAGCCCTTGCTCCTCACAGCAGAGAGGAGGTGACACCAGTACAGTCCATGGCAGGAGGCGAAGAGCAGCCCCCATGGCACCTGACCGCAACAGGACCTTCTCAGCCCTGCAGCCTCATTGAGGGCACAGCCCTTAGGAAGAGATGTGCCTGCTTTTCCTCATCAGAAACAACTGTGTCCATTTCCTAAGTGCCGATTTCACTGGCAAAAATCAGAGCAGTTCATCAAACTTATTTGGAAGAAGTGCCTGTGCCTGATAGAGATGTGATGCATGAACTCCACGTATCTTTGGGTCTGATCAGGCAGCGCTGGGTGAACTGGGACTCATGCTGTGGGCTGACACAAGACAGCTGCCAATTTTGGAGGCTCACTGCTGGAAAATGGCTTATCTGTTTGTCTCTCAGTTCCTCCATTCTGTCTGGCTGCCATCATAGTGTCTCAGGCTGTAAATGCTTTAAGTGAGGAAACACTTAAAAACCAAAAATCTTTCTAGTGTCACAGCATCATGGCAGCTGCTCCATGCCAGCTGCTCCTAAAAACTGCAATAGCATAGATAAATAATTGAAGCGTGGGGTCACTCTGATATAAATGAGGGCCAAAACCAGCCTCTATCTTAGCTCTGTGTTGTAACTGGCCTCACTTCCCAGGTACCCTGAGAATGCTGAGAGACAAAAAAAGACAAAACCATGATACAACTGTTATAACAAAGCTGGTTTACTGTAAGGACATAGTGCATTACTTGTCATAGACAGGAAGAAGAGGTCACTCTGTGTTTAGAGTTGAATATTTAATGCTCACAAGCTGACAAGCATAGGTAAATGCTGAAGAAAGTCACATGGCAGCGAAGCCTGGAAACAGACTCTTTTTGGGGGATTTAAGAGAGCATAAAAAAACCTTAGCAGATTGTTTCTGAATTTTTAAGTACGAGGGAGTACAAAATAGGAAAGTATACACAAAGGAGACATCTTGGGCTACAATACTTTGAAAGCTTGCTCAAAATAGTTTTTTGGTTTTGGCCAAATTATTGCTCAAAATATTTTTTTGTGGGGACAGATTGTTCCAAGAGAGTTTAAAAGAGTTTGAACTCTTTGGATGAAGAGAGGTCACTTCCTTGAAGACTTTGGGGTGAGAGCCTGGGATATCTTCCTGGATCTCCAAGTCATCAGAAGGACTGTCAGGTGAAAAAAGGGGCCTGAGGCTCACCTAAGAAGAAAACCCAGAGGTTTTACAAGCAACAACAAGTTGTTTCTGGTTTTCCAGCAGGTACTGCTGGATGGCAGAGCACATAGAGCTCAACAGTGGAGTGGTTTGTGCCATGGTCTAAAAACTGAGCAGCTTGTCTGGAAGTACAGCTGAGATACACATGTGCTTTCAACACTTTGAAGAAAGGTTTGGTCATTCTTTCTGAGAAGCTCTTGATTGAGAAGGGATGATGCCTTCTTTCTGTCATGAGACCTGAATGGATAGCCAAGCTGAGTCCTTTCTGACCTTCAAATCCTCCAATGTACATGGACCCCTGATGGGACAGACATTTCTCCATTATCCCACAAAGGCAAGGAGGCACTAGGCAGAGCCTCTCATTTGAATTGCTAAGCCATTGCTTGTGATACTAGCATGCAGTTAATTTAAAATTGTTCATTGAATTTCTCTGTCATAGCCATGCCTGGAATCCAGGTGTTCCTGATGTAACCTAATGGAAAATAAAAGAGAAGGGGGTTAGATATTGTTCCCTTTTAACCAATGAACCGACGCTGATATGTCAGTTAGTTTGAATTATCTTAAATACCTGCATGCACAAATAGATAAACTCAGGTTTAACTGTGAAGTCAGGTCTATCTGTTCATTTTTCAAGCTTCCAGTTCTAGTTTGTCTATGTAGCTGTTGGCCCTCTCTGAGGTCTTTTTCCTCTAGGTTGGTCTAACAGCCCTGTAATCTATATGAAAGGAGTTTAGCTGGGATTTCCAAAGGGGTCACTGACTGAGCTGCCCTCCCTGCTCCTCTCCAAGGAGCTGTGGTGTCTCTAGCCAGTTTGGTTGGATAGGAGAAGAAAGGAAAGCTGAATATGTCACTGTTGAGGGGAAAACATCTGCCATGGGAAGGTGTCCCCGCTAAATGAGTGGAAACCATGGTAAAGAGCCCTGGTGAGCAACTGAAATCCATCTGCAGATGTTCAGCACTCAATTTCTTGTGTGTAAAAGTAATGACAGAGGATCACTTAAGGGAATGCAATCTCCTTGTATGGTAAGATCTCTCTTGTTGTCCAGTTTTTCAAGGAAAATGTTGCCTTGACAACCTAATCCACTTGGCAGGGTTCTGCTGTCTTTTAACAGAGACCGATCTTGAAGTTCTGAGGTAGGGAGTGAAACGTTTCATGGCGGCATCAGGTGCAGCACATGCCCCTGCAAAGCCCTTCAGGACTGCCAAGAGAAGGATGAGAGAGAAAAGGGATGGGAGCGGGAGGGAACAAGGCTGTGGGATGTCTCTCACAGGAGACAAGTGATGTATTCAGGACCACAGCTCCAGGCTGGAGATGCACGATGCTGGTTTCAACTCCCCTGGCTCAAAAAACCCAAGGGTGCAATCTCACATTCTGCTGCTATAGAAATGATGCAGGTGTTGAACATCGTGCTGCCGTGTGTGGCTGTTTTCTATTGCTTCTAACCCGGCAGGGTGAAGGCATGATAAGTACAGGCATCTTCGTCTGGCTCCCATTTCAACTTTTGCTTGTTTCCCGTGTGTCTTAAACCCTTATTGCATCCTTTTGCTTGCATTTCAAGAGTCTTCAAAGAATAAATTCTGACATTTAATTATTTCTAAAACTTCCATATCAGAGCAGCACAGCCTTTGCAGAAAAACCTATATTGTAGTGAGGAAATAAACAGTGACTTATAAGCTGTCCAGAGAGGAGGGAGTACGTGGCATTTATTTGCCTGTAATACACTATCTGCCTAATTGCCTCATATCCTAGGACATCCTTAATGTTTTACAAGAGAAGCACAAAGAAATTAAGGTACAAAGCATACTCCTACAGCTTATGTTTTCTTACTAATAAACACCTAATCTTCCCTTTGAGTTGATTTATGCAGCTGTGAATACTTCGTATGAAGTGTCTATTCAAGTTTCCCTTTAATTTAAGACACGATAAATACAGCTTTGTTTGTAAAGTTAAGAGAATGGCATACAAAGTTTGGCAAATGGGGCTATAAAAACTACAAAAGCCATGGAGAAAATCCTGTCTTCAGTGAAAAGACCCATAGGTCATAGGAAGTTACTGCAGATCTTGGTTCCTGTCTTCACTTCAAACATTGACCATTGAAGTGTCCAAGCTTTCAGAAAAATCTAATATAATTTAAAGGCTATAGCTGATGGAGAAGCCACTGCATCTTTGGGTAAGTTGTTCCAATAATTAATTATTCCTGTTAAAAATATGCATCCCAATTTATATTGCAAACCTCAGCTCTCAATTTATATTGCAAACCTCAGCTATCAGCCACTGGATATTGTTACAGCATTTTCTCCTAAATTAAAAAAGGTCTTGAAAAAAATGATTTCTCTTAAGTGAATTCTTCAAGATGATCAAAGATGTACATCATGTTCAATTGATGATTAGAAGTCTACAAAAAAAAAATAAATATTAATCGCAAATGCTGTGTTTGAATTTTAGTTTGGTCAGAGTTTTCTGAAAACTACACAGGACTGTATTGTCCATGCAGTGACTACTGGATGTGTGTTCATGACATTATACACTTTAAGCCTCAGCAACAGAGTCCTCTAAAGAGCCTGTATTTTAGATTAAGTAAATTGAGGATTAATTTCAGCCCTACCCTTTGCAACTCTGTGCATTCAGTAGAGGTTACTTGTCACTGGAGGTTGCAAGATCGGCTTTCAGTTGCTTTCGCCAGTGACCCCAGTTGCTTTGATACACAGCAAAACAATTAAGTCACCAATATTTTACAACGGTTACAACAATCTTGGAGAAACGCTGCAGTTCCTTTCTCCTTGTAATGGGAATTCCCTGCAGCACCTCTGTCCCGCAGAACAGTGATAGCAAATTCCGACTGTGCAAAAACAGCTGTTGTTCCCATTATGAGCCGTCAGATTCACAGTCCAAAGGTGGAAGATAAAACAACATGGATGTAAAAATGTCATATTGCAGCCCATTCCTTGGTTTATTTAATTCTCTTTTTCTTTTGTGAGGTTAGCAGTCAGAATGAAATTGCGTTTTATAGCTGCAGTTAATCACATTTATTACCGTAATCGCCGAAGACCAACACGACCCCACAAGCCAGCAGGATTTTGCTGTGACTGACGCTATGTATACAGAGAAGACACATTCACTAGAGGTCAGCTGTATTTCATGACAGGATTTACAGTCTAAGCCAAGCAGCCAGATGTGGCTCCTCTGGCAGCTGGATCTGCCTCTGTCTCCATCAGTCTCTCACCATCCAGACTCTCAACCTGCTGCCATGACCAACAGCATGAGATACTTCAGTAGAACCTCTGCTGTTGGCATGGAGAAATATTTTTTGTTTCTTTTCTCAGATACGAAGACTTCCAGTTTGGTGACTGGAACCCAGATCAGCAGCTATCACCATCTTCAATCTGCAGTTTTAGCTTTGCAAGTAGATTTACTAAAAATATGATTGCTCTGGCTGTGGTCACTAAGGGACATCTATATCTGCTTTCTCCCATATCAGTTTGCCTATTGAGCTTGAGTTTTTGATCTGCTTTAGTACACCTGCTCATCTTCCCCATGGATAAGAACTAAAATCAGTTCATTTTTTATTTCCTGCAAAACCAGTTGCTGCTGGTTGGAAGTTGTGGCCACTCTGCTTTGGAAGATGTAACTGTAGATCAAGTTCACAGCTTGGCTGACTTGATGCTCATCAGTTTTGTAGTGATAATAATGAATTTGTGGGATCTCATGGGAGCCATAAATCCCTCCCAGTAGAGACCTGGTAGATATTTATGCAACCAGCCTTGTTGATAGTATCTTTCATCTGTATCTAGTTTTAAGTTTTCTCAGATAATTCTGTGAGAGTAAATTTATCCTGTTTGGGATTCAAATTAGACTGTGGCACTTCTGTACTCCCAGGAAAATCTGTACTGCTTAGCTAATGCTCTCAGAATTGAAATCCATGTCCAGCAAAGAATAATCTTTGCCTAGTTTTCAGATCCTTTTTGGAGTGCTAGCATGCTCTCAATATGTCACTTTTGGTCATGCTTAGTACCCAAACCCAAAAAGACTCCAGAAAGCACCTGCATGCAGACTGCTCATTTGTACTTGTGTCAAGCCTGAACGGATGCTAATCTGAGAGTGAACCTGCTATGTAGTGTCTATAAATCATATATCCTGGAGCAGGCTGCCCCAGTGAGGGCTGATGGACCTCAGTTCCAGTCCTGTTTTACTTTACAAACTGCTTATTCAACTGCTGTTCCATCTGAAGAAAAAAATAACCTTTTTGGTTTTTTATTGTATTTTCTATTTTAGTGTGTTGTTACAGTGTGCAATGTCAGCTTCATCTTTGCTGTATTTCTTGTAGATGCTGCAGTGAATTGATCAGCCTGTCACATTCTGCTCTTACAGGACAAGGGCACCTCTGCTCAGCACCTCAGTCGTGGGCACCACAGGGTATAATGGGGTTGGGTTTCTGGGTTAGCCTGCTCTTGTGCTTTGTACAAATCTCAGCAAACATTTCTCCACTTGTACTGTTGAAGAGACTTCCCATGCCTTGTGCTTCCAAGAAATCCGGCCAGACTCATCGGTCTATGCTATAGGGACATGACTGTTGAGGCTCTGACGTGGAATCCCTTTTGAACAGCCCGTGTTATTGTGGCTTTGTCTCACCAAGCCAACGAGCTTTGTGTTTAGTGGATACTGTGACATATTCACATCTCCAAGTGCCTGCTCACAAGTCTGCTGCTATTAGCTGTCCTAGATACCAAACATGCTGCACTGGCATATGGTAGCAAGCCTTCCGTGCTGTACCCCATGTGCGCTGATTCTTGCCCTGCTGTTGACCCATTATCGCACATCAGCAACCACAGCATTAAATACAGCTTCCTGCAAGAAATCCTGGGAGATTTCTGTGAGAGATGTTGCTGTTGCCTCAAGAAACTCTCTTTTGTTTGGCTTTTAATACACTAATTAGGAAAAAAAAAAAAAAAAAAGATGGAATTAGTAATAATAAGCATCATGGTCATGCGCTTTAAAGTTAGGAGATGGTTCGAGATTCCTTGGGCTACTGCAGCAATTAACTTGTGCCATTGTGTCCTGCTGTGACCCTGCCCTGCTGGTATAAGCTTCTGCTCCCACCTGTCTCTCCCTCCCAGATTTTCAGCCATGCCCCACTGATGGTTATTCCCCATTCCCACTAACTCTCCCTCACTAATTGTCTTATCAGATCCATGCCTTCTTCTACAGTCTGGGTCCTTTTTTTTCATACTTTTTGTCCAGCTAGACACATTTCTGCCCTCCATACCTTTTGCTTATTGACTCCAGGTTTTCTTCAATTCCTCAGCTAATCCCAGCTGTCCCTGCTTTCTCCTGATCCCCAAGCATCTTCTCTTCCCACCACCTCCAAGTTGTCCTCTTACTCTAGACTTTGTTTCCTTCTTCATTTCGTGCCCTTGCCTTTGCTTTCATTAAATCCTAGTTATAGGAGCACATCGGAACAATCACTACAAGACGAACCTTTCTAAGCAGGAGGAAACATGGTCTCTTGCTCTAAGAAGACAATATGTGTGCAATCTGATGAACTTCAAGAGATATTAGAAGTTCAAGATTGCTCTCTGGGGCCAAGAAATTAGATAATCATACCCTGTCTTTACCAAACAAAGGCAAACTTTAATATTTTTTGCAAAGATCTACAGTTTAACTGAGTGGATTTCCATAGAAAAGCAAAACTCTACAGAGCAATTATTGTGCATAATCATACTTAACAACTTCCAAGTCGTTGCTTCATGGCCTGAGGTTGCTACAACTTTGCAGATTACTGGGAATATTGAAAAATGCCTTCAGTGCCCTCCCCTCACTACCCTCCCATTTTACTCTCATAAATAACGTTAACTTTTGTTTGAATTTAGAGGGTGAGGGGAATAATTGGCCTGAAGCAGACATCCAGAATGGGAATTTCAGCCTGTGTTATTAAATCTGAGAAAATCATTAGCAAGCTGGAAAGAGTTTTCCAACTCAGGAGGTGCACACTCCCTTAATAATGTATATCTCCATGGTGGTCCAAGGCAAAAATTGTTCCTAACCTTCAGCTATCCATTTATACCAAATGGTTTCTTTTACTTCTTCATTCACAAAATACAGCAGCAGACTTTTACATATGTTTTACAGGTTAGCACAAATACAAGTGTATTGAAAGAGCAATGATTTATGTTCTCCTTCTGGACATTTCATACTGATAGTCATATGGTGCCAAATGCAAAGGGAATCCATTTGTGTCAGCTATACTCCTTTCTTCCTGAATAAAATCAAGGCGCATTTCACCTTTTCTTCATCTTTCCAGCACTAGGTTTAAGTCTGCTTGAATTACACCACTTGTTTTCATGTTCTTCTTAGCCTCTTCTCGAACACATGCATTTCTTCCAGAATTGCCCTGATGATTTAGGACCAGATACTTTTCCCTCCTTCCATACAGATTAGCACCATAAGGGATGATTGCTTTAAAGCCTTTTTAAAATAAAAATAAATAGGTTTTATATATATATATATATATCCACACACAATATTGTATTTGAAATTAGCATAAAAACAAGCTCTAGGACTCACACATGAATGCCATGCCTGAAAGAAGTTCTGATTTGCAGGTAGGAAGAGATGCTTTAATGCATCTTTGAACAAAGATGCAGAGTAAATAAAGGAAGCACCTATGTAAGAGAGAAAAACACCAACCAAACAACCAGACAAAACCCCATCAGCTTAAAATAATTAGTCTGTAGTCCTGCCAGTATGTTTTTCACATTGATAATCTAAGTGAACATGGAAAATACTTACTTCTGGATCTAGTGCTGAATAATCAGACCAGTCTTCATAAAGCAAACACTGGAGCAGGCAGTAGAAACGCATGCAAGATTGATATGTTTGGAAGCTGTGTGATGATAGTCTGAAAGGCTTGGCTATAATATGAAGGAACCAAGATCAAAAGCATGGCTATGGAGCATTTTTCAGTGTTAGCAGACCGTGTCTCTGTTAGACTACAGCGCACTCTCAGAACCGTCTGCTTATTTCCCTGTGAACCTGCATTGATTTTCTTGCAGATTGCATTAGTTCCAGTCACAAAAGAAATTGTGTCTGTTCTACAGCTAATGCAAACCTACAGCTGGCGTTTTCCTGAAGGCTGCTTTTTCATGTCAAATGCAAGAAGTCAAACACATCTGGGAGCATGCAGGGCTTTACAGAAAGAACTTGCACATTAAAGATAACAAAGAGGTGGAACCAGTTAGCACAGAGAGTATTAGTAAGTCTAAGGTGTACTACATTAACTATTGTCTTCTCAAATGTGTTCATATCTAGAAACTTCAGAAAAACCATTCTTAAAGTCTAATTCAATCTGTAGGTGAGATTAATTACCAAGTGTAATTAATTTATTTTTTTTTTTTAAGCTGAACATCCGTGGATCCTTTTGTTATCCATCAACAAGGTTCTGTGACCAGTAGCCTGGTCATCCAGCTGAGACAGAGCATCTCTTTGCAAAGCTGTTTAAATGACTCTTTCAGCCCTGGACTCCTTTGCCATCATTATATTTCGCTTCCACCAAGTCAAAGTGTTGCTAAGATATAGTTTTTCACAACCTATAGTTTTTCTTCCTCTTTTAAAATTTTTCTTCTGTTTCTTTCTCTCCCAGTTCTTGTCCTTTTCATTCCATTCTTTCCCCAGACCTTGAATTGCTTTGTAATTAAGGCTGAACAAATCTGTGATCACTCTATAAATAAGCAGGTGCTCTGATCTCTCAGAACTGAAGATCATGCCCTCCCCTGCTCTCTTTGGTTGCTCCTAATGTTTATGAGAAAAGGGGTTAATATGCTGCTTCTACTGTTGCCATCACCTCTACACTTTGATGTTTTTTAGTATCCTGCTGAAGCAGGATTTTCTTTTCTTGGGTAATTCCTCACCCCTCTTTACACAGGGGTCTATGTTACCACGAGGGGCTGAGCTCAGCCTGCCAGTCTGTCAGGGCAGCATGTGGAAATCCTTTCCTGGGGAAGTCTGACCAGGACTGGGGGCTATACAAAGACACTCAAGGCACAGTCTCCTCCTGAAAGAGCTAGAATTCTTAAAGGCAAGACAAACACTGGAAGAAAAGAAGGACTTTCCCATTATCCAAACGGGAGGAGCTGTGGCTAACCCTAAATTGCTTGTATAAGGTCACAGTACAGCTGAGATTTAATTTTTTATCATTGTTTTGTAGTCCTGCTTTCCCTCTGAGAGGTAAAGGTGGGGAGTTCTGTCTAAATGTTGACACCTGACTGTCGAATGGCCCCATCATCTCCCTTTATATCCAACCCATCCCGAGTGTGAACTGCTGAGTCTCATTCCTTCCATCGACTCTGAGAAGGGGTCGAGTGGCTGGCTCAGGGTTGGGTTACAACATCTACGTTTTAACGCTCTAAAATTAGCTGAGAAAATTCCTCACCTAGAAGTCTCTGCAAGCTGTGAGGAGGGGATTTTCGGCTCACTGCAACATCCTGAAGGTCTGATCAGGACTGAAGGCTGAGAGATACAGAAGGATATTTAATCAACTGATGTTGAGCAAGTGATGCTAATTCCAGGCAGAGCAGAATAATTCCTTGTCCAGCAAATATAAGCTTGAAATTTCTGACTGTCTCTCATGGGAGCGAGAAAAGAAACAATCATGATTCAACCCTAGGCTAAACAAGGAAATTCAAATCTAAGTCTGACATAAGATCCATAAATCAACTGGCAATGCCAAAGTGTTATGGCAAATAATATTTCATCTCCTGTACTGATCTGACAACTATGAAACTCCTTGCAATGAAGAGAGTGTCACCCATAACTTAGATGTGTCTTGCTCTTTTTTGGTTTGAATCTAAACTTGCTCCAACACGAGGCTTGGGTTAAACTTGCAAAATTTGCAAGTTTAGAAGAGAAGGAAGAAATTGTTCCTGGCAGAAAAATACAACACAAGGAAAATGGCACACCACCTAATGAAGTAATTTAAATGCAAATGAGGAAAAAGGTATGCAAAAATTTCAGGGATTTTTTTTTTAAGAATTAAAGTTTGTCACTCATGTAAACATTGTGATGTGCTTTCAGGGTAAACCTTTTTGATGCCAAATTTCAGACCAGAGGGGGCTGGCGGGGGTGGGATTTTTTTGGTTGTGTTTTTTTTTTTAAAGGCTGAGATGTCAGCTGCCTCAGAACAGGGGTTTTAGAGTGAGCTTGCTGACAGCCTTAAGGACAGCAGTGGGAATAGCAACCCAGTAATTGATTTGAGATGAAATATTAATATATTCCCCAGGGAAGAGGCAGCCCAATACCTTTCTCAGCCCACATCACAGATGTCATCATTAAAGCTGGCAATGCTCAATACACACTTTGGTTTGATTGGCATAGGACTCCCATCAATTTTTTGGTTGGGTTTTACCAGATTTTAGTTTTTCTCCTTTAATCCAGAGACCCTTCAGTATTGTGGCATGAACTGGAGAGTCCTGGCTGTGCTCCCACTGGGAAAAAAAAATGGCATCCTGTAAAAACGGATGAATTTTAGCAACTCCTCTTGTGGAGGATGCTCAGCAATTAGGAGATGGCATTAGGCTACAGATGGAATAAAAAATTAAAGGATCATTAAATTCATGGCTATACTTTACAGGAACGTACACTGTGCCATGGCTCCAGAAGCGCATCGGTGACACACCTCAACAGGGGACTAGTAAAGGGATTTATTTTGTACCACGTTACAGAGGTTCCCTACCCCAATTTAAAGACAATGTCATGAATTTTAAGTAGGCTGGGGAGGGGTGAAGGCTGTTGTGATCTTGAAAACAAGCTAATAGACCTCTAATGCAATAGGAAATGGGATACATGTCACGTCCAGAGTGACCGCTTGGATCACGCTAAATTGATGATTTTTAATAATTGCTGTGCAGTGGGTCTCTGTTGATAGCATGGATTTGTGGAAGGGGGAAGGGAGGCTCTGTTTTCTCTGAGGTATAGCTGGAGCCTCCATCGTAAGCCGGTGGAAGCTCAGTTACCTCTGAATTCGACAAAAGATGCTGGATGCTGGTGTTGCCCCTAACAACCGTTGCTAAGAGACTTCTGCTGGCATACAGAAGGATTGAAATCGCTGCAGATTATGGCCCTATTTATCATAGTTGTATGAATAGTCTTGTTAAGGGAATGCATGACATATAAATTTAATGTGCACATGATAGAAATGTAACGCACACGTCGGGAGAGGAGACTGTGTTATAGCAGAGTATTTGCTGGCTTATAAATAGTCATCTCAGCCCGTACTTCCCTCTTACTGCTTTTGTGCTTTCTCATTAAAACTTTCAGGAGAGTCTATGAATTATAAAGCAGTGACTAACTGCTTAACAAATCGCCTTTTTATAGAAGAGTCTAGCAGCAGCAGCATCGGGATGCAAAATACTGACAGTGTCGGTGTAACATTATTATTAGGTAGCAGGGAATGACGTATCATGTTGGCCCAATTCTGCTGCCAATTGCTGCAGGTTGGGAGAAGAGCGAGTCCCTCAGCATCAGCATCTGATCTGGAGGATCCAATCTCCGCCAGCCTGAATCTTAACTGGCCACAAAATGAATGGCTCCTTTTCATCATTAGATCACTTTATTAGGAAATTACTGTAGCTCTCCTGATATAATTCACTTCCTGGGGTGAAAAGGGTTTATGCCAATACTTGTTTTGTGTTTAATGGATTCATTATGCTTTTCATCATAAAATTCATCAATGTTAATTGAACGGATTAGCTAAATGTAATTAGAAGAGGGATATGTAAGGGGGAGGGAGTGTGTCTCTATGTCTGTACTTTCTCCTACAGCTCTTTGCTTCAACTACTGCCTCAGTGTTCATTTCCCTCTTCCTATTACCCTTTCCAATTTGGCTAATCAATATAATCTCTGCGTTCATGTCAGGGCTTGTATGGCTTGTTAAACTGCAGGTTAATTCAGGACCAAAGGAAACATTATTGACTTTTTAGGGACAGTCGTGTTTTTTAGCGCTGGTGATAAGGTGGGTTTTTCCAAAATGTTTTATATTGTAGCAGAGTTTCTTGGCTATAAAATTATGCCAACATGTCAGAAACGACCATGTAACCCAATTATTCCCTTCTTAGTTGTGCAATGGTTGTTAGCACACCTGATAATCACTTCCAGCACTTGGTGGGGGGTGTTCAGGGACAGAGTGCCAAGTACAGTTGCTGAGTGGTGTGGTTTTGGCCAGCTCTAAGTAAATTAAGCAGTGATTAGGTTTCTATAGCCACTTTTCCTGCAGATAAGATAATTGAAGCTGCAGTAGCTGCCTCAGGGAGAAATGTCATACCTACCTCACCATTTTCTCCATGCCAAGGATGCATTTATGTCACATCTTTATAGGTCAATAGACAGCTACAAGGGAATTTCAGCTGTGGGATGTTAAAGTAATGGAGCTTCCATCCTCACAGAACATTAATGCTTCTAAACAGGCTAAACCCAGTTGTTTCAGATCTCAATTACATTTACTCAAAGATAGGAGGGTAGATCTTAGATCAATTCTTGCAAGGCAGAGAACACAAAAGAGAAGACCCTTGGGCTAGGTTCAGTAATGAAATTAAGTGCTTTAAATGTAAGTGTTGTGACTGCCAGAGTGGAGAGACCTTTGCAATAGGAGTGTTAAGATGCCTCCAAACTTAAAGTCTTTAAAGGTTAACTGTGCAGAGGCTTTATTACACTATCATATGTGGACTAAGCTTTGATGGAAGCCTTGTGTTGGGTCACAGCAGGACACGGCAGCCAGGAGAGGCTGAATCAACATCGGTGTCCTCAGGAGACCCAGCATCCCTGTATCGGGTGATGGTACCTGGGTCACAAGGCCATTTTAGGGGAATGCTGAGACTCTTTTGTTTGTTGGGTGGTCTGGGGAGCTGGCATGAGCCACAGGATCTAAAGAGGACAATGGGACCAGCCTATATTCCTCTGATGCACACAAAATAGTGCTTAAATAAAGAGGCTGTAACTGTCGCAGTAGAGTGGATCTGGTGGCTTTAACTTGGTGATGTATCCTGTACTTCTTCCATCTCTCCAAGTGGACACAAAGGGACAACTGGAGAACATGAGGTACAGTTTGTCTATAAGGCAGTGTTACTGTGCACCTGTATTTGGTTGCAAATATGCATTTATAAATGCTTCTGTTTTCCACCTTTACAACAGTTGTTGATGTGGTTTTCTATAGAAAGTGTAAGAGTGATGCTTTGTGTAAGAGTAATTCCACTGTGGGCAATCAGGAGTGTTTTTACTGTCAGAGCCAAGCAATAATCTCATCAAAAAAGAGATCTGGTGCCATAATCTTCCTTCTAACTTCCAGCCAGTTCTGGTGAGAAACTGTTCGCAGCTACCCATGCTGCTTAGCCTCTGAAAACAGCCCAAGGTGTTTTTAGGGAGATTTTACTCATCTGGGAGCTGGAGTAGACATCCATCCTCTGCAAAACAGAGGCTCAAACTCACCTTTGCAAATGAGAGCAGCACATGGTCAGGGCACAGGAAAGGGCATAGCAAGGTAATTTTTTACCTTGTTACAAGGTAATGTTACAAGGTAACATTTACTTGGGTTTTCTGGGGACCACACAGGTGTGCTGTGCAGTACTGGTTCCTATGTGTACAACATGTTTGGAGAGTGACAAATTCATCTCAAGTCTTCCTGTGCTGAGATGTGGCCATTCCCTCCCCAGCTGATCAGAAGGGATGAAATTGCTCCAGTGAGGAGAATGATGGAACTGATCTGGGGGGATAAACACAGTGGAAGCATTAAGTATTTTTCCAGGTCACCTTTCTCTGCTCCCTATAAACATGGGCTCTGTCTTGAAAGGGGGCTGCCTCTTCCTCACCAGGTGATAAATCCTAAAACCCCACAGGAACAAATGTTATCGTCCTACAACTTCATTTGTCATCCCAGGGACATCGTAGGGGTCTGCATGTATATGTCTGTTTACAAACCCTCACTCCTCATCCTCACATCTTCCCAGCAGGGTTGGCAGCACTCCCTTCACCCCTGCTCAGTCTCTGCTTTTGAAGGACTGAGAATGTGAAGATGCTTTTAACCATCCTGAAGAAGAGCCCCCAGAGGGAGCTGCTGCACACGCTTTCCCAGAGGGTTGCCCATTTCTCAGAGCCAGGAGCACACCCAGGTCCCCCCTTTACTGTTCCAGCAGAAGTAATGTGTGTCCTGCAGAAGTAATGTGCAGCACTGCCTTCTCAGGGCAGCAAAGCTCTGTTTTGCAAAGTCCTCTGCAGACTCTGGCCTGGCTGCCGGTGTTGTGAGCGTGAGCAGTGCAGGCATGGGGACAACCTGCCTGTGGGGACAGAGGGACCCAGCTGGGACACCCAGGGAGACAACAAGGACCGTCCCTTCCCAAAGGCAGGAGCAAGATTTGTTGTCGGTTTGGGGGTGCTGCCTTGGCTGTACAGCTTTTGGGGGACTCTGTTGCTCGCCTATGAGATGGGTGACTAACTACAAAAATTTAAGAGGGAATCACAGGATCAGACTGGTTGGGATTGGAAGGGACCTCTGGAGATCATCTGGTCCAACTCACCTGCTAGAGCAGGTTCACCCAGAGCAGATCACACAGGAATGTGTCCAGCTGGGTTTTGAGTTAATCTGGGATAAAAACAGGCAGGATTCTGCCTGGCTCCTCACTGCACGGGTCCATAGAGACTCTGTGGGAGTAGTTCTTGGGGTGTTTCCTATCATTGATGGGTACCTACATTGCAGAGGGTCAATGTGGGGAGCACTCTGGGTCACCCCAGGGTGTGGATTATGGCGGGCACATGTGCATAGGGATGTATGGCAATGAGGGAGATTTCTGACCAAGCTGGGGCAGGTGGATTCACCCCAAGCAGTTGTTTTATCAAGTGAAAAATCAGGAGAAGGTGATTTGCCTTCTTTAAAAACTGTGGTGAGGTTTTCTGTTGAGAAGAACCATGCAAGATGTCATTATTTATCTCCTGAATCTGTTTATGGGAACTTTTAATTTAACATTTCATTGCGGATGTTCAGTAATAGACTTTTTTCAGCCTGTCTTGCAAGATCTATTATTGGTGTTCACTGGACCAGATCGAAGAGAAAAATTGATATCTTTTATCGCTTGATCTATACACGATTTGCTACTTGGGAAGATAAAATATTCCATGCTTATTGAGAATCTGCATTATTGAGAATTGTATCAATGCTTGTTTTATGCTTATTGACATTACATTTAGACTGACTATTTTACTGCTGTGTGGCGTTTGACCGAGCTTAACTTTGTTTCTAGGTCACAGCAATCTCTTGCCCTGATAAAAGCGAAAGGGGGGAATTCCTATTTTAAACACAAAATAATTATAATTTAATTTTTTTGAGATATGCACATTGATGTGTACAAGCCTTAATATCCGGCCAGTCCACTGGGGAGTCATTTTGACTTTGAAGTGCAGAATTGTGTTCATATTTAATAACGAGTTCTTTTTAAAGTGAAGCTTAATGGAGGTTTGTTGATAATTATTCTGCCTCATTGATAAAGATCCCAAACACATAAGAGTATCAAATGATTTCACAGCTGATTTATATGCACAAAGCATAATTAGGATCATGTAATTTCCTTGCCAGTTTGGTTCTCATTTGAATATAGAAAACTATCACTTAGAAAAACTTTTATACTTTGTTATTTCATTGGCACTGAAAAATCAAATATGAATTGCAACAAAAAAAACCATGTAAAAAGTGCCACACACCATTACTGGGTACTGTTTAAATGCTGTTTTGAAGGTAGAATTATAAATTTCCTCACGGGTGCTTTTAATGTACGCCTTACCATATATTATCAGAGACCTTCACAAATGCCAGTTCTGCAAGGAACTAGATGAGAGAGGACGATGCTATTACCACCATTTTACAGATGAGGAGCTACAGTACAAGAGAGCTTAAGGTCAAAAGTGTCCACTTAATTTAGCTACATTACTGGAAACACCTAGAACTTGATTTTTCAAACCATTATACAATGTAATATATACTTGAAGCACTACTAAGATGGACTTCGGTGTTCAGTGTTGTGCCAAATAAAATTCCAGGATTTCCACTTGATTTCAGGCAGGATAAAGAGGAAAGCACAGCTTGAGTGAGGGAGCCCAGTGGGATGCGGGGAGCCAGTGGCAGAGGAAGGGCCAGAGTCCAGGTCACCCCCAGCTTGGTTGTTCAACAAGACCTAATTGGGGACACTTAACAGCGGGGAGAAGGTGTGTTATGGCTGGGAAAATGGTGGATAGCTAGAATGGAGTGTTTTATAGAGAAGGAATATGTTAACATTTTTCCACATTTGGGAAAAACAAACAAACAAACAAAAACTAAAAAAAAATAGTAAATGACTGAAATAGCCATTTGTGAAATTTTCAGAATATTTTCTTTTCCACTGTGAACTGATTTTTTTCACTAAGAATTTTTTCTTCTAGTGAAGTTTATATCCAAGCTGATAATAAAACAACGATTGCTGCAGCTGGGGGAAACAAGGAATGTTTGAATTACCAGACCATAGTTCTTTTTAGGAACTCATGTTAACATCGTGGCATGAGATGGAAAAAAAAGTAATCTAAATTTTGAACTCATGACATATAGGAGAACTGGCCTTGTTCAGCTCTCTGTATAACTGCCTGCAATTGTGTTAATCCTAAACCACTCTTTACTCTCCATACTTCTCTGCTTTGCTCTTTGCACACTTCTCAGACCAAGTACGTCTGTGGGCTTCACCCTCTTCAGTTGCTCAGCTAAAATTCATCCTTAGCAATAGACCATCCTGTATCCTAAATGAAGGCAGAGTCCTCTGGGAAATAAAAAACCAAACCAAACAAACAAACAAAAGCAAACCAAACAAACAAATGAAACAAAAAACCCCAAACAAACAAACAAAACCCCCACAATAATTGGACCATGTAATGAAAGGCTGTTTCATAATATGTAAGTACCAGGTGTGGGACTGAGCCTGCCTAATTTAAGCTCCCAATTTGTATCTATAACTTAAGTGCCTAGCAACCCAGTACTGGGAGGGAGGGCTGGAAATTCCTGTGTGATCAGCAGAGGAAAGCAGTAGGTGCCTTTGGACGTCTCCAGAGGGAGATACAGGCTGCTGCAGGCAGGTGCCTGTTGTGGGCTGGCAGTGGAATGGCTCAGCCTCTATCTCTGTGTTAAATGTTTGATTTTCCTGTGGGTAGTTTTTTGGGGGGAGGGTCCCTGGCTGGAGCTCTGGTTCAACATGGAGACATTGCTCCTGGGGATGCAGGTGTCCAGAGCTGGGCTGAGGCTGCTGATGATCCTGCACCTGGGTCAGTGCAACCTCCGGTATCAATCCAGGCTGGGGATGAAGGGACTGAGAGCAGCCCTGCCCAGAAGGACTTGGGGGTGCTGGTGGATGAGAGATCAGACATGAGCCGGCAATGTGCGCTTGCAGCCCAGAAGCCAATGGTGTCCTGGGCTGCATCACAAGGAGCGTGGGCAGCAGGTCAGGGAGGTGATTCTGCCCCTCTGCTCCGCTCTGGTGAGACCCCACCTGCAGTGCTGGTCCAGCTCTGGGGTCCTCAGCACAGGACACACATGGACCTGTTGGACAGGGGCCAGAGGAGCCACAGGAATGATCCGAGGCTGGAACAGCTCTGCTGGGAGGACAGGCTGAGAGAGCTGGGGTGTTCAGCTGGAGAAGGTTCCAGTGAGACCTTATTGCAGCCTTTCAGTGCTTAAAAGGGGCCAATAAGAAAGATGGGGACAGACTTTTTAGCAGGGCTTGCTGCGATAGGACAAGGGGTGATGGTTTTAACCAAAAGAGGGGAGATTCAGACTAGACCTGAAGAAGAAATGTTTTACAACGAGCCAGGTAAAATCCTGTCCCAGGTTGCCCAGAGAGGTGGTGGATGCCCCATCCCTGGAGACATCCCAGGCCAGGCTGGATGGGGCTCTGAGCAACCTGATCTGGGTGAAGATGTCCCTGCTCATGGCAGGGGTGGCACTGGATGAGCTTTGAAGGTCCTTTCCAACCCAAACCATTCTATGATTCTGTGATGTGCTTCATGCCAAAATCCCCTGTGGTTTATGTTGTCCCCACGTAACCACATCTCTCGTTTACCAGTTTTTGGGCACAGAGAGTCAACCAACCTGCTGCAGCCACTCAGCCTGGGAGAGGTTGTCCAAGCAGTTTACGTAAGATATCATTAAAAGCCACAAGAAAGCAGGGTTTTATGATAAGAAAACAGACAGGATGTAAATTAAGCAGGATATGCAAGGAGCTGTGCATTTGTTTATAAAACATGTTCTTACTCAGAGAAAAGGAAAGGTCTTGATGCACCTCTGTCTGTGATTCTTGTCCTAATGTGCACAGGTTAGACCATGTACAGAGAGACCTCAGCAATGACCCCTTTGCTGTTATTCCTAACTCAGTGACATTTGCCTCTTTCTTAGAGGTGGATGGAATTAATTTTTCAATCTTTTCCACCATGGGCCCCTTCTGGCTATAGATGGGCTGTTGAATTGTTGTGGGTTTTGTTACGCAGCCTGTTTGACACCTCGGGTCAGATCTGAACTACCGACAGAGTGAAATTGAATTTTTCCTCCTGAACTTTCCCTTTCTTATTCTTCTGTAGGTTTTGATTGCGTTCATGTCATGCTTCTACTAAGTGTCATACGGAGTCTTACACTGCATGTATGTTAGTTGTACTTCAACTCGCAGACAGATGAACCATCATATGAGAAAGGGCTCATTTAAATTCTGTGCTATAATGAAGTGCCAGATCCATACACTCAAAATCACGAGTCATTTTCCTTCTCTAATACTATCAGCTCAAAATCTGTATTAGCAGAAAGGTTATGTTTTGTTGTGTTTGTTTATTTGTTTTATTTTATTTATTTCATCTACATTTTGGAATTTCATATTCAAAGACTTATTCCTCAAGAAAAAAACATCGAGAACTTTAATCCCATGTCTCCCAGAGCTCAGGTTTTAAAAAATAGACAAGACACAAAGCTGAAAGGCCCAGATGATGTGTTGAAAACACAGGCAATTTCATACTGTTGTACATTTCACCACAGAAAATGCCTGATATATGCTGTATATAGTCCATGCTCTGTTATGCTACTCTGTTCCACAACAGACTGTATGGAGCTATCGCAGCTCTGTTGGGGAGAGGAGGGCTCTCAGCTCCATAATGAACTTTCATCTCTCACATATTGTAACCCAACCCTGTATTCACCACCCCATCCTTCCCCTACATCTTCAGTTACTGAAACCAGCATTTTCTATCATGTTCATCCATCAAGAGTACTTCAATCTGTTGACACCAAGACCTGATTGTCTAAGGCGAACTCTGAATCCTTCAGAAAGTCCTTGACAACTCCAAATGTTATATAAAGCAAAAAGGGGGGGCATTTGTGCACCACTTCTGTGATAAGTGGAGAAAAAAGAGCAGAGAAGATGTGGTAGCAAATAGTTTAGCATTTACCGCCACATGAATCAGGGGTCCTTGCCATGTTGTCTTATATTATTGCATTTGTGGTTTGACTTGAAAGACCTGGGATCCTCTTCTCTGTACAAGGAGAAAATTGCCTTGTAATCAGATGATTTCATAATGTCACCCTGTTATACAAATCATGAGTTTTATGGTAGAGTCACAACGTTTGAAGCCTTTGGCCATGTTTTCCTAGCAAGCAATGTGTTCTAACAGCAGCAGGTCTATAAAACTGAAACAGTTGATGCTGAGGACCTCTCTTATACACTAGAGTAATTTCAAGGCATTTGACACACTCCAGCCACATCATGTGAACCATCTGGTCCATTAATGTTTGGAGCACATCAGGTGTGTCCATGCAATGTTTCTGCAGCATCTTTCAGTTGAGATTGACCTGAAAAGAATCCAGATCATGTGCTCCAGAATCCAGGTCATGACTGCTTTGTGAGGTGAACCACACAGCAGTAAGTGAGGACAACCAGGAGACTCATTCCAAAAGAGCATTCCCCAGTAAAATAAAGCAAGACTTTACTTACACTTCTGTTGGCAAGGTGCAGCTGTTGATCTGGGCAGAAAGGCCTGGCTCCATGTTTGTGCTTCCTGGCAGAGTCGCAAGAGTTGTGCTCCTTTAATTTGGAAATACCTGTGTTGCTGGTCCTCAGGCTGGTTAGAGAGGCTGCTGTTTCCTCCTCAGGATCTGTCACGAGTTGGGTGGTTCAAGGTTTCATAGATGAGAGTTGCTAAAGTGGAATGTCAATAATCATCAGGGATTGTCCTGTAAATGTCACTGAGAATGAAGTTACTCAGGTACTTAGAAAAAGCCCAGAATGGGCTAGAAATGGACAGGGAGTCAAACCAAAGGTAGGAGAAACCACCTTGGTCAGTTGTCTTAACTGAGAAAAGTCCATGAGCTCCATCCTCTCCTCTGGCTCTGACACTGGCCATGTGGCAGCAAAGGGACATAAAACAGAACAAAGTTTATCTGGACTGATAAAGACCAAGGTCACTGAGGGTGATTTGTTGGTATGACCACCAGGCTGTTGTGAAGCCTTGGCTGACATTGGTATGGAGCAGCATACTTTCTACATCCACTCCAGATGCTGGTGGAGGTCTTAGCACCACCATACAGTTTCCAATAGCCATTATGGTCCTTTAAGAGATATTTTGAGAGATTTCTTAGGCTATTTGCCTTCTTGAGTGAAATTTACTTGCTAGAGGAAACAGGTTTGTTGTAATCTAGCTTGCAAATATATTGCTTCCTTTGATCATACTGTAACCATGAGTGGACCTTTCTCAGTGTCAGGATCTTAAAGTTATGGACATTAAAGATTGTCAAAGACATAGGGTTTGCAAGGTAAACCCTACAAGATGCAGCAGCAGGACAAACTAATAGTCATATAAGATGGACCTTCAGAGTTTGGCAGTGATTTTCCAGAAGAGAAGGAGAAGACTGGTTATTGCATGGCTGCTTTGCTAATTCAAAGGTGGATGTACTCTCACAGATGTAACCTGAGTAATTTTAAGATTCTCCTGCGATTGTTGGGCCCTACCCCATACCCTCAGTTGCCTTAAGAGATCATGTGAATGTCCCTAGATCATCTCAGTATGAACTCAGTCATGTTTAATAACCTTTTCCCCCGTAGCAATCCTGAGTTAGCAAAGAGTTGTTTTTAATCACACATGGTGGCTTTCACTACAAGTGATCCATGCAGCCCCAAAGATCAGCAGGCATCAGTCATTTGCAAACCACTCACATGTGGTATGAAAAAAGCAGCTTGTGACCTCCTGCTCCCTGAAGAACAGTCGATATTAAAAGCAATCCCACAATATTCAATGGTACAGGCAGAGGTCAGATCAGACTGGCCCTTGCTAATGCTCTGTGTCAGTATTTCTTTAGTGACCTCATCAGTCCTCTCAGAATTATCTTTCTTTAGAAGATGTCATGTCTGACTCCTTATGAAAAAAACCTTCTTGATGAGATTTGATCTTGTGTGTTCTTGCATCTGGAGAGAAGCAACATCATGAAAGAGGCGGTCTGACCCCTTTAACTTAATGACACTTTAATTGCTATCTGTCCTTTAAGAGACAGAAAATATAGCCATCCTGGGACTGTGGTTTTCCAAGTGGCGTGTTAGGGAAGCACCAGGAGATATACATGTTCAAAAATGCTAAAAACGTGTCTGCAAGCATCCGAGCTGAGATGCAAGAGCAGATGGTCTTCTATGAGAATGAGGGATCAGCAGCTGCGTCACCAACTCCACGAGTTCAGTCTTTGTTGTAGTGAGAGTAAGTGATTTTCACTGAGCTTATATTATTCATCAGAGAGGGTGTATGTGTGTGCTTTTCAATAAAACATGATTACGTTTCCTTAGTTTTGGTTTTGCATACTTTAAAGCTGAATATATTTCATCAGTTGGTTTGCCTTTTAGGCTTTAGCATTTTAACCAAACTAAATAAACATTCTCAGCCTTTCTTAAATATCTATGCAAAAATGCTCAGAAGTTGAATTTGCCGTAAATCTCATCTTTTCGCAGAGTTCCAAGCTACCATTTAAATTTTGCTATCACGTATTTCAAGCTGCCATTCTTCACATTTAATTCCTGAGGGAAGAGGATAGTGAGTAGGAGATAAGTTTGGAGGGTGTTTGGTCTGTTTGTTTGCCACCTTCTATTTGTTTGGGGTTTAGATTTGTGCAGTTATTTTCACTGTCTTCCTTGGAACAACAAGACATTTATGTCTATGAAAGTGAGCCTTGTATTCTCTCAGGGGATTTCAGGAAAAAAAACAAAAATCAAATGCTGTAAGATTTGCAGTACAATGATGGAAGCTGGCAGTTCTCAAATAATATGAAATTATTCTAGTTTAGTCTCATTCTTTTCTATCTCCATTTCATCTACTGCCCTCCCTTAGAGCCAAGCATTATTGTGTTTTTTTTCTAGTGTTCCTCTGACACTTTTGCCCTCCACTTGACAAATGCAGTCAAACTATAGAGCAGAGCAGAGCTGGTAAATTAAGGTACTTTAGACAAGAGTTGATTTCAGAAAACAGCTAGAGTTTTGTGTGATTTTCAAACAAAACCCGCTGAAGTTCATCCATGACTTTGCAGCCAGTATTGCCAGATCATTAAAGAAAAGCTACAGTTATGGGAAAGGAAGCAAACTGTTGCGCTCATATTTCTGTCATTGTATGATTTGGATTTCCCCTCCCAAGAAACAGTCTGGAGTTATTAATTACTGCAAATTCCCTATTCACAAGAGAGGTTCTTCATGGAAACGCACACCTTCACATCCTCTCCTGCAAAACATGCCTTGTGAAGAAATAACTGCACAAACCAGTTGCTTCTTATTTCTTCCAGGCTGGCTGCTCTTGGGAATGACAGCTCCTGAGAAGCCACGAAGTGCAGCCCCCCTGCCCCAGTATGTCATCTCCCCAGGTCCCAGCACAGTTCTGCCCCTCACCACCCTGAAGAACAGGACATTTCACAACCCCTCATGTTCAGATCAGCTCCCTCTCTATCAGCAGTCAACAATTTGTTTTTCTAAAACTTCCAAGGATGGCCTCTGAGGTCCATGGACCTTAGATGTGCTCAGCAGGGACCCAATGGGTTGCTGGGCCCTCCTTCAGACCCTGAAGGGTTGGCATTGCTCCTCAAGTCCTGGCTTGGAGGCAGATCTTACATCAGCAAGAGGTCCATGAGGAGATGCCATTCATGACATTGAAAGTGACTTTGAGTTTTTTGTCCATATTACCCAAAGACACCACAGTCCCTACCATAAGGAAGTGGGACAACAGCCTTGAGCGAATTTTGAAGAATTCAGAGATGAAAAATCCCCACGTGGGCAACTTTAAGGGAAGGCAGATTAAGGCACCTGTAATGAGGTGCCGTGTCCATGTTCAGGGTGGAAACTGCTTGGTAAATAAATCAGTTGGTATCGGGCATTGTGAGCCACAGAGGGGTCCAACACAGACCCATCACATCATCTGTTTAAGCAGGCTTGTTCATGGGAAGTGGCTTGATGATTTTGGGGAATATTTTGTACGTTGCTTATGTAAAATGACCCCTGATAAACAACCAAAGCCTATTAGCAGGTTTCTCTGAAAGCAATCAGGCTTAATTATCTCAAAATACTGGGCTTTGCCAGACTATAAAAACCTGTTATTTATTTTTAAAGTTTGGAAAACATCTGTAAGCTAAATGTATTTGAATACGTATTTGTATGTTTACATGCGTATGCATGTGGTGATTATTCAATGAGAATGGACTTCTGCTACTCATTTCTGCTGCCAGCAGAATGCATACTTTTTCCTTGCATTTGGGGGCTTTTGAAGGAAGATTTGTTGTTATCCTCCCAAAAAAAAATCCTCACCCACCTACTTGAGAAATCCTTTGATGTCCTTTTACTCAGTGTAAAGATATCGGGCTCTAGATTTCACCCTCCTCTGTTTGCCAACCCAGGCACTGATTCTTCCATCTAATAAAACTTTATAAGAGGGCAGAATCAAATGTTACATATAATAACTGATCAGACCATAATGAAGCACATATATTAACACACTAGTTTATATTGCTGTGAGCATCTTTTTTTTCCTTAGAAAGGGTGACAAAATGTAGCACACTTTTTTTGGTGTTACCAAGGGTAATGAGTGGAATGATTTCCATTTTTTAAAAAAAGCGACCGAAACACTTCCTTTTCCAGCTGCAGGATTTGCATATACAAAATGAAAATACGTATCTGATGGTTCACGCTGAGTGTGGCATTGCATACAGTCATTAATGATCAAAATCTTCATAATTCAGGTGTTAAATTTTAATTAAGGCGCTGTGCTGATTAATACCAAATGACACAAGGTGTGAATCACTGCATTTTGCTCACGAGAGACTGGCTGCTGTGCAGATCTCATGGTGTCAGAGCACCCTCATTAAATGTAGCTCAGCTGTGCTTCATCACCCTCCAAAATCCAGTCCTGCAATTACCATTTCCAGTCTTACATATCAATTTGCCCTGTATTCAAAGCACTGTCCTCTGCCTTGCACAGGAGTAGCTGAACAGGTTGTTAAGCTTCATCTTTCTTTCTCTTTTTTTGTTGTTTTTGTGAATGAGAAACATTTTACTTGTTCCTAAAGGTGCACAAGGTAAGGAAGAAACATCTACCATTGCCTCTTCCACCCTCTGGCCTTCTGACGGTGAATACTTTGCCCAAAATTACACATCTCTTGTGTCACTTGCATGTATTTTGTTAGCAACGTCTATCCCAAGAAGCTGGTCAAGAGCAGCACTGAAAGCTACCACTTTGACCGGCTGCTGCTGTAGGTCAGCAGAGGTCACCATACTCCCTGCTCCTCTTATTTACTCATCTGCTTGAGCTGCTGTCTAACTGGATTAAGTGATCCGATCCATCACGTTTGCAATAATCTCACTCAAGCAATTGATCGGGAAGGAGTAGATGGATGTGGTCCTGTGAGCCTCAGTTTTGCTTCAGCTCATGATGCAGCCACTTGCTCCATGGCTGTGGCTGAGCCATTTTGAGATAGTGGATGTCAAGCCTTGTTGCTTAATCTTCATTCACTTGCTCGTCACCAAGGTGCCAACCATGAGGTTAAACTATATATACTTTTTTTAATATATAAACCACAATATACTAGAGAAGGCTAGTCATGCCTTATTCCAGACCAAGAATATCATTATTCTCCCCCAGCATAACAAAATCCTTTATGTTTACCCATTTTCTCTAAAATGCTTTTAACACATTCTTTGTTAAGCTACAAATAGATAAAACCATTTATTTTCAAAACCCAAAATAGACAATGTAGGTGAAAAGCTGGTAAGAACAGGCGAAAGAAGCAAAAGACGATGATCTTGCACTTAGATTATCCCTAGTGGCTTCTCTTCTACTTCACTGTCCAGTCTTGGTGCTCTGTCATCTTGAGATTGCATTCATTGGACAGATCCCCAAACTAGTGCACCCCATTTGATTATATAGTCTGGATCCACCACCAGAGGTCATTCAAGCTTGACTCCCCTTCATCTCATTCAGGGTACAGGACATTCCCACCCTTCCCTTTATCCAGCCACCTGTTGCCATCACTTTTAGTTGTGCTCATGTCCCTTGATCATTGGCCTAAGCAGTTCAGCCCTGCCTATGAGGACAGGAGGTGATTTTTATGACCTAGTTTAGGACATGAGAAAATTAGACATCTAATTCTGGACTATTAACCCTACTGTCTCACTAGATTCAATTAAAAATAGTAGATGCCTCCAACAGGTAGTACATTTCATCCTAAAATGGGCATCTGAGATCAGATGAGTGGCCTCTGGACATCTGTGGCTAAGGGGAAGCATAGTGTGGAGTGACTAACTTAAAAATAGGCATGTGATTTTGGCATGTCTGAGTGCAAATGAGATAAATCCTTTCCTTAATGACTATTTTTACTCAGAGTAAGACTAACTCACACCTTCAGGCTGGACTTGGGAAAGCTGTCTTTGATACCTGAAGTCCTTCCAATGTATATGAGGGTTGTTTTTTTTTTCTGAGCTAAATGATGAATGTTCCTTTTTTTTGGATGGAGTAAAGGGAAGAGAAAGTTTGGGGACCTGGTCCTTTGCCCTGTATCAGAGTTTCTACCAAGAGGCATGATTCGTGACATTGCCTTGTCCTGGTGCGCATGGTTAAAGAAGTAGGGGAGCAGCTCTTCGCACCACTGGCAGTGGTGGGTCGTAGGGATAAGGGCCTGTGAGATTGATCAGAGTCCCATGAAAAAGGCAGGTCTCTCCCACAGTTAAACCACAAGGTCCTTTGGTGTCATGAGGGGCTCTGTTCTAAGAGCCTCACTGCATCTACAGAGCCAGATGTCTCAACGTCTCTCTGTTGGCAATGCAGATCAACTTCACCATCACTGAAAAAACAGTTTGCTGGGAGACCCTGGGCCATCACGAGAGGCCATGAACTTCCTCCCTGATAGGCAGTGATGACAACCTAGGTGAGGCAGCAGCTGCACCTGACTGCTGAGACTAAGCACACATGCCTGCAAGAGAATTAATCCCAGACAGTGAGTGCACATTGCGTGGAGCTGGTTATTCACTGCATGTAGCAGAACAGGTGGTCTGCTGTCAAGCAGAAGGAAAAGTGCTTTACCCCCGTGCAGGCTGGAATCCAAAAATTACATTTATTTTTTCTTTGGCCACTCTGGCAGAGCAAAGAGTTTTCTGAGCTCCCTTGTGGGATTCAAACTTGGGGAACATGGAGGCGTTTTGCACCTCTGATGCTTCATCCAGTGCAGAATACAATGAATGCTCAATGTTGTCCTAGGGTAGCAATGACAGCAGCAGAGGTGGAGGAGTGCTATGTTGCCTGTCCTGCCTTCTCCCTTCTCCGTACAGCAAGAATTGCACAGCATTCAAGTAAATAATTTTTCGTCAAATGGAAGAGGTAATGTAGGTGAAAATAAGAAAAAATACAAGAAAAAGAGAAATGAAAAGAGAAGGAGAAGAGAAGGAGAAGAAGGAGAAGGAGAGGAAGAAGGAGAGAAAGAAAAGAAGAAGAAGAGAAGGAGAGGGAGAGGGAGAGGGAGAGGGAGAGGAGAGGAGAGAATAGAAGAGGAAGAGGAAGAGGAAGAGGAAGAGGAAGAGAAAATAAAGCCTACCAGGGTTTAAAACTGCAATGGCTTTAAATGTATTTCTTGTCTCAGTATTTAACTTTCATGTGTCGAACACAGCCAGGAGAAACTGTTAAAGGTGCAGTTAGTGGCAATTGTCAAATTGTAAATCAAATGGGAAAAGCAGAGTGGGTCAATAAAAATAAATAAGAGGGACGGTCCCTGGGATGAAACGGAAAAGCTAGTGCTTTTGTTAGTCTGAAAATAACCTATTTCTCCCCAACAATCAAAGGTATTTCATTATATAGAAAAACACAGGTAAAGTAGTAGTGAAGTGACTTAGCCTGAGATTGCTCATTGTTCGGTGCACCACAATAACTGCATAAAACCAAACTGCTACACAACAAACAGCAAAAGGGGCTCTCCCGGCTGCAGGTCTGGGTGCTGCTCCCCACCATCCCCCAACTGAAACATGATACACACAGGAGCATCTTTTCCGTACAAGCCTCTTACCAGTCCTGTAGGACTTCTCCCAGATATTCAGATTTCTCAATAGCACTCACCTTCCTCCTGATCAAGTAGTTTGGTATCATCACTGGAGTTACTCTTCTCTAACTACAGTTCTTCCAATACCAGTGCAAACCTCCACATGAAACCCAGGCTTTACCTCTACAAACTCTGCACCTATTTCAAGAGGAGATGCTGGTTCATAGCTCCATACAGACCAGGCTGAACTCTCCAAGTCATTTTTACTCCTCGGTGCAGGCAGATTTGACCTCTGGCCTTCAAAGATCAAAGGCTGAAGTCTGACACCATTGTGCTGTCTAACTTCCACTTCATTTGATCTCTTTATATGACCACTATTTTCCAGATCATTGACAAGGCCCTAGGTGGGTGATTTGTCACAAGGTTGACAGTTATAGACCGTAATGTGTATAAATAGCCCATGTTTTTTAAGGTAATCAATGGAAAAATGAGGATCAGAGGCTGAAAGGTTACAAATATATGTATTTTTTCCTGCCTTTTGCAGACACAAGGGGCAGGGGTCTTCACTGGAAACTTCCACACAAAGTATTTATTTCATGGGCCACCCATGAGCCAAGTCTTCAGCTGAGGTAGGGGAACAGCAGCTCTGTTGGTGACACAAGGGATGTCTTTTTATGTCAGGCTTTATTTTGCCATCACAGAGAATTGTGCTTTGCAGTTGTGTTCCCTCCATAGGATAAGGTCTATAGCGTGTACAGGTGTATGAGGCACGCCACAACTGTAGGGCACATACCCATCAAACCCGATGTACAGTGTCCACTGATGGGTGTTTACAGAGAAGAATAAGGATGTACATCATAGTACTTCCCAGCAATGAACAAACTGTCTTCCTAAGCTAAAAGTTGCAGCTGGACCCTTGTGTTTAACAGCCACGATGGGACTTAGCCACTAAAATTATCTAATTCTTTTATCTATTTCATTTTATATCACTTACACCTTGAACTCCACAGTATCTTTCAGCAATAGATTTCAGTTTAATCACATATATATGAAAAGTGCCTTCTTAGGTTCCTTTTAAGCTAATTCTAGATGATACTGTGGCATGCCTATTATTTTCTATATTATGAGAAACACATCAGTACTATCTTTCTCTTCCTTTTTGCCTCACTATTTGTGATTTTACAAACCTTTATCTTTATATCCTCTTTACCACTTTTCCAAGCCCAACATTTTTTCTATTCAGTTTCCTCTGTTTTGTGAAAACCCTTTTACACCCTTAATAATCTCTGCCTCTTGTTTCTCTCTTTTCTAGTTTTTCATGATGAAGTCATCAGCACAACACAATATCTTCAAAATACGGGTGCACAGAGATTTCTGCAGCAGTATAATGAAGTCTGGATTTTATTCTTAACCTTTTCCCTTAGATTTCCTAGTGTTCACTTTGCCTTTCTCATCAGCACTAAGTTTGAGCCAACATTTTCAGAAAACTATCCACAGTGTTTTCAGCATCTCTTTCATGACTGATATCAGCACTTTAGCAGCATCATTGCGTACATGTAGGCAGGTTTATTTTCCCCTCTCTGTGACTGTCTTTGCACTGACACTGAGTTTCCTCTGCCGTTTTAATGCTATGTAATTCAGTGCCCCAAGACCTTCCTGTACCCCCTCATGGCTGGCTCTGGAACTGGCTGTCCTGAATGCTTTGTGCCACCTGCAAGTTGTGGCACTTGAGTGCCAGGGCTGGTTCAGAGCAGGGGGGACAGTGGAGGTGGCAGCATAGACCCCACTGTTGCTGTGAATTTGGCCTTTGCTCTCCTCCAACTTTATATGGAGGAGACTGGGTATCCAAAGAGGGCTGGTGGTGGCTTGTTCAATCCTTGGAGACAACAAAAGTGGAAGCGACACTCACGGCATGTGGGCTGCAAGAGGAGCTGTTACATACTGCACACACACAATGGGGTTTTATGGCCTCATTAAAGGCAATGGGAGCTTGCCATCTGCTGCAGCAGAGGCAGCACCGAGGTATAAAAATATTACGCACTGTTTAAATGGTGCTTTTTCCTGAGCGCTGGCTGATCCTTGCTGTGACCCTCAACATCAGTATGAGTTATCGCTTCTGTTTTTCAGGAAGGAAAGCAGAAAATGAGAATAATACAGGAATTTCAAAGATCATGACTGTCTCACATCTGGCCAGATGTATCTGAGTGGAGGGAATGAGAAGCAGAAAAGGGAATTCTTGGCAGCCTGTCTTATGTGTCATCCTCTGTCAGCAGGTGTCCATTTCTGCCTGACTTCATGATCTCTTTTTCTCAATCTTGCAACTCCAACGCTTCATAGTGAGTCTGCCGGGAAGGTTGTGAGCTAACTTGGTGACAGCGACAGTGAGACACAATTGCAGAAGCTGTAATAAGCAATATTGATTTTGAACACGTGAGTAATATTGACTTGGAGAGGCCATCTCTTAACAAGTGGAAGGACTAACAGGTTCCAAAGGATGGAGAAGTGGAAGTCCCTTTCTGGAACTGAGAACGACAGGTTTCAGTCACAGATATGAAAGCATAGTCTGTTTCCAGCATCCTTTTTCTCAGTCCCATTGGCAGATAAAGGCACAAGAACTACAGGGCTCCATAAATGAATGAAGAATAGTGTTTAAATGGCTTGATAGAAGAAGGAGGACGATGGGCAGAGCAGTGTAAGTGGTGAGAGAGCCATGGTCCAGGGCTTGAGAAGAGGTTGACATCTGAATGATAAAGAATTGTCAAAGGGAAAGAGAAAAAAGGTTTTGGTGAAGCATGGCTGTGAGAAACTGGGAAAGATACAGTGAAAACACAGGACTGTTATTTTCCACCCATAGTTGACAGAGGCCCCTGTAGATCTATGGCTTATGGATGGATCCCCAGGAATCCTCAGGGGCTTTTTTTTGGTATGAATCATATCTGAATAGAGTGGTCTGAATGCCCTCTCCCAAAATTTCTTCAACACACCTACTCCTTCCCATTTACAATCTTCTCTCTTCTTCACAATGACACATGTGATTAGTTCCCACGAACAGTTTTACAAGATTCCCATGGTGACACCATTCCCAGAAAAGGGACATGGAGGTCATGTTTGTAGATCTTTTTAAATAACATCAACTGGCATAAAACATGGGGGTAACCTACAGCCTGTGATCAGGCAGCTCTCAGCAACCCACCTGAGAACCAGAGCAGGGAAAGCTTGGCTAACATATGGAGACCAGCGAGATCTCACCACAGGTGTAACTCTGCATTTGGCTGCAGAAAAAAGAAGCTCATAACGCGGTCAGTTTTTTTGACAGGTAGCAAAACCAAAAACAAAGACAAAGCTAAAACCAAAACAGCAACAACAAAACCCAACCGACCAACCAACCAACAACAAAACCCAAACAACCAACCAAACAAAAACCCCCAAAACAACAACCAAAAAAACCCCAAAGACAAAGCCGAAACACCATCTCCCCCATTGTTTCATGTCCACACCAGCACTGCTTTGAGGTCCCTTCAGGATCAATGGAGAGGTGCCATGGACTCGGTGGACTTTAAATTGTGCACACATGTCATAAAACATTAGCTCTGAACCTGACAAGGTAGCACTGAAATTAGTCAAATGGTACACAATAGAAAATGGTCAAGTTGACAGCTTATGCCTTGAAGAAAGGCAGAAGTGCCTTAATACTTCCTATATCTTGATGAGCAGCTTCCAGATCTTGGGGTCAAGGATCCAGCTCTCACCTTTAAGACTTGCTTGGGGTACCTTTCTGTCCTGGCAGACAGTCATAGAAATGTTTCTGCCCTGGGTGGTGCTGTAAAATAACTTCAGACCACTCACCCAAGCCCAGAGATCAGCAGTGGCCCATGGATCTCCACATGGGACCCAGTCACCCTGGTATCCCGCAGATGTGTGGATTATAAGATGTGCAGTAATGCCACAGATGCCTTGCACAAAAATAAGGAGGTTGAGCTTCTTTGCATAAAATCACATAGAAAGGAAAAGTAGGGCATCTGGGAGGAAAGAAAAAACATTTCTTACAACTCCCTAGTTGTTCTTTCTCCATGGCAGCAAGAAGGCTGCTGTATGCAACAGGGGTCTGCCGAAACGAGGGCATTCCTTCCGCACATGCATATTCAAAGATTAAAGAGAAAGCTTTGAAATATTTTCAGAAAAGGGGTTAATTATGTAGATTTTGCATGGCTTGTTATTAAGGCCAAAACTCACATTGTTTTCGCAAGGGCTGGAGGATACCAAGGCAAAGATGTAAAGGCCTGAGTCCAGATTTGCCGGGAAGAAGGGAGGGAGAATGAAAACATCGTTAATTATATCCTCTCAATAAAGGACTCATGGTGCTATGAATTCATCCCAAGAGGGTAATTTCAGGGCTACAAGTTGTAATATATATTATTGCTGGTCTAAGCAGGAGCAGGGAGGAACTCCAGCTGTGGCACCTTTGGTAGCTTTTTTTGCAGGGAAATCTACTTGTAACTTAAAACAGTCTATTCCAAGGAATATGATATCCTTCCCCCAATCTACCTGAATTCTTCAGCACCAATGCAATAATGAGTTGAAAGAAAACAATGGTTTCCTTGGACTTTGCAAACTCTTTGACAAAGTTTCTTACAAAAGCTGTTAAGGAAACCAGAGGCATTGATTGAAAGGTAAAGTATTGTGTCATTGGTTAAAAAACTGGCCATGGCAAAAAGAAACCCACAATGGAGCAGGAATGACTAGTTAGCTATTACAATGCCAAAAGGCTAACAAAAGGGAACGTATTAGCCATCTTTTCATGCATAAATAAAAGGCTACATTTAGAGGAATTAAGACTATTGTATTTCTTTGAAATTCACCTAAAATTCCAGAAGTATTACTTTTCTCAATTAATATCTTGCACATGCATAAGTTATTAGAAGGTTACTGAAAATGAAGAAAGTACTGAAGTAAAGAAAAAGGTGGGTTTTATGATTCCCTGTCCAGGGTTTGATGTATTTCCTGAGTCTGGGAAGGAAGGCTGTGTCTTGGTGTTGGAAAAGTGCTTTTGTGTTCATAGTTTCCACTGTGAAAAAAACAGAATGGAGAATGAAGAATGGGTAGGAATGATCAACACTTTAAACCTGGACCAAAAATTCACTGTAGGTGAAGTGTTATATTTGGATAGCAACTGGATGCTGATGAAAATTTTAAATCCTGATAAAGCAGCTTGCTGTTCCATCGCTGAATACAAAATGATCATATACAATCACTTTTCAATTAAAAAGCATCTTTCAACTAAAGATTTAAAGGTCATGAACAAGTGTCATTTTCTAGGAGAAAATAGCCAGTTTTCTCAAAAAGCTAAAACGTTTGGGCCCAAATAGTGTTTTCCAGAGAAAATTGTGTCGTCCTATGACGTACACAGCTTATACCAGAGAGAAAAATATTTTCTGATCAGTTTTGTAGATCCTATTATTCCTGGCTTCTTAGAATGAATTAGCTAGGAGTACAGAAATGATGGGGTAGTGTTATAGCACTTTTCTTTTGGAAATGTCAAAACATTTTACAAAGGCGTTGATGTCTCTTTAGCATAGGAAGACTGAGAAGATAGAGAGCTGAAGGAGGTACCTAAAGGCAGCATGAGACCCTGGAAGAGAACCTGCACGTTCTAACTCTGTGTGAGAGTGCCATTTCCAGTAAATTGTGGGATATGTTATTATAAAATGAAAATCTCTGAGCTGAATTTTCAAAACTGGCAAAAAGAGGCAATGAATAGTCACAATTAGAAAGCTAACTCTGACTTTTTCTAAAGAAGAAAAACATAGGACTGCCCATTTATCTCCAAATTGAATTGAAGACTATACAACTCTGCATGAGCATTGTTATTTTCCTTTATCAGTAAGGCATTGTTCTGTTGCATGAAATCTGTATGTTCAATAGATTTGATTTTCCAAGCAGCTGGGTTATCTTGCACTGTGAAGGCTCTCTCTTAATCTCAATTGCTGTGCTTTTCTCAGCACCGTTCCCAGCTGTTCATGGCACTTTCATCTTTCTTTTCGTGCTCTTATTAGGTGTGACAGTTTCAACAATACCCGTATGTAGAAAAATATGCAGGTTTTAATTTGGTTTTTTTTTAAATGTGATTGTCAAAAAAATATAGGCAGAAACATGTTGCTTTTAAATAATAGAAGTCCTGCCATGATCATGCAACAGTGATGTATTTCCTTAAAACGATTACTATGTTTTGGTTTTTACTTTTTTCATTTTGCTCTAACATGTAATTGCAGCCAAACCTTATTTATCCTCAGGAGATAAGGGAACAGAAAAGAGATGAAATATGCAGAGTTGAGCCATAGGTGCTTTTCAAGTGACGGTGACACACAGTTAGGATTAATGTATATATCTGATCATTTGTCTTCTGGTAAACATCTTTTGAGAGATTAAACTGTTGATTATCCACTTATTCCCTGTTCTGATACGCCTTTTTTTTGGTATAAATGAACCCTCCCCTGGCATGAGGGGCCATGATTTTAGACAACATCTGTTGGCATGACTGAAGTACCAACACGACAAAAAAGAAATGGGCAGCAAATCTCCTGAGGAGGATGGGATGCTTCAGTGGAAGACTCTTTGCTCTGAAACTAAGCTGTGTTCAATGTTACAAGCAACTGCTTAGAAAACCAAGCTGGAAATGCCTGAAAATTGGTGTCAACCTCACAGCTATCGTGGAGGCTGAGCATCTGCAATGGGAGAGACAGATCTCTCTGGCTGCTTTCAGCACTTGGTGTGTTGACATTTCTGATCAAGTTTGCTCTCTTTCAGCGCAAAGAAGCATTTCACAGCCCAGCCCCTGTGAAGGCAGGACCGATGGTTTCGCTGTGCAGAGAGAGCCAAGTGAGCTAAATCATGAGATATGATATAAGTGGTGGCCATAGACAGCCTTGGCCCAGACATTGTGCTGCTTGCAGCCCTGGGGAACAGAGCAAAGGGAAGAGGGATACGCCAAGAAGCAGGAAGAAATGTATTCAGGAGGGAGGATTAGGTTTGCAAAAGTCCCCACATTTGCATTCCCTACCAATAGTTACAACATGCAAAACAAGGTCCCATATGCAAAGTTACCTGGGCTGCAGTGTTGTCAATGTTTTAAGTTAACAGGACGCACTTAAATCAGGGCAAGTATCCGCCCATCTGCTCTGCCCTGGTGAGGCCACATCTAAAGTGCTGCATCCAGTTCAGGGCTCCCCAGAGTAAGAAGGACAAGGAATTACTGGAGGGAATTCAGTGGTGGGCTACAAAGATCATTAGGGGTCTGGAACATCTCCCTTATGAGCAGACTGAGAGAGCTGGGTCTGTTCAGCCTGGGGAGGAGAAGCTGAGAGGGGATCTCATCAATGTTTATAAATATCTCCAGAGTGGGTGTCAAGAAGATGTGACCAGACTGTTTTCAGTGGTGCCCAATAATAGGATGAGGTGCAATGGGCACGAGAGGTTCCATCTGAATATGAGGAGAAACTTCTTCACTTTGAGGTGCCAGAGACCTGGAACAGGCTGCCCAGAGAGATTGTGGAGTCTCCTTCTCTGGAGACATTCAAAACCCACCTGGACACCTTCCTGTGTGATCTGCTCTGGTGAACCTGCTCTAGCAGGTGCGTTAGACTGGATGATCTCCAGAGGTCCCTTCCAACCCCAACCATCCTGTGATCCTGTGAGCAAGAAGTCATCACACATCCAGCCTAGCCAGCCCTGCTACAGGAGTCCTAACCTGGGGGCCAGGAAGTCCTTGGCCCTCTGTTCTAAATCCAGCATATTTCAGAGCTCTGCTAAACTTAGCATCACTCCATCAGGAAAGCAAGAGGAAGGTCTCTTCTCTGGACCACAGTTGCTCTCCCATCTTTGTAACAAAATAGCTTTGACAAGGCAATAGTTATATCTATGCAGAAGGAATGCACATTTGCTCTGGAAATGTCATCATCAGGTCTAAGTTAATGTCATTTGAGTAAGAGGAGGCTATTCATGTCAGCTGGAAATGCTGCCAACAAACTAAGACAGACAAGTAGGTATGAAGCCAGCCTACAGACTGTTCACTTTGGTGTATTTTCCTGCTTTCCTGTTGCAACCATATTTGTGAGACATGTACTGAGTACACAATCACTGTGGACTCTTTCAACGTATAACCAAGTGAATATTTGTAGTGATACAGAAAATGTAGATACCTGAGGCTACAGTAAGGACTGTAAAGCATTTTTCTTTTCTATGTGAAACTCAGGAAAGCAGCTGATCTGCACAATAGCCTATTCTGGATTATTAAAGGCTTATTGGTAAAGATTTGATCTACGGCCCAACCCCCCTGGGTTGGGCAGCCTAGGGCAAAAGAGACCTTTGTCTGATGTAGCTTACTGAAGTTTTCTAACAAAACAGATTACCAGCAGAAGCATTATTTTGCTTGTGCAAGTATGCCTAAGGATTTTGCCTATATAAGAAAAAATTACTAAAAGAAAAAAAACAACCAAATAACAAAATACACTGAGCTACTTTTCACAATTGGTCTGAAAAATGACAACATTTCAAGCAGAAGCAGGAGTCCTGTGTTCGACTTTTTCTAGCAGCAGATGAAAGCTTTCCCCTTCTCATGTCTGTTTGCTTCTTCTGCTCTAATTTACTGGTCTTCACAGGACGAACAATATAAACCTCATTTAGTCACTTTTGGTTTCTTTTTCCTTTCATGTTTTTTCTTTTAGCTGAGATTATTTTTCTAATCCAATATTGCCCGGAAAAATGGGCCCACCAGCCCTGGGACTGGGGAATGGGTTTGGGTTCAGGGAGGCTGAGGGAGAACAAGAGCCCTTCTCTTACTGCTGCTGGATAAATCATCACACAAAACCACACTCTGTGTGTCTGACACTAGTTCTTGGAGGCTTCAGGACTACAGGAGGAGTTTTACTTGGATAAGATAATTTTACCTCCCAGGTGGTTATCACTAGTGGGTAATAAATCCAATGATGTTTTTAAGTGACCTTTCAAAATGAGGACCATTTAATTATCTACGGGACAGTGATTTAGAGTAAATCTATATAGTCTGTACAGGTGTTTTTTTTTCAAAATCCCAGATGTTAAAGATGTTCTTAAACTACATTAAAATAAAATTAAAAAATCCTTTAATAGATTTCTAGATTAACTATGTGGGGCCAGCTCTGGCAGGAATCACACTCTGAAGATGAGGATGAAGGCCAGGGTGCAGCACCCTTGAGAAGGTGTTCCCAAGCCCAATCCCACCCTTTGAGGAGCACTACACCAAGGTTACTTCGAAGTACCATGGCTGGAGGAAGAGTAACTCCAAGGAAAGAAGTAGAGAGATTCATTGTGGGGAAGAGCGGGACCAAGACAGGAGTGTATCCCCAGTTCTGGCTCTCCAAAACCATAGCCATGTAATATCAGTGATTAATAATAGCAATGGGACAGCACCAGGAGGGAGTCATTGCTTCAGTATCAGTGGTGGCCTTGCTGGAAAGCACTGCCCCGTAAAAGAGAATGGGGTCAGCAAATATCTGAAGAAAACACTTTTGGTGATCATGGGCAAGAAGTGGTTCAGTAGCTTCTCCTGAAATTAGACCCATTGCTATTGCTATTTCAATACCATTAACAAGTTATTGCTGACACTATTTCCTACAATTTATGTGCTTGGGTCATGTAACCCAGGAGCAGCAATGGTCTTCTTAGCAAGACCCTGCCCCTACCTGATCTGGCCCTGGGGCCCCAGGAGCACCAGAAACTTCCACAACGTCCAAAATGTGGGGTTTCCTTTAGCTCCTCCCAAATTTGAACACCAGCAGCAAGCTTTCTGCATCCTGATATGGTTTTCTGCCTGGTTTAGCTCCATGTCTGTGACACAGACAAAGAGAATTTGTTGGTCTCTTGGACATGCAATAGTTGCTGGGTAAGACAGTAGAGTGGTGGGCTCCACATCCCACTGGTGACCTGGTGCTAGGACAGGCTGGGCTGCCCAGATAAGGGTGTTGAGCCCAGATGGCCTCACTCCCACCTTTCCATAATCAACTACAGATGTAGCTGGTATTGGTATGGATGCCATATTAACAAGTTAAGCAGGACTATAAGGAGCATCTTGCTAGTGATATTTTAGTTAGGGGGAAAAAAAAAAATGTGTTTCTAAAAATGTACTTGTGCCTGGCAGGGTTGCTCTGCAGAACTAATCCTTTTCATTTCTTTTGCATCTTCCATCTGTGATTTCATGGTTAATTGACTTATCCATGCAATGTTGCTCTGAGGTACAGATTATCTCCACTTTCAGAGTGATAAAACGGAGTGCGTAGGGGTTTGCGACGTAACTTGCCATAAACCCTCAAGGGATTGCAAGGCAGGGAACGGAGTAGACCCAGGTCCCTGCTCCACACCCCCATGGTAGGCTCCCTCTCCCCATAGAGATGCACAAGAAATCATGCTCCACGTGGGTAAGAGGCACATACTGCACTCAGTGGACCACAGCATTGCATAAAGTATTCAGCAAGGATTTGCTGATTCTGGCCAGGGAATGGAGCATGGAGCTGCTCTCAGCCCACATGTGAGACCTGAGGCACAAGTGAGGCCAGCACTCATGGAGAAATGCCATAACCGCAGTCATGCGGTTGGCTTTTATTTTCAGTCACCTCAGCATCAATAACCCCACCACAGCACTGGCTGTATTGATCGTGCTGATGCTTTGAAGATCAATGTTTGTAACAACCCTGGCTACAGCTCTTCAGGAGGACCAAGCTCAGTCTTCCAGTCATGAGGCTGAACTTCATGCCCCTGGAAGCTGTGGTAGACTTTTACCTGTTATGGGTTAGAGGGAGACAAGTAATACATACTTTGGATTATGTCTGTGTAACTTCTGTAAGGGCTAACAGAAGGCAAACATCACCCTTCTTTGAATCAATAGGAGACAACCCCCATACAACAGATTTCTTTCTTTGACTAAATGGAATCCTTCCCTATACATTCAATTGTGTGTTTGCAGAATGATGCTTCCTTTTGAATTGTTTTTAATAAGCAAAGTAAGGTAAAGAGGAAAGGGTAGCGAAGAAGTGGTGGTAATGTTGCAAATGCAGTAGCACATAAAAAGAGGGTGAGGAAACACTTGGAAAAAATTGAGTGTCCAGCAGTCATTACATCCAGGTGATGCTTAGACTTTAGTGTAAAGTGAATTAGCTGATTAACTTATTGAACTCCTGTCAATTACCTTTGCAAATATCATGCACAACAGGCAGGTTTCAGGCAACTGGTATAATTTCACCCCGTCTCCTCAAACCACAATTTCTGGCTTTTGCCCCATATTGTAGATCATCTACTTTTATTTTAGAAAGTTCAGCTCTGCCAGCACAGTGACTGCCTTCCTTATTGCATGCAAGATAACTCAGATGGGCAATTACAGTGTTAGGATAATGAGCAGAAACCTTAATGAGGTGTTGTCTTCCTTATTTCTGCAAGGATTGCAGCATGGGAAACACAAAAAGTGTATTTCTGTAAGATGGCTAGAACACACATCACCTTATCCTGGCACAGGTCAAGGGAATTAAGCCTTAGAAGTGCCAGTTCACTTCACTTACTACAGAGAAATGATAACGAACCAGCTGAGCCACGACACCACAGACATTTGAAGTCAGCTGAGATGAATCCCACCTCTGAAGATTAACCTGGCTCAGTGAGTTTTGTTGTCATTGCCAGATAAAGAAAGATTGGGATTTCTGAATTTTAACAGCATCTAATAGTGGCATGAATACCAGCATCAAATATTAATTCAGACGAGGCTTTGATGTAAGTGGGGATTGTTGCTTAGGCTGAAAACAGGCTGATCATATGTATTCATTATATGTAGAAGCTCTCCTGTGCCTTGCTGGAGATGCTGTGCCGACATCACTATTTTACATCTTTATTGACATTCTGGGAGATGGTTAAATGTCCCATTAGCTCAGTAAAGATGGGGAAATAAGATAGTGAGGAAACCTAGGATCGACAATGTTCTTAGAAGAGTATTTATATGACTGTGGTTTGTGCAGTGAGAGAAGCATCTAAAAAGAGCTACCACCTCTGCAGACATTTAGGGCCCATGTCGCAGAGAGCCGAATCCCAGCAGTGAAAAGGTTTGGGAGGACCAAGAGTTTACGTGAGCTAAACAGGCTCAGAAAAGTAGATCAGCAAGAAAGCAGGAGGTGATCTCTGGCCTCTGAGTCACTTTAGCTGTCATCTTCTTTCCAATGCCAATGAAACCTTGCTCAGAAACCTTCACAGCTGCGACACTGTGGTCAATAGCTGGTTGACCAAAGGACATCCCCAGAGGGGCCTGGAGAAGAGAAGCTGAGAGAGGATCTTATCAATGCTTGTAAATATCTCAAGGGTGGGTGTCAAAAGAATGGACCAGACTCTTTTCAGTGGTGCCCAATAGAATAAGGGGCAATGGACACAGACTGAAGCACAGGAGGTTCCATCTGAATATGAGGAGAAACTTCTTTACTTTGAGGTGCCAGAGCCTGGACCAGGCTGCCCAGAGAGGCTGTGGAGTCTCCTTCTCTGGAGATATTCAAACCCAGCTGGACACATTCCTGTGATTCCTGTGTGATCTGCTCTGGTGAACCTGCTCTAGCAGGTGGGTTGGACTGGATGATCTCCAGAGGTCCCTTCCAGTCCCAACCATTCTGTGACTCTCGGAACTGGGCAGCTGCAAAATTCTCTCTCAGCCTTCACCCTCAGAGGGATCGAAACCACACAAACGTTTTGAAGAAGAGATCGTCTCTGGTTGCTCTTTTCATCTGGGGTTCTGATTTGCTTCAAAACTAACCCAGTCTTTAGAAAAGATGAAAGAATCTCAGCATGAAATAGTATTTTACAGGACTGCTTTTGGGCAACCTCAGATAATTATTATTATACTTTTGTACTTGACAAACTTTTTCTTCTCCTTACCTCTGTCTTCTATTTCTGCTTGATCCCAAGCACTTCTATTCATTCCCTCTCTGTCTCCTGTTCCCAAGGCCAAAATGACCACAGTCCAGTATTTGTACAGTGGTAATTATATTATGCTTTAGATAAATGATTATTTCTTTCCTAATGCCTCGTCTGCCCTGCGAGAGCTGGGCCGCCTCTCCCAGTACACACAGAGATGTGTTTACAGAGCGTCAAGTGCATTTATGAGCATTTGCAGAGTATCTTGGAGTCACCTTGTCTCAGAGGTTGTGTTTTTACAGACACAAAGTGGCTATAATCAGGTTTCTAACTGAGAGCATAATAGCTGTGCTTTAGCAGAGTTATAGCTTTGAGAAACTGTTTAATTTGACATAGATATTAACAGAGATGGCAGTGGAGTCCTTTACACCAGAAAAAACAGCTTTTCTTATCCTGTTCTGTTGAATTGTTCTTGCAAACCAAACACATCCAGTGTTTGTTGCTTTCTACACTGTAGCGAACATTGTGCTGTGTTTGAATGGTTACTGAAGTGGAGGAATAAATCATCTATCTGACTTTTGAAAATGCGTACATAGACCTAATGCTCTAGTAAAAGGTTTTGTATGTGTTTTGACTGTTAACATCCAGAATAGCAAATATTTCTAACAGCAAAAGGAAAATATATTTCCAGTTGCTGTTTAGGGAAGGAAGCCCCATCATATTTCCAGCCAGCACACATTTTGTAAAAGATTAAGCAGCATGCTCAACCTTGTGGCTGCACCTGCTGGGAGCCTCGATAGCCAGAGGCAGAGACTCTGGACAGCAGTTATCACCTTTACAGCTCCCATTTTTCATCTATAGATCCTCAAAACATTATAGATGCTCCTGGAGAGCAGGAATAGAGGCAAGGAGAAACAAGGCAGTGAGAGCCTTCCCTAGGTCACCAAGCTAGAGCCTAGTCTTGGGGATCTTGTTGAAGTAAATGACCTCTTCCTCAGACATAGCAGTCCTCATCTCTGCTGGGATGGTTTATTTGCGTGGTCAAGAGGCAGTTTTTCCTTCCTAAACTACCACACTGACTTAATAGGAATCATTATAATAATGACTGAGATCATTGATGTGTTGTAGAGATAAATGCCTTTCAGTTGTTGGAGGAGGATGGACAGAGCCTGATGGCCGTGCTAAACAGGACAGGGGCTAAACTGGCTTTCCTGTATATTAATCTCTCTTAGGCTTGTACAGCAAATTGATATTTTCAGATATGACTTTTTGACATCTGCCTTCCAAATCTAAAAGGCAGCTAAACTGACCTTATTAATACCTTGAGATTCAATATTCATTGTAGTGCTTTGCTTTCATGGAAAAAACATAACTGTTCTGGAAAAAATCACATCATTAGAGCTTTAAAGTTGAACTCTAGAAAAGTAACTAGGGTTTCTAGCCCTCACAAGAACTGGTGCCATATAAGGTTAAGTTGGCAAATAATTTTGACAACGCTTACTCATGCAAATGCTGCATCAGTGGAACAGCTTGCAAAGAGCACGAGCCTGCCCCTTGTTTACTTTCCCAGAGGAGAGTCCCTCTCCCTCTGAAGCCACAGGGCAGATCTCAAAGGACTGCACCAGCAATCTTGGAGAGGAAAACCATTCTCTGTTTTGAAAACACACCCTACAACCAGCAAACAAATAAACACAGCTCTGGTTCCTCAGTGCTGCCAAAACAACACACCCATTACAGCACTGTTACTCCCCTTGCATCACAGACAAAGCTGCCAGCTGAATTGCGCCTGTATCTTTGATGCCTTGGAGTGGTACCAAGCAGGAAGCACATAGATAAGCTTTTGGGAACCCAGCAGCCTTTCCAGGGCTGTGAGGCTCAAAAAAGACCCCAATACCTTGCCACAGGGTAGTAAAAAGAGCACGCTTCACTCTAAAAATCATTGCTGAGAATCTGGCATTTCTGAGAACAAAGCTTTTCTTATACCAGGAGATGATTTCAGAACAAGATCTGAAATATCACATTTTTTAACCCTGTTTGTAACTTAATCTATAGCTGAAAAGGAGACTGAAGAGGTAGAGCTGTCTCAGAAATGATGAACCCAGCCATCAGTGCAACCTGCAACCTGTTTCGTGCTACATCCTCCCCTCTTGCAGACAGGAGTCCTCAGACAACACGGCAAACTGCACCCAAATGGGTGGGCACCCACACCCCATGCCACTCCAGCCAGTGCGGGTCATCCTTCCCCTTTCCACCCTCAAAAAAACCCATATCAGCTTGCTTATCACCAGGAGGTGCTCAACCTGCATCCCCTGCACCTCCCTGGCAGTAGCAGGTGGGACTCACTGCCATGCCCAGCACCTTTGACTTATTTTAAAGCGTATTATACAAAATGGCACATAAAAAGGCAGAAAAAAAGGGAATTTCAGGACATTTTCCGGTGTGTGTTTTTCCTGGATGAATGTAACAAAGTTAGATATTTTTTTTTTCCACAACAGAGAAGAAAAATGCTTGAAAGCAGCTCTTTCTAACAATGTGGGGAGCAAAGCCCTAAAAGGGGCTGGTTCTTGGAGGGCATAAACAAATCTCAGCCATTTTTACTTAACCTGCAAAGAGCCTGCATTTTTTATCACATCAGCAGACTCATAGTAAAAGTCACAATCTAAACACGGCAGAGCCAGGCTGGGAAACTGGATCACACAAGCCTCTCAGTTCCCTCCCAAACCACTGCAGGCATCGGTCCTGATTTGCAAATGCTACTTTTTCTGGGTGCTGTGTGCTGGTCTTGACTTTTATTCACAGAAGAGAAACGAACAGCTGAGGAAGCAGTGACGAGAGAAGCACAGTAGCAATAATACTCATGCCATTTGGAGGCAAATGTTGCGCTTATGAAAAGTATGCAACAAAAATAAAAAAGCAAGCATGGAAGGCACTCCGAGTGTTAAATATTCATTAGTATTCCCCGTGACGCCTGTTCTAAATATAAGATACATTTCAGCGCAGACCCGGTATGTGACTGGGGTGTTTCGCTTTCCCTTATATGATGCCGTAGCCATTCGGATGGTGGGATGTCACCATGGCAACAGTGTGATGCTACCTTTTGTTTGCTGGATGAAATGACCAGTTGCAAGGTTGGTCAGCGGTATTCATACAGGACATGCTGGACTGTGACAGCTCCCATTGTCCTGACCACCAGCAGGTCTGGGAGGGGGCAAGTAGGAGGTGATGACAGCTCTTTGCATCAGAGCCTAATAGAGACTGGGTCCAAATCCAAACTGGCTCTGTTTTTCAGGACTGACTTCAGCACGACCTGGCTCTTTGTTGAGATCCCCACCCCAAAGGTTAGGAAGGGTTTCAATTTACAGAAACAATGATTTATAGAATCACAGAATCGTTTTTGTTGGAAGGGACCTTCAAAGCTCATCCAGTGCCACCCCTGCCATGAGCAGGGACATCTTCACCCAGATTAAGGTTGCTCAGAGCCCCGTCCAGCCTGGCCTGGGATGTCTCCAGGGATGGGGCATCCACTACCAATCTGGGCAACCTGGGACAGTGTTTCACCACCCTCATTGTAAAAAAAATATTCCTCAAGTCTAGTCTGATATTCCCTGCTTTAGTTTAAAACCATCACCCCTTGTCCTATCACAACAGACCCTGCTAAAAAGTCTGTCCCTATCTTTCTTATTGGCTCCTTTTAAGTACTGTAAGGCCGCAATAAGGTCTCCCCAGAGCCTTCTCTTCTCCAGGCTGGACACCCCAACTCTCTCAGCCTGTCCTCCCAGCAGAGCTGTTCCAGCTGACCGTTTTTGTTTTATTACGGTTTGCGTGCACTCACAGTGGGTGAACAAGAGTAAAGCTGGGGTTTCAAATATATGCCAGAGAGTTTAGTTCTTCCTAGGACCCCTAACCAATAGCCTAACATTGAATATAAGGTGCTTTTTTGGCCATTTTCCCCACTACTAAGTACCTGGGTCAAGATTTATCTCCTGAGTCAGACATCTAAATTCAGTCATTTGGCTAAATTCATGTCTACTTGGCTAAATGTCAGCAGGTATCTCTGCTCTCGTTCTGATCCACGGAGATCTGTAAGTACAGTTAGCAGACCCTAGAAAGAAATTCAGCTCCCAGACAGAATCCAGGTAGGATCTACCTGGCTCCAGATAGTCATCTACCTTGGTCCGCGGTCTAGATTCCAGAAGACGTTCAGACTGTGACGATATATGGGAGGTTCAAGGTATCTGTCTTGCTCCCATGATTAGTTATGGAGCCAAGACTAATTATATTCCCATATTAAACATTTCTTATACGATGAGATGGGCTAAATCCAGGACAGGATGAACCTCTGCAGCATCTGTGTGAACCAGACAAGTGTGTCCCCTCTTCTGCAGATGGAGAACCTGAGATATGCTGGGTGTAACTGACCAGGCTCTGAGTCAAATGCTGCTCCCCTCCCCAGAAAGAGGATGAGAAAGCAAGTGTTCACATGCTCCTTTTGCCTCTGTAGTGCCTCTGATATGAAAATTGCAGGAGTGGAGGCTGTCGAACAAGTCTGCAGTAATTTGAGCATTGCCATGAGTCGCAGCCCAGGGGAGGAACGGGTTGTCAGACCATGGCATGCACTATTGCAGCACCACTGTCCCAGCTACAGCAACTAAATCTTTCGTTTTAAAGTGACGATCAACTTTGGCTCCTGTAGTTGTAAAATTATCGCTCTGAATGCAAAAGGTGTTTGCAAACATGCTGGATGCACACAGAGGGTGTTCATGCTGCTCCTGTAGCACGCAAAGGACAGGTTGGTGGCTAAAGTACAGTGTCCACTCAGATACTAGTAAAGCTCAAGTCCTACCCGGTGCCTGGAAATTGAGAGAAGAATGCAATATGATGCACCATCCCCATCCATCTACTGCCACTCCAGCCCACACACTTGATGGATGTTGCCAGCCCCAACACTTTCTGGGGAGCTGCACTGAAATTTGCCCAGGCAATGCTAGTTGGGTTTCCTGGTCCCACTACTGAAGGTGGATGTGGCCAGACCTGGCTGTCACGCATCACTCCAGCTGTGGCTCATGGTAATGCCATGTGCGGGCTCATAAATCAGCCAGGGGACCAGACCATCCTCCCGGATGCAGCTGGGGGTCTCAGCTTGTGGTCCCCAGGCTGTCAGGCTCACTGCCAGCTCACAGACACAGCCATGGGTGCTGCTCAAACAGGACCATCGTCTTTCCTATTCCTGCTCATCCTGCTGAGCTGGGCTCTGCTCTGACTCATGCAGTATCAGCACAATTCCCCAATCCGTTCAGATCAGAGAAGCTTTGAGTGCTGCTGAACCAGAAAGGCCCCGGCTCGCTTTTCTGGTCCCAGACTGAATTACACTTTTGGCCTTTAGGAAAACTATCTCTTTTTTTTTTGCTTGTAAACAGAGATATCACAGGAAACCCCTTGAGGTACTACGTTTTAGCCTAGTTCAAAGCAGAACTGAACTTTGGGGCATTCCTGTGCTGCTGTGGGTGCACCATCCACATTATCATATTGCGTTAGAGTTTGACCATGCAGTTCAAGATCCCCAAAATTCCCAAATGCTTCTCTTCATTTAGGTTCCTCTTTACACTTCGGAGAGTCAAATTCCCCTGACAATTTGGAAGAGAGGATGTGTCACAGATGCACAGACTTGTAAACTTCATGTCAGAGTCTGACACAACGCTGTACAGCAGAAAAATCACAATTGCTGTGTATTACTGGAGTCTGGAATTCTTACTGCCATTTATTCAAAGTCTAATTAAAGTCTTCTAAATACCAATAGCAAAACATATTTATACACATCCAGCAAGAAATAGATGAGCCTGCCAGCATTGTACAGTCTCTTTAGCTCTGGAAAACTTATCTCTGAATTCAATATGATATGATCAGTTTCAGACACACTTAATAAGGAGTTGAGTTTGACTGAGAATAGTTAATTAGCTTTGAAAATAATATTAATCACTGTAGGGGGACCTCCCCTCCATGTTTTTACCCCATAAAGAATAATAAGAAAAATGCCCTAAAACTGTGAGACCTACAGGGTTGAAAGTATCAGAAGAGATAGAGAGGAAAAGGGATGTGGGGGGTCGAACACCCTTGTCTGCATCACTGCCTGGGTGCATTTCTGCTGGGGTTTTCCATGAAAAGGGCCATGTCTGTCTCTGGGTTCATCCCACATTTTGCACCCTGTGTCCTTGTACACATTCCCTCACACCCTCTCCATGTTAGTGTAGTCCCCAGGAGCCTGTGTTGAGGATGAAGGATGCATGTGAACAGAGATGGTCCCTGCCCTGAGCTGCCAAAGCACAAAACCACACCAAAAGGAGAGGTTTATGGAGAGGTGAGGAGCCACTAAAGACCTGAGGATGGAATTCTCTTTGGCTTTGGACATTTGTAGCCAATCACTTTGGGAAGGAGTCTCTCTTGTTGGCCTTGCAGGAGCCTTGGTGGCTGCCTTGGACCAGAGAGCAGAGTTTTAGATGGTGGAAGCTAAATGTGGTGAATCTCCATGGTCATCCAGCAAACACGTGACAGCACCAGGGGTTTAACCAGACCTGCTGAATCCCAGATCAGTGCCTTAATCCAACAGTGACTCTCCCTGAACATGTAGATGTGGGTCCTGAAAAAGGAGCCTATGTTAAAGGGCGTTAGAAATTTCTACCTGTGGTGTGCTCCAACCAGCCTGACAGCGATTTTCTAACACTGAAAATCAGGTTCTAGTGGTGTAACAGGGTGTTTAGTTTCATTTTTGGACAGCAATTGGGTACTGGCATGTAGAAGGATATCCCCTGGGCCAGGGAAGGGGAGCCTTATTTGTGCCTGTATTAGGAAGCGAGGTGGCCCCGGAGGGAGCAGTGGTGGACAGCTGGTGTTCATTTGACCATGTTTCGGACAGGTTTTACTTTGAACTGGTATGGTCTGGCCTTATGGATCAAATGCTGGTGTGTTTGCAGATCTGAAGCCCATCATACCACCATTTTTTCTCCAAAATAGGTTTAGTCCCAGAATCACTCCATGATAGAAACCAAAATGCAGGAAGCAGGGGCAATTAGGGAATTTTCTACAAAAGCGTGCTCTGATCTGAATTAAAATGCTAATAGAAATGCACTCAGCGAGTATCTTTCGCTGATCAACTTTGCAGAACTATAATCCTTTTGTTCCGCTCTTTCTTTCTTTCCCTCAATTCCCGGCTGACAATTGACAGGAACTCCCTTTCAGCGTGGGTTTGGTCACTCGCCGGCAGCAAACGCACCCAGCAGAAAATGCTCCAACTCTTCGCGTTTCCCAAGCGGGGAAAACCACTTGAGCTGGAGCTTGGGGTCAGGATTACACCCCTTTAAGTCAGTCCCAGGGAACCTACAATTTTTCTACGGTGACGAAGTTTTCTCGGTGCTTTCCTTGCTAGCACAGAGAGCCGACGAGCGTCAGCCCCGCATGGGGACGTTACCAGACTAACCCAGCGGCACAATAGGCAAAGCGAAGTCCCACATCTTTCCCATCGCTGCTGCCGACAGGATCCCCGCAGCTGGGCTGGGATCGCCTGTCCTGTGCTGAATGCATTACGTAAGGCAGGGATCGTTTGTCAGCCGCGATGGTACAAACATAGCTGCAGGCAGATTATGCAGAGAGAGAGAGAGAGAGAGAGGAGGCAGAGGGAGGAAGGTCTCTCCAGGAACGGTGCTCCACGCGACTGAGGATTGCAAGTTGGCAGGTTGTCGGCTGGGCGAGCTGCTGTGAGGGCGTCGCTGGCAGTCCCTGAGATGCTCTGGTTCGTGTGGGATGTTTGAGACAGGGACGAGAGACTCAGTTGGGAGACGAGGACTGGCATGAGGATCGGACCAAAATGGAAGGGCTTCTGTCTCCGATGAGAACGAAGGTAGGGGAAGATGTTAATGCCTTTTGAAGCTGCTTTTACCCGAGGAGGGGAAGGGGAGGTGCGGGGCTAGCTCTTTGAATAGGGGGCTTGCTGAGCTTTTGTCTCTTTTTTTCTCTCTGTTTTTTTTTCCCCTTCTTCTTTTTCAAAACTACGCTCGTGAATGTAACTCAGTGGAGAAGCGACAGCAGTCGCCTCCGAGAGGGGAGTAACCCATCACTCTTCCTCAACAGAGATGACCTTTGTAAATGAGTTTGCCTTTTGGAGTAGACAGCCATATTTTTGTTTGAATTTCCAGTCGGAGGCTCTCATTGTGTCTGTGTGTCTGTGTGTGCTCCCCGGGGAGCCGTTCGGGGAACGCGTACCTGCGGTGTGGGGAGGGATGGATGGTGCCGGTGGGCTACCCTAGTATGGTATTTTCTGCACCAAGAGATGCACAAACAAGTGAAGTGTGTGATTTTTTGTGCCCAAGTGCCCCATCAGGTTGTCACACCACTTGGTGTGGACTCCGACCAGAAAGCTGTAAAAGAGAAAGTGAATGTGCAGACCTAAGGAATTGCTGCACTTGTCTGCTGCCTTCTCATGCTCCCAACTCTCTTTAAAGGTTTGACATTAATCCTTGTGATTAAAGAAACTTGAATTCCATCAGGGAAAAGCCAGAGACAAATACAGTGATGCTTTAGTTTGTAAAATCTCCTTCTGTGCTATTATTTCTGTGTGGTCCTGGGGGATAGGCTGAATCCTGGTTTTGTTTTATTTAGTCACTGCCTCCATCCCATGTGGTAATTGCCTTGGATAAATCTTTCTGATTTTGGTCCATTACCAAATGCAATCCAGTCCTGCTGTATTATACCTCAGGACTGGGAGAACTGGAATTCAATGCCAATTCTTGCTGGCAACATGGTATCTTCATATGTCTTAAATGCAAGTAGTTTTGAAGAGGTAGTCAGACCAGAGTTGTTTCATATAAATGCCAGGCTAGAAAAAATCCTGAGAAATCGTCTAGTCCAGCTCCTGTGCTGAGGCAGATCAGCTAGTCTGGTCTCCTCAATTACACCCCTGCCACCTACTATCTTAAATTAAAGACTCTTCAATGACTGAAAGCATTTTCATTATTAAAAGCCAGAAAAGTGATTTAAATAATAATAATTTGCCAGCAAATAGCAGTACTATAATACTCCAGGGCAGTAATATTTTTTTTTCCACTTTAATTCAGTTCTTTTTTGTCTTGCCCAATAAGTTGAGCATTAAAAAAGGACCTACCAACTTCGTATAGCTCTCCATTACCAAGAATAATGCTAACGGGCAGTTTATAGAATGAAAGATTTATAAGGGATCATAGAACCAGCCATTCATTCCCCTCATTACTGAGGAATACATGCATTAGTGATAGTCTTTGTAAGGCATGTCTCAGTATTACTTAAAAAAAAAATTATCAGAGAATAGAAAAGAAAAAAATCTGCCCAACAAATCTCATTTCCATTATTAGAAAACGCAACTTCCAACATTTGAGTTGATGTTTCCATTCTGCTCCCTTAACACGGCTTGAAATGATTGCTGGGGGCAGTCTCTCCCAGAATTGGTGCGCTATCAGGTTAATGCGTGGATTACAGTCAGACGTGTGTACTAGCAGCACCTGCAGCATGCGTACAGCCATAAAAATGACAGAGTAAGGGAAATGGACCGGGACTGGGTGTTATGTTCGTCCATCTGATTCGCTTGGTAGCTAGCTGCAACTGGAATGTGAATCCTAATAACACCATTCATAAAGTGTAATCTCAATTACTACTATTAGGTTATTTGTCGATCCTATCAAAGAATCTGCTTAGGAATACAGATGTGATCCTTTGGGTCCCAATCTTCTGTAATATCAGAGTAAGGGATGGATTCTGACCTCCTTTGTGTACAGGAAAAGCTTCTCAAGCCAAAGTAATGTGATTTTGAACCATGGATTGCAATGATGTAAAACCGACGTGATGCTCTTGAAGACCCATTTCCTGACAGTGATGTTACATTGCTGTTAATCTGGAGTAGCTCCATGGATGCTGATGGAGATATTCAAATTGACTCTGTGTAATAAAGCTCAGGATTTGGCGCTTACATGTTTAACCTTTCAAAGAAATAACAATGAGAAAATCACTTGAATAGATTTGAAAACTAATCTCATTTCCAAAATGCTTCGTTGCTGGCAGTGAGTCCCTGCTCACTTGCCAAAAAATCAGGCATAAAATCTATAACTCTCCAAATACAACCTTAACATGTGATGCCTACAAAAAAACTTGACAATAGCAAGGCTGTCAGTGTACTGAGACCCCTGCCTGTCACGCTCCCTAATATTGCCTCCTTTTTTCCCCTCTGCTCCCCCGTCTGTCTGATCCCATCTGTTGTCACTTGGTTTACACTTAGGCTGCAACTGTTGGAGGCTAGTTGGAAGGTTTTTTTGTCCTTTGGTTTGTGCGGTGACATGAAGGATGGTGGGCTTCTGGTCATCTCCATCAGTGTTGCCCGGAGTGAATCTGGAGCATCTGTGAGCTCCAGGACTTCAACCAGCATGAAAACATCTCCACATTACAGTGAAATGCAAACAGACACTCAGTTTTATCTTCAGTGTCCCAGGCAGCTATATTCGGTCTGCTCAGATCTAGATTGCTTTGTTTCCATGGGTAGGAGTGAGGGCTGACTCCCACAGTCTGTCACCAAGTGTGAGGACAATGTGCGTCTGCCTCTCGTAGCCAAACACGCAAAAGCCTCTGCAACTAAAACGAGATCCAAATCCCTGCAGGTGGGCTTGGGTGGATCTCCTAGTGATGACTAAAAACACAACTGCTGTCAGCTCTTTGGTTCTCTTTGCTCATAGAGGTTCCCACCACACAGCAGAGCTGGCAAAGGGACAGGTAGGCATATCTTGACTTCAGAAGCCTAATTTGTGGTGCAAGGAGGGCTGGGGTTGGTATGTTGAACTTAGTGTGCAGGGCCAGGATATGGGTACATGCCCTCACCTCTCCATGCAGCTCCACAGCAGGGCTTGCCAGCAGAGTGCTGGGAAAACACAGACGAGAGCCTATTTCACAGGGGATCTGTGTCCCATTCCACAAAGTGATAACCCGCTTGGTTACTGGGCCATGCTGGGTGGTCATAGAATGGGGTGCTCAATGGCTTAGAAACTCTTTAGAGTATTTGTAGAGGTAAATTGGATATAAAATGTTAAGTGCATTACTCCATGTAATGGACTCCACTGCAGTAAGTCATGGGCGATTAACACATTTCTACTTTTATACAGCCAGGATGCACAAATGCAGGAATTTAAGGGAGAGTGAAGGAATATGTGGTAAAATAGGCTGATATCTCAAAATTGAAGCAAATAAGTGGAGTGCACTGAACAGAAAACTTACAGCAATTTTGGTATAGATGGTTAAATTACACACAACTAGAAGTATTAGTGGCATGTCAATATTTGGTGGTTTAATTATGAGACAGATAAATACTACCAGAATCAGTTGAATTCTGTATCCTAGTATGTCTGAGACCTCTTTTTAAGAGCAAATGAATATACACAATAGCAATGTCCCCACACTGCCTTAAGAGACTGTGAAGTTGATTGAGTACCACGGAGCGAAAAGAATGAAGAAATGCATAAATATTGCACTCCTTTTGTTAGCCTCCATTTTAATTTGTTTTATAATCCTCAACACATGCACAATTTGCCTTAACCCTCAGTGCATCGCCTTCAGCAAATTACACTGGCATAAGAATTTCAGTAATTTCAGTTTCCCTGCCGCTGACACTTGCCAGCGCACGCTACTGAATTTGCAATGAGCACCTGGCTTGAACCACACAGAACTGGCTAGCTGCTCTATTTTCCTCTGAGAAGCCTGTGTTTGGCGCTTTTTTGTTTATCAAAGCGCTGCTTTTCTTTCAGACTGATTGAAAGAACTTTTTCAATGAACTTTTCATCTGTTCAGAAACACGCACGGAGGGTAAATGGAGATTAATTGCCATCGAATTTACTAAGCTTTGCATCCAAAGATAATGAATTTTGAGTGTTCCTGTGTACAAAGAGTTCAACTAGGGAACTCAGTAAATAATGTGTGTAATATTTAGATAGTGCTCTTAAAACGTTAATGGGGCTGTTCTCTCTTATTGAATCTTATTAACTTTATCTGTTTATTATAGATTTTGGGGATTAGCAAACTCCCATGGTGTTACTATTTATTCATTAAACCCTGTTGACTCTACTTGTGAAGCATTTTAGTTTTTGACCGCTAGGTCTCTCAAAAAGAATGGTTAAGTTGTCCTTTGTGTCTTACTTAGAGAAGTTCATGGCAGCTCGAAGCAGAGAAACTTGGGGAGGTACCACATGGCCCTGAGACTGGGACAGCAAAGGGCTGTGACAGCTGCCCTTGGAGATCACCCGGGCTGGAAATTCAGAAGGGAAAATTGCCCCAGAGAAAGGAAGTCTGGAGTCTGGGTTACACATACGGATGGAATTGCTGTAGTCTTTAACCCCACTGGATGGTAATTGTAAAGAGGTTTACATAAGCAGGTTTTTTATCATAGTGTGAGGCTGAATCCAGTGAAGTATTTGAGCAGATTCTTAAATTCAGGCTCCCAAGCTGTCCTTCAGAAGTTAAAGTTAGGTTGCTGCACTGTATGGAGAGCTCTGCATCAGCTTATAACACTCTCGTACAAGCCAAAAAAGCTGAATAAGTCCTTTGCATATGTGGTGAAACTATTCCCCGTATTTTTGATAATGGCAAAAGACGAAGTGGCAACAGGGAGCATCATGCACATCCATCCTCTGGGGTCTCAGATCCCTGATTTGATACTACTGTGTATTTAACTCCCATTTTTAATATCCCATTGAGATAGACACATACAGGTGCTAATGCCACTCAGAGACTGGGATTTTCAGAGTCATTTGGGGGATTCAGACCTCCTGGCTGGAGTAACTTTACATGGATGGTGAGCACTCAAACCTTTTGGGTTCCTGTGCAATCAGTCACGAGCCCGTGTGGCCACATGAAGTCATAGCGTGGACTGAGAATCACCAGTGCCCCACAGCAGCCCTTCCTTCCACAGGGCTTTTGCACAGTTTGCCGAGCAGCTCAGTGGGTCTTTCCTTTCCCATCTTATTAGCAGTTTGACTCAAAGGTCAACGAGGCCATATGTAGTTCTCTGAGCTTGTAGACGATTGAAAAGAAAGGCAGTGAAAGAAATAATGAAGTCCTACATCTGCTACTGTTAATCATAAATTTATAAATACCTGGAAGAGAGAATGTTAGGGCATAACTCAGAGCAGAGTTTGGCTTTGGAATAACTCTACCATAACATTATGCCTCTGGAAAAGCAGAGCCCTTTCTGCTCCTCTGTAACATTTCCTAAACCCATCTAGATTTAAAAAACAATATATCACTGAACATAAAACTGAAAGGTTATTTTTCCTCCCCGGCTGTGCTTTGTACCAGTGCAGTGAGACACGACGCCTGACTGCGCCCTGGCTTCGTGCACAGCCACAGCATCGGCGGGTTATTTACTGTACAGGGGGAAGGTGTACTCGTGTGTCCTGGGCAGGAACTGGACACTGCGTTGCCAATGACAATTGCATTGCAGTAGTACTAGAAGGTCAAAGACCAGCATGGGGACTCTTACACTTAGTGCTGGCCAAACACATGCTGAGAAGACAATCCTTGTCCCCAGATGCTCCCCACTGAAGGGCTGGGAGAAAATTGGTCCATTTTGCCTCTGTTTCCTAAGGAGGACAGATTGCAGAGCAGACTGATATCTCACCTGTGACATAACGGCCAGGTGTCCTTTCTCAGCATCCTTAGCAGCACCACCGAGTTGTCAAGAGGATGGACCAGACTCTTTTCAGTGGTGCAAAACGATAGGATGAGGGGCAGTGAGCACAGACTGAAGCACAGGAAGTTCCATCTGAATATGAGGAGAAAATTCTTTACTTTGAGGTGCCAGAGCCTGGACCAGGCTGCCCAGAGAGGCTGTGGAGTCTCCTTCTCTGGAGACATTCAAACCCACCTGGACACGTTCCTGTGTGATCTGCTCTGGTGAACCTGCTCTAGCAGGTGGGTTGGACTGGATGATCTCCAGAGGTCCTTCCAACCCCAACGATTCTGTGATTCTGTGAGTTGAAGCTACACCACCCTAACACCAGGTACCCTTCAGTGCACACTATTTTGAGCTAGTTCAGCTCTTGCTGAGCACTCCCATGATGACCATCAGCTATCCCTTGAGATGGACTAGGATGACCACAACACTGAGACTGCTTTGACTTTCAAAAACAGCACAGTCACCTGGTTGTAGTCCCTCCTCTACCATCACCAACAGAGCATCAGGACATCACTGGGAGGTGCAAATCAGCTTGGTATCTTGTCACGTCAGAGGCTGGGATGACCACAGCATACCTTGACAGCCAAAACTCTCATATTGTGTATCAAATACCAATGGGTCCTTTCAGGGGATGGAAATAGAAAACTGCTCACCTCCCACTGTCCAGGCACCATGTCCCATCTCAAGCCAGTCTGCACCCTGACCTTGATCCTCCATGTCTTAAATCAGCCTGTGCAAAGCCCAGGCTGTAGCAGAGATGTCCAGGAACACCTCAGGTTCCCAAAACTTTCCTGTTGCTGAGGTGGCCTGGAAGTGCCCAAGGACCTTCTTTTGGCTCCCATGAGGTATCACAGATTAGCACAGGCAGTGGGGGGCTATGTAAAGACCACACTGATAATAAATTGAAATTAATAATAGCAACAACAACAGTAATACAGCAACAACAACAACAATCATAATAATAATAATAAGAAGAAGAAGCAGAAGAAGAAGAAAAGTTTTAAAATAGAGTAGGACAAGACATGGACTGCAGGAATCAAAGAAAAGTGACAATGACACCATTAAGAGCTCACTAACTCAGTGTGTGGGTTACAGGCTTCAGAGTTTTTTAAAAAGAGCAGAGAAAACATGCTGTTGAGCACCCATCTTCCTAGTCATTTCATTAAGCAGCTTTCTTCATGAACAGCTGTTGGTCAGGCAATTTGCCACCCTTTTCAAAAGCAGAACTCGGAGCCACCCGCTGATATCTGTGAATCACAGGTTGTATGCACTGGGGAAGGTCATAAAGTCTTAACTTCTGTAAAAAGGGGAAAGCTAAAAAAATGGGAAAGTTGTGAGGATGCTTGTGAAACAAAAATGATGGTTGGCCCAAAATGCCGGCACAGTGGTAATCTAGGGAGGAAAACAGCTCTCCTGCACGGCTGTCTGATGTATTAGGTCATTCTGAAGGCAGTTATTGGTAGACACTGTGTACATTTAATGCTTGGGTCTATATGGAATGCAATAAAGCACTTGCACAGTGCGTATTTGATGTACAGAATGTCTGATTTGTGACCAGTGCATACCAGCATAACTCTAAGCACCTCAGCAAATGCTTCAGTAGTGGTCAGCTATTATAATATTTTACTGGTTTTAGATGAATGAAAAAATATGTGTGCAGCTGGGTATGTGAGCTTTCTTCCTGAGAATGCACATCTAATGTACTTTAACTTTCATTGCATTCCTCTTTGATCTACATTGCAGTATAAACCCCATCAAATCTACAAGACCAAAAATATGACCCCATTTGGGATTCAAACAGTGAGACAAAACCCCTAAGCCCTGCAGGTTGTTCCAGTTCAGAGGAGACCTAAGGACAGATACGAGTGTCTTTTTCATGTAATTTATAAATATATTATAAAGTCAATAAACATACAAAGTCTTGTTTCCCTGAGCACAGCAGGTATCAAACAAACGAGAGGGCAGTTTTCCTGCTCAAGCTGCCTTCTTTCGTGCAACACTCACCACACCTGTGGTTTTCCTTGGTGCTTTGGTCCTTAGTTTGGTTATACTATGAGGAAGGATTTTCACCCTCCCTGATACAGCCCCTCCCTGATATATGTGATTACAACACATGACAGACCAGCTGAAGAAGTCAATCCTTTCTTCTCTTCAAGCTCCAGGTCCCAGTTTGGAGTTTTTTAAGGAAAATACTTGTCCCTTTTGTGCAGGAGTTCAGCTTTGGTGGAGATGCTGTGTTGCAGCATCCCAGCACCGAGCCTTTCCCCACATTCAGAACAGCAAAACCTCCCAAAATTCAGCTGTTCCCAGGCACAGCCATTGACTCAGGTCACATATCACAGGCTGAACACTGCTATTAAAAGCTGATTGAACAGTAAACGTGGTGTAAGTAACAGTAATAAAAAATGCACTGCTCCTTCTTTCACAAATTCTTGTTCACAGGTCTCCCGTGTAACAAAACCCAGAGGAAAGTAGTGGCTCTTTTGGCATGTCATGGGGTCCCCTGGGATGCAGCACTGATGGGACACAGCCCAAAGCAACAGCCAAACCCGTTCCAGTCTCTGAAAACATGCAGATATCATCACTCTTCTGCTCAGCCTGGGTTTGGTAGCACTAAATGCTTGAAAAGCTTGACTCTGCTGGAGTAACATTAAAGGTAGAAGCAATCTCCTGGGTAGACAGCACTCAAACCACTTGGGGCTTTGAAGACAGGAGGTCAAAACCAATATACCAAGTCAGTTATCAGCCAGTCTTGTCTTCCCTTCCTCCTCAACCTCTGGCTTGGAGCTGCAGGAGCTCTGGCCCTTTGATGTAAACCTGTCAGACTCTTTGGTCTCTTCCCTGCTCTGCCCTGCCCTATTCTTCCACACATACATTTGTGTGAGATTTTAATTATAGACATGATCGTATTGGTAAGAAAACCCTTCCTTAATTACACGCTCAATTAATTCTAGTAGCTTAGGAGCTGAAAGACGAAGTCAGGTGAAATCATTACTGCTTCATCTAAAGCTGAATGACTCCATGGCCAGGTTTGGAATAATACTGTGGAAGTAATTTTTCTTTAGAAAAATGGATTTCATTTAGAAGAGATTAAATTATTTTGGATAGAGAGAATTAGAGTATTATCTAGTGCCACTGAAACTCTTTTCCAGCAAGACTAATTACTTACAGGACTAATATTTTTCAGTAAATATTCCATGATCAGGTCCAAGAAATATATTGTACAAATAGGGCAATATTCAACCACATTACAGCTTGCGCAACTGCTCCCATAATGTACTGTGGCCTTTAAGAGAGAGATCAGGAGAGACGAGAGGTTAAATGTGTCTTCACAATGTCAGATATCTCTCCAAAGCACCACTGTCTCAGTGTTTATCCTCACACCCTCAACGGTAGGTGGGTACCACACGTATGGGCACCCATGGGACCAGGGTAGGGATGCCTGAGAAACATCCAGGCTGAAGCCAGCTCATCTGAGGTTTAACCCAGGACCTGTCCCTGTCTCTGTTAGACCAGTGGCTCCCAATGTGTGGGACAGGAATCCTGTGTTGCATCCCCAGGATCCCTGCTAACACCCACGACAGCATGGAAAATAAGGCACAAGTGCAGGGGAAACAAAATCCAAGCTGGAATAAACAGTCTAAGAGGTGGGGGAGGCTGCAGACAGAGGTCTAGGACTGGAATAAGGAGTTTGAGCAAAGTGGCAACCAGGTCTAAATAGATGAGTTTGGGAGAGGATGAATGAGGGGTGGAGGGGCAAAGATGAGGTGGAGGACTTATGTCTGTGGTGTGGAAACCTCCTTCTGCCCACACCCAGTGGGCCAGCTGGATGTGCAAAGCTGCTTTGTAAAGAGGGAACACCTTCAAGATGCAAAGCGGGGAGCAAGGGACACCCCTGCAGCCCTGTCCCATCTAATTATGCTGTCAGACACTGATTTTCCAGAGGTTTCTTCTCATCTTGTGCATAAGATGGACAATAGTCAGATAATGAGAAGCTATTGCTTATTTTGTATTCTCCTTATTTCTCAGTGAATAACCCTAGGTCTTATTTACTGCCTACTGCCCTGAAAACATAATTATTCATTTTCTCATGTATTTTTTCTGCAGAACTAATTGCAACAGTATCAAGGTTCATCAAAACCTGTAATCAGACTGGGGGCTTGTCTCCATTTAACTGATGCAGAACTGAGCCATGAAGGAATTGTTAAAGGTCTCCTCCAGTTTTGGGCCATTGCTGACTTTTCCAAGTCCTTAACATTACACAGTGCTTTCTATGTCCATTGTGCCCCTCATCATTTGCCTCTGGCAGAGCCCAGGCTTTCTTCGAGTTATGTGCCAGGGGTGTCGCTCACAAACCCAAAAATAAAGCTTGATGTCAGAGATCATCAGTAAAAGTTTGGGATATATGAATCACCCATCACCAACTGTCTTCACCCAAAGACTTCTGCAGTGCTCCTCAGCCTCACTCCCTGGGCACCTTCTGTCTGCCACAAATGTCAGAGAGCCATTCAGAAAGCAGACACCTTCACTGATTTATCCTTAAGACAGCTCCACATTACACGAGGAAGAAGGAAACCATGGGGGTGGAGGTTAGGGTGAATGGAGCATATGATCATGCCATTAAAAATTGCATCATAAAACAACCCCTCATGCCTGGCATATTCTAACTTTTCACCCTGATATTCACCCAATGCAGTTGCCACATCTATAATACCAACAAGCATATGCATACTGTCATATGGCTATTTTTTGCTTAACCTCTTGTTATTAATTCCCTCCAAGAGTTTAAGATAAACTGACTGGAGTTAATCATTCCTCCTTGCACCTTCTTGGAGTAACACAGACTGACAAAACAGACAGTCGTGGGAGTAGATGTGAGCAGAGCTGTATGAAAATGCCAGGCAGCTTTTGAATGCACAAATAAAAATACAGCTCTGTGGCAAAACCATATGCTGAGGGTGGGGAGTGAATTTGTGTCCTTCCATTTGCATCTCTCTATATGCCATCTTTGCCCAGAATAAATGTCTTTGCCCACAGGAAAAGCTGCATCTGATTATTTGCCCTCATTTGATCAGGTAGGAAAGAAAGCTTTATAAAATGGGTGTGACTTTTGCAATGTGTTGCAACTCATTTTTAGAAATATGTATCTGCATATGCCAGTAGTCGCTCTATTTTAAATCACTCCTGCACATTTAATGATGGCATTTACGTTCTTGTCAAGTGTAGATTTTCTAATCAGTAAACACAATATTAGTATTTTTAAGGTAGATTGACAGGTAGATTAAGAAGAAAACATTGAACAAACCCATTTTTTTGGCACTTCTTTACCCTCCAACCAGCTCTTTTCAGGTTCTAAATGTGTTTTTTTTGCTTAGACCACACTTTTGGCACATGTGTCTGGGTCTGGGGTTTTGTTGAAGATCCTCTTAGATGGCTGATAACAGTGTTCTGGTTCTCCAGCAAGTGCAAGGAGAAACGTCAGGCAAATGTTTCAAACCTCTCCCACAGACATCACAAATCTCTTTTCACCAAGTGAGACAATATTTGTCTTGGGTACAGCAAAAAGAAAAAGGAAAGGTGGCAGAACACGGAGGTGGCTGAGATTACATTGCATAGGGTCAGAGTCTCTGCTGGCATCACTCCCAAAAATCAGTAGAGATAAACTGTAGCTTCTCTTACATGCAACTGAGTCCCAGGCTTATTTGTGAGAATGACTCACGTTAATATGGGAACATCGCAGATGCACGGAAAGATGGTAAAGTTGTTTGGGAAGGCATCAAAGGCTGGAACACAACAAATACCAAAGGGGAAAAAAAATACAACATTTTTCAATCTGGACAGAAAAAGAGAAAGGGTTTCTGTATGTGTGTATATATATATATATATATATATATATATAATTTTTTTATTATTATTATTTTTTTCTGTGAAAAGTATTTACACCATTAAATCAGCTTAAGCCATTAATCTTCCCTCGGAGATATCACCCACATTACAAAGAGGGAGATGAAATAAAGCTATGTTGCCTATTACGTATATTGCAAAAGAATTAATGTCAGCGGAGAAAAGATCAAACCCAAAGGGAATGAAATGCAGGGCAGAGACTCAGCAATGCAAACTCATGTTCTACCACCAACCTTGAAGGAACTTTGCCAGCTCGTATTCAGTCAGGAATGTGGCCACTCCTTTTCAATCCTGTCTATGTAATGCTCCAGACAAGGCAGAATAAGGACGAAAAATTAGGGATCACTTAAAATGTCACTTCTCCTAGAGATTAACTGGTAAATTCTTACCAGAGATGATGCTTTTGTAGACCAGATGTGGAAATTTTTAGCAAAGAAATCAGGAATAATTACATTAGTATCAACAAACAGAACTAAAATAAAATGAAACTCAGAACCAAGGAGAGATTTGTGAAAATGAGAAATCTTAGAAATATTTCCAGAAACCTAAGGAAATGGTTAAAGACTCCCAGAAGCAAAAATTAATGCTGAGCATTTACATTCATTTGACAGAATTTATCTACTCTTCTGCTCCATAAAACCTAAGTGCAGTACTTAACCTGCAACCCCCAGCGACGTCTGGTGTGTGTTACTTCCCAGCTCCCGTGATGCTCAGAGACGTGCTCTGGAATGCAGAATGAAGTGTGTGGTTGAGTCTGTGGGCTGAAGGGAAATAATTATTGCACAGTAATCAATACTGTGCACCTTGCCTGGCTTCCCGGCTTCTCTGACATCCTACCAGAGTTGTCAGAGGTTGGGACTGGATTTTTTTTTCTGATTTGAATAAGGTCATAGTGTGTTTGTGGGTTTTGATTTGAATTGATTTTCTTCCTTTCATGATGATGACAACACTCCTAAATTAGACAGTGGCACTGAAGCCTCAGTATACATCATTTTAGTACCTGGGGACAGATGCATTCATGGTGGGAGTGGATGTTATGCTCTCAAAACTAGTGCAGCTGAAAGCCTTATGTTTCTAATAAATATATTCCATATGTTTTGTGGGTTTTTAAGTGCAGCAGTGAGACGGGGAAAAGGGACTGGGAGCAAGTGCTTTCTTCCCTATAATATGTTGATAAAGATGACACACACAGTCTTACCAATGCCAAAGAGGCAAAGACTTTTACCATTCTCAGGTGGTTCTAGAGATGGGCCATCTGGACACAGCTTGGGATGGACAATGAAGCCAAGACCCTTCTGCCAGAGAGTAATGGGATTCATCGAGTCTCTAACGGCCACACAAGGTGGAAATTTGGCTTAAAATTTTCCTGTCAAAGCTCTTCCAGATTACTTGCTTCCAAGATATCTTGGTCAAAACATGTTAGCCTCAGACTTTCTCCCTGTCTGCATCAAGGTTTCAGTAGCATCCCAGAGCACTCAGTTGTTGGATTCCCTAAGGCCAGAGAATTGCTCAAGAAAACTGACCCACAGCGTACCCGCATGCCAGCAATTCTCCAGTGGAAAGGACCTTATCCATGGTCCTTTGAAATTTGCAGATCCTTTGGCTTGGTAGAGGCCATGAAGCACAATACTGTCCTTGCTCTTAAGTGTCTCAGTTCTTCTCTAGGAAGGGTGACGACGTTGATACCCTTTCTGTAGTCAAGGCTTCACAGGGATCTAGTGGATGAGCCTTTTTCTGGGACTAGGGGTTATAAACACCGTGAAGAGTGTGAGTGAGGTCCTGCTGTCCAGGTCCTAAAGGCAACAGGCCAGTAGGGAAACAGCATTTGCCTACAGCACAAGGGCATGTAGTGGTAGGACAAGGAGTAATGGCTTTAAACTGAAAGAGTGTAGATTTAGATTAAATACAAGGAAGGAATTCTTCACCATGAGGGTGGTGAGGCACTGGAACAGGCTGCCCAGAGAAGCTGTGGATGCCCCATCCCTGGAGGTGTTCAAGGCCAGGTTGGATGGAGCTTTGAGCACACTTCCAGTGGAAGGTGTCCCTGTCTGTGGCATGGGGGTTGGAACTAGATGATCTTTAAGGTCCCTTCCAACCCAAACCATTCTATGATTCTGTAGAAGTTTTCCAGTCCAGCACCATCATGCTCCCTTTTCTTCTTTTTCCAGCAACAGGGACTTAAGATCCACTGTGGCCTCTTTGTTTTGGCTCCCTGCCCAGCTCTGAATTGTCCTCACAGATTCATAGAAATACTGCTGAAATAACACACTCCCATGGATAACACCCCATAAACTTCTGCTGCGCTCTCCCACTGCACTTACTGTGAGACAAGAAATGTTAATGCCTCGAGGGCGTCCTCTTAATTGCATGGCATATGTCCAACGGAAGCATATGTACAAATTAGCTGTGACTGCCGGTGTGCACAGTGGTAGTGCTGCTTGGGAAGATCTCTACTGGTATTAATGCAAATACAAGAGACAATTCTGTAGAGAAGTCATCCATGGCTTCTTATTAATCCTCAGGCACAAGGCATAAGGATTTTCTGGCTTGACTCTAATGCAAAAGAAACCATGGTAATAATAGGGTCCTCCAGCCAGCTGATTATGAGAGATTAATTAATACCTAGCGCAACATGAGAATATTCCATATCTTATGCAGAAAGGCAGAAGAAAGTAGAAGGATATTTTGGTGAATGAGCAAGTATGCATCAGTGAGAAATGGGTGAAAAGTACTGAATTATGTCTGTATTATTCATAATGTGATTGTTCCTAGTTCCCCAAGGCCGTGGATGCCTTATAAATTAAATGAAAACACAGTGAGTGGAATAAAGAAAAAAAGCAGAGGCTATAAATCCAAAGTGACTCCACTGTTGGGTTGTCTGCTTTGGTGGGCAGGGCTCACATCTTTAAATGCGTTTGTGGTGTGCACAAAGTGAGCAACCTCCTTCACCGGCAAACTCCCAAACACCAGCCCTCACCTTATCCCAACGCCTTGTGAAAGCTGATTGAGTCCTATAGATTGTTTATTCCCTTTTGCAACTGGTATTCTGAGCTGGCCAGGAGGGTTGTTTCTATTATGTGTTTAAAGGAACAGGTCAGGCAAGCAATGAACACCGATACACATGCTCTTGCCATATGCTGTCCAGACCATCTTTCATAGGAGAACACAACCCCTTCTCCAGTCCCAGCCAGGTCACGGTCTGAGGCTCTGGGTACCAAAGGTTTAATGGTGTTATTGGTGGCAGCCTTTTGCCCACTGGTGTAAAAGCAATGGGTCACTCCTATGCTTTATGCAGCTCAGCAAAGCTTTGATAATAGGCATGAATGCCCGTTATCAGCTGTATTCATCTGTAATAAGGCAGCTACAAAGTATGCAATTATTAATGTGGTCACTAGCAAAGGACTCAGGAGAGAAAAAACAAGGAAGCACCAGGCAACTGCATGAAAATAGAGTCAGATGAAAAGTAAGCCCTGAAAGGTGAATGATCTGAGAAGGAACGGGTGGGTGTGAGCTCCCAGGGATTGACGGATTCAGAAACACTTGTGTTTGAATCTCGCCTGACATGCTTGTTGCTTCCCTGGCCTTAGGGAAGATACTCAAATCTCTGGTTTTATCTCCCCCAGTTTTCTGAATCGAAGTTGTAATACCTGTCCACCTACTCACCTTTCAGAAGAGTATTCTGAAGCTCTGTTTGTTTGTATACTGCTCAGAAAATAGCATATGCCAAACTTTCTCAGCATATCGCAAAATTTGTAAACAAATTAGGACTGGAAGACACTTGGGAGAAAAAACAGGCACATTTGCATTGTTCACAATGAGAGTTTGTCTCAGCTATTCTCAATACTTACAGCATGGGAGATTTGACCCTCAGGTAATCAGCTTCCCTCCCAGTGCTTATGGTTAAAGAGGTTTTCCTAATGCCCACTTAATTTCTCTCTGCAGCGTAAGACAGATTGTCCTTCTCTTGCAATTAATCCCAGCCCTCTTTACCACCTTTTTATGACAAACTGTTTCACAGCCCTTCAGGCTTCTCTTTTCTGGACCACAGAAACCTACCTCATTTCATCTTTCTTCACTGGTCACATTTTCTAAACCATAATCTTTCCAATTGCCCAGAAATTGTCCAATACCTTCTTAAAAGGTGGTGTGCAAATGTGGATACAATCTCCAGGTCATACAGCTGTCTCCTACTTCTTGAACATATCCCTCAGATGAGATCTGCCTTATTATCTTCATTATTTTTTTGCAGTATAGCATCACACTTCAGATTCATGTGCAGTTTGGGATTCAAAACACTACAGTCTAAATTACATTCTATATGGCATGGAGATTTATCCTACCAGTAAGTTGCTGCCTTTTATTGTTGTAAAACCTTTCACATATATTCTAATTTGCCAGCCTCCAATATTTTTCTCTCTACACAAATCCACATGCCAATTTTAACCGGCAAAGTGTTGTAAAATGTAACAGAAAACACTACTATTGCTGCAGGTTTACTTTAATCATCCTATAAGAATTAATAAAAAAGCCATGCTGTAAAATGTTCTAAAATCCCATGAGTAGAATATTCATCTCTGTTACATTTAACAGGCTTTTAGAGAGACTTCAATGAATCCCTGTGAATTTAGGACTAAATCTTTAGCTTATGCAACTTGCTGTATCTGCTTGGACTCCATTATAACTGTACCAATCCACACCTAGCGAGGAGCCAGCCTTTAATCTCTACTGCACACCATAGAACTGTGCTTCTCGGGGTGACTGAGACACTGTAGACTTTGGACCAGGTCTTCTCACACCTTGCGAGCATCACTCGTGCAAGGAGGGAGCAGCAGAAGTGATGGGAGGAGATGGCGCCTCAGCATCTTGGAAGTGTGACCTGGATTTCTCTTTTCCAGGACAAGTAATAAAAACTTGGCACAGAAGTACAGCTAAAACTCCCTCTTTTTCAAGCACGAAATAACAAAGGTATTGTCCAAGTCCTCAGTGCTGTAAGATACACGAGTTGCTGATATTTTAGTGCTGATCGCCAGATCCAGGTCTAGCTTGTAACTGCAAACCAACCACAAATGCCATTGTAGCCAAAGAGCAATCCCAAATCCTACCCCAAGGTTTCTTGCAGACCTTCTCATTATGCTTCCAGTGGCTCCATCACACGCAACGACAGCAGGAGCCAACGTTCAATCTTTGATCCAAGCCGAAACTTCTGTTTGGCTCATGGTAAGGCATTGCAAGCTGGAACGTATAGTCCTTGCTGGATAATTAAGGGAAAAGATGGACACAATTTGGTAAATTACCCATAAATTAAGCCCAACACGATGGTTCTTGGCAGGTTGCTAGTAAGACACTTAATTGAGGAAAATTTGGCCTTCACCATTGTTCCATGTGAATCCACCAAGTACCTTGCATATTGATTATTTACTAATCATGAAATGTACTTTAGCAAGTCTATTTCTGTATAATCTTCTCAGGCATGCAGATACCTTAAAGCAGGCTACATTGCTACCAATTGTATTTTTAATTGCTGTGTTTAGAGAGTCTCATTGATCTAATCACAGCTAAATAAGCCCCATGGTACTTCCCATAGTAAACTTTACTGAGGATGCGATTCTTTCATTTGCTATAATGAAACCTTCTGCTGTGCTATCGCTGGTCAAACGCGATGCCAGTGAGCAGAGGCTGCACGCTTTAATAAATTTGTTGTTTTTTCTGCAGTTCAGAAATCCCGTCACCCAGGCAGTAGGAAAGCAGCTGGGTGACATTATCAGTAATTGCTTAATATTGTCATTGCATTTGCTTACAAGAAAAAAAAGCCGCAGACTATCAATCAGCCGACAGAATATTCATAGTCTGTGATAATAATAAGTGCTTTTTGAATGTCATGGCAACAGTCACACAAGCAACGTGATCTTGTGCTTGATTACTTCCTGCTGCATTCCTGATAGTGCCCATATTGCTCCATTATTTTGCTCTCTCTTTTCTCTTTTTTTTTAATCTCATTTGTGTTGGAAAGTACACAAAATAGACAGCACCTTTTCCCAGAGAGTCCCAGTGAGCAGGACCTCTTGGGGTTTTTGTAGCTCTTCTGTAGCCTGGATTTTCCCTATAAAAGCTGTTCTATAGCCTAAATATGTCCCGTACTGGACACAGCATTCCTGAGGGCATTTTAGGAATTATGTCTGGATTATGAGAGCAAATAATCTCTGAAATCAGATTTCAGACTGACTTTCATGAAAAAGATTTAGAATAATCTCATTAAACAGTTTGTTGAAATGGTTTTTCAGGCAAGGAGAAATAAATTGATTTGTCTAAGACACATCTGGACCTGACTCATTCTCTGCTTGTCCTAGTGGCCTGTGTTTTTCAATTGCTTTAGCTCATTCTGATGTCTGAGTTCATGGCTTCTAAAGGCCAGGAAACCTTTTGAGCCTCTAGTCTTCTGCATTAGAAAATCACCCAGTAATTTCTGTATCAAGTCCAGAATTTTTGGATAGGCAGTGGCATATGTTTGAGAAAGAGCTGCTTGGACATCTACAGCTGGTCAGTAAGCTGCTATATGCCCTAGTGAGTTGTTCTAGATATTAGTAACCATTCTTCTTAAACAACAACAATGAAACAACAAAATAAAATTAGGAAAAAGCTGAGATCCTCATTTGCAGTCTGAATTTGCTCAGCCTCAACTGTTGTCCCTTAGAGCTCATTATGAATTTTGCTTCAGCTTGAAGAGCTGAGTCCTGTAGGAAATCTCCTCATGCAAGTGCTAATAGGTTGTAATCAAGTTATCTCCTAACCTTCCCAAGGAATAAACTACTTTATATAAATTGGTTTAACAAAAGTTAAAAGTTCTGCTGAGGCACAGGTGTCTGAAGTCATATTAGACTGCTTCTAGAGCAATGTCTGGCCACCTAAGGACCCATGGAGACCTGAACTGCAGGGCTGCAAACTGGTATACTCCAAGAAGAAGGTGAAAAGGGGTGAGGGGACCACCCCAAATGGGCTTAGAAGCATTTCTTTAGAGCATTTGAACCAATAGCCCAGTTCAGCCATCACTCACCACAAATGATCCTTGTCAATGCAGGTTTTCTATCTCAATCTGCCTTCTAAATGTATGATGTTTGACCAGGAAATTAAGGGGAATAAGTGTCCTGGTCTACTCTGAAGGAAGACAATTCAAACTTCCAGTTTTACCTTTTAATTCCCAGCTCTATTAGATCCTCCTTATGTCACTTCTTATTTAGTCCTCACACACTTGAGTTTCTTGATGATCACAATCGAAATAATGGCAATGTTGTGGGCATGTGGTCCATCCCTGTAGGTATGGTCACCTCTGGGATAAGTGACCACTCACATGGTGACCATGGACTTGGGTGCTCCTCTACCGATATATTATTTGGTTGTATTATTTATAACATGCTTTGATAGGTTCGTTTACTGGGAGCTAAGTAATGGCAAGGCCTTTGAGGGCTGGATGCTTGTCAGATGTTACTACATTAAGTCTACAAGTGAAAATCAAACTGCCTGGCTTCAAAGAGGTTTGGCGGGTGTAAATTAACCTGTATTTTAGAAGTTCTGGAACAGATGTCATACTTTGCCCTGGAGATCTCGTTACTGCTCAAATGTATGCGCAGGTTTTGCCACATTAATGAAGCAGTGAAGGCCCCCTCCCCCATAAAGCAGGATTAGCTGCTGGTGTCTGTAGTTATTTTTGTCAAAAACGTTTTGAAAGCCAGTATGAGGAGAGGAGGAGGGAAAGTTCAGAAAAAGCCAGTATCTGTCTTTATTAATTACCAGATGATTAATTATTTAATCTGCCCAGATATCTATATGCACAACTCAGCTGATTCTCATTTAACAGGCTTTCAGCACCATTAATCAAGGGAAGTTTTAAATGTGAAGGAAGACAGGTTGATTTAAGGTGCTGCATTGCGGTGACGCCTCTGGTGCGCACATTGCCCGTCCCCAGCGCTGGGGCCATCAATCACAGCAAGGGTTGGGCCTTCCTCCCGCTGATGAGCACCTCAAGTTTGGGCCACTCCGTGATTTAATTCAGGCTCCTCCATGGCTACTTCTGCAAACCTCATCATGAAGTGTGAAACCTACCACAGGCTCAAGTGAAAGCACAAAGTAGATGGCAAGGAAGGGTCCAGACATGGCATTGACTTAGGGCAGATGAAGAGAGGTTGCCCCATTTCATCCAAGACTATGATGGTCCCTCTTCTGGGACCATTTTCTGCGATGGTGCACACTCCTTGAGAGTGCTGGGTGCTGCCTTAGCTTAACCATTCTCTATCACATTTCATTAGCTGGGGAGGTACATGAAAGTTTCCAGCATGCACGCAGTCGCTCAGGAGATGCTCAGTAATGTGCCATGCTGCCCAAAGGCTGATCAGATCTTCTCAGCTGCTGCAGTACACATCCAGGCAGAAGTCATTTCCCTTCCTTATTTAAACACCCAGGCAAGACAAAAGTCTTGGGTTTAGGAGAGAAACTAATAAGCATGCATGGACAACAAAGTATCCCGCTTTGCTGGGGTGCTCTTCTCCAGGTGAACAAGGGTGCGAGGAAGAGTAGGTGGATGCTAGCTCCAACCTGGGTGAAGACTAGTTTTTCCTGTTTTTTCTCCTCACCTTCTGCTTAGAACTTGGAAAGTCCCAGTTTATCAGAGTGCAGTTGCCAACTCTCAAAATTTTAGAATAATTTTAGAATGAACCTTATGTTATTGGAATTGTTTTTAGATCCTTAGCTCTTGGAGTCAACTTATATTGGAAGTCAGCTGCCAGATTTCATTTTAAAGCACAATTTAGCTTCGTGATTGCTAGGAGAAGCTTAACAGTAAAATCCAAAGGATTATTAGAGACTTAAAAATCAGATGACATATACAAATTTTAATTTTTGTTTTTCATATACTACTTTTTCCTGATTTATGATGAATATCAATGACTTAGGGTATGTAGAAATATTCATAAGTAATTGAGCCAAGGTATAGCATTGGGAGTACTTGCACACTCCTTCTTCATGACAGAACTTTCCCAATGCTGAGGTTGTATATTCTCATGCTGCATAATTCATTTGTTTGCCGTTGTGTGACTGTATCTGGCATTGGCTTTTCCAATCTCTGCTAATCATTCTCGATCAGCCATTTCATGAGCTGGTTAGGAAAAAAAGTGTCCAACTTTTTGTCTGTGCTGAACTGAAGGTAAATAATATACATTGCCTTTATAATGAAATCTTTGTTCAAAGATTGTAGCTGAACAACAAAGAAGTCTTAGTGATCTATTTAGTTTTTATTTTAAAATAAAGACATTGGTGGCTGACTAGAGTTTCGATCCGTGTTCCAACCCTGAGTGGCAGAACACAGACACACCTACAGACTCAAATACACTGTCTCTGCCTTCTCACACACAGATTTCTAGTTTTGGAGGAAAGACAAGAGCCTCAGACTCATCAGCCAGAGCTTCTGCTTCTGGCAGCAGAAGGATGTCTGTCCTGTCTGTCAGGAGAAGCAAGGATGATTTTTGCTTCTAAGGAGGGTTAAATATCACCTTTCATTAGTGAACGGAGAGCAAGTGAAGTGTCCTATCATAGTGATCAGGGAATGGTGGCTCAAGCCAGCCAAAGACACTGTAGACCACAGGACCCCATTATAAATGACTCCTGGGGCTTTGCTATACATTATTTTATTTTAGGATTTTCCTTTCTAAGGATAATCTCCTGCTTTCTCTTGCACACATCTCATTTTGGGGAATGACAGGGAATTACTCATTACTGCAGTGTTATTCCACTGAAGTTATCCAAGGGTCACTTCAGTACGCAAGACAAATGAACAGAGCTCTTAAGATTCCATGCAGGTGATGGTATGGCTACCAGACACAAGAGTTGGCCTCCAGCCGATACCTGAATACAGGCTCTCATCCCTTCCCTGTTCCCTCCAATACATCACAGTAGATGGTCACGGACTATTAACTGCCATCCTGTCAATTGAAACCCTCACTGAACACCCAGTGATTTACACAGGACCATAGAAGAAAGAACATAAAATCAGATTTATCTTATAATGAGAGACACCAAGCTAGGAGCCAAGTGACAGGAGTTCCATTCCTATTTCTGCTTCAAGTTTTGGCAAGCCACCCAACCTCACAGTTTCACATTCCTGTCAAGGGATGGTAATGCTTTTTCTCTTAATCTCAGCTTTGTGTAGGCAAATTTTCATCCTCACTCTGCAGAGTCCACTTCCAGTGTGCATGTCTAGTGCCTCATTAGCAGGACCTAATCTGAGCTGGGAACTGCCAATCAATGGACAAGCACCAGAGTATGTCTGTGGAGTAATTTTTGACCTCCCTTTCCTTTTTGTGTCTTCAATGATGGACTTGTGAGTCATAGCACTCACCAACAGAGCCTTTTCCCATCATAAAGCTCTAATTGCAAATTAACCTTTGTGTGATTCCTGTAAAAACGTTATTCTCCCTGTAATTGAAAAAGAAGGGAGCACAGTAACAAAGCACCTGTTTATTGCTCAGCTTTCTCTGAAATGTGAAATGGTATGTTAGAAACTGCTGCCTAACTTGTGAACTAATTAAAAATAGTTCTTTGAATAACATCAGTACGCAGGATTCTCAGGGATCCTATAAGCAATAATTGGATTGCCAAGATAGCTTGACATCTTAGAAATGCTGCTTTTGCATGAAGCTAGTACAACATTTTGAAATTTTAGCATGAACACACATTCATATTAATGAGAAAGAAAGTTTAACAGTACTTGTCGCTAAATTATCTTTTGCTATTAATCATTTCTTTACACTGGCATCAATTCATTTGTCCCAAAAGCATTTCAATACTGAGGACCAATTTTGCAATTTCTTTGCATGCAAAACTCTTGGTGAAATCATTTTAGATTTTTATGCACCATCAGCTTGGATGACATTAATAATCAGATTCAAAGTCTTGTGTAATATTGGGAAGCCTCCTATTGATATCAACTAGATTTTAATTCAGACGTAATTGAAGAGCAGACGTTTTTTCTGTTGAAGTTCTTTCATATGAAAGTCCCACTAGATGTCAGTAAACTGAGCATGACACTTGTTAAGGAAAGATCAGAAAAAAAGGCTTTTAGTTAGTAGGAATGACACTCAGTATTTTCCTGCCCCTTTTTATAGACAGGAGTCTATTAAAAACATCTGTGGAAGCAAGTGTTGAGTCTAGCAAGGAGAAAAGAAATATCTCTACTCCTAAGTTCTCACAGCAATAAACAACTCTTTTTCTGAGTCTATAATGGACTAGATCAATAAAACAATTGATGGTAACCATGGGAGAAGAAGAATAACAGCCTCATTTAGCATTTATAGCTTGCTGCTCCTGAAAGACTTTCTAAATGCTTTAATTAAGCATCACAACAACCCTATGATGTACGGTTCAGGAAGAGTTGTTATCTGTATTTTACAGGTGGATACCAGGACAAAAAGGTGCCCTCTCCAAGGTCACACCCACAGTGTTGGTCATGTTAATTCACTCCCAGTCATTTACCCCAAATGTTGGAGGACATACCTATGTAGTATGATTTATAAGCCAGCTTTGAGAGGTCCCTGAAGGGAGAAGTCCAGGTGAACCCACCAGAGCTTTTGTAGGACAGTAAGAGACTATAGTTAAAGGTTGAACAAGTTTTGGAAGTCTGGGAAGTACCCAGCTACTGGCAGATCTCTGCGAAGTAACTGAGAAGGCTGAGCTCCCATCTATCTTTGTCTCTCATTTTTTTCCCAGTTCCTAGTTTTGTCCATATGTGAAAGAAGTTACTAAAGACATGGATAATGTAAAAGTCTCGGTTGCATTTTCAGGAGAGTTTCGAGGCGGCATTGCCATAGATAAGCTCTCCTGTGAGACAGTTTTCATACACTCCACCTTGTCATTACACGCTCAGGTGTTCTGGATGAGTTTCTATGGGTAATATCCATATTTTTAGAGTGCATTTCAATGCTATAAAGGTTTACTAGCCACTGACTACAGAGTGAGAAGCTCACTGATGAATCACCGTCAGAAAATTCTGGAAAAAGCTATCCAGATCAAAGAAACCCTAATATCAGGCAAAAGATGTTCATTCCCTATGCAAAGCTTGTAGCTTGCCTCTTGAAGTCACCGTCCAAGAATTTATATAGAAAGCCATTACATTTTCTCTGTATATTCCCAGAATAAATGTTCTTGTGACCAAGACTTAGATCAGAGAAAGGACTTAGAAGTCTTGAGTGGAAAGTGATGCTGCTTTGGTTGCTGAGACTCCTCATGTTGTGTGGGGGGAGACTGGGAAAAATCAGCAGCACTCTGGGTAAGGAATTGTCCACAATTTCAGAGTCATATTCAGACATCACAAACCCCACCTATGTGTTCCTAGTATTTCTTAGTGTTTGGCTTAGTGTATTGTAGATGAGGCTCATAGGGACATGGTTTAGTGCCAGTGTCAGCTTATGGTTGGACTCAATGATCTTAAAGGTCTCTTCCAACTAAAATGATTCTATGATTGTAAATGATTCCATGATTCAGACTACATCCCAACCCCTCCATTATGGCATACAGTCACCGCCTGGGCCATCAGCCTTTTAGTTCCCTGGCCCTCGCCCAACCGTGGAGTACCTCACATGGCAGATGCGTCCAAACCATTGAAATCCCAGCCTTGCTGTTGAATCAATGAGAATTTCTTTTCTACTGATCCTTTTTTTCCTGCTAGGAGGCATGGCAGCCTATATTTAGAGACAGAAGAGAAGCTGACAGGGGATTTCTATTTCCCATGTATTTTTTATGCAAGCAGTGTTTGGACTAGATTGCATTTACAAGTATCATAATTGTCTGGAGTGCTTTTACCAAAGTGTGCCTAGTAAAAGTGTCCTTTTGCTTTCCCCTCTACAGCATTTTGAATATCTCAGTGCAGAGTGCATCTTTTGTCTTCAGGAAAACCAACCCAGGGATGGAATTTTAAGCAGGATATTTTTCTGTTAGGTTTTCTGTTGCTGTTGTTGTTGTTACGTTGGTTTTTTAATTTGTAAGCTAGTCTGTAGGGTTGGAGAAATGTTTTGACAGAGAGGAAAGAGATGATAATAGATAATGGACTAATCCATTTGTTGTGGCTGCTTTACCACTGAAATTTGTATACATTGGAGACGGCTAATAAAAATGGAGCCAGTTACACATAATTTAGTTGATTGAGTTAGTTCTAACTCTTTCACAGATGCCTCTGAAGTACATAGTTACTTAAGGTTATCATTTTGAGAATGTTTTTAATTTAGATGGATGCCAGAGTTGCAGGCTACACTTATTAGGAGACATTCTGTGCTGTCCTTGTACTGTGCTTTATATAATTAGAGCATGCTTAAACAGTACAGCCATTTAATAAACCCTCTGTGTGTTTCACGTAATGATTATAATCATGCCAGCGACCGAATGCAGAACTGGAGCATCAAACAGGATGTCCCTGTGGTGCAGAATGGCATGAATTTGAATTGATTCCTCGCTCAGATTTGGCGGGAGATTCCAGGTGCAGGCTACTGGGTTCCTGCTACAATGCTCAACCACAGAAGATAAAAAAGATCTTCATGAAGCCCTTCCAAAGACTAATTCTTTTCCAAGTCCACAAGCCACTCAAGTACTGGGAATGTTCACCCTGACTGCAGAAAGCCTTGGACTGGGTACATGGACAATCGGAACTGTGAGCAAAATTATCTTCTGGCTGAGCCAGCGGTGGCTAAAATCTAATGATTGCTCCCCGAAATGAATAGTTAGATTAACTTTTTTCCCTCTTATTAACTGTTCACATATCGCCAACACAATGTTCATACATCTTGGCAGAGAGAGCCCTACAAAGAATTACTGATAAGAGTAAAAGCTTACAGTGCCTGGGTCTCCATGTGCCTACAGGCATTAAAAATTAGCCCACAGCCCTTCCAAATCATTACGCACTTCTCTGCAAGCTGTATTTCAGCAGCTGTCTCAGTGGCATTTGAGCCAAAGAAGGAGATGACAGAAGTGTACTTAATGAAAACATTTCGTATTAAGATTATTTTCCTATTAGGAAAATCCAGAAAATCAAGCTTACAGCCTTTGAAATTAATGCTCTGCAAGTCTGTGCAGAAGTTACACTTCTTCCAAGTCCACAGGTTGTTCGTAATCTGATCTGCACTTTCCTAATGTAAGGTCTTGAAACATTTCCCTGGCAGGAATCATACCTTAATAGCAAGATGGTCCAGCAGTCCCTCTCCCTTCCCTCTCTGAGATTTATGCTTCCTGGTGCTGGTGACAATATTTGGCCAGTTGAAAAGTCACATCAGGAGGAAGAGGTGTCCAAAGCACTTGATGCTGCTCAGTGCCTTTGCTTTGAAGTCATTACTAAAGATATGCATTTATATTGAAAACACAGATCAGAGGTATCCTTCTTCACCACTTTGTTATCACTGGCAGCATCATCTCATCACTGAGGTGCTCTACTCAAGGTTAGTGTCCCAGGCCAAGACAAGGAGCCCACTGACCAAATCCAGGTGCCATCCATCACTTCCTATGCTGTTCCTGGTGCCAGACCTCACAGTGACATCTCTGTTCAGCCTTCTGCCAAGTGGATGCTGGCCATGGCCAGGGCGCCACGATCTGCTCTTCCCTGCAGTAATGCATTACTTACACACAATTATTCACTAAATAGTTTATGCTCGCAAACTTCAGTTGGTTGTTTCTTTCTAAATTGCCCCACTCCCATCACAGATCCCACTGGGGCCAGAGGAGATGCAGCAATTTTACACCAGTGGAGGACCTACCCTAAAAATGCTGACATCCCTGATATGCAGCAATGTTCTTTTTATTTTTCCTTTTGAAAAGAAGAGCAGCAAAATCAAGTACTATGCAGAATTATTCATGCTAAACTTCTTCAAAGATCTTAGATATTCAGCACATTCACAAACAATTGTTAGCTCTTGAAATACTTTTGCATAAAGTAATCTGATGACAAATCCTTCCATTTACTCTCCTGCCAGCCCATCTGCTCCTCAAGTTACAGCCTCTGACATCAAAATTCTCTGAGCCAAAAGGTCTTCTGAGTTCTTCATTGACAACTCTTTGTTACAGCCTGGGTTGTCTAATTTCACTAACTTGCCATTAAGAAGGAGGACATTGGCACAGCAATTTTAATTTATTTGGAATGATAAAGTAGAGCTCCAGGTAGATTTCTAGTACAGGTTCTTGAGCTGGAAGAAATCATATCTGCAGGAAAATGTACTAAGCTAAGTGTATTTTGGTGTGGTACACTCTGACAAAAAATATACCTTTTGCTGCTTCATGTAACATAGAGCTTTTAGAGAACAGGCTGCACTACAGCTAATAGTGGCACAGCCCATCACTTGGTGGTTTCCATCCTTCTGCAGCTACAACCATCCCCTGGGGTGGGGAGCAGGAGATTAATGTCTGTGTTCAGCACATGAAGGGCATCAGAAATTTGTACTCTGGGTTGATCACAGCTGTTACTATCTGAAATATTACATCTAACCGAGAAGTGCAGTCTGCCCTAGGCTCCTTGTATGCTCCATGGAGGGAGGCGGGAACACCAGAGAGGGGAGCAGAAATGAGACTGAATATCTACTCAACTAGAGTCTGAGATCTGGTGTGAAACTCTGATGTAGGACCTTGATATCTTTCAAACATACAACTCTATCACCACCTATCAACTGTGAGTACCTGGAGAATCAGACCTCAACACACCACTCAACGAAGATGGCTTTTGTTCTAGTAATGACAATAATTTTGAGGGAATAACAGAAGGAAGATTTGCTAAAATGCACTATACCGGAGAACAGAGAAAATGCTTTTCATAGGCTAGCATGTTTCCCATAAGCAGATCTGACAGATTAATTTTCTAACATGGTACATGGGAAACTCAAAATGTGCTTTTTAGTTAAGTGCAAGACACAGAGTGTGTCTCCACAGCGTGTTTAATGAAGGCTTTCAGCCATAACTCTCCCCTCACTGCTCTTCAGCTTCCTTATTCTCTTTCTTTCCATTAGATGCATTTCCATATATAACTGCCAGAGAGCGTGTTACTGTCTATGTCTAATGGCTTGATGATGGCCTAATGAGGACAGAAATACCCTTTGATGCTTCTTTTACAACAAAAACCTTCAGGACCTGAATTCTGGGTCTCAGTGTTACACTTACCACTGTTTCTAGCTGGGAGAAATGATGCAAATTTTAGCACACATGCAAATAAGACATCAGAATGGAGTCAATTTAGCATTAGAAAAACCCAACTAATTTTCATATCCAGGATGTGGAAGGCTAATGAGCATTGACATCTTTGCTGCTCTAAGGTGAGAGATAAATGGGTCACCTCTTCTTGGCCTTGGGAGAGGGAGAGGTCTGAGGATCGCACAATCTACCATAGGGTACATATGGCTCAAAGTACGGGGTAGAGGGCCAATTGCTCTCCAGTGTTTCAGGACAGTAGAGTCTTGCACAATTTCCCAGAGGAACAAAACCCAGAGATCTGGGCATGTGTAACAAAGCACCTAACTTACACTGATATTTCAGCACTTAAAATTTTACCTATTACGATAATGACATGAACTGTACATCCCAGCTGAGGATCCCAGTGAGTGAGCCATGACAGCACAGAGTGTTGCAGCAAAACATAGCTGCTGTGATCCAGGGCATTCAGTGGAAAATGAAAAAAAAAAGGAAATCCAAGCAGAAGCCTCCAGACTCAGCAGACCAAGGGCAAGCATTGGCACAAAGGTTTTCCACAATGCTTGAGAGACATTAAAGTATTTTGCATAATCCAGATGCTCAGAAAGTAACTCTGAAAGTGGGTGTCATTTTCTTTCACCTAAACCATATGTGTGCAAACCTGCACTCTCTACAACTACCTGAAAGGAGGTTGTAGCATGGAGGGTGTTGGTCTGTTCTCCCAAGTAACAAGAGATAGGACAAGAGGAAATGGCCTCAAGTTGCACCAGGGGAAGTTTAGACTGGATATGAGGAAAAGCTTCTTCATGAAAGATGTTGTCAAGGCATTGGAACAGGCTGCTAAGGTGAGTGGTAGACTCACCATCCCTGTAGGTGTCTAAAAGATGCTTAGATGAGATTCTTAGCGACATAGCTTAGTGTTAGGCTAAAGATTGGACCCGATGATCTTGAGGGTCTATTCCTACCAAAATGATTCTATGATTTGTCAGTCAAACTGTTGCTGATGCACTTATGTTTCTAGCCTAAGGCACCCATGGGCTGCAAGTATGGACCTTATTTTCTCTGTGTGTGAGGGGGCATCTGAAACAAAATGAAAAAGATTACATCTCACTCCCTACTTGCTTTGACATGTTTTTGCTGACCTGCATGTGATAATGCCCAGGACACCACGCCTGAGTGCCACTGTTATGTGTGAAGCCACTTGAAGCTGTCGCAGGTATGACAGCAGACGTTTCACCCAGCCTTTCCCTTTGCTGCTGTTTCTCCCACCACGGAGGCACAGATTTTTAAGGCCAAAAGGTCTTTTTTGAAAACCAAGCTGAGCGGTCCCTTGGCTTGCTGGTATCAGACAGTAGGTATTGCTGTGGCCAGGGTTAATAGGGAAAGAGATGAGTCTATTTCCCCAATGTGTTACTTGGTTATTAAGGTCAGATTTAGACCAGTGAAAATTGTCATCTGAGTTCCTGTGTAGCTGAGGAACAAGCATCTCCGCCTTGAGATCATGCTCCTTTCTCTAGGAGAAGCTGCAATAATCTCTGAAAAAAATACAAATAAAAAATTAAGCCTCAAGTACTGGCAAATCCATGATATGACCATGGGAGATCCATTCCCACAGCCAGCATCTCTCTCGGTCAGAAATGCGTGCCGCATTCCCAGTCCAATGCTGCCAGTCTGCCCTACTGAGTTGCTGGATCAGATCTCTCAGCCCTCCCCTACCTTGAACCTTTCCTCCCCGTGGGCACTGATGGGACATGGTGGTGCCAGCTCCTGACACAGACACTGTGTTCCTCAACTCCTTGTGCCTGTTGGGTAGCTTAGGAAGCATCCACTGCGAAGTACTACGGAGTAAAAATTATCTCTCTTTATGAGAGGTCTGAGAAAATTATAGCTGAATTTCTGAGGGTATTTTTTTAAGCTGGTAACTCTACCTCACTGCCCAGAGTAATTTAACTTTGCAGGCTATGAAGGGAGAATGCTAAAGTGGTTTTGACTGGGAGTTAATCCATTAATTCCTCCAAAGCACTCCAAAGTGTCAAGCTTTGGCTGCAGCTTTCAGCTTCTAACAAATTGTCCAGGGACCCAATTTGGGTGTTACTTCAAATGTGACATGACAAGAAGAGGGAAACAAATGAGTAGCTTATTGCAGAAAATACATGTTTTAATCTTCATTATCAGCCTCCCCATCTGCAGAATTTGGGGTGCACCCAACAGCTGATGAGGAAGGGAGCAGGTCTGGGGATGGTTGACTTCTGCTTTCCCAGCCGTGGTGACCAGTGCAGGTAGGCTTTGCAGCACACAAAGCCAACCTTCCCAGCATATGGTGCAGCTGGAAATCTTAATTCTCATTTGACTGAAATTCTCATTATCTCGATGACTTTATTAGTCAGTGCTGGAGTAGCCAGAAAAACAAATCTACTCCAAACATCTGTGTTAAGGTTGATTAGAAGGAACGGGAAATACTCCAGGGACATCTTCCTTGGCTCAGCCAATGAAGTGCTCAGGGCTTAAAGAACACTAGAATTTAGGAAAAAAAAAAAAGACAGGAGGGGGGAAGGGTAGAGTAGAAGTGAGAGAGTGGCCTAGCCCTCCCACTCTACATTTTGGTTGTTCCCACCTTCTCGGGGATCATGGCTTATAGACTGGTACCAGAAACCAGAACTACCTATCACAGAATCACAGAATAGTTCGGGTTGGAAAGGACCTTCAAAGGTCATCTAGTCCAACCCTGCCATGAGCAGGGACATCTTCACCCAGATCAGGTTGCTCAGAGCCCCATCCAGCCTGGCCTGGGATGTCTCCAGGGATGGGGCATCCACCACCTCTCTGGGCAACCTGGGGCAGTGTTTCACCACCCTCAGTGTGAAACATTTCTTCCTCATGTCCAGCCTGAATCTCCCCTCCTTTTGTTTAAAACCATCACCCCTTGTCCTATCACAACAGGCCCTGCTAAAAAGTCTGTCCCCATCTTTCTTATCAGCCCCTTTTAAGCACTGAAGGGTGGCAATAAGGTCTCCCTGAAGCCTTCTGTTCTCCAGGCTGAACACCCCAACTCTCTTAGTCTGTCCTCCCAGCAGAGCTGTTCCAACCTCAGATCATTTCTGTGGCTCCTCTGGCCCCTCTTCAACAGGTCCATGTGTGTCCTGTGCTGAGGACCCCAGAGCTGGACGCAGACCTGCAGGTGGGAGGTTTTGACCCCTCTAGTCCAAGAGGCACTGAGACAAAACCAGGCTGAGCTGTCTTGGCGTGTAAGTTACAGTTTCAGGTGCAAGATTCCTCTTGTATATATGGGAGAAATTGATATAACACAGCCTGTATGCAGATGTGTGTGTGTGTGTGTGTGTGTGTGTGTGTGTGTGTGTGTTTTCATAGGTAATAAGTTTTTTTAATAGACGTCTGTTGGTGTTTAAGCAGACTGTGATTCCAAGCATTATCATGGCTTTCATGTGACATGAACACTGCAAAGTTATTAAGAACCTTGTTCTTGCAGATGCAATGATTAACATAAAAATTAATTGTACAGCTAAAGAATCCAAAAGCTAAACTTCGCTCACACAAACATGCTGCACATGGGAACCGTTAGTGTTTACTTAGAATTACAGGGATCTCACAACCACTGCTTTTGCTCACAGCAGCATGAAGATGTAAAGCTTTTTATTTTCTTGCTGATATCTATCCCAAGGGGATGCTATTTCTTATAGGAATCCTTTCCAGTAGAGCTTAGCTCCTGCAAACACGTCTTACCTTTGCATTAGACTGACAGTAAGCATCTTAGTTCTGTTTTGTGCCATCACCGCTACTTGGGAGTCCAATCCTGCTGATTGCTGAGCATGTTCGCCTTCCAAAAACATCAGGACACTTTAAGAGACGTGGCTGGAACTGAGTACCAAGTAGGATCAGACTGTGATACATCAGTATTTAGGTCAGACTTACAATGCGTTAATATCACTCAACAGAAATATTAACTGTCAAGAAGCTTAGAATTGTCCTTTTTATGGCTTAAGGAACAGTATTATAGCAAGAATGACGGCAATAAAAATTCAGGGGGTGTTTACAAGGTGGGAAAATGAGAGTCAACATAAATGAGCTATTATCTGTATTCCATATTGCCTGATTCTCGGAGAAATGAAGGAGGAGCATTTGTGCTGAATAGGCTTTTTCAAGGTTAGCGGAGACAAGGAGTTGTTCCCAGGGGAGGATGAAGAGCAGACGGCGATGGAGATGAGCCGCAATACAAGACGTCAGATTTTGCACCCCACAGCAATGTTTCCAAAAGCAAAAGACGGAAGATGACTATGGCTCTGATGAAGCCATTTGCCTCATCATGATCTATGAAATGGTGACTTTTTCTCCTACTCCAGGCCCCCAAAAGATCTGTAAGGGGTTAGTGGGGTCAGCTCCTTCTGTCAAAAATGCCGTGGTTTGCCAAAAAACGTTCAAGATGATGCAGCAAACAGAGATGAAATTTCTTGAGACTCTATAAAAACAAATAAAACCTCCAGAATAGCTCAAAATAATATCAGAACTGTGAGTTCATTATGGATCTTGCTTTTAGAGCTGTAAAGCCAGCACAAAAATACTTGTCAAGAAATCCAGAGGTGAAACTGCAAGACACAAAGATGTGAAGACAGCCACTATTTCTTAATGAATGTACTTATAAAAACGTATTTTGTTCTTAGGCACCGTTAAGTCCACTGATGACATCAACCCTTAAAGTATGTCACATAAAGGTTTGGTCAGGTCAAAGGAAATATACTGGGCTGGCCTTAAAAGGGAATGTTTTGAAAACCTTCTGGCAGATTGGAAAATATAATGGCCTTCAATTTAAATAAAGAAGGTGATTCCAAATATTGTAATATCTTTCATGTAATGGAACACCATGAGGTTATTAAAATATCTGCTTGGCAGAGGCAGCAGTGAGCTGAAAAAATAAATATTGTGTATAAAGAAAACCTGAAGTAATATTCGGCTTCAAGGGCTGTGTCAGGCATGCATATAGGCTGTGCTAAATTGCAGTCAGATACCAGCTTCTAGTTCAAAATTGGTTTATTTTATTGGAAACATTTTCCAATTATTTACCACAATTAAAAATGAAATAGTAAAGTATTCTAGCGATTAACTATTTTTTTCTCTTTTTTTTTGAGATAAACCTACTAATTTGACTCCATCTAAAATTGCAAATAGTTTTGGTTATTTTTCAGAGATGCTTAGTCAGTACAAGTTGTTAGTTTACTTCCAGGATAGCATTTTAGAAAAGCTGAGTGCTACTGGAATATGAAATGTCTTGGACAGCTTCTAGAAAATATTTCCTACAGAAGACTTCAAAATGGTTCTGTGAGTATAGGAAACTTGTTATCTGTGGTTCCGCCACTGAATTGATGTAACAACGGAAATAGTCTTTGAAAGCAAGAATGGCAAGGTAAAATTCTTTGACCTGATGTTTACAGGTCAGACTAAATAATGAAAATTGTTGAATTGTAGCCTTAATAATCTATGAAAAATATCCTTAAGGTATCCCAGGAATGCAGCCATTCTTCCTCTCTCCAAAGCAATTTTACCATGTTGGGTTCTTTTCCCCTCTCTTCCTCGTGATGAAATGCTCCACATTGCCAATACATCACGGTATTGCTATTGTCTCCAACTTAATCCACTGGTAATCACATTATCCTTCCCCTCTGTATTGATCTGGATACAGCACTGGCTCCAGCAGCTCCCTTTGGTGCTTTTAGGCCTCATGGAAGGGCAATATCTTCAACTACCGGAATAAAGTCTGGTGTAATTAAGGACCAGTCAGCATGCTGGAAACCACAATACGTGTACTTAATTGGATACCGCCTTCAGTATGCACACACACTGAGTGATCAGTCTTTATACAGAAAGGGACTGTAGATGTTTGGGCTGCTACTAAAACACAGCTCCACAATTGAAGATTTAATTCGCTTTTCCCAAAGCCTCTGGTGGTGTTCAGCAAGGAGGCAAATCCTCAATCCCAAGTGATGCTGCAATGTGCAAAGTACCCCCCAGCGAGAGCACATTGTAACAGGACAGTTATGGGGCTCAGTCTTGGCATATGGTAATGGCTGGACCTTGTCTACATGTCAATGTAGCGTGAGCTTGCAAAACCCTTCCACCTTCTGATGATGGCTCTGATGGGTGGTAGATGTTAAAAAATACTATCCTTCCCGCTTCATAGAAACTCAGCATTGAAAGTACGTGTTTGCCTCACACTGATCACATTTATCTATATATTCACCTACTGTGAGAGCTCATACCTGACCATCTTTGACTTTGCTTAAAATAGGAGAAAAAAGCAAAAGCAGAACCAAAAACTTGAGAGACCTCTAGCCCAATGTGCCATAATTGGTAGGCCATCCACAGCAGGTCTTTCAACCCCTCCACCTCAACTGTAACCCCTTCTTTCAACTTAACTGTGTGAAAATATAAGTTTAGCCCCAAAACCTTCAATACCAAAACCTCCAGACTTGGGCATTTCTTCTAAGCTGGGAGCTGAGTGGGGATCACATCCCCTCCCTGGTCCCTCCTGTGCAGCTCTTATGAGACTCCTGACCACATCTGGCATGATCTGGCCATGTAAATTAACATGGTCCAAAAGGTCCTTGATACCATCAACTCTCTTTGGTCTTTTGGGGATTAGGTTACTCCTGTTTGGCTTTCTCATCTACCCGAAGTTCATCTGTCCCAGTGCTTTGGAATAATGTCACATAACGGTTACAGTCAGGACAGTTGCACAATGTGCAGGACGTGAAACGTGAAAATCGGTATCTGTGGAATAGCGTTACTGGCTGTATATATTATATTTTCAAATAAATGTTCCCCTAGTTGTTTCTTTGCTTGGAGGCAGGATGGAATCTGAGGTACCCCAGTGCTTTTCATGGAGCACACTGGGAACTGCAACTAAAGCTTGAATTTCAGGACACATTACATTCAGTCCAAGCGCTGTTTGGAAATGCTGCGTTTCTTTAACAATTAGCAACTTCCTATTGGAGTGTGGTAAGTAAATATACTTTTATATATCAGAAAAAAACTCCACCCTGTTGGCAATGATTTAAGGTGTCTTACCAAGCTCTTTATTTACAATAAAAGCCTTCTGATGAGGAGCTCTTTACAGCAAACATCTCTTTCTGTGTTTGAGGAGCTGAGGTTCTGGGTATCTTCTAGCCTTCAGCAGGGTGGCATCTCTGCTCTCCTCAGCCTGGACTCTTGTTCCCAGCCTGCTGTTCCTTGGGCTGGATCTGGCTGTCACAGACCTTAGTTCAGCACACAAATCTCAAGGTTCTAGCTGCCCAGAACCCTCATCCAGATCCCATCTTTTGGCCACGCTGATGTTCATAAATGCATTCTAGAGATTATAAACAGAGGAAAAGAAAGCCCAGCTCCATCTTCCTAACCCGTTTTAAGATAACCAACTATTTTGGCAGCTCTCCTTCGTCATCACAGCCCCACATCAGGCTCTCCACTTGGCTAAGTTAAATGATCCATCACTTTAACAAGTCAGGGGGGACCCACAGGGATAATCACATGAGCAAAAACCACGGAGGACAGCGAGTTAAACCACTCTTTGATCTAAAATCTTCTCTGTGGAGTCAATAAACCTTTCGGAAATGTGATCACCAAGTACTAAGCATCTCCCTATCTCTCTGTCTCTCATCTGCTGCACAGTAATTTACCTGGAACAACTGTTGCCTAAAAGGAAATCCTCCTCCTTCTAATGAGTTTGAGGGGGGGCAAAGGGAAGGAGGGAGGGTAGGCTTAACCGTAGTCCCAGCAAGCTTCACTAGGTGGCAGTAAGCAGAGGCAAATGAGCTAGAAACCTGGCTTTAGAAGGACTAGATGACCTCAGGGACCAGCTGCTTACTCCAACATTACACCCAAAACAAGAGGCTGTTCCTGTAGAGAAGTATCTCCCTAAAAGACACCAGGATTTATTTACATTTAATGTCTCTTCAGGCTCCGTAAAGGCTGCAATTGTCAGGAGACTAAGTCTGAGCTGGAAAACTCCTGCCTTCCACAGCATGTCTGCAGGAATACAGAACCTTTCCTCCCTGCTTCTCCCTCTCCAGGGTTGGTTTGTCAGGTCATTGTGTCATAGAGGTACCACAGAAGTCAATTTAGGCAAGAAACGAACTGCAAACAGCCTTCATTCTAACAGAAACCACCTACATACGGGGTTTATCCAAAAGCATTCGGCACTCCAATAACATTATACAACACAGGTTTGGATACTGGTTAGGAGTTCAATTACTACAGAACTGACTCAAATTCAAGGGGATCAGATCTCAAAACTCTAGAGCAACGATTCAAAATGTGCATCTTTCCGCTCTGACAAAGTGAGGACTCTTAAGGGCACACCGATCACGAGGTGTCTCAGTCACCAAGGAATGTTCCCTGGATGGTCAGTCTAAGAAGGAGAGTCTTCAACTGCCTACCCACTGCTCTAAGGAACACCCACTCAATGGGAGTCTCCAGCAGGCTCCATTTATACCCTAGTTGAAGCTGAGCTGTGGACATTGATGGTAGTGTTCCAGAAACATCTCACAATCAAGGCATCTCATTGGTCAAAGGCCCTGTCTGTTGACCAAAGGGTGTATGCATGACCACAGTGGTCCATTAGCTTTGCAGTAACCCCCCAAAACCATCGGAGAGCCCCATAGAAGCTTTTTCAGTGCCGGCAGAGTAATTTGGCTTTCCTGCAGCACATCAGATGCTCAGCATCTACCGTTTCATTTGAGTGGGAAGTCTTTAGCTTGATAGTGGCTGTAACCCTTTGATTTGAAGGTGGACACCTGGCTTGCCCCTCTGCTTTCCTTCCCCGGTGGCAGGATGGCTGGTGGCAGCACCCTACTCCACACCACATGTGCCATCTGAGGGTTGCAGTGCTGGATCAGACAGCATGCACGTTATCTGAGATTAATCCAGCCACTCACTGCATTGGACTAGAAGGTGCTAATTGCTGCCAGGAGACTTTTCCCTGCAGGTTCCCCATGGATATTGTCAAGGCAGGCTGAGGAGAGGCAGTCAGGAGTCACTGTGGGATGTGCTGTCAGAAATGACACATTGTCAGAAACAGAGTTTTTCAAAATAGGTTTATTAAAACTCTCCACTTGAGGTTTCCCAGGCCAGCCAGTGGGAAGGGATGTGACAGGGTTGCTTGTTCCCAAGTAAGACACCACCCTCAAGCCCCTGTCTCAGGCAGGACTTGCAGTGCTGGGCCAGGGACACCTTCTCCAGGCTTCTGTGGGAAGGGACGGAGGTCTCTCAAGATTTATTTCCTGCAGAAATACAACAAACCTCGAATTTAAAATCTCATCTTTCTCCTTGGGAGGGATTTTTTTTTCTCGCCAGCTCTCATCCCAGACCCCACAAAGGAGCAAACCAACCAGGCCCTCTGTGCCATGAAGACACAAAGCACCCAGATCCATGGCAGACCCAGGGAGCAGAGCAGGGTGTCCCTGGTGCATACACAAAGCTTGAACATCAGTTCACATTTTAGCATTGAGGTGTAATATCCAAAGAAGTGGTTGCAATGACCTAAGACTATACCAACCAATAGCTCACTCAAGCAGAGGACAAGGAAGACTTCTGAACTACAGAGAACCATCTGCTGTCATTTATATCCAATTTAAATATGAACTAATACAGATTCAAAGGACCGAGGTCTGTAATACAGCAGTGGTCTGGTCTATCCCCAGCATTTCCAAATTAAAGGCAAGAGTCCCTCTTACTATCTCTCCTGGTGTATCTGTGGCTCTTTCTTCATGGCCAAGTGGAGAACCATCTTCCATAGGAGTGGAGAGGGTATGTCCATCCAGAAAGCCTGGGAGCCTTGTGGTGAGGATGTTCCTCATGGCCACCAGCTGCAACATCCCCCAGAGAAGCCCTGGAAACTCAATAATCTCCCAGCTTCACAACCTGTGTCTCTAATAGATGGCAAGTGGTTAAAATCAGGAAATGGGTTAGATTAGATGGAGGGTGCTACCTGTGAAGGTCTTTGAAGGGTCTTCCTTCTGGTGGGTTTTGGAGGAAATTAGGCTCTTATTTTAGGAGGACTGGATGACCTGCTTAGGGCTAATCATTTCACATTTAGGTGATATAGTGCCTGAGTAAGACAGAGTGGACCCAAAGCCCAAGGCTATAAGTCTCATATCAATTTCTCTTAGAAACATAAATAGCCTTGCAAGGCTCAATTCTCCTTGGTTCCATTATTGCCCTCAGAAGTTATTTTGGATTGGAAGTCCCTTCTAAAATGAAATATTTGCTGCTTGGATAGATTTACAAGTAAGGCAACACTATGCAGAGATTTTCTTGGTTTTCAATATCCTTCCTTTCCTGCAGAACACTGAAGTGCCACGCAGATGAACAACGCAGTGCCATTTTCAGTCACATAACATCAACCTCAGTTTAATGGGTGGTAACAGCCCCCAAATGCACCTTGGCTATGCCTGGGATTGACCATGCAAGATGACGCTCCCATGACTTCCCAGGGCAAATACTGGGAATGGGAAATTACTCCCTTTTGTTCCTAATGCCCACTTAGAATGAAGCTGCTCTAATGAAATAAATATGTTAAACCCATCTATTCCTTATACAGACATGTTGTGAAACCAATAGATGTTGTCCCAGGAAGCCTCAGCAGTCTTTCAATCTCATTGCTATTAAGCCTCTTAAAATTACCACAACCGAACAACACCAGTGCTTGGATTTTTTTTAAGAGATAAAAATGAACTTTTAGCAATAAGACTGACATTGATAATATCAGACTCTCCAGTCCTGGGCATGAACAGCCGTCTTCTGCTCATAACCCAGCAGGGACTCCAAATCTGTATCAGTTACTTTGCAAAGCTTCTGAAAGCACCAGCTGTGTTGTGTTAATTTGCTACTATGGAGCTTAGCAAGACCAGAGCACTGATTTACCTAAAAAGCTCATGTTATTGATGTGGCTGATCAGGAGCTTTCAAGGTTGGTTTGAGGTGATGTAACCTACACCTCACTAAGAAGATTAAATATGTTAAAGTGAGGTGGACTGTTGAATCTTCTGCAAGGCTCTACTGCTAATTATTGCAAAGCCCCTGGTTTCTGCCACGAGGATTGTTTCAGCTTTTGATTGCACTGATTTAGGAAGCAGATAGACATGTGGTACATTTTAATATCCCAGTTAAAAAGGAGTTTTGTGGAAAACTAGCAGAAAACTGAGAATACCACCCAGAAAATGGCGACATCAGTATTTTTCTTCCACTCATAGGTGCCATCCTTACAAACAGTTTATTTCTAAAAGCTTTTACATTGCCACATAAGAAGATGGAAACACAGCTTGTTACTTGCTAATGAGATTACTGACTCTAATGCCCTCCAGAGAGACCCAAAATCCCCGCTTGCTAAAGGACTTAGAAAACAGAGGGAGGATGATTAAAGGTGAGCTGCTAAACAGCACTGTCACAGCGGTGCCTGTCCCCTGGCAGGGACAACCCACGGCACACACAGAGGGACACCTGCAAACTCCCCCATCCTGCTGTGGTCAGCTTCTGAATTACCAATAAATGCTCTTGAGAATATATTAATTGCCATTGGGTTTGTGGGATGGCATCGTTCAGCGGAGGAGGGGAGCATGTGGCCCATGGCACTAAGCAGGATGTTAAGTAGAGTGAGTCTAGATTTTGAGTACACCAAAACAAGAAGTCCCTGCTCTCAGATCCCTCTCAAAAACACAAGAAAAGCTCTCTCAGAAACCCTCAAAGAGGTAAGTTTGTTATACAAACAGCAAAGGTTCCCTGGCCTCTGGAATTCCTTCTGCATCCCATGTGTCACATGCTTTAGGTCATGACTGCTTTAGGGCAGCATGTTCCTACATGTTTGGTAGCCCAAATCCAAGCCTTGGATGACACAGAACAAATAATGATACATTTCCTACTCAATTAATGCTGGTAATGGCACTATTTAGTGAAAGAATCATTTCAGCCTTGATTTGACAGTGGGTTTCACAGCAATGCAATGGCTAAGGCTCTTATTTATCCCTGCTGTGATAGTACAGGAATGTGTGGAAACATCTCTCTAGCCCTCAGCAACCGTCTCTGAAAAACTACTTCTGTGCCTGATCTGCAGATCAGTTCAATCTGTTTCAACACACACCTTTCCTGAGCATTACTGAAGAGACAGGTCTATTTGTCCTGGTGCTGGAGCTTCCAGCATTTACAAAGGCAGCATCTTCAGGGTCCATGACAGTTTAGCTGTAGTTATTTCACACGTATAGACAGTCAAGTCAGATGTGGTCCAAGCTAAGACCATAATTTCTACAGTGCTATGAACCCAAGGAGTTTTAGCAGTTTGCTTAAAGTGCTGTGACATCTATACATCTATATGTTGAGGGAGGAAGATACTGTTGTTACCTTTTATATTGACAGTCTCTGATAGCATTAGCAAGAAGACAGGGCACAGTATTATTAAAATAACAGCCTATGGTGAATTTAGTGGCTTATGGCATCTTTAAAATGTGAAATTGAAGGAGAGAGTTTATCACTCAGAGATGAGACCTGAAATCTCAATCCTTCCTGCTTTAAGGAACAGGAAGCTGAAAATGTGGAGCTGGGTCTCCACCTGGATTGGACCTAAAACAGTGTAAGTCAGTGTTTTTTGTAAGATATTTCCTCTTTTTACTGCTGTAAATTTGAGACCAGATAGGTCCTTTGTATCCATAGTGGGTACACTAAATTCGTCATTGTTTGAACTCAGAGAAGCAGATGGCTGTCCTGTGGAGATAGAAGAGCTGAGGTTTGACAGACCCAATTCCTGTTACTGCCTCTGTCCTCCTCAGTTACCCTGGCCAAAGCTCTCCCCACCTCTTAGCTTCAGTTACCTGATGATAAAATGGGGGGGACCATCCTGCTCCTCCAAAGGAGAATGACTGTGTTACTCAGACTATACACCCCTGACCTGTTGGATCTATTGATGTAACAACGTGGAAGAATTCCACCTGACAAGGAGAAGTAGGTGGACCCATGATATTTAATATTCCGGTGTCAATAGAACAGAGGATACTCCCCACAATGAAGCCTTGAGTTCTTGCTCTTGGGATCATTTCTCCTCCAGGTCCCACAAGCTCTGTCAGGAGGAGACATTCGCATCTCAGTTGGTGCATACTAGAACTTGACTGCAAATGCTTGAGCTCTGTTTCCATAGTGCTGGATAAAACTTACCCTGACCATAATTGTGCTCTTAATCTTCTCTCCATAATGTTTTCCTCTTTCTCTTAGTATCACTTTATTTTGCCAAAGTCAATATTTCAGATGTTGTTTGCTTTTAATTTGACGTCTATTCCCAGCATTCAGATTTTATTAATTCAACCCCTTTTTATTATTGTTTGTCAGCATTAATTCAGGAGCGTATATCATTTGTAGGTGGAGTAGCATGAGTACTAAAAGGCTCCCTGACATAATTTGCTGCCCTGTTAACAGCGGCAATAATTTGAGCAATTAGCGAGGCCTTGACATGGGCTTTAGCTTCTCTGTCACACAGGAATACCTCTTCAGTGCAGCTGCCGTGCTATTTATACTCCCCCATCAAGTCCCAGACTGAAATAGTGCCCCAGGAGAGCAGCCTGTAATCAGTCCCTTTGCAATGACTGGATGAGCACTAAATAAGTCCTGGACTTGATTATATTAATGAAGCTACGTGGGGAATGCCCATCCAGAAATCCCCAGACGCCGTGCTGATAGAGCAGTCTGTGTCCTCGCAGCATCCTGTCCTCCATCCAAGGAAATCCCCAACAGTCCCCTTGCCAGTGACCATGGCTTTGACAACAGAAGGATCACTTCAGCTCTTGGAGACTGAACCTGCAGGGACCCTCCACCAAGAGAAGCTGAAGTGACCTCCCAGGTTTTCATCTTGATCTTCTCTGGTGGGTCATGGCAGCAGTGGATTTGTCCCTGAGGTTAAACATACCTCTGTGGCGCCTTCTATAAAATTCAGAGTGGCAACGTTAATGGGAGTCTCCTACACCAGTAAGTACTAGACAAACTCTTGCAGACCGGCAGGGCATCACTGGTGCAGAAAAGTGGCACATCATTGTCTCAGGTGAGGTCTCCAAGGGACATGGTCCAGTGTGATACCACCTAATACTTGGGATGGGGATTTGAGGCAGGGATGTCTCATGCACATGAGAATGAAAACTCATGATAGAGCTGAAAATGCCTCAGACTCCAAAGGTGCCTCTGCACCCTAGTAATGCAGGATTAGGCCTTGAATCAGGAGAGTCATGAAGAACAATCAAAGTCCTTGACAGTCTGGTGAGGCGAGATTCAGCTCACAGTTCCCTTCAGTGCACTGTGATACAAAAAGCAATGCTTTATCTCTAGGAAAGAAAAGCTTCATTAAGTGCTCTGGAAAATTTCACATAGAAAAATACCCTGTGCAACGTCAGAGCTTAAATCCACCACGCTAAAGCTCTATTTTTGGATCTCATTAAAATAGATACAATCTGCACATAAAATAAATTACTTGCCTTATAATTTTCAGTTCAGTTAGAGATTTACCAGTAAGAGCAGTAATTAACAAACTTGTTCTGCTTTTCACTATCAAGACCCTGATTCAGCACAGGGTTTTTGGTGGGCTCTGTGCTTGGCTGAGCTTACCTCACATGGCAGAGGGCAGGTCATGAGCATCTTCCTAACCCAGTGGGGTGCTCCATTCTGCCTCTGCTCTGCAGGCTTGGAGGGCTTCAGACTAGGCAGCGCCCTACAGACTCAATCACCCACATCTCAGCCCTTATTCTGCACACCTATCCACACACAGGATGGCCTGAAGTCACCTTCTCAGCTCAGTGGTGGCTGGGGGACAAATGACACGTGGTAGCAATATTTGCAGGTCCCCATCCCTGAAGGATATGGTTATATGGGAGATGGCTGAGATCCATGCTTGTTAGTAGTTTGGGCCCAAGGCAAGTTTGAGCAGACTTATAGGTATCTAATATGCCATGTTGATTATCTATAGGTTATGTGTTCAGGAAATACCATTATGATCAGCTAATCTGCCCTGCAGTCTCACTCCTGCATCCCCAGCATAAGGAAAGATCATAGAATCATAGAACAGTTTGGGTTGGAAGAGACCTTCAAAGGTCATCCAGTCCAACCCCACTGCAATGAGCAGGGACATCTTCAAATAGATCAGGTTCTGCTCCTGCTAATCTCTCCTGCAGGAAAGATGCTCAGAGCCAGGCTTGAGTTGCCACCTAAACTTACCCTTTTCTTTCACTGAAGTTCATCAGCAGGATTTTGGTATGAGCTTAAAGCTAAGCCAGGTCAGATCTGGTGAACTCACAGCTAAAATAACTTTGGGTCTGTATTTCACAGAAACAGACCTCAAGACTGACAGGTTGAAAGACCGCATAAATAAGGACAGAGTAGACAAAAGAGTGCATCCTGCTGTTGGTTTAGCAAGCGACTGGCATCTGCAACAAGGAACCATTTTGTTCTTTTACTGTGAGCTGCTGCATGACGTGATCAAACAGGAATAAATATCTGAAATTAAAGGCCAAAAAAATAGTGCGATTGAATTGCTGATTTCTCCGCAAGGCTCCCTGAGATAAAAGAGTTGTCCCCAGGGAAAAGAGAGACCAGGGGAAAGCATGAAAGGCATGGCTGATGTCTTTTCTGTTTTGCATATAATCCGCTGAAAATTGGAATGTCCAAACGCTTGCGATGACACAAGCGGGACTAATACTCTGGGATCACATGAGCAATTATCCGATTCACAGGTGAAGATGGTAATAAAGTGGCTGAAAAGCCAACTGCCAGAGAGAGGGCAAGAAACAGCAGGCTCGCTTGGTTACGGGTTGTGCCACAAACACCTCTTGAGATCAAGCAGTAAAAATAATTAGGGCTGGGAAGGCAAGGAGTGAGGTTCCCAGATGGTGTGGGTGATAGATAAGGAGTCATCCTTTTAATCTATTGCCAGGCCACCCGTTCATCCAGTTTTGTGGTTGACTGAAATCTCCGCTGTCATGAGGGGCTCTGTGCTGGGGGAGATGTCAGGGCAGCGTTGCTTCCAGCCTGGATTAAAGGTTGGGCAAGCTGTGTCTTGCCTTGAGATCGGTTATTTGCTTTTGTGTTTATACAACAAACAAGAGAGAAACTCTTGCCAGGGTGAAGATGGGTTGACACCGCTTTCTAGAGGACTAGCAGCTGGGAGCTCGAGAGTGGATAACTCGGCTGTGTCACATAAAACTCCCATACCGTGCTGTGTGACACCACAGCTAGCAGGGGTGACCTTCACTGAACCTGTGACCCTGCAGGATGCCTGTTGGAGCCCTTCCCAAAATAATAGTTCTATCCTTGTTTGCTCCAAATGACAGACACAGCTGTCATCCCACCATAGCCATGACTATCTGCAAACCCAAGTGATAGGACAAAAGGAAATGGCCTCAAGTTGCACCAGGGGAGGTTCAGATTGGATATTAGGGAAAAAAATTCTTCAGGCATTGGAATAGGCTGCTCAGGGAAGTGGTGCAGTCACCATCCCTGGAGGGGTTTAAGAGATGCATAAATGATCTTCTTAGGGACATGGTTTAGTGCTAGAGTTAAGTTATGGTTGGACTCGATGATGTTGAGGGTCTCTTCCAACCAAAATGATTCTATGATTCTATGACATACTGGTCCAGGTCTGCCAGTGTCCACACATCAGTTCCAATGTGCCAACAGAGAAAATTGCTCCCTATTTATCTCATTTTGTGCATGAGAGAGATCTAGCTTTTGTCTACTGGTACATCCAATCGAGATCTTCATTGAGGAGCATATGGAAGGAGTATCTTCCGTTGTTGTAGTTACCTGCAGAGCAGTAACATTTGAACACTGGGTCTAGCAAAAATCTCTCAGGCATCTTCGGCCTCCAGGGAGTAAGGGGATCAACCCTGAGGTCCGGAAGAAACACAGTTCCTTAGGGCAATATTGCAGACCTGGGGCAGGGCTTTTCCTTTAAAGCACACAGTCCTAAGCCTCCAGCAGATAGAGTGGTAGGCTTTGCCAGCATGGAGATGTGTCCTGGGAAGGACAGACCTTGAGAATGGGTGAATAACAGGCCTGGTCAAAAATAGGTTTATTTCATAAGGTCTGTCTGGAAAACAGTAGCCAGAAGCTACCCAGACATTTTGTGGCTATGTTGGTGATGGCAGAGCAGAGCAGACTGTCTTACATGTTCACATGAAGGTTCTTCTGGTGAAGCCACTTTCCTGCTAGCAGGAAGGTGTGTGGGCAACCCTGCCGTTACAGACGTGTGACCACACCAGCAGTGTAGGAGAAGCTGTTGATGGGCTTTAGTTGAAAGAATGCCAAGCTAAATTGTCTTGTTTGAGAAGGCATTTTATGCATCCATTTTATATGCTGTGCAGTGACATGCCTAGTGCTTTGTTTCAGATCAGAACTGGCAATATCAAAATACACAGACTGCACAAATAAGGTGCAGAGAGGACAAAGAGTGCCAGCACCTTCCCATTCCTGCACCCAGCGGTGTTCACAAACACCTCCTGCTAAGCGTTCATATACAGAAAGAGAAATCTATTAAAATGCTTTGCAGTGTGGCTGAAGCAGACTCCTTCCCAAGCCCGTGCTGCTTTTGAACCCATTCACGCTGTGCAGGATTGTGTAAAATCCTTGATATTCAGCGGGGAGAAGAAAAGAAACTGGGGTTACAGAAGGAAATCCTTTTTTCGTAGGCACTTGGTAGGGGTAGCACTTGCAAGGACATGTCCAGAAACCACCCATCTCCAAAAGTCAGCGAGAGGCAGAGGGAACACTAGGTTGTGCTGTTTCCCCAAATTATTGTGTAGCGCTGCTGAGGCTGGATTGCACATTTCTCGCAGGGATGGAAGGATTTTTTTCTTCTATGGATTAGCAGAGAACTTTGATTACACTGTTTGGGTGTTCTTGCAATGAAATTAATTGCATTTGCTGTGTGAAATGCTTTGAGCACAGAGGCAAAGGTGGGTCTTTATAGGGAACCAGAGCTCCTGCACTCAAACCCGAGATAACGCTGCTTATATTATAGGCAAGGAATGATGAATAACAGCAACTGTTTGGAGGGTTTAATTAGCTTTTCTGCTATTTCTATCAAAAGAGTAAAAATAAATTCTCTTAGGATACAAACTCAACTGTGCTGACGTGAGGGACGAATGAATGTCATCAGGGCATGGGAAGGAGGCAGCTCTGTCTGTCCTAGTCCTTTAAGTGTGTTGAACACTTGAATTCGCACTACCTTAAGGCTGAGCATTTAACAAACTGCTGCAAAGTAATCCTGTGTCTCAGTAGGGAAAGAGCTCAAATTAGTGGTATATTGGCTTTGTTTCTCTCGCACGGTAAAGGAAAACTCTCTACTCCCAAAGAAGAGTTTCTTTATGTTCCCGCTGTTAAACCGTGGCTTGTGCCCCGCAAGGCTTTTAAATGAATACATGAAATCAGTGTGGGGATTTTGAGCTCTGTAAAATTCATTGCTGTGTGCGCGCTTGAGCAGCACACAGGAGCTTTAAGCACTTTGCTTTAATTTAGCAGGGAGCTGTTGCAGCTGCTGTGGCACTTCAAAGACCATTCTGTGTCTCGCTCCTGCACCTGACAAACACACGGCCATGGCACTGTTAAAGTGCCAGTTTGGAGGGAAAAGGCTTTGCAAGCAACAGCCAGTGCCGCCTGATGCTCTTAAGCTTGGCTATAACTGCACCGTGTCTGTGTGTGCCGCCTCATCACTCCAGTCTGGTCCAGTTAATCCAGCTTCATACCAGCTGGGACCATCCTGAGCTTCTTGTCCAGTCTCTTGCCTAAACATAGACCACATTTGCTGGCTTCTGTCTTCTTGTGGGGTCTCTGCGGCACTTCATAATCAAGGAGAGTTTGGATATTTTCAGTGACAATATTTTTTTCTGCAAATCACATGCTGAGGACTCTTCCCTTACTAGCAGACATGTTGCAGATGTGCTGGGACATGAGCAATGTTCTTAGAACCAAACCACTGTCTTCCCTTAACAGTGCACTACAAATCTCACATGTTTCTAGAGCCATAGGACGTGTGTTGTGGATCTGAGTGAGCTGAGAAAAGATGAGCTCCATAAATAATTGGCAGGTGATAAATGGTGGTAGCTCCCCAAGATCAAGTACAGTCAGGACTGGGCCATCTCATCTATTGTTCTCACAGCCAGAAAGCCAGACTGACCAGCAGCCCTTTCCACACCACAACTAACCAAATATTTTTTATACAAACATAGTATTTACAAATCTGCGCTGTCGTGCCTGCCTTTGCAACCCCATTCCTGAGTTGATGGCTGGAAAATAGCCATGAGGTGTAGCAGACTGGTAAGAAACAGATTTCTGCTGTTTAGGTCACCAGACTATGTCCTGTCTGAGTCATCAGCAGCCAACAGCTGCAGATGAGAAGGCTGGTTTGGGTCACCCAGGGGGATGAGGCAGCTGTGAACCTGGACCATCTGCCTAGCTGGGCAAAGCAAAAGCAGCAATTCAGTAAAACTGGCCAATGCATTTTTGTCTGCTTGGTAAAATAGATATAAAATGAGTGGCTGGATTCAGCTTGCTGTCTGTGAAATGAAAGCTGCCAATCTTGCAGGTATAAGTGCAGGTCTATGAGTAGGCACGTGTTGAGGGACATGCCCAGTGACTGTCCTGGATGTAGCACGATCACAGAGCCCATTGCCAGAAAGAGCCATGCTCGGGATTTGTGCCCGTGCCACAAAATCACAGGAGGTTGGAAGAGACATCTGGACATCTTCTCATCCCATCACCTGCTCAAAGCAGGGTCACCTACATGCACCGGGTTGCTCAGGGCCATGTCCAGCTGAGTTTTGAATATGTCCAAGGATGGAGAATCCACAACTTCTCTGGGCAACCCGTGCAGACGCTCGGTCACCGTCACAGTAAAAAATGGCTCTCCAGCTCTGTTTCTGCCAGCCTCATCCCAAAGGGCACATTGCACACATTTCTTGCCTCCCACAACAGAAGGCCCAGACACCTTGGCAAGTCAGGTGTGATTCATTTTGTCTGTGCTGTACCTATTTCACAAAGAGAGAGGAAACTTCAAAAGCTGAAGCCAGCAATCGGGCTTTTAGAAGATCCTCAAAATAATGAAAAGCATCGTGGATACAAGCAGCAGCTTTTAATGCTTCTTTTTTTTTTTTCCCCTGTCCATTCATTTCACTTTTTTCTCTTTTTTTGGCTGTCTAATGAAAAGTTTAAAAAGGACATAATTCCCCATTCAACCAAGAAGCTACCTCTTACTAACAGGGCTTAGGAATAGTGCTTTTATTTTACTGCCTGGCAGGTTTTTTGGGGGAGCTTTTTAAACAGAGGGTTGACAGAGACCTGGATACATGATGCTTCATTGATCTCAGCTGTGCCTGCCTTCCTAAGCTGTGTTGTGACCACTTATACCTCAAAGCTACTGAAAACAAGGCATTCGCTTATAAGAAGTGCAGTCATATCTGTCAAAGACTGTAAGACTGTACTCCCTTATATGACATAATAACTGCACAAACAGGCACTGAGGCTCCAAAATAGAATAGTTTAATTGGTTTGCTTTCCCAAGGAGATACTGTGCCAGACAATGAAGCACAACAGCTTAAATCTACGCTTAACAATAGCTTTGTCTATAAATAGGATATTTTTAAGCAATGGGAAGAACATTTGCAGTAGAACTAGATAACATTTTTCAGATGAAGAGTTTATTTGCTAATAAATATAGTTACAGGCTGGCTGAAACTATTCACAGATGCAGACTGAATTCAACTAATGTTTCCTGCTACAAAAAGGGGGACTCTTTCTTTTTCTTGATGAATCAGAAAACCTCTGTTTTAACATTTCAACATGAAACATTCAAATCACTCACTTAAGAAAACTCTTCATCTTAGATTTCAGCTTGATTTTATTGCTTTATTTGGAAAAGCACACCCCCCAAATTAAATGAATTATTTTATTTGAGGTCCATCCCACCTAAATTCTCTCAGCTTTATAGCAGGGAAAGCAAAAGATTTAGAAGAGACTTTCTTAGTCTGTTCCCATAGGTCTGTTCTAGGGCTTTCCTTGCTTTTCCCAGTGGCGTTGGAGTGTGAACATAATGTACAGCTGGTGAGCTTGTCTTTACAGCTGATAAAGTGAGTTACACCAGGGTCATGTTGAAATGAACCCTGGATGCAGGTCAAGTACATAAAATAGAGTTCTCCTCCAGCGGCCTCATGTTACAGACCTGATTTATGTTTCTAGTGCTCACGGTTCTGTTTGGAGCCTGGCATAGTTACATGCAATGTGCCCAGCCAAGCTTGAAAGCTCCTCTTTTCTCAACTTGCTTGTATAAGGTGGGGAAGGTAAGAGGCGTAAGAATCAGCTTTAAAAGTCAGAGATTGATGGAGGTAACACCAGTGGGTCTTGGTGCACCAAATGCATTTGCTTTCTGTAACCCGTGAGAAGAAAACTTGCTGAAATAATTCTTGCAAACAGACAAAATATGCCTGTGGGAAACTGCAGCGGGTCTGTGGAATCCTTGACAGAAAATATGAGAGTAGAGATCAGCCTTGAGATATTAAGATTTACCCTTGAGAAGGATGGGAGTAAAGGAGGATCCAGGGAGAGGAGAGATGTACCCGTGAGAGAGAAGGGGATAGAAGAATAACATGGATGATACAAAAATTAACCAATGAGATGTTATTGCTGTAACTTGTAACCAATAGTGAAAAGACACATGAACTGGTAGAATTGTATAAAAATTCACTTGTAGCAATAAATGGCACTCTATTACTTTCATCTTGAAAGAACCCGGTCCATGTCGTTTGTCCGTCTCAACCGCGACATATGCCTTTTCCAGGCAATCTAACACTTGAAAAGCCTCATTAATAATGGCTGCAAAGTGTGGAGAAACTATAGCTTCTATCTGTGGGTCGCAAGGCATTTTGCAAGTATTATCTGAGTGTCAGAAGATAAAAAGGAAGAAATCAATCTAGGCCTGATTTTCACAGAGGTTTCATGGCAGTGCCTGGAGAGATTATTGGAAACATATAAGCAGATTAAGCGTATGTAAGCCCTCTTAAAAGCAGTGGGGTTTAGAAACTTAACTTGCTATTGCTTTTTCCAAATCATAGTCAGTAAAGGGGACATTTACACTAAGCAACTTCAGGTGTCTAATGCATGTGCTTAAGTAGACTGCGATGTCCCTGCATTGTGCTGGAGGGAAGGCAAAGCTGCATCACACTCTGGCTCTGAATCACACTCTCTGAGATAATGTGGCCCATGACATAATATTACAGTTCAGTCAGGTCAAACCAAGGTTCATCTGCCCCAAAACCCAGCCTCCAACAGCAGCCAGACACAAATACTGAGGAGAAGGGTCAAACAAGGCAAGTCTGGAGATGCAGTTCCACAGCACATCCTCCCACTGCCCAAGAGTCACTAGTTCAGCCACTTCCTGACTTCATGTTTAAGAACCCTTTACGGACATTTCCTACGTTAATTTGCCTAATTATATTTCCAACCCACTTACGCTTTTGGCCTCTCCTGCATCTGCTGGTGACACTTTCCCTACTTTCACCATGCACTATGCAAACAAGAACGTTGTTCTAAATCTGCAGCCTCATCATGTCATTGCATAGTCCTTAGTTCCAGTGTTATAACACTGAAATGAATAAAATAATTTTTAAAAAAATAATAATCCTTCTCTATTCACTATCTCTGTGTCCTTCACAATTTCATATGCTTTGATCATATCTTCCCTCTGTCATCTTCCCCAGCCTGAATGCTCCTTATCTATCTAGTCCCTCTGCATAAGAAATTGTTTGCTACCTCTATAGAGAGCCTGTGGTTAAATCTTGATGTGGGCTGCTACATCAGTCAGTGAGGATACACTCCCCTTGCCCAACACTGAAGTATAGATACCTTTGATATGTCACACAGCAGGCGTTGGACTGTGCCCAGTGCCAGGACTGAGCAGAGGAGGGAATTAAAGTAAATCTTATTCAGCTGGCTGAGTGGAAGAAATGTGTGAGTTAAGAAAATAATAAGCCAGTTCAAATAGACTCTTCTAGACATGCATTTCTGGACACAGAAATGTCGCATCTCTGGGATTCACAAATCACAAAAGCCTACAAAGCTTTTAGGAGAAGCCACAGATCTTCTTTTTTCTTAGAAACCATGTAGACCAGAAGCTACCTCGGTCTGTGATGTGCTTAGTGGTCACAGCTCCCAAAGAGGCCCTTAGGAAGCGTAGATTCTCAGTATTTACAATGATCGATACAAATATACATGACGGAGTCAAAATAACTCAGGGTTGGCAACCACATCCACAGTTTGGATGTGCTTCTTATTCATTTCCCTGTGCTCATGTGTTGTTCTCAGAAGCTGGGTTTCTAAAACTAGTGGAGAAAGGCTTTCTTCAGTAATCCTGCATGCTGCCCATCTCACCTCATTTTTCAAAGTTGCCTTTCAAACTAGAATGGAAAAAAATAAGACTTTTCCAACTTGAGGAGACAACAGCTGAAAAACAGACAGAACAAGAAAAATTAACAGGTTACGATAGGTGAGAAGCGAGTGGCAAAGTGTGTCCTAGAGAAGTGGGAGAACCGTGCTTCTCCTCCATCTGCTCAGCCCTCTGCCCACTTGGCTGCTGGGGTGCACATTTGTCTCCCATTTTGACAACAAAACTCCTATTCAATTTATTTATTTAAGAACAGGAGAAATATATTTTTCTAGGTGATCTACAAAGGGAAATGGTCCTTGTTTGTGAATGTCTGCTCATTCCCTCATCCTACTGAGATCGATCACATAAACAAAGAGGTCTGCAGACAGGCTTGCAAGTGACTGAATTAGCACAGATTAGCAAGTTATTACCACTCATTTAAGTTAATATGGTTTATGTTACATTATAATGTGCTGGAAGCATGCAAACATCTTCACCTCAACATGATGACTAGTAATCTGTTAAGCCACGCTACCTTCGGCTCTTGGAGTGCATCTCCCTTTTTGAGGGAAAAACCGTAATATTTAGCACTGGTTTAGCCAGTGACAGGTGACTGCTGCTGTGACATATATTAAATTTGCATGTCTTAGCTGCTTGAGTCAGAGCACATGTAAACATCCATTTGAAATGAAGCAGACCATATATTTTAATGTCTGTGAACAGAAATGTGTTTGGAAGAGCAAACAGGTGATTTTCCTTCCTGAGGGCTAAATGCTCCTTGTGTCTCACATCATCCACAACCAGGGCCAGCCCAGTAGAGGTTCAAATGCCAAACCCAGCCCAGATCCTGTCCTTGGGGGTTCAGATGTGCTGAGCAGGTTTACCACAGCTGCAACCATCTGCTACTCACATTAAGTGGGATTTTCACACACTTGAACTTATTGCCCTTCATACCCATCAGTATCAGTGGAGACGTGCCCATATACAAGTATTGGGGATTTGATCCCTTGGCAGTGCCAAGTGCCTTGATTTCCAGGCTGCTTTTCCCTCCCATACTTGTGCCCCAGTTCCCCCACACTGCTGCCTCTTGCTTTCATTTGGGGGATGAAGCATCTCCCAAAGCAAAGCTGCTCTCAGGGGCTCAGAGCTGAGCTGATGAGCAGCTCCAAGCAATGCAAGACAGCGGTCCTCGGGACACCCTCTCCCTCCTGACCTACAGGCAGGTGAGAAAAAGAGGTAGGGAAATATAGACACGAAGGTACAGAGGCAGGATGATGAAAAGAATGGGGATTTTTTTCATTTTGCTTTGATTTCTTTCCATAGAGTCAAGAATAAACCCAAGTATCCCATACTATCCGCAGCAAAATGAGAGTAGACTGCAAGTGTTCTCTATCCATATCTGGTTGTTGTAGGAGGAGGAATGTACCAACAAGTGATGTATGAGTTTATTCAGCTCCAAAATTCACCTTCTCCATTGCTTTGGATTAGCCAGCAGGACATTTTGGGCTTGCTACTCTTTTTACAGTGTAGAACACATGCAAAGATATAGAGACAGCAAGAAAACACTTCTATAAGTGCCTGATACCTCAAACCTTGGAACTGGTCTACTGAATCATAGAATGTCCTGTATTGGAAGGGACCCACAAGGATCATCGAGTCCAACTCCTGCCCCTGCACAGGACAAGCCCAAAATTCACACCATGTGTCTGAGGGTGTTGTCCAATCACCTCTTGAATATTTTCAGGCTTGGGGCCGTGACACCTCCCTGGGGAGCCTGTTCCAGTGTCCAGCACCCTCTGGGTGAAGAACCTTTTCCTAATGTTCAACCTGAATCTTCCCTGGCACATCATCTGAGTTTGGTAATTCCGTGGTGGGATCCCTGGTGTGAGTGACTGCTTAGATATGGAAAGAGGAAAGACAATGTGATAGACCATTGCTGAGAGAGAAGCCTCAGGAGAGGCTATGTCTCAGCAGAGAGCATAAGCAACTTCACCTCATTAATAATCTCATTTTTAAGGAGGGAGAGTGTCATATTGATGCTTTCTAGCATCTGGGCTTTGCTAGAGTGCAGCTCTCTAATGAAGGACATAGCACTATTAGAAGCATTTTGGGGCTGAAGGAATTAAGGATCCTGTCTTCTACCTAGAGCTGAAACAAAAATTGCTGTGGGGCTTAAAGCTGTTTTTAAGAAGAGTACCTAGCCTGCCAGATCTGATGAGAGATTAGCAATTTAATTATACAGGCCCTGGCTTCCTGCTTCCCACTAAGTGCCTAAAACCCCTTTAAAGAGGCCCATTACCTTGCCTTTTTTTTTCGCTCTTGCATTAAGTTGGCAGTTCAGAGCAACATAAACAGAGAAGCAGGACAGGGATTCCCTTGTAGAGGTCTTGGGGTTTTACAGCTAAGTGCCTGCTGATGGATCTGTCAGAGCAACCCACAGGAGCAAAACCTGTCACTCCTCGGCGTGACCATTAGCTTTATCTCCAGCATCCCTGCAAGAGCTTTCCATTTGTCCCCCGTTGAACTCACCGAGGAGAGAACAGGTTTTTTCTTGGGCTGCTGGCTGACTTTGAGAGAGAGGGAGGCAAAGCAAGCAGGTGTGCTGTGGGCATGGGTATTTGGGGCAGAAAGCCTCAGCAGGATATTTCGGGCATGTCGTAGCAGGTAGCTGAGTGCTGCTTCATGTGAGAAACAAGGGAAGGACAGGTAGAAAGCTGCTGAGAAACAGGTGACATCCAGCCTGCTGAGCTCCCAGAGGCTGTTTGAAGTAAGGAGCCAGGAGGAAGAAGCAGCAGCCGAGGCCTTTTTGTGTTTTCTGTCATCAGGAAGAAAATTTATTGAGGATTGTGAGTTCCCATAGCATAAGCAATAAATTCTCTGCAACTGTTTTGCTTCCCAGCACTAGTCATGGAGAATTTTCAGACAGTCTTGCTTCAGAGATGCTCTTCAGAGGTGGGAATTGACTTGTGTTGCTTGTGCAAGTCCCACCATGCACATAGCCATTGCAGTCCTCGTGTATTGGCACCTCTGGATTCAGTTGTGCTCTATTCTCCCAACATCATTTACATCCCCAGCAGGCACCCACAGATCCATAGCGTTTGGGTCCCACCACTGTATGTACTAGAGCCTGTTTTTGCAGTAAGGTTCCTGCTAAGGAATATAGGCAGCAAGTATAATGTGTTTTTAACAGGTATTTTCCTGAGAAATGCCTGTTTAACTCATAAAAGTTGTGATTTCTGTGACTCCTACACCTTTGTACATCCATAGGGCAGAGCTGGGAAAGGATCAAACCCAGAGTACCAGGCTGCTGCCAGCAGAGATGTTGGCTGTCTGTTTTACCTAAAATCCTTTACAAACCAAAGCAAGAACATTGACTCTGCAGGCAGCACAGGCAATCTTGTGAGGATGTAATGGACCATAATCAGTGACAGATTTCTCATCTCTATTCCATCACTGCCGTATGAGGCAGAATTGCCACTGATCGTTTTAGCAAAGCACTGTGATAGAGGAGGCCATGTACTGTTCAAGCTATTTTTCTGTCGTGGGAAGCCAGGCTTCGATTTCTGAAACAGGGAGAAATGCATTTCTCTTTGGTCAGCCATTTGGCCTTGGGAGTCAGTCTGCTTTGGGGGTGGTGCTGGGGTAGGGAGAGGATATAAGGCAGGGTGCAATGCCACTGCTTGAGGTGTTATGGTCTCCCTGGTGCCTGACTTGTGTGATCTGATCACACCTTCAGAGACCAGCCACACTCCAGACTTGGGATCAAAATGTCATTTCCCCAGATCCTCTTGTCAGGGGTGTTGTGCCTTTACCTGGAACCATCATGGAAATTTGGCTAATGCGTCTTATGGTTGTGTAGGAGCATTGGAAACACTTTGGTACCTCCTGCCATGGCTTCCAGCCTTATTTGTTGGAACAGAGTGTTTATGGGTTGGGAGCTGTAAAAAAGATGGGGACAGACTTTTTAGCAGGGCCTGTTATGATAGGACAAGGGGTGATGGTTTTGAACTAGAAGAGGGATTATTCAGGCTGGACATGAGGAGGAAATTTTTTACACTGAGGGTGGTGAAACCCTGTCCCAGGTTGCCCAGAGAGGTGGTGGATGAACCATCCCTGGAGACATCCCAGGCCAGGCTGGACAGGGCTCTGAGCAACCTGATCTGGGTGAAGATGTCCCTGCTCATGGCAGGGGTTGGACTGGATGAGCTTTGAAGGTCCTTCCAAACCAAGTTATTCTATGATCAGGGTACAGGAAGATGCCTTCTGGTTGTCCCTAAACTAAACTTCATTCCTAGGACTACCTGCAGTGGCAGGAGATCCTATATAAACATGATATGTCTAGCAGGAGATGCTGTGAACACAGGAGTTTTGCAGAATCCGTGGAGGAGTTAAGTCCCTTCTCTCTGAAGAAGAGAAGACTTAGGGGGGATCTCATCACAGTATTCCAGTACTTATAGGGCAGCTACAAAGAGGATTTAGAGTCTCTTTTCACGGGGAGACACATGGGAAAGAAAAGGGGTAAAGTGTACAAATTGCACTGAGAGGTTTCATCACGGTATAAGAAATCAATTTTTTACAGTGAGAACAATCACAGTATTTAAAGTGTGGCTAGAAGGAAGCTGGAGACTCCCTTTTCACAAGGAGTCACATGGAAAAGACAAGTGGTAATGGGTGCAAGTTACTCTTTTGGGGCACAACAGGGAAATTTTTCACAATGAGAACAATCAGACATTAGAATAATCTCCCCAGGGAAGTGGTGGATTCTCCAACGTTGGGCACTTTTAAGATTCAGCTGGACAGACTTCTGGGCCATCTTGTGTAGACGGTGCTCTTGTCATGAAATGTTGGACCAGATTATCCTTGAACTTCCTCCCAACATGGTATTCTGTGATTCAGTGATTCTATGAGTGTGAAGTGGCTGAGTGAACCAAGGTTGTCGTTGCTGCTGGACCTTACCAGGCCTTGAGGAGGAGGTTCATCCCACTGAGCTGCTGATGGTGCCTCCAGGAGTCAGTGGAGGGAAAGTCTGAAGGCCAATGGCATGAATGTCCTTTTTTTGGAAGTGCATGTTGGTCTTCTTTGACTATTGGCAGCCAAGTGAGGCCCGTGTTAGCCAAGACATCCCTCCTGTAGGGAGCTCAGTACAGGTGGAATGAATGTAGGGGGACCGGGTGTCAGGTCATGGAGAATGGCATCCCCCAAAAGTCTCACAGTCCCTGAATCCTTCCTAGATCCTTGACTCCTCCAACCAAGTGCTTATATTGTGACACCAGACCTGGTCAGAAGACAGATGATACAGCAAAGTGTAACAAAACTACAGGGCAATGAGTGAGTTCCCAAACAGTATTTTCTTTTTTGAGTTACATACTTGGAGCCGTTTTTTTTTTTAGCAAATAAAATTGTGCTGAGGTCTGATTCATGTTTTTTTAATGCCTCAGAAGTCTGCAGTGTCATTCTTCTGGTTTGGCATCCTAATTCAAAGTGAAATACATGAAGCCGCAGGAGTATGTCAAGGAGTTTCTCTAGCTTTCATCATCTTTTTTCCATGAGCGTGCGCTGTCCTTTTTTAACTGACTGGGAATGTGTAAAAAGGAATAGAGGGAAAGGCTTGGTAATAAAATGTTAAAGAGATTTTTGTTATTATTTTCAGTGGTACCAGGATAGAGCCTTTATGCATATAATTTCAGCTAAACATTCAAGTACTGAAACTCCTTCTTACCAAGCTTATAACAACTCACTGCAGCATACTTGCAGGACATATTAACGGCTATTAATAGACGCCGTCAGGAGCTGGATACGCACCGTAAGAGGAGATTTATTTTTACACAACATAAGGATATGAAAAAATATGCGAGGATGAGGCGCAAGCTGCCGCGGCTCTGCAGACCCTCGCGGGTGCCGGCCGAGCTCCGGGTCTGCTCGCCCCTGCCCAAGGTGAGATGCTTGTGCCGGGATGGAAGCGACGGCTGGGGGGTGCAGAGGGCTTGGATGGGGCAGCGGTGGTGGGAGAAAATTCCATTATGGACTTCTGTAGGAGTTTCCCCAAACTGAAATCTTTTGAAGATGGAGGATGGAGGGGGATAGAGTGGGACGGGAAGGTAGGGACCTCTTCCCTGAGAGATGGAGACCTCTGGGATGCCCTCCAGTCAGGTTAAATGAGAGGTTGCTTCATTACATTAAGTCTCTTCAAATTCAAGCTCAAAGAGCAAGTGGGAGCCCACAGGTGCTGCTGAGAGTGGTGGGTTGGGAGCAGGTTGGAAAAACGTCCTCCCTAATCTCCATTTGTGGTCAGTAGAGGTGCAGCTTTCTGCTCCCACCTGCCTCTGGAGAAACCTCTCCCTCTTTCTCACTATGTACAGAACAGTCACCTAAATACAGGGTTAAAATCACTGAAAATCTCCCTGCCATCTCCATCCCTTGTCACTTCCACAATATTTTATCATGCACATATTTTAAAGCTTCAGGACATTGCTTCTTCATGAGTCATCAAGCTCTGTGAGCTAAAAGCCCGTGTGTCACACAGCAGGAAATCTTGCAAATGTTTCTAAATGCCCAGCCTTACAGGAAGGGCCAGGGAAATACCCTGTCTTTGCCTGACGATAACATCTGTGGGCTGTGTTGGATGTGAGCTAAAGGAGGAAGGATGCAAGAGGATGTGAAGTCTGCCGGGTCGAGTACAGGACGTTGTTTTGGTACATTTAGGTGTATTGAATTCCTCCGTGCCTCTATGTATCTCACTATGAGTAAGTGACAACGCAACCTGAGAGCATTGCACCCGCCACATCAGGCAAGTTAATTCACTTCTGCTTGCAAAATACCTGAGAATCTTAGAGCAAGGTGAAAACAGTGTCCTATGTTCACTGCAGAAGACCTGGGCAATAAAACCCTTCAGCAAACACAGTGTGATGGAGAGAGGCTTACCTGCCTAAAGCCCCTCTTACGTGGACTCCAGCCGAGGATGGAGTAGCACCAAGGATAAGGACTCATGTTTGCATTGCTGGGCCCCCAACCCCCTTGCTTTGCCAGAAAGCCTAATAGCAGAATTACGGGTATACATCACCAGGGGACTGTAAATATCATTTTTAATTAACTGGCTACTCTACAGAGGAGACTTTGTGCAGTGCTGCAAGACATGGGAACAAAGTTCAGCCTGTCCCTGTGACAGAGCTCCAAATTTCCCCTGCTCTTTCCCGACCCAATGCCAGCAAACAGATGTGCTCTGTGCCTCCTATTTATACACTCCCAAGAAATTAGCACCCTGTTAAGCTACACAATGCAGTGCATTTATTTTTATTTCACTGTGCTGCAGCCTTTCAATGTTAACTCTGCACTCTTACTGGAATCAAATCCAGGCTAGCACTAAGAGCTGTGTAAATCAAGGCCCTATGAATGTATGAATTTTGTGCAGTAGAACTAGTGCCTATAGCTTAAAATAAAGCAGCCCCCAAGATGCAAAGTCAAGTGTTTGATCCAGATCCAAAAGGAAAAGGACAGGGGAGGAAGATTTAACTTCCAAATACCTGAAGCTGGGACTGTGATTTGTCTTCAGACCCATTTTAAGGCAATAAACAGCTATATTTATATCTCCTGAATGTGCCTATTATTTCAAGATCTCACCCAAATGAGCGAAAGTGACGTGACAAAGCAGCACTGTAGGGAGCCAAAAATGTATGAAAAGCAATTGATCCATTATAGATGCAGACTCAGGCAAGCTCAGTCTATTTTTAATCATTTTAATAATGCAGCTGATTTGCTACATCAAGGAGGGAAGCTGAAGAGGGATCCCTACCAGCAAGATAAATAATAGGTTCATGTGTCTCAGGGACATCTGGACATCTTCAAGCAGGAGCACAGCACAGTCATCTCCCTGGGAAATGGTATCACCAATAGGTCACCTTGAGGGATGGGAGACCCCAAAGATAAACAGATGATAGTTTGGAAAAGTGAGGAGAGAAATCAGTTGGTTGTTGAATCGTGACAAATAGGATTAGGAAAAAAATGAAGGTTTTTGTTAATTTAAAAAAAAAAGAAACAATCTATTGCTGTGATTTGGGTAGGTGAATGGTGTTGCAGAGACTGCTGCCATGGGAGGCAGATTTGGGTATGCATAGGCTAACCAGGTCAAAGAACTATTGTTTTCTTCATGTTCTCCTGATTCTTCATGTTCTCCGTGATCACAGCCCTCTCTCCACATCTGAAAAAGCCAAGACCCATCTGAGCATCACCCACTCACCTTGCCTGTGGCAAAGACAAAATGTCTCCTCCATCCTTGGGTGGCTTGTTTGGCTCCGAGAGAAGTCTGGAAGAAAGAAAACTTGAAGTTTCCACTCTCTTTTCCAGAGCGGCTGTTAAATGAGAGTGTATGTGAGAAGGACAAGAGACAGATGCCTTCTAGACAAAAGATGGCTTTCATGGCACACAGTTAAATCATGAAAATACAACTATGTTCTTAGTTACAGAGAACAGTGTGAGGCCACCAGGGAAAGAGGGACCACCCATGAGGAGAAAGTAATGCAATGGGGACAGTGAAAAAAGACAGCAGCTACTATGTCCAGGCAGGAGATGAGATTTTGGTTTAATATAGTCACAATAAAACAGAAATTATTGCCACGATTTTTAAACTTGAAAGCTGAGCGCTCCACAACACCTGGGACTCTTCAGAGGCAGGATGAGCCGGGGCTCCGTTTTGCTGATGCTAAGCTCGCTTCAAAAAACAAACAGAAATGTCCCTGTTAAAGGCTGTAAAAAGGCTGTGTTGAGTTTGATGCTAAACCTGCCAGGGTAGAGCGACTCCAGTCATCTCTTTCCTTCTTCGTAATACCTCGGAGCTGCTGATGTTTCCCATCTGGGAACTTTCTTATAAAAACGTTTATCTTGTTGTCGTGTGTAAGCAGCATTTTTTCTCCATTATGGAGCTATGTCAATCCCACTGCAGGCGAGAGGTCAGGAATGGGACTTCTACGCTCATTCTTCATCTGGCGGCACAGGCCAGCCCCAGACTGGCAAGTCCGTCAGCTGCCAGCAATGGCTTCTCCATCCCATTGCCAGCGGGGGGGATGGACGGATACATGGCATCTCAGCTGGCCCGTTGAGCAGCCCTCAGACTTCTTGTAGCCTTGCCTGGCAGTGCACTGTGTACCTGCAGGCTTTGCCCACACAGTTTAGGATGGGGAGGAAAGGCACGTTTTTAACTGAGGATGCCATCGTGCCTGCTCAGCCCCTTTCTCCAAGGCTGGTCTTGCACATCATCTTTTGCCAGCAGCAGTACAGTTACAGGTCAAAGTAGCTGCCACTCCATGGGGTGTCATCATTTTGGGATGAAGGCAAGACTTACAAATAGAGGGAAACAAACATGCATAAATCCTCTTATTAAATTTGTACTGGAGTATCGTGTCTAGTTCTGGGCTCCCCAGTTTAAGAAGGACAAGGAATTACTGGAGGGAATCCAACAGAGAGCTGTGATTAAGGGTCTGGAGCATCTTTTTCATGAGGAAAGACTGAGGGAGCTGGGGCTGTTCAGCCTGGAGAAGAGAAGCTGAGAGGGGATCTCATCAATGTTTGTAAATATCTCAAGGGTGAGTGTCAAGAGGATGGACCAGACTCTTTTCAGTGGTGCCCAGTTATAGGATGAGGGGCAACAGGCACAGACTCAAGTACAGGAGGTTCCATTTGAGTGTGAGGAGGAGTGCATGGAACAGGCTGCCCAGAGAGGTTGTGGAGTCTCCTTCTCTGGAGACATTCAAAACCCACCTGGACACATTCCTGTGTGATCTGTGTGGATGTAGTTTAGCAGATGGGTTGGACTAGATGATCTCAAGAGGTTCTTTCCAACCCCAATCATTCTGTGATTCTGTGAAATAATAATAATAAAGTATACCTGCTGTGAGAGATTCAGGTAGCTTCTGTTCAGGGCTATAGGTTTCTTAGGCCATTGATCAGCAACTGGTGTCGTACCGCTTCCACGGCTTCAGCTTGCACATATCTTCCATGCAAGCCTAGTAGTAACATCTAAAGGTCTGGTGACTTCATGAAGTCTCTGACATTTCTTTCTTTAAGGGGTCGAAGTACTTCATGGAGAACTTTGTTTTGCAGAGCCTGAAACTGGCTTAGGCACTTAGGGAAATTCATTAAAAATTGGGAACAGCTTTTCTTATGGAACTGAAACTTAAGAGCAGTTTCACTGGGTCGGAGCAAAGGTCCGTGCAGTGTCCCATCTCCAGCAGTGGTTACAAGTGATGCAGAGGGAAGAGTGGAAAACATACATGAGACTTTCCTTGGATATTCTCCCACCTTCCATATGTTTTCAATTCAGGGACCTCCTGTGTTGGATGTGCCCTCTAGATATCGAGTATCCCTCTATGGATTTATCATGCTGTAATTTTTCCAGTCTTTTTCTGAATACAGTTACAATTTTACACCCTTACCATCCTTTGGCAAGGAATGCTGCAGATCGGCTAGCATCTGTACTTGAATTGCTTCCTTAAATTTGTTCCGAGCGTGGCTCCTGCCAGCTTCTTTTGATGTACCCTTATTCTTGTATTGGGCAAAACAGTGAACAGTCAATTCCTTTTCACTCTGTGTCACTCACCATCATTCTGCAGATCTCCGTAATCTCTCCTATAGGATTTCTTTTTCCAGACTGAAGAGTCCACTTTGCTTACTAAGTAATTTTTATAGGAGGGTTGGTGGGGTTTTTTTTCACATTTAATCGTCTTTACTGCCTTTCCTTGAATCCTGTCCCTCATCTCTGTATCTTTTCAGGAGATAAAGAGATCAGAAGATAGTATTCAAGATGTAAGTGAAGCCTAGTTTGATTCAGTGGCATATCAATATTCTCTTTTCCTTGCCCCTTAGTAATTGTTAATATTTTCTTTGCTTATTCCACCACTACTGAGCAATGAACTGACATTTCATAGAACTATTGCAATCCAAATATCTTACTCCTGAGTGAGCCCAGAGCCCATAATTTTATATGTGAAGTTCAGAACATTTTTCCTGCCATGAACATTATTTCACATTTGGCTACATTAAAATTAATTTGCTGTTTTATTGTTCATTCACTTAGTCTTATCTTTTCTGCAGGCCCTAGTTCTCACTACCCTGAATACCATGGTGTCACCTGCAAACTGTGTTCCCTCGATATTCACCTCCTTTCTCAGGTTGCCTATGAATAGGTAGAGCAGTGCATGTCCTTGCCCAGATCCCCAGAGAAAACCAAAAGGCCATTTCCTCTTGCCTTTATTGCACAGACTCAAGGTTTGCAGGACTCCTTCTCTGGAGATCTTGTGTCATAGCTAGATGCCTTCATAGAATACAACGCAATACAATTGTTTTTGTTGGAAAAGACCTTTAAGATCATTGAATCCAACCAATAACCTAACACTGCCAAGTTCACCTCTAAACCATAGAATCATAGAATCATTTTGGTTGGAAGAGACCCTCACGATCATCGAGCCCACTCCGCCACTGCCCTGGGCAGCCTGTTCCAGTGCTTCACAACCCTTCCCATGAATAAATGTTTCCTAATATCCAATCTGAACCTTCCCTGGCACAACTTGAGGCCATTTCCTCTCCCAAATGAAACAGTTCCACACCTTGTTGCAGCAGACCTATTATTTGCTCTGAAGAGGAGACAACATAGAAAACTCTGCGTAGGAGGCCAAAATCACTCATCTTCAAATCCACACTTTGATTATTTAAGGCAGAGAAGTTCATAAAAGTTTGCTATTAGTTGGGTGGAAACACATCCTAGCCTGTGACAACTGAGTTGCTATCCCATTCTATGCTTCTGGGCTGGCAAAAGCCCTTGTCCAAATGGGTTTTCACCCGTATTTTTCATGCATGTCATGCATAATCCAGAATTACTGAGGACTTGACCCCTTGGCTAAACCAGTGGAGGTCACTTGGGGTCCCTTTTCTAGTGGATTCCACAACCCAGACATGCTTTTTGCTTCATGCAATCTGCCTATTCTTCTTCCCAGACTCCTCAGCTCCCATCTTTGCGAGCTAGACTAGCCCAAACGTAGCACCCTGGGAGTAATTAGGCCCAGATCTGTTCATTAACCCTTTCTTGTCAACTTTTAGTTCACCCACTAAACTGTGTGCCCTGGTTTTACACCCCTGTCTTTGTAAGCCAGCTTTTGCAAATTGAGTTTTTTCTTACCATCACCAACCACCCTCACCCCTGAAACTCTCCTAAGAAAACACTTTTGGGACCCCGTGTGTCCCCAAATAACATTTCAGCTTTTGAAAAACAGCATATTTTGCTGAAATCTCATGTTGGCAAAAATATTCCAACAGTCTCCACTTTTCAGCTCTCTTCTGATATCTTATTCCCAAATGGTAGAAGAAAACTAGGAAGGAAGTGAGGGGAAAATGTGGGTGGAGAAGAACATCCTGTTCTGCACAAATACCCTGGTGTGTTGTCAGATGGATGCTCTGCTTTAAATAGAAGAGGTCTCACGCTTGCAAAGGCCAAAATAATAAATTCTCATGAATTAGAAAAGATGGAAATAATGATTTAACAAAGAAAGTGTTTGGACTTAGTGCATTAATGAATCAACCAAGTTAAAGCTTCTCATTATCACATGCAATCTAATTTCTTTATGTACCTATAATGCACACACATATACACAGAGGCTTTGGGAATAATCCCTGGGGAACTCAGGGAAATTTTCTTTCTTGTTTGTTGTATTTGAGAGGCTATTTGTATAACACGGGTCATCTAGGGTAGGCAATGTTAAAGTGGGAGTTAGAAGAGAGTCAGTGGGATAGATTCAGACGTCCCCAAGCTTTTATGCGTTTGAAGAAGTTCTTCTGCTTAGATCTGATTTTGTGACTCTGATTTCTGCTATCCACGCTTTGCAAGGGGTTCAGTGAAACCACTTTCTGCACCCTGGTGACCTTTTTGTTTTTATCGTCAGTATTTTTTACCATTTTTTTTCAGTTATCAGTAGAACAAGGAGACTTTTTTTTTTCATTTTCTGCACATTTTCTTTATTTTAGAACTTTTCCCATTGTGCTTTGCTTTGAATCTGAAAGGTTTAGTGCAATTTGTAGGAAAAATGGAAAGATAGAAACCCTTAGGTACAAAACACCCTGCAGTCTATCAGTTAGGAAAATTCCACAGAAGTTACTTTAGAAAAGCAAATTTTACACCAACAGCATTTTTCCCAAACTTCTGACTGTCTCTAAAGACAGTCAAAAAACATTGATCAGTAGGAGGATTACTAAGCTGGACATTGCAACTGCAAGAGCCTAAGAGCTGGCGTATCTCAACTCTCTCTGTTTTTTGTTGTGATGATGGAAACCCAGACCATGTAAAGCCGAGCCTGGGTGAGAACCCATGAACCCATTCATCCTTCTTGCCGTCACTATTGGAGCATATGGTGGTTTTAGTGCCAGGTGTGGGAATCAAGGGAGCCATTATGTTTCCTTAAGCCATTTTCTTGTGCCTGGCACTATTTTCTCCATCAGTTTTGAAATAATCTTGAAATTCATCTTTGTGAAGACAAAACTGTGCCTGTTTTGGAGTCAAAGAGTCTGTCACATGGACACTGCATTCTGACCCTGGAAGATGTGTCCTGTTGTTTATCTCTGGCGCCAATACAATGCAGCTACAAGAACAGTCAAGAGCCAGAAGTGACATGGTTGCCCTGTGCTATTGCACAGAGGGATCCTACAGAAAAGTATCTTTAATTTCATATTTCAGTATTTGACTCATAGCCTTTGTGCAATAAATGGGGTGGGGAGGGGCAAAGTGATCACATGTTTGGTTCCAGTAAAGTTGCTGTTGTTGTCAGATGGGTTGGACAGTAGTATCAGTTAGAGGCAGACAAATGCATGATTCAGTCCTGGTGAACCTCTGTTGGCTCATACTGACACAGCCTGAGCACTGCTTGCTGTGGACCAGAGATGGAGACCTGCAAAACAACTGTCGTGTGTCCTTGTAGCCAGTCTGCTCTTGCAGAAATTGCAGAATCATGGAATTATTTTGATCGAAAGAGACCTTCAAGATCATTGAGTCCAACCATTAACCTAACTCTGGCACTAAACCATGTCCCTAAGAACCTCGTCTAAATGTCTTTTAAACACCTCCAGGGATGGTGATTCCACCACTTCCCTGGGCAGCCTGTTCCAATGCTTCACAACCCTTTCCATGAAGAAATTTTTCCCAATATCCAATCTAAACCTCCCCCGATGCAACTTGGAGCCATTTTCTGTTGTCCTATCACTTGTTATCTGGAAGAAAAGACCAACATCCTCCATGTTACAACCTCTTTTCAGGTAGTTGTAAGGTCTCCCCTCAGCCTTCTTTTCTCCAGGCTGAACATTCTCAGTTGCTTCAGCCACTCCCCATCAGAATTGTGCTCCAGACCCTTCACAATCTTGTAGCTAGATTCCTAGGATCTCTGAATTTCCACATATGCCAGAGGAGGTGAAGGCTAACCAGTAATCAGACCTTCCTTCTTCTGCAAACGCGTTCTGAAGAGCACAGCATGTGAAATCCTGTCTGCAGTGAAACCCACGTGGCCCGTTGCAGTGGTAAGCAATGCATACCAGCTCACGCATCATTATAATGCATTATGGTTCTCCGAGTTTCCACTGCCTCCAATGTAATACCCTCCGAATATATTTCTTTGTGGTTTGATCCATGCTCATTAAAACACCCCTCCACTCAGACTGGTGAAGATAGACACTTTGTCAAAGCTTTAATGAAAGGGCAGCATGTGGATGATGAACAGGTTTTCTCTGCAGTACACAAGCTTCCTGTGCTGGATTTATTCCTGGAGCAGCTAACCTATTATCTGATGCAGGGCCTTATGTGAATGAGAGCTGGTCCATCCGGAAAATGAATTACGTGCCCTTCTTTGGTATTGAAACTATCCATCATAATCGTGTCCCAAATGGTCTATCATGTTGTTGTCAGGTAAAACTCGGCCATGAGAGTCAGCTCCTGTTCGGATGCTGATGCTAGATGTCTGAAAATGTGATTTCAGCTATAACTCTGAGGACATTTAGTTGGAATTTATGACTAGAGGACCCTCTAAGCTCCATCAACCCTATCCATCTGACAATTTTATAAATAATACTGGTCTTCAGTTTCTGAATCCTTTAGGACAGCCTTGTGAGGTTTTTTTTCCAGTGTCTGGAATACATCACATGCAAGATTTCAGTCTGAGATTTCAAACTGTGTGGGCACATATTAAATAAACAAAAAAGAGTTCGGCATAGTAATATAGTGGGCATAATGGAAGGCAGTTTGGTGAACCTGGCACTGTCTAGGGTGCAAGAGACTTCGGCACTGCTCCTGGACATACCAAGACTTTCAGTATTTCTCCTTTTTGCACCTTGGTTTTCTTTCTATTTGGTTCCCAGTCAGCATTAACCAAAATTCTTGAAGCTTCAGTTGGGTCTGGCCCACCAGTACTTTCTGCTACATGCGGTGCTGTGAGAGCTACAGGCAAAACCAGCTAAGGAAGCAGAAGTGTCACCTCTTCTCCATTGACTTAAGCAGGAGCAGATGTGCGGAGGAACAAAGAGCACTTAGAGTCATACTTTAAACTTTCCATAAAAGTTTTCTCTCAGCCTGGAGGAGACTGAGGGGAAACCTTGTGGCAGCTACAGCTTCCTCACAAGGGGAAGAGGGGAAAGCACTGAGCTCTTCTCTTTAGTGACCAATGACAGGATCCAAGAGAATGGCAGGAAGATGTGCCAGGGGAGGTTCAGGTTGGACATTAGAAAAGGTTCTTCACCCAGAGGGTGCTGGACACTGGAACAGGCTCCCCAGGGAGGTGTCACAGCCCCAAGCCTGACAGTGTTCAAGAAGAGACTGGACAACACCCTCAGACACATGGTGTTAACTGTGGGGTTGTCCTGTGCAGGGACAGGAGTTGGACTCAATGATCCTGTGGGTCCCTTCCAACTCAGGACATTCTATGATTCATAAATACAGTAAAAGAGTCTGGCCCTGAGAAGGGCTGAGCATCCCAGATGGAGATTCTGCAAAGTTGAAGGTTTGAGTGGTGGGAGGACATGTCATAGGGGCTGCCAGGCTGTGTGCAGAGTCAAATCCTGCAGGATTATTTAAGGTTGTTCCCCTTCATACGTAACCTCAGCAGTCACCACAGCACTCACTGTAGTCTGATGCCCTGGGGAGCGGCTAAGGGAATCTATTAATACTCTTAGGAAAAAATTAGCATCCAAACAACTTTTGTTTCCTTGTTTTTTACACGTCTGTGCTCTCCTCTGTCACTAGCTACAGCACAGAGCCTGATAGGCTCTGACAAAGAGCTATTGATGCTGTGCTTGTGTGAATTGGCCCAGCACTAGTCACAGCCAACTTCTGTGGGACCTGCTGCCCCCGTTTTACAATACGCTCCAGTGTGCTGAGCCATTTGTGAAAGGTCAGAAATGAACAGAGAAATAGACTGGAGTCAAAAACAAGTAGTCCTATAAATATCAGTCATAGTCAAAGGCAGTTTATTCCATTCCTCCCCTCTCTCTCCCTCTGTGTGTGCGTCTCTCCCTCCCTCTGTTGTGGTTTCCCAGATATAACTCCATGTTTCTGAGTGGGGAGCTCTGAAAGGCAAGCAGCACGCACATTGCAGCTTCTGCTCCCATCTTGCACACATGGAATAGTCGTCAGTCCCGCAAGCAGGACTGACAGCCGGCACGGAGTCCAGGCATCATCTGGACTCAGATGTTAAGTTTTGATTTCTCGGGTTTTCTTTAGCTGTGATAAACTCATTTGCTACAGTTTGAGAATTAGCTCTGACCACGAACAGTTTGGATTGGGACTCCTGAGAGCTCTTCTCCAGCCGGAGCTAACATTTGACTTCACAATGACTTTAGCAGCTAAATTAGAGGACATTGAAGTGACGCTGGAGCACCTACTAATGGATGTGTTCGTAAGTAAGCTTCGATTTCCTATTTAAAGCAAGATGCTAATAATCCAGAAGGCAACATACAAATTTAATGGTATGTCCAAGTGTTGCACTGACTTAATTCCTTCATATTTTGTGATCAACTGTCTATCCAACACTATCAATGTGTTGTGTTATAGCTAAAGCATCTTCTGCAAGCAGTAATATGCAAATTTGGAACAATGTGACTCCAGTGTGACTATTCTGCATTAGTTTTGTGTATTATCTAAAATTTTGATGAAGCACATGGAGAGGAAGAGAGTTTTAGACAAAGCAGTTTGAAGAATATCCCTGTAAAAGAAGTTCTTTCACTGCATCTTTAAACTGTGTATTGTTTAGCATCAAGTGTCCTTGGCTTTAGGATTTTGGCAGCTATAAAATTACAGTCTTTTACTAGCCTGACTATCGGGTTACTTTTGTAAGAGATGAAGAAACAAGCAAAAGTAGTCTTGTTTCCAAGAAAATCAAGTTTATTCTTCCAGGATATATCAAACACTTTAAGCCAGTGTTAATCTGGAATTGCTTCCTTGAAATCACCAAAGCTCAGTGAAGCCACATATTATTTGCTTCTGCACATCTGAGATAAGGATCTCTCCCTATAATCTCTTTTTTAAAGTTTCTTTAAAAATATCAAAACATTTCAAAACAGATTCCTGCTTTTTCCCACACAACTTGATGGTTTTTGTCTCAAGGTCAGAGATGGCCATGTTTTGGAAGTTTTTTAGGGAGCAGAAGGAAAGCAATGATGAGGGAATGCCAGATCATTTATCTTCTTCAAAATAAAGTCACGTTAAGGTGATCTGTATTCTCTGAATTCAGGCTATAAGAAATAAGATGACAAGTGACATTCCGAATTTTCATTTTGGCACCTCTTTAATGAAATGCTTCACATTTCAGGGTCTAGTGATAAGGAATCTTAGGCATCAACCATAAAAGTGAAAAACAGGAGAGCTTGCCAGCTTTCTAGTCTATGGTCCAGTTACTAAAGTGTCCACCTGTGCTGTGAAATGGATTCAAGTCCCTCTGGGCTGGAATCTCCTCTCAGCCCTTTGGGGTGTCCTCTTTCTTACATGTTGCTGCAATGGGAGCTGGAGGGAAACAGTTGGAGGCTGTCCTGTCAAAGCCTCAACATAGGGTCTGAAGTACTCTTTGGGATGTATTATTTGAACCAACCTAATGACTATTTGCCACTCTGAATGCAACTCCTTTCCTCAGCTCTGAGTACCGTGCATCCCAGAGAAAATCCCTAAGGGTTTAAATCCCCACAACAGGCAAAGATGCAACATCCGCATCTCATGACCACAACATGCTGTGGAAGCTATTCTGCGTGGGAAGGGGCCAGTGCTTTCTTTGGACTATTTGCAGCTGCTGTAGAATAAACTTGGCACTGTGATCCCTTCTGGTCTATTTGTACTTCAGCGTCACTTCATCAAGCTGAGCACTTGACACCTGGGAGACAGAGAGTCTTCATGGGACAGGTGTCATCGAACAGTGGGGTGTTTAAAGGTGATGTGTCATGGGGTAGCTCCAAGTAGTATCTGAGAGACTTCCAAAATTGAGAAAGCCAGGGCTGACTGAGTTGATTGAGGCTTAGAGAGCCAAAGCTACATGTGTCTTGTCATGTTTGAAGGACATGAAAAGCCTTGTGCCCCGCTGGAAACCACCCAGACCTATGAGAGAGATGATGGAGAATAATTTCTTCTATGTCTCCGCATGCCGTTGTGAGCACTGTTTTGAAGCTGTGTCTAGGCTTTGTCGAGTCTCATGTACACCTTTTGCCTCCATCCACGTGTATTTCCTCGTGGGTTTTGGGGGTTGTTTGTGGGACTTTTTTTCTGTAATGAGGGTGACAGCAGACCAAATGAAGTATGGGCCAAATTCTCCAGAGGTGCAGGTGGCCTCAGTCCATGAAACCAAAGGATGTCCTCTCAGGTTGTGTTATGAACTGGTCCCTCCAATGCGTAATTTCAGAAACCCATGAAACGTCCCCAGCTGGGACGTTGCAGTCACAGCTGAAATTGTGATGCTGGGACATGTCTATGCAGTATCACCCTGTGCCACGCCAGAGCTCCAGCTGGCTCTGGAAGAGCTGATGTGTCTGTGCAGCATTGTGCAGGGACACACTGCACTAGTGTCACTGCTTCGTCCCCTTGGGGCTGGAAGGCTCAGGGGCAGCACGTCCAGGCTTCACGTCTCACTTTGGCTGTCAGGACTGTGAATCTAATCTGACCTCTATGCGAATCAAGGAGATCAGTTTTCCCTGATGAGCAACCATGCTTTCAGCTAGCTGGGCTCTTCTACCTGGGAATTATAGCAGGAAGCATTTCAGATAACCTAGACCAAATATTCCAAATGCAGAATAATTTTGTCTGACACGATCAGGCACAGTTTTCAGGCTTTACTCATGCATTTCTTGCCTCGCGACTGTGTTTGATCTTTAACCGCCTGTCCATTGAGCAATGCTAAAAATAATCTCTACTACTAGATACAGAAAAAGTAAACATGAAACTCAGTATGAAGGAAGGACAAAACATAGAGCTCTGGCTGTTATGGATCATTCCAGCAGCCAGGTTCGTCAGAGGTCATTAATCTGTTACCAGATGTTTTGCTGTTACTGGCAAGACTAGTACTTGGGTGAGGAGCACAGGGCCAGACCAGTGGGGCTGGATGGGCTGCAGGCAGATGGACTGACAGGTAACTGGACCCTCCAGGGAATGGTCTCCATGCCATGCATCTTCATCTATGTCAGGATTATTGCTGAAAGACTGAGGCCATCTGTCACCATAATGCTCTTCTTCCAATTCCCTGGTGCCCTCCACTGCCCCAAACCAGATGATTACTTACAAAATTGGGAAATTGCAGGCTGTGGAACCTTGACTTATCTTTTTGGTTTTTTTCCTTTGAAGAAACCTATTTTTAATGGTCCTTGGGCTGCAGGGGCAGTAACCTGTTCCCAGATCAGTGGACCCTGACAAATCTCACTTGAACAGCTCATATCAAGGTAGTGAACTCATTTTATCACGGTGTAGAGAAAAACATTACAGTAAACAACAAATGTGAAGTAACCAGCAGTTTCTAAAGAAAACTCAGGCTCAGGCTAACCGACCTTGATGTAATTTGACTTCTGCAGGAATATAGACTAAAGAAAGACTATATTGGGCCAGTTTTTCTCTGGACAAGGTTTTTAGCTAAGTTGTCCTGCAGGAACTCATCTGGAGTGAGTTCAGCGAGTGTCACGGGGACAATGGCAAGCCTTGGCTGCAGATATGTTTAACACTTTCTCTGGAAAGGTAATATTACATCAGAACATTTTAAAACCTTTTTTTTTTTTTTTTTTTTCTGTGTGGACTAGGGATTTGTATCCATATGATATAAGCTGCCACTTCCTTCCAGGACATGGTGTACTCACAGCGTTGTCAGCCCGCTATCAGAGAAGCAGCTGTTGCTGTACTGACACTTCCTTTCCCCTCTTACCAAAGGCCGTTCGAGAGCTTTGCTGGGCTCTACAAGGCGAGATAAAAGGGAAGCCTCCAACATGACATTTCATAATTAACTGTCGTCACCCGAGGGCTGCCACTGAGCTGCTTGATAAGGCTGGACTTGGCTGCCTAGAGAAACCCAGAGAAGGAGGCCAGGGCCAAATGAGTGTAAGGGATAAGCTGAGCAGGTCCCTTGGGTGCACTAAGGGGAAAAGGGGGTTTGGGTAAGAAATACAGGCTCTGAATCGTTGTTTCACTGCTTGCAAAAATCATCCCTGCGCCAAACTTCCCTTGCCTCTGGACATGCTAATTATTTTTGTGCAGTCTGTGAAAGGAGACCTTTGAGGTACACCTTAGGACCAACATTGCTGACTTCCAAGCCTTGCCTTAGGCACAGCTTGAGGGAGCCTCCATGATATAGGATGCCCAGCATGCCTAGGGTGCTTCGCATGGGTTGTCTGGGAGGGTTCAGGAGTGAGATGGGCAGTGGAGCCTGCCCTGCTGAGGGATGCTTTTCTTTGCATTATGGATGTGGCTTTAGACCTGGAAGAAATAGCCTCTCTAGTAAACAAAGGGATAGCAACCCTGCTAGAAGAGAGAGCCTGAAGTAGTCAATCAGCTGGCCTCAAAAAGGAGATTGATTTCTGAAGGCAGGTGTGATGGAGCTGTAGCAGATGTCCCAGGAGAGAAAGAGACTTAGATGAAGTCTTTAAACCGTGAACACTGTAGCCCTGTCCCACTCTAAATACCACCTGGGAAAAGACAGGCCATTTATCTCCAGTAGTTCATGGGGTCTTAGACATCATCCAAACACAACCAAGCCTGCCAAATGCACAGTACATTCCACAGCTCCATCTGCATTCCTGCAGACATCTATTTCCACAGCTGGCTCTTCAGCCTTCCTCCCACCATACTGCACAGATAAATGTATACATATGCATATGTGTGTGTGTATATGTATATATACATATTTTATACATATATATTTAAATAAATATATGTGTGTGTGTATATATATAGGACACTATCTGACGAAAGTGAAATTTGTGAGGGCTTCCTGGCATGAAGAGTGACTGTGGTTGCTTTGCCCTGGGTGGACATAGCAATCAGGGCTGGAATTAAGAAACAACGGATTCGCTATGCTCCAGCCTCCTCCATTACCCTGAGAAACAGCTGCTCTTCTCCCTCTCCACATTGTCAAGTCCTGGCAGAGTTAACACCAAAATAGCAAGGATGTGAGACTAAATCTGTTTCTAATACCATAACTTAGGGAGAAGAAGTAAGAGGAAATTACCTGGGATGCTACAAGTATTCTGGCTCATTTTTCTGCCAGCTAGCAATGAACAGAAATGAAAGTTGGAGTCAAACTCCTGTATCCAGCCAGACCTAAAGCTGGGTATTTGAACTAAAAGTAACCAAACACTAACACTGAAAATTCCAAAATGAGGTTCAGCTCCCTTGGCCAGAGGTGCCAAGGGAGACAGGGCAGACCTTGGCAATGGGGATGGCACCGTGAGGTGGACAAGGATGCCATGTCCTGGTAAGGATCTGGAGTGGTGGCTACCAATAACTTTGTATTCCAGCTCTTAAAAACAAGCTACCAACAGAGGGGCATTTAAATGACTTGGCTCTTTATTTATAACAGAGAAACAGAAAAAAAATCAGATGTGATAAGTGACATCTCATCATTTCACAGATAGGGAAACTGAGACAGAGGGACATGAAGCCAATTGAGCATAGCCCTCCTCTGTCATCTCACTTAAAAAGGAGTAGAAATACGACTTCCAGAATCCCAGCTTGATTATTTGTTCCCTCCAGGGTATAACACTCCACCGCAACTGCGGAATAATCCAAATCATCAATATCTGGAATTCGGATCTACAGCACCCAGGATGAAGTGTGCCTTTGCATCTAGTCCTAACACTCCCTGCCATAGATAGGTATTATTCCTTGTCCATTCTTTGTGCAATTGCACCGTTAACCTTCCTGTTTTCTCATGCCATCAACATTGGTAAAGAGTAGTCATTCTCACAGACGGTACTGAGGAGAATCTGGAGAAAGGAGGGGTGCAGAAAGATGGTTGTGATGAACCTGCTTCAACCACAATTTGCAGTGTGATCCATGCACACTGCAACCTCCATCCCTGGTGTAATCAAACATTCTTGCAGTTACTATCGACTCCTGGTGTCTGTTACATTATTCTTTATGACCTTTGCAATAATAAGACATTATCAACATGTAAAGTGATCCATTAACCTCTATAGCAGAAATAAATCCTGTGGCTTTGCCAGGCTGCCAGGACTTGCTAGTCAAAGATCAAGCAGCAAGTTCATACTTGAAGCAGCCACAAATGATGCATAATACAAATGCATGGGTGCTGCCTTCACCCTCTGCAACATAATGGGTATTTCTTTGTGTTTGTTTATCAGAGAAATCAGTCCTTTGAAGCAAATCCTAATGCGTATCTCTCTGGCAACAACTTAATCCTCTAGTGTATCCTCAGCACCTAGTTTGCAGGAGTCTTAAAGCTTCATCTTCCACCACTAGACTCAGCCTAAGTTTTGCCAGTCTGATGGGTAGGAGCAGAATCAGGCCTCTTGACCCTTGAGGTTGCTCAGCATGATTGCGGCGTTAAAGAGATCCAGTTAGGTAGCTGTTCATCAGGTTTTGTTTAGATACTTCGGAAAATAAGGACATAAAAATGATCCTACCAGGTCTTTCCAATGAATGATTTAGTCCAACATCATGTCTCAGGCAGCAAACAACATCAGATGCCTACAGACAAATGTAAGAATAAGGCAAGTACACAGTCATCTTCCAGCCACAAGCTGTTCCCACTCGGGGATTTCCTAACCCAGAAGTGGTGTCTTCAAATTTAGCATCCCACAGTAGATGTGCTTTCATGAATCTGTTGAGTCATTTCTTGAACCCAGCCCAGGGACCTGAGTTACCAGGCACAGCTACCATGAAGAGTCATGGAGCAGAAGAAAAGCCAGTGTTGTGCTGCAGCCCCGTGCACAGTGCTCTCAACCACAGATAGCTCCTAACCTCCCTCCCATGAGAGTCAGGTCATGCTCTTGACCCTCAAAAAGCCTCTGTGGAACAGAAGAGCTTTCTGAAGCAGTCCAGTCTTAGCAAAAGAATGCACAAAAAGAAGATGGTGAGAATAGAATCATGGAACCATAGAGTCATGGAATCATAGATTCATAGAATCATAGAATGGTTTGGGTTGGAAGGGACCTTCAAAGGTCATTTAGTCCAATCCCCTGCAATAAGCAAGGACACCTTCACCCAGATCAGGTTGCTCAGAGCCATGTCCAGCCTGGCCTTGGATGTTTCCAAGGATGGGGCATCCACCACCTCTCTGGGCAACCTGGGACAGTGTTTCACCACTCTCATTGTAAAAAATCTCTTCCTCACCTCTAGCCTGAATGAAGATCTGGGAGTGCGAATGCCAACAGGGATGTTAGCAAAGGCAGGGCAATTAAATACAGCTGCCCAGGGACACAGCAGAACTTTTGAGAGCTGGAGAGGTAGAACAAGAGTGGCCAGTTATCAAGCTTATTTTATAATCAGTGGGGAGACATTGACACTTTTAGGTATCATTTACCCCCCAGTAAAGTAGGCAGCTGAAGAACCTTGAAAGTGCCCATTTCTCTTTACTGATGACAGAAGGAGTCCAGATGACAAGCTCAGATGAAAGCGATCAAAGTTAAGAGAGGTAAACGCCACTCCAGATGTCTCCTACAAATGAGGTAGGGTGCTGGCCAACACAAAAGAGCTAAAGCAATAAAATGGAAACTGATAGTAACTACAGGGTGACACTCCAAGCCTGAAGATCCAGGGAGTCAGACAAACTTTTCGCATTTCTTCGTCTGTCCATATAAATCTACAAAGATCAGAATGTAACCGATTTTGGTTTTTATTTTGCCAGTGTTAGCAATTTCTCTTTCTCTTCTGTGCAAATGCAGTTTTCTCCTCACTCAGACAAAATCCATCATTATTTCATGCCTGTGAGACCTCAACTACAAAACAAAATTTGCCTGAGAGGCTGTTTACCAGGTCTGGCAAGGCTTAAAAAAAACCCCTCATGATGCCTCTCATGAGTCTTCTGCTTCTCTCCATTCTTTATGGACATGTTGGCCTCTCTTCTCTCCATGTGGCTTTCTCTTGGGGCAACATAACTCTCTCTCCTCCCTTCACATAGACACATATGCTTTCCTGCGGTACATTAAGATTAATCAAAGCAGTGTAAAAAGGATGAAGTTTTAAAAGAGGGAAAATTACACAGAACAAAGAAGCATTTATCTTCAGAGTGTTTGACATAGTCCATATGTCACATATCCTGTTTAAGCCTTAAATCTGGCTCAAGGCTGAGTACTTCCCATGCCGTGCTGAGCAAACCCCTATTTCTTCAGGAATTGAAGCAAATCAGCAGTGTTAAGCCTTACTCAGGAATAACCCGCTCACATTTTAAGACCTGATAGTGAGATGCACCAAATATTTGCACATTCCTTGCAGTTGCTGGGATTTGCAAAGACTTTAGAACAGATCCCTGATAGAAATATTGCACAGTCATACCTCGGTTGTGTGCATGACGGCTATTTTATGCATGACATCCAACCTCTGCTACACATCCACGATGTGGGAATGTGGTGTCATTGCCAAATATCTCTTCTTTTGTTTATATAAGCCTTGGAAGTCAGAGGTGGCCTCGGCGATCCCTTCGTGATGTTTACAGGGGTGTGTCTCCAGGGCAATGGGATCAGGCAAGTTCCCTCCCTAATTAATTACTGTCTCTCTGAGTTATGTGGGAAAAGAGCCGACCTACCGGCACACTAAAACACAAGGGAAATGTCCTTCCATCTAGCAGAGGCCTCAGTTGCTATTTGCTGCTGTTCTTCTGGCCAGGGTTTTCCAGGAGCCCGTCTGCCCGGATGCACAGAGATTGGGACCACTTTCCCCAGCAGGGACCACGCACAGGACGATGGGTGGGGAGGAGAACTGGAGGTAGAATGGAGGCTGCTCCTGGAGAGTCTGTTTGCTGGCACTAGGGGAGGAGGAAGGATGCAGGATGCTCTGTCTTCTTTCCTGAAGACATTTTCTGGGCTGTCAACATCTGTGCTATGACTTCCAGTAGAGGCTGTGCCCTTCGTATTTTCTTTAAAGATCAGAAGAAAGGTTGAACACCATGTTCTGTTTGGAGATGACACATTTTGCTTCCAGACACTTCAGCATGTTGGAAGGGCCTCCAACCTGTCAGCCAAACCTGTTTTCTCAAGGACATGCAATGAGTCACAAGTGACTGCTTCTGGGGTCCCATGGACATACCATGTGCGTGGCTCTTGAACTAGAGTTCCATAGCCTCCCATAGCCTTCTTTCTGACTTGTGAATGAACAGGAGCACTGCTCTTTCCAGCTCTAGACTGGTCCTCTACTCAGAGCTTTTGAGCAGTGTGACTTTATCTTCTATCTGCTGGAGATTTTGTCAAGAACTTACTGTCTTGGTGGGCATGCCAGCTGATGAGTCTAAGAACTTGGCTAGGTGTGGGCTCAGGAGGTGACATCCAGGGTTTCATGCTCTGCTCTGCCAGTGATACCCCTTTACACCCAAGGCTGAATTATAAGAAGTAACAGATGAGTGGCCATGTGGATATTTCTGCTGGAATACCAATGAATTAGGAAATTAAGGAACATCTAATATTACATTCTGGATTAACCTACACTGATGCTTGGCTCTGGGTTTCTGTTTAGGTTCATGCTAGTCAGACTTACTAACACTTCTAAGAACCACAGATGGTTAAACAACCTTGCTGTAGTACAATGCAAATCTGTCACAGGAGCCTAAATTCCCAGTTGTCTCTGTCGGTACAAGTGATGGACATGCTGCACACACAGTGCAACACCATGCTGATCTCTGCATAACCCAGAGCACCAAAACAGAGTAAAACAAAGCAAGAATCTCTGTTCAAATGTGGGGCTGACCTTCATACTCAACCTGCATTGCTGCACCCAACAAAGCCACCCACATGTACCAATGCAGGAGCTGCCACAGCAGCAACCCTGTTTGCCTAAGGACAACAGGGATGTGTGATGGTCTGTGTGTCCCCCAGATGTGACCTGGCCTTGCCACACACAGGGGAAACCCCTGGGTTTTCATGTCTGGGGGCTGCAAACAGCATCTCTCAGCCTAGCAAGCTGCTGGGTTGTTGCCAGCTCTGACGGAAAAGGCTCATACAGGAATGCAGCTCCACTCAGTGTGCTTTCCCACATCCCTCCCCAGGCTAAAGTGATCAGAACATTCCCCTGTAAAACACCATGTAAGACTGGAACATTGTGGGGATTTTTTTAACTTTAAAGCAAGCTGGATTTGCAATAACAACCTGTGCTTATTTTTACTCCCAACATGGCAGTTTCCTTTACAGTCTGACTCTGGGTGCAGTAAAACATCAGTTAAGTCTCTGTAGGGACTGCAGCCCCAAAGCATCACCATGTTCTCCTTGTCTTCCTATTGCTTTGCCATGAGCCAACAAATCAGCTAAAGAGGATTTCTTACAATGGGAAGCAAGGAATTCCACTAAGATTAATAGGAGCTGCTGATGAGCTCAAATACAAGTGGTTTCCCTATCAGGACTCCAGGGAAGAATTTGGCTTTGCTATTGACAGAGACCATCAATATAATCCAGGGTGGAAAATGTTGTCAGGAGTTGCAAGTTATCCTTGTTCTCTTCTTATTCTGTTGCCATACTCATGTCTCCATAGAGTACAGAACTTAAGTGGTTTTTTTCTATACTGAGTGACTTTTCAGTTTTACAAAGCGGTGTGTTATTGATAGATCTGATAGATATCACATACTGCATTTCAGTTTATGCCATTGCTGTCACTGGTTTCCATTGACTGCTCTCCGCTGGGCATACACTAACTTGAAACTTGACTCCTCAGTTGCAAATATAAGACACGCTTTGCAGCAGTAAATGATTTTTCTCTCCTTTTCATTAAAGACCAAAAAAAAATCTAGTCTAAATAGCAATCTATTGGAATGTACTTTCCTCTGATGCATTGTTACCACAAACCGCTGTTCCTGGCAGCCTGCAATTAGTACTAAAAAGCATCTACTGCTTTAAAGAGTTTCGTCTTTCAGCAGTTAGTAAATATAGCGTGTCTCTTTTGAGGGTCTGTGGTGGTGAGGCCAGGATGTTCCTTTACAATAGTTTGGCTTTTATTTCCTACTGTGCTGTTCAGGCTGGAGATTGTCTCTACAGACAATACAGTCGAATGAAGCCTCAATGATGAGTCTGGTCAACTTAATCTGCTTCTGCAGTCAACTACAAGAGAGAAGGGGCCCTCCAGAGGGAAATTCAGAATTCGATGGCCTGAAGTGCCCATGACCTGCCACAAACACCTGATCTCCCTCTCCAGGAACCACTAGAAAGACCATAATGAGAGCATGTTTTGCATTACTTATCCTATAGGGAATCTATTGAACTAATATTAATAGACTACCCTGTACATTTGCCTACCAATGTACCTTGAACAACCCTAAAAACAGAAAGCAAAAATCTCATTCTTCTAGATTATTTTCACAGTCCTGATGATTGTGGTTTGGCTTCCCATCTCTGGGTTCATACCAACTGGGTGATGAGGAATGAGATAGAAGAAAGTGTCATAGTGGGTACAGGTCTCCAGGTTTCTGTGGTTTCTGTGGAGGATACGCATAGAGTTGTGCCTGGGGTGCAGCACATGGAGGGAGGGAGAAATGAAGCCCATTGGGATATGCAGGGATCTTGTTGGAACCGGTTCCAACACTATGCAAACGGATGGATTTCTTCTACTTTCCACATGCGCAAGGGGTTTCCTGCAAAGGAGAATATTTGTATTATTATTCAGCTGCCTTAAGCAGTATGCAGATTTGCATGTCATTTGCAAGACCTAAAAACCTACATAAAGAACTCACATTTTGTGGAAATAACTGAATGAATGCTCCCGTTTCCCCTATGGAGAAAATGAGTCTATGTGATGCTTCATGCTGGTACCACTAGACTATCTGCCTTTGCTCCTGGAGCTCATAGACACTGGTGGGGATGTGTTACAGCTCTTTGTCCCCTCTAGTGGATGAAGTTTTGTCTACAAGGCTTATCTCTCTAAGAGTTGGACCCACAGGAGACCTCGTGTGCAGGAATACAAGAGCTTCTGGGGAATGAACTGGTGTGAGCAGGATCCCCCAGGCCTAGGGCTTCAGATGGGGTGAGCAGGGAGATTTTGCTGCTCTGGAAACACTCACCCCTGAGCTCCTGACTCAGATATGACTCATTGTTCATCCAGGCAAAGCTCCCAGTAAAGCAGACCGCAGACACCTTTGCTCTCTTTCTCCACGGGTAGATCCCCAGTGGCTCTGCTGATGCAGGCAAGGTCCCCTGGGGGCAGGTGGGAAATGCCAGACACCTTGTGCTTAAAGAAAAACAGGTAGGCAAACTGTGAGATAGCAGGGGGGAATTTACAATCATAAAAACCCCTGCAAGAAGCAAAGACCCAAACACTTCACCTATTTCACATAAAGAACCTATATAAGTCAGTCATGCTTAAGATATTTTCATCTTTTCCTGTCTCTCTCACTCTCTTTGGCAAGAGACATATGGAACTAATTATGAACAAAGGCTGATTGTTTTAATATTTAGAGTTTCCCACATCAAGCTGCTGGTTTTTTTTTTCTTTGACCAGTTTTAATGCATGTGCATATGCTGTGCAGATACAGAGTTTCTCTATTTTAAATGGTTGCTTTAATGCCATGTCCCTAACACCTTAATCCTGGCTTTTGGACTTCGATCAAAACGAAGTATTTTTAGTTTTGCATTAAAATGAGAACAAAATGCGGAGGAAGGGATTGGCTCCACAGCTCAGCAGATTTTGATCTCCCAGCTAGAACTGCTCCAAGGAAAAGAGCGTGGGCCAACTTCTTTTCTGTTTTACTAAGCAAATTCAGAATACCACTATGGAGCTGGTGAACTGAGAAGCTCCCACTTCGCACACATTAACTCTAACCTGCATTTAGACCAGTGCATGTAACTAGGTATGGAAATGAACATAACATCCAAAACACATCTTTACAAAAGCACAGAATCATACCTGGCTGCTTTGAGACAACTTGATAAGACTGTGGGAGTGGAAAGTATTTTTCTCGTTTCCAAAACACTTGTGTACAATTTAAAGTGTAACTATAGTTTCAAACTTTTCTTCCAGAGAAAGAAAATATCATTGTCTATTAGTCTCTAAAGTGGTTTTGTAAGAGAAAAAAGGAGCACATGTTGGGTCTGACTTTGTGAAGAGAACACAATTATAGACTCTAATATAATGATTTTTATTAGTGCGTGTGCTCAGCTGAGCAGCCCCAAGGATCTGTGTGATCCCTGTGCTCTGGGGATGTGCTTTCCAGCATCTAGGAGAGAGGAATATCCAAACGTAGGATTTAACATTAATCTCTGCACCAGATGGTCATACACCAGATATTCTTTTTAAGGTGAACATGTGATCTACTGTACAGCAAACCAGAGGGGTCTGCAGTCACATGGCAAAATGTATAATAACTCTGATCGAGCTTTGATTAGACAACTGACCTGGTTACCATCTGTAGCAACAAGAAGCGAGCTTGACATTTTTGGAACATTCTCCCTAGAAGCTTAATTTTTCCACCTCTGTGGCACAGCAATATTGCTGAGCAAACTACACCGAGAAAGGGAAGGAAGCTAAAGATACGCTGCTTGAAACATGTTGTTAAGGTTACAAGGCTTACAAGGCTTGGGTTCTCTTTTTTTTTTCCTTTTTCCCTTTTCCCCCCTCCTTCTTTCAAACAAGCCACATCTTGACTCATATGGTCTGATGTGAAAACCCACTCAGCTATTTGATAGTTGGGAAATCTCGATGAGACTGTAAGTGATTCCAAAAGAAGCCTGTGTGTGCTGTGAACCCTCACACACACCAACACACACACACACACGAGTTAGCTCTGCACTATGGTAGTGCAGACAGCTGGGACTCCGGGTAGGACCCGAAGACTTTTATTCAAAATACCATATGGATCACTGAGGAGACGCAGTGTGGAGAGGGTAAGCTGTGATTTCTTTGTCCTGCATGCATGCCCAGAGGATGAGGAAGGCACCATTTGATAGCAGTTGTCTGCCCAACTGTTAGTAGCCAAAGCTAATAGGGGTTATGTCATGGTGTGTAGAAATTACTATTGGTGTATGCCGTGGTGTGTAGAAATTACTATTGGTGGGACCTGTATGGTGATGAATGGGAATTAATATTAGTCAAAGGCTGTGTGATAACGTAGGGTAGAAATTGATGCCAGCAGGAACAATAAGATAGCATGCAGCAATTAAAACTAGTTAAAGGGTCTGTGATAATACTTGCAGGTAATAATTTCCAAAAAGGGTAATTTCTAATAATGAATACTTGAGACAGTGTGACAGCACACAGCAGCACTGACCTGTACAAATGCGGAGTAAACAATAGCAATGTCAAATAATGAATACCAGCAGAAAGCTCAGGGTGATGTGGGAGAGCTTTGTCTAAGTTACCATAGACGCAGATGTGCACTAGTGTCTGTCCCAGCTGGGATGTATAGCGAGCAGTGGTTGCACAGTGCAATATGGGCTATACAGTGCATGATGTGCAGCTCTGGTCGGTGCCAGCCAGCGTGACACTGGGAACTGGCAGTCCCTGGCCAGCCATCGTGACACTGCCGCTTTCTTGCTGTGGGAGGCATAGCAGGGGGTCCCGGGAAAGCTGTAATTATGACATTAATTACCTGAAAGCACATCACCATAGCAGCAACACCCAGGGGACTGAGGGGGGTCCCATTGCTTGGAAGAATTGACAAGTTGGCAAACAGGCAGTGGATGGGACATGGGTGTCAGCACAGAGAGCAATGCACACCTGTGGAGTGCACGGAGCGTGCACTGAGCACACACCAAGTGCACACTGTGCATGCACCTGAGCACACATTGGGCACACACCAAACACACAGGTGTGCAACAAGCTCACACCAAGCACACATCAAGCACACAATGAGCTCACACCAAACACACACCAAGCATACACTGAGCACACACCAAGCACACACTGGGCACACACCAAACACACAAATGTGCAACAAGCTCACACCAAGCACACACCAAGCACACAATGAGCTCACACCAAACACACACCAAGCACACACTGAGCACACACCAAGCATACAATGCGCTCACACCAAGCACACACCAAGCATACACTGAGCACACACCAAACACACACTGAGCACACACCAAGCACACAATGAGCTCACACCGAGCACACACCAAGCTCACACCGAGCACACACCAAGCACACAATGAGCACACACCAAGCACACACTGAGCACACACTGCGTGCACATTGGACACTTCAGGCTGTCTTTGCTTGGTAATCAGCCTCTGCTGGAGCTGGCAGTGGTGGCACAGCCCCCCAGGGGACAGGGACACCTTGCACACCCCGTTTGTCACTGCTAATATCCCCTGACAGGGTGTTCAGCTGAAGGGAATGGGAATGGTCTTCACGCTCTGGCTGCAGGAGGTCTGGGCAGGGTGCTGCAGGGTGGGCAAGGGGTGCTTCACCCAGTGGTCCATGGCTGGTGGAACATGTAGAAGCTCTACAAGGACAGAGCGGCTCAGAGTTGCTCCATGCAGGACTGAGGGAAACCTTTGCTCCTGGCATCTGTTTTGCTGAAAAGCATTTTTGCGGCAGCTGAAGCCACCTGTGAGTTTACTTCGAGTCTGTTGCATGTGTCACTCAAAAGAAAAATCTGTTTTTGGACATTTCAAATGAATTTTTTTCTTTGTACAATTTTTCTTCCAAGCAGAGTGCAATTTAATTTGGATGAATGCCTTCATTTTTTTAAGGGATATGAAAAAAATCTCAAAAATTAAATGCAGGTTCAAAAACTGTTTCTGTTAAAAACAAAGCCTTTTTTTGTTTGTTTTCCTTCCTTCTCCATTTAGCAGAAGAGAAAGCAGAATAACTTTGTGTCAACCTGAAACATATTTCCTTTGCCTTCCCAGTCCGTCAAGCAAACCAAAGATAATCAATTATTCACACAGTTTTGGTCTTCTATTGTTTGATTGTTGTTTGTTGCTTTGGAGTGTATTCAGAATTTTCCCTCCTGGTAAATTCAGGCTTTGCGGTTCAAGATGCTTTTTCTAAGAGGGGCCCAGGGCAGGCAGAGCTGAACCCACCTTGGGGACAGGTTTGATTTGTGTCCCCTGTACCGTGACCCAGATCACAGGAGGTGGGTCAGCATCTGATGGCTCTGCAGCTGCTCTTGCAAGTGTGAGGCAAAGAGACTGGTGTCTTCTTCAAAGGCAGCTTCCCACAAGGTGGTAGATGATTTTTTGGCCAGACCAAGCTCTCAGCTGCTTCAGGGCCACCATCCTTTGCTGCTGGCTATGGCAGGCCCCTCCCCATCTGGAAGGGCTCATGCTTTCACGCAGAAAATACCTTTAGAGTGATGAGCTTAGATACAAGTCATAAATCAGTGTGGAAAATGGGAGACCACTCTCCTCCATGGATGCTCACATCCCCTTTGGAAACACTCTATCCACACTGACTTGCCTGAGCAGCAGCTGCTGAGCCTTTGCTTTGCTGTGTGTGTTAGTGCATGTGATGGAGAGGTGTGAAAAACAGCAGTACTCTCACAGGGTGTTTCCTGGAGGCAACGCTCTGATGGGGAGCAAGGAAAAGCATGGAAATACCTGCAGAAGAAGGTGTCAGAGAAGACGAGTATTTATATAGGAGACAAGAACAGATGCATAGGGATGACCAGCGCTGCAGGGGACTTGGCAGTGTGTATAACACACTTAACAGCTCCATGCACAGCCCAAGTGACCAGCTGCGGTCAGGGCGGGTTGTGTTGTTTTATTTTCACTCACATCTACAGTTTATTTTTCTCCTTCCCACTTCTTGACCTAAGGTTGGGCTGGTTTAGGCTTCTTGTCAGGCATACGCTGGAGCCTTGCTGTAAAGGCTGCCAGAGGATTTGGTAGGATGGGGTTTGCGACTGGTTCATTTTTGTCCTAAATCTCTGTCCTTGCCATTATTCTCTCTACCTCATCACAGAGCTGCCCCATCAGGCACCTGGCCCATGAGGTTGTGGTCAACCTGGTTGAAGCATGCATCAGTCTCTTTCCCTGGAGCCACCCACCAGCTAGAGGTGACGGCACAGATCCCCTGTACTTGGGATCCTGATGCCACGTGGAAGCTCTCTTTCTAAGCTCAGAGTCCAACAAATCCTGCTGCAGCAGTGAAAAAGCCCAAAATACAGTTAAGAGTGAGCCATTTTCACATGTAAACTTGAGATGTGAGAGACCTGTGCGACACGTGGCATGCACCCAGCAGGAGACACGGCTTTGCAAAGGCTTTTACAAGTCCAAATGAAAAAAGGATGGTGCTAAATATTCATAGGTATGGCACAGAGACCACTGAACATGCCAGCTAAGGCAGAATTAAGTTTTGTGCCATGGGGCACACTGGCAGTCAGTGTCAGGACTGAGACATGAGCTGGATTCATCTAAGTCCATGCTGATGTCTATGAGACATCTCCATCCTGGTCAGCAGCTTGGGCTGACTTTGAGGTCACTGCCAAGGTGTCAAAATGCTCTGTGGGGGATGCAGAGGAGGATCCCTGAACACACATTTTTGACTGGATTAACAACTCCTTAAAACCCAGCCAGCTCTCCTTTAACCAGCACGCATAGGGACACCTCAGTCAGAAGAGGTTCCTCCCAAACCAGGAGACATGAATCCCACTCCTAACACAGTATTTCCCAACGCAGAGCCCTCCCCACCACATTTTCCTTCTCTGGGTCTCCCTCCCCCACCAATAAACATGCACGTTAAATATGTAGTCCTTTCTCCCTTTGCATTATTAATGTGAGACGGTTTCTGCCTGCGAGCTATCTTTATTATATCCATGTGCTGCGGATGTGTGTGAGAGGAAGATGAATAGAGTCCTGCTAATGTCTAACAAATGCCTCGCACCATTCAGAGATCTCTTTCTGCTGTTGCAAGGCACTGGTAAAGAAGAACACATATTTACTCCTTCTCTCAAGACCTCACTGGCTACTTTCCAGCCACAGGAATGTTTCTCACCACAAGCACAAGGCATTGTTTTTCTGAGTAGGAAAGCCATGCAGCTTTCTTGTATTAAAAAAGAACAAGCCTGCCCTCTCTTCTGCCTTTAGGCTCAAAGGATGGTACTACAGATGCTGTGTAAATAGGAAGGCCATCTCCAGACTAAATGAAGTGCTGTGAGAAACAAATCAAGCTGGGAGAGATATGGCTGGAAAAGCCACTTTAAATTAGGTCTTGCAGTTTGCACTCCAGCCTTAGGTCCCAGCTCTCAGCTATGGTAAATTAAAGGCCCTGCGCTCCATTGTGTCAGTGGACGTTTGCAGCTCAGCAGGATTTTAGTCCAGATTGCTTTTTTATTTCTTTTGCCTCCAAAGAAGATAAGCTAAGATTAAAAATGTGACCAGAGCCTCAAGTCAGAACTCCGCTGTCCATTAAACGAGTGTAAATCTACACCGGTGCAGAGCTTGGACTGGTATTTACCTATGACACTTCCTCTCTGAATGGATATCCATGAACACTCATTCATATCATGACTTTAAAACACACTAGGCAGAGATAAATCCGTAAATGGATATTTATTGCCATAGAAAACAGATGGCAGAAGACAAAGCTCCCATGTTCTTATCCCAAGCTGCAAGCACGTTAAGAATGCGGCAGGAAACGTCATTCGTCCTATAAATACATTTTTCTTGAGAAGAGAGAACCCAGAGCTGAAAAGAAAAAAAAACTCATTTTTTCTGCTGTGCAGGCCAAGTCTGAGGCAGGTTTTCCCACGCTATTCTGCAGCTTATGGCGACCTTTGCTTTTGGCAAGGGAGGAGGTTGCCTTCAAGAAAACCCAGCAAAAGAACTTGGGTATGTCTTGCTGCTGTACAAATCTACCAGCACTTTTACTACTCTGAGTTATTGATTTTCTTTTTCTACTAGACAAAGCATAATCCAACGTTTGTCTTGGTGTCAATCATTCAAGAGTGAAGTGGTTGGAAACCTCTCACACCAAAGGCTGTAGTGCGAGGTCTAACAGAGTGGAACCAAGCAGCTCTTGCAGCGTTCGCGGTGGAGTGGTCCTCATTTGTTAAACCCTCTCGTGCAAGTCTCTGTGAGTGATGCTGCGAGCACTCGTTCTGACACCACGACTAAGCGAGTGCTTCCAGGGAAGCTGATCTTTCCAGTTCACGCTATTTACTTGCAAACACTCAGAATGGCATCCAGGTCCTGCAGACCTTTGCTTAGAACCTTCAGTGACAATTTTTTGGATGGGTGTCTTACCTTGACAGCATCACTACCAACCTGATAGACTACCAAGCTGACAGCAGAGTTACTCATATACTGTGGATGACAAAGGAACAGTAGATATTTGGGTGTAGAAGTTTCCTAAAAGAGATCTTGAAGCAAGGAGCTCCTATTGTCTTGGCTTTTCTCTGGAAGCCCTCAAGGTGATGAAATCAACATACAAACTTAGAGCAGTTTAAAAAAAAAAGCAGCATTTTGTAACACACTGTATTTGAAATGAATTATTCACCAACATTATAGACATATAATTGTATCAAAAAAATAATAAGAGGATAAACTTAAGTAGCAAAATTGTCACCTGTGTAATGCTGTGATATAATCACTTGTGACTGCCGAAAAATCAATTTTAGCTGCTTCATCTGAGCTTTATCTCTTCTGACCTGTTCACAAGTATTTTGGAAGAACTGGTTCTATTTGAACTCTGCCTAGACAGATAAATGCTCGGCGTACCCTCTTGAGTGTCTGGAAGTCGTAATGTTTTGTGACATTTCTAAAAGGTGTAACAAATCAAACCAGACTTTCCTGTGAAATGGATCAGGAGCTGTGCCAGACTTTTTCCCCCCAAAATACATGCAGGTTAGCAGTGCAGGAGGTGAGAGCACGGCAGAGGCTGATGGATAGTGACTGGTGAACTCTGCAGAGTTCGGAGCCGGGATATTGTTCAAATTGGCTTTCAAACGGCTGGAGCTTAATTGAATTTTTGGAAGCTCTTAAGGCCTGGAGACCTCATGAGCAGAGGCTCTGCTGTGAAATTTCCAGTGCCTCAGATTCTTATTTCGACCAGAAAATGAAAAGCTTTTTTTCATTACAGTCTGGCACTTGTTGCCTTTGCACTGGCCAGGCCCTGGGACAACAAGGGTAGGTAAGGGGACAGATACTGGGAGCCAGAAATGAGCGAGAAGTGTTGGATTCGGGTGAAGGGAAGGGGACAGTGGTGTGAATCCAGTTACAAAGCTCTGGAGGTGGTGGAAAGGCTCCTGTAGTTCGTGGAGCCTTTTGGTCCTGCTCAACAGGCTTTCTCAGTGCCATGTGCAGATCACACCCCCACCAGCAGCCCAAAGCTCAGGAGCTATGAAGGTTTAGCACCAGAGTAGCTTGCCTCAAGGCAGGGCAAAAAAGACAAGAACTTACCACAAGGAGCTGTCTAGAAGGGCTTTTCCATACATGCAAGGTCAGCAAGTGATAGATAATGGAAAACTTGTATATTTGAAATATCTTCCAAACTACCCCACCTTGAAGACCTAGTCCTAACTCAGCTTCTAGCCAGGACTTATGCCTGGAAGGGCTTAGACATGTCTTCAGATGGGTTTTAAAGTCCAGGGATAGAAAGTGTCCAGACTTCGTCAATTCATGATCTGTACAAGGAATTGCTTAAATGCTGCTTCAAAAATTTCCTGAAAAGTATTTTCAGCTATCAAGTGCAAAGTACGATACATGCCTTTTTCCAGTTCTTAATTTATTTATCAATCTTTAAAAAGAAATAAAAGTGGATGAGCAACAAACTCAGCCTTCATAGAGCTCTTCCATTTTCACTCTTGAGACATCTTTGGTCCAGACCAGGCACCAACACAAGTCTGGTTAAACACCAGCAATGGCTTTAGGGAAGTTCACAAGCACCAGGGCCCTCCTAACCGGCCTGAGAGAAATCATGATAGAGGCTGTTCTGAACAAAAGGAGATCTGCTCTGTAGGTAGTCATGCAGTTTCTATTCTGCTCACTCAAGAAGTTTGGAAAGTTGGATTTAGATTTCAAAAATGCTTCCAAGCTCCTGGTCAAACATTCTGTCTGAGCTTAGCTTGTTTCCTGGTGAAGTACACATTATCCTCATTGTCTCAATCATTTCTAATGGCTTCAAAGAAACAGCGACTTTTCGTTCTACCAGCAGATGGGTATGAGTGATTCTTATACGTTAATTTTTCTAGTTGGGTCTAAAGTATCGAACTCTCCAAATTGCACAGGCAAGGAGCGCAATTAGTCTCCACTTCCCAAAGATACCACATGAAAAGCTTTTGAAAGATAATGGGCTGCAAATGATGCCATTTAGTCACTCTACAATCCAGCTGTACTTCTGGAATATATTTAGAAGGTGTAATTAGGGTTGTGCATGCTTTGAAATAAGTGAGCAAGTTTCTTAACTGAGGTTTAAATTCATTTTCGCTTCCAGCATTTTGTCTATAAAAGCCACTGTCTTGATGGGATGGGACCACGAATATCTATTTTCTCTCCAGGTTTTGCATCATCATAGGTTAGGTAAACTCCACGTGAAACAATAGCTAAGGACTGATAACCTGCAATTAGTGTTGATGCAATAAGCATCTGCCCTTTGGAGATCTATGTGCAGAACAAGTACCTTTTTTCTGCTTTACCATTTTAGTTCAGAATAGAAATCACTGCAAGAATGAACCAGATCGTCCCCAACTCAAAAGTATCTGCCACAAGAAGTTTCCACCCTGCCAGCTCCCTGCAAATGAGTGATGGGATGACATGTCTTTTGGAGAAACTCATCTAAGAGAGATTAAAGGTTCATGTTCTTGCTAGTGTGTATTTCCCATGTCAGCTGCCTTCCACTTGTACCTTCGGCCAGCCTACATTTACAAGTTTGTCATGCAATTGTAACAGTTTTTACTACCTTTTTAGGCCTCTTCATTAGTCAAAGAAGAGAGTAACGTGTGTCTTCTGGTGACAACTCATCCTAATATCTTCAAAGACAATCTAGGATGGGATGAATTTCCCTTTGTGTTGACATCCGTCTTTCATTAACTGTAGAGGGAACAAAAACCTTTCCAGTTAGAGGAGATAAACACAGCCTGCCAAGTCTGCTCTTCATGCCTGTTCTTGAAGACCAGATCCAGATGGGGCATCCAAACTAGCCCAGCTCAGATGTGAACATCACTAGCTGTGCACATGGTGCTGTGAAACTGTGATTTATCAGCCCAGGGTTTGTCCTGGGAAGTCTTGCACTACCACTTCCAGTATCACAGTATCACAGTATGTTTGGCATTGGAAGGGACCTCAAAAGATCATCTAGTCCAATCCCCCTGCTGGAGCAGGAACGCCTGAGGTCACACAGGAACATGTCCAGGTGGGTTTTGAATGTCTCCAGCAAAGGAAACTCCACACCCACCCTGGGCAGCCTGTTCCAGGCTCTGTCACCCTCACTGAGAAGAAGTTTCTTCTCAAATTTAAGTGGAACCTCTTGTGTTCCAGCTTGATCCCATTACCCCTTGTCCTACCATTGGTTGTCACCGAGAAGAGCCTGGCTCCATCCTCGTGGCACTCACCCTTTATATATTTATAAATATTAATAAGGTCACCCCTCAGTCTCCTCTTCTCCAAACTAAAGAGCCCCAGCTCCCTCAGCCTTTCTTCATAAGGGAGGTGCTCCACTCCCTTAATCATCTTTGTTGCCCTGCTCTGGACCCTCTCCAGCAGTTCCCTGTCCTTCTGGAACTGAGGGGCCCAGAACTGGACACAATATTCCAGGTGTGGTCTCACCAGGGCAGAGTAGAGGGGCAGGAGAACCTCTCTCGATCTACTGACCACCCCCCTTCTAATACACCCCAGGATGCCATTGGCCTTCCTGGCCACAAGGGCACAATGCTGGCTCATGGTCATCCTGCTGTCCACCAGGACCCCCAGGTCCCTTTCCCCTACACTGCTCTCTAATATGTAATTTCCCAACCTATACTGGAACCTGCGGTTGTTCCTGCCCAGATGCAGGACTCTCCACTTTCCCTTGTTAAATTTCATTAGGTTATTCCCCGCTCAACTCTCCAGCCTGTCCAGGTCCCACTGGATGGCAGCACAAGTAGTTGTGGGATTGGAGGAGATCTTGCTTGTCATTACAGAGGAGTTCTAGGGGGGCATGTTCAGTGTGAAACAGGTAGGCTACACTCACTTTAGAGAAGATACAAATCAATTTCACAGCCGAGAACACAACCCAGCTCATTCATGTTGGAACTACTGTATGCTGCTCACAGCTTTTCCCGTGTGGAAGAACAGATGAGCAAGGGCTGGCTCTGTGTAGTTGTTTCTTTAGTCAAGACTTGCATGCTAAGCTTGCATGCTAGGAAAAAAGTGTCCCTCTTGCAATACAGTTTATTGATTTTACAGCAAACTAGGTGGCTACCATTGACTTTACCAAAAAATGTCATATCTGGTGGCCTTGCCCTCATAGCCCTGGTGGTGGTCTGCTGCTCCTCTAGATCAGGCTGGAAAACTGCAGCAGAACGTGAAGATGATGTTGTCTTTGGAGTCAGAGATGGGCAGAAAGCTCTGCTTCCTCATTGCTGTGGATCACTAGATCATCACCTAAGTCCTAGCAAAACTAATTTTTGTGTCACAAGGGCAGCAATACATGCTCTTGTCCACCCCGTGGGTGCCTCCACCAGACAAAGGGCAGGTACCAGGCAGCAGGGTCCTGGTCTCCAGTCCCTTCTCCATGTCCTTGAGACCATGTTTACAGAAGGAGTCATTCAATTTTAGGAGCCTTTGTCTTTGAGTCTGTTTTGGGGAGCTCATGGCATTAAGTGTTTCATTTGGGGACACCTGTGTTCAGAGATCCTGAGGGAATGTCTCAACCTTCTCTGAAGGACAGACCCATGGCCATCTTCTGGGTTAGTTTTCCCCATTTACATGCCTGCAGGCTGAAGGTAAGGCCAGGAGAAGTAGACCATGAAAAATGCACAGTGTAGCTTTATGACCAATAGCTTGATAAAACATCAGATACATCACCTGAATAAAGGGTAGCTGGGGATACAGAAGAGGGACAGGAATTTTGCACCCTCTCCAAATGCTACTCTTTCATTGCAGGATAGATATAATCTGACATTCAGAGCAATATGTATGTCCTATCAGTTTCTCTGCATAAATGCCTGTATTTACTTCATCTGAAAAAGATGCTGAGATCTGGCTGGATAACAGCACAGTGAGATGATCAGAGGAAGGGCACAGGATCATTGTGCTCCCCTGATCAGTGTGACCCATGAGAAGTTACCACTCTTCAGAAAGGAGAATACCAGTGTCCTTTTCATCCTCCACAGCACTCCAAAAAATCTCTCCAACATCTTGCTTTTATTAATCCTTTTGCTGTATATTCAGTAGCCACGTTATGTCCGTAACCGCCACAAGGCTTGTCCTGTGTGGGTTGTAATATTATCCATGATGTTTTGGAACATCTTAGGAAGCTGAATGAGTGCAGCAACAAGTGACTTTCTGTCTTTCAGTCTTCCCTTAATCAATCTTAATGCATCAGCAAACAGCAGAGAGGAGGAAGAGCAAGGTTAAAACCCCACAGGTAGTTTTTCCTCATTAAAAGCCAAGATTTTCACAGAAACTAAGAAAAGTGAGTTGCAAGTGTTTCACGGGGTCTCCTTTCCTCAGAGCTGAGCTCAAAGCTGTTACTGTTGCCTGAGGGCAGAGCCTGGAGTTCACAATTTTTAAAATACCATCCAAGAAAATCTGTCAAGGCTAATACGATGGATGGGCTATTGTAAGAGGGAAGCTTCACAATCCTAGGTCACAATTTAAAACGGTTCTTTATTGTACATTAGGCTTTACATACTACATTTATCCTCTCCAGATCTCTGCCAGACCCAGCCAGTGCTGCTGTTGCTGCTTGGCAGCCAGGGTGCTTTCAGGGAAAAAGCCAAGGTGAATACCAACACTGTGCACATCTGGCTGTGTCTGAAGCAGGATCAAACTTCAGGGCTCCCGTTAGCTGGAAGTGCACATTCACATCCCCTTCCTCCCTCCCCAGCATCTCTCCACCCAATCCGTGCTTGCAAACCACACCAGGGACTGGGAGGAGGCTTTCTAATTTTCACAATTTCCACTCTGAAATGTTGAAAAGCTTCCTTTTTCCATCTTGGACTTTGCTACTTGTAATGCAGCCATTGTGTATCCTCCTCTCAACTTTAAAACGCACCAATAGCGGCAGCTTCCTGCAAATGAAAAAGGGTTTGCTTCGGTTCCAGCAAGTGGGAACCCGGCCAAGAAGAGTCATAAAACCAGAGGACGTTGTTTTTTTAAAAGCACAGTTATGTTAGTGCATTCCAATGCATCCAATCAGTCACCGGAGAGCCGGTAAAGTGGCCTTGGGGCCAACCTCCGGCTTCTGGAGGATGGTGTCGGGGGAGAGATAAGCAGACTGATGCCAGAGGGTGATCCAGCCCCTTTTCCTTACAATCAGTCACAGCAGACTGTGCAATGCTGGCCAGATTCTGAGTGGCAGCAGCATTTTGAAAACTTTTAATTCCTGAGCTTTGCTTTATACTAATCCATAGACACTGTTATGTGCCCTAGACTGAAAAGGAAATTCCTGACAGATTCAGGATGAGGGTGTAGGCAGCATGAACATTTTCCTGCAAAGGCCAAGAGATGCTGTGAGGTCTCTGATCATCACTTACAGAGCCCAGAATTGATGTTTTCTTCAAAGTCAGCACCTTCCCTTTCCCAAGAGTCTTCTATTTAAGGGGTTCAAGGTGGAAGAACTCTGCTTTGGAGGGAAGGGAGCAAAACGCTTCTGAAAGTCAAGACCTTTTAGAAAAATTTTAGGTGGAAACCCAAAAATCCAGGTACTCTGGATCACTTGAGAATGGATCAGGCATCTTCTGCAGCCCGGGATATTTACCACCATGCTCCTGCATGCAGCTCCTCTCCCATAAGGTCAGAGCTTTACAAGGAGAGACTGTAGGACTGGCCTCAAATTCCCTGGGCACTGGCCTCCAAGAAACCCTCTGCTGTTTGCATTTCATAACGATTGCCTATCAGGGAGGCAATGACCATCTCTTCCTCCCAGTTCCTAGCTTGTGAAGCCAAGAAATACCAGTATGAAAAGGTCCATGTTCTCTTATCCCGGAATGAACTGACCACGTCCGGTCAGATGGGGACAGGGCCCAGAATACCACCTACGTGGGCTTTTCTTTCCCATGACAGTTTCCCAATCAGAGCTTGAGTAAACATGAGGTCATCACCAATTTATAACGGCTGAGATTTATGTCTCTCCTGATCAGATTTTTATAGAAGCAGCAATATGCTTTTTTTTTTTTTCTTGCTATTCTGCCCATATCTTAATCACTCTTCTGACAAAACCAAACACCCAATTTTAAACCAAACAAATTCACAGAGGGTGTTCCCTGCCAAGGCAGGGATTCTTGTCTGACTGGACCACTGCCCTGTACAGAGTTGATTTTGCTGGTCTTCAGACATAAATCTTCCCAAAGACTGTTTTTCTCCCTGCACAGAATAAGAGCCCTATTGTTACAGCTACGATGCATTTGGGACACATCTCCATTGCTCTTTAGACCAAGGCCACCACTTAACGGGGCCGTTCTCATAGCTGAGCACCCTGTTTCATCTCTTTTTCATGATGGAGAAGAGTGGTCCTAGGCACTGTACCTGGGGAAAGCGAGGGTGATGGAGTCGTTGCTCTCTGCCCCCTCTTTTTGGCTGAGCAATGGTTTGGAGGAGTGTTTATACCAAAATCTAGGCAAAAGCACCGTGATGGAACTTTGCAGTCAGGTATGCTCCTCCTGAATCCTGCAATAACCCAAATGAGGTCACTCAGGACCAGCTTTATCTTGAAGTGCCTGGTTTGCACAGACTGACACCTTGACTCTACGAGGGAAGATTTTCCTGGCTTTGTAAGGTTGTGGCATGGCTTTGTCAAAGGATGCCTGTCCATGACGAGACCTAACCCGCTTTCCTACCCCTATTGCCAGGGCCTTCAGAGGTTGTTCTTCAACCCATGTGTGCCTGGCTCATTAAGGGCAACGGACTATGCATTGTCTGGGGGGTGAAGGAAGTCATGCAGGGACCAAGAACAGCTCACCATCCTAAACAGAGATGGAGTGGGAGCCAAACCAGGGCAACATAACACCAAGAGCCATGAGTGCAGATCAAAAGACCTTCATCCCCATGGGAGTTTCTTGTCTGGGTAGAGATCCTGCTGTGACTGAGCTGCATTTGGGGTCTCATGGGGTACATGCTGTGTAGGACCTACAGGAGAGGGTATAGCGTGGCATTTCAGGCTGGCACAGAGCGACTGGTGGGAACTGCCAGTAGAAATGAGGCCAGTCTTGCATGTAGTTCAGAGAGAATTGCATGGATAGAATATATGCCCTTGAGCAACGAAGAAGTGAGTTTATTTCAACCACATAAAGCTATGCAACTTGTGAACAACATCAGCTGGGTTTTGATCACTGTTTTTTTCCGAGCTACTGTGGCGCTTGGGCAGAACTTCCAAATCCATCCTTTTCTTAAAAGTTCCTATACTTGTTTTCCTTAGACTTGAGACTTCTCTTTTAAAAAAGAAAATCTGCCATATCCTTCAGCTGCAAATGATTTAATCATTCTTGGCTTTGTGTGATCTGAATATTTTCTTGTTCTCTTGCTTTGCAGCTGTGACCTACTTAATTACAAGCAGGAAACAAACCCCAGAACCATTAGACATTCTGCCTGGCTTGAAGAAGGGGAAAAATATAAAAATCTTGTGTTGTTAAATACTAGGATGTCCTTCTTAATAACAGGAAGTCAAGCTCCAGATAGCAACAGTGAACATTTGAATTCTTTGTGCATCAAGATAACGACAGCAAAGAGCTTATGGATTCTATTTTTTATGGCATGGATGTTTTGGGGGCAGGGGAAATGACAGCCACTTCTAACAGCCAAAGTGGGAATGAGTCATAAATTTCTAAATCAAGAGAGTAAATCCTCTTTGTTTTAACTTCTGAGCAGTTTCAGTCTGCTCTCCATAGAGACAATGAAGTGACTGACTTGCTGCTTCGATCTGGCAGCTTTCGATCCATTTTCTCCTCTTTTCAGGAGGTATGAGCAAACAGTGAGTTTGGCTTCCACATTGCAAGTCATGAGGTTGGAAAGCAGAGCGTGGGGGAGTTTGATTAACTGCATGGCACCTCTGCTGGTGGAGTCTGGGCTACTATTTATACCTCCTGAAACTCTGCACCCTGTCTGGATGTGCTGGTGGGTCTGTGGGTTTAATCGTAGCTATAGAAAGCTACAGGCAGAAAAAGGGAAAGCCAGGACTGCCAGCCTCTGCGACTGGCTTTCCCACACAGGTGCTTCATAGAACCTTAACACCATACAATAATTTTGGCTGAAAGAAACACTGAAGGTCATCGAGTCCAGCTGTTGACATAACACTGTCACTAAACTGTGTCCCCAAGAACCTCATCTACACATCTTCTAAACACCTCCAGGGATGGTGACTCCACCACTTCCCTGGGCAGCCTGTTCCAATGCCCGACAACCCGTCCTGTGAAGAATTTTTCACTAATACTAAATATCATAATATCCTAATGCTTCAGTCCTCTTTTCCCAGTTTATCTGCAGCTCTGATAGCAGCTCAAAAATACAAATCTCCCCAAGCACCATGAGGCAATAGAAGCTGATGTTTGCACAGGGTTTTAAGCTGAGCAGCAACAGAAGTGCAAGTTATCATCTTCTGTCAACTCTGCATGCATTATCACTGTAGATGGCACGGATCCAGTGCTGTCCTACAATGCAAATGGAGATTTTCCATTAGCACGAGCCACAGGGGTCTGTGTTTTGAGAGCAAACGGGGTAGAGGTCAACTCTTATGCTCTACTGAGAAGGTCTAACTGGTCCCAGCTGGGGAGATGTTCTCAGCATGAAGATCTACTGCAGCACAGTAATCCCCCTACATTGACTCCCGAGTTTCCCATCCGCAGATTAATTTTGCTTTGGCAACAGAAGCAACCAAACTATCCCACATGAGTCAATCCCAGTGCAGATGCCATAAATGAGTGTGCAAGTGTGTGCATGCACTACATTTTGCAGTGCTAACAACTCAGCATGGACCTCTCTACCCCAGATCCACCAGAGCCATCACCTTCCTCCATGGAACCCTGCCCACGTGCATTTAGCATTGCCTGGATGTACACAGTGCTATTCCCACAGGGAAAATATACATCCATAACTAGTCTTCACTTCAGGGAACATTTATTCACACATAGTTATGCCCATTTTGATAACCAGTGTAGGAGCTTTCAAAACAGAGGGTACGTTATCGATCCGAGATGTCTTAAGTATTTCTGCTTTTTGCTGTATAACTCTCATGGAATATGACCACTTGGCTTTCTAGCAGGCTGAACACATATTTACTTTTTAATGTAGAAGAGCTCCCTTGAGATTTCATAGAACCTGACAAATGTCAGTGAATTAATCTACGGAGGAAATGAAGACCCATAAAGTTATGTGGCTCATCTAGTGTTGCTCAGGAAAATGATGACTTTTCTGGAATGGGACCAGATCTCTCTACATTTCTACTCTGAAGGTCATATTTGACCTGTTTATATTATATCTTTTCTCTCTGTTCAGTGATAATTGCATCCTCACCAGCAAGGCAAGTATTTATTCGTGATGATCACAAGGAGCTTCAGAATAAATTAAATGCATGGGCTTTAACTTAGGCATGAACAGGCTTTCCAACCCATAAGCAAGATCAAACGTGAGAAATCTGGACCACTGATTTTCTAAAATATGTTCCCTTTGCCCTCCTGCTTTCTAATGAAATGCTCAGCTCTTGTCTATGAACAGAAAGGACTTTGTATTAGTCATTGAATGCAGTGAGTGTTACCACTGGACCTGAATCAGACAGACTACTTAAATATATCTGCAGGATAAGTTGTAAGAAATATTCTGCTGAAATGGGCCATTTGTGCTGTCTGTAGGATTGTTTTGCACAGACAGCAAGGCTGCCCTTCATTGAATTATCCATCTTGCCATAGGGCAAAACTGCAGACTGACTTTTTACGAGCCACCAGATTTGTCCTCTCTCCCAAGCAAACTGTGCCCATTTAGAGACACCTGCAATGGCGAGCAATGCGTCCTCCAAACCACAGCTCACAGCCAAGGCCATTGATTTCTGACAACTTGGCCATCAGCTTCAGATAAGGGGTGAGAAGAACAAGCTAAATGTATAATTCAAAATTATGTGGCCACATGAGTATGAGTACTGGGGAACCTCTCATAAAGGGAAATATTGCTCCACTCATTAAAGGACTAAGAAAATCTTTGAAACAGGAAAATTGTAACCGAACAAGTGCACAACTTCTTCTTTGAACAGTCAAGTGAGTTCGGTCTCCAGTCTGAAATTCAGTGCCTACCTGATGGATATAAACATAACTTCATCTCAGGTTCATATTGCTTCACCCCTGAAACTTGCTGGAGGCTATTTTGACACAGGCAAATAACATGGAAGCAAAACAGTTCAAATGGTAGATGAGTTTTACATTGCCCTCTGTTCACACCTGCCTCCTAAGCAGGCTGTGATTTTTCTTTCTGTGTTTTCTCCTGACCAAAAATAATTCTCCTGAGCATTTCTACACCTAATATGAGAGAACAGGGTAATGATAAACCTTGTGGCAATAGGTACATACAAGCGCGTGCTGCTTTGATGAGGCACCCTGGTCACAGAACGTTACAGTCCCCAGCAGGATTAGAGTTAATCATAAGCTTGGGTTTCCAAAGTGAATAATCGTATTTAAGATCTCGCCATTCACTTTCTGCGGCTGTTCTGCACTATTTACTTAATACGTTGTCCTGACCTACATCTCCTCCTGCAGACTCATCCACCACAGCGTTCCTGGAGAAAGAGGATTGAATAGCAAATCTCTGCACAATCTCTTTCACGTTTCTGCATAGTAGAAGTGGAATCACTTTAGCTGGTGGAATATTACGGACAAGTACGAGCCCAGCTTTATAGGATTCACCTACTTTTAAACCTTGTTAAATCACTAACACAGCTTACTTTAGGAAATGGATGGGTATGATTTGAGGATATGGCATAGTCTCCTGCGTTAGTCAGTAAAAGCCTCTCTAAAGTGAGGACATGTTTAGCCTTACACAGAAGGAGCTGCTGTTTGCATAACGATAATACTCAGCACTATCAGAGCACTTTACATTTTCAAATAGCTTTAGAAATGTTATGATCAAGGTGGATGACTGGAATAGTAAATTTTCATTCCGTTATTACTGTGAAGCAACAGTTCATTTCATTATGGAATATTTTAGGCCATATGGACTCGTGAGAACATCTTGAGGAAGCTGGCCAAGATTTCTAACTCATGTTTGTCCTAAAACAGCAGAGAAGTCTTTGATTTCTTGCATTTTCTCTGCAGGAGGGTTGTAGGGCTGCCAGTGGTGGCAGACCAGGGGGTTTTGGTGGTTATCTGTGGTTTTGGTAGCATGTCATGAGTGGGAGTTGGAAGGTAACTGAAGTGGTTCAGGCAGAGCCATCATATTTGCTTGGGGCAGCAGATCTTTGGGACGATGCACCCAAGTACAGCTTCTTGAGCTACAGCTCTGGAGAGGTGACTTTGGTGTGTTGGTATCTCCTCTGAAGGCTGTGAAGGTTCAGGTGTGATCACCAATCCAGGTCTTGTGGTCCAACCAGACGGAGGCCATGAACTTATAGCAATACAAAATGATTACAGGGTCAGCAGACCCTTAGTTGATCAAAGTTCTGAGCAGACCCAGTATGGATATCCATACTTTATTTTAACTTTATTTTTAAATTCTGGTGAGTTTCCTTTGCATAGGACGTATATATATTTATACTATATCTCTCAAAGTCTGCAGATCTGCTCCTGCAAGTCATATGCCATTCCCAGCTCCTTTTAAAACCCTTCCCTTAAACATTTCCTTATACAGAGTATAAAACCTGGCATAGGTACAAGAAATAAAGCCAATAGTATCCATTCCTTGCACTCTGGGAAGCTCCTGCTGGACATGTGGTCCCTCCTTGGGTGGCAGCAAGGCCGCTTGTCAGAGGAAAGGTGGAGAAACCCAAATGGGTTGTCATGAGGGATGAGACCACCTTGGCTGGGGTGGAAATAGGGCACTCAGAGCCTCAGGTTCTCAAGTGCATATGATGCGCAGTGTCCGTTTGGAAATCTTTGCAGAGTTTGTGGTCCAGAGCAGTCAAAGGGATGGGAGGACACTTCTGTAAGTCCCCCCTGAGGGCCCTGGCTCTGTGTAGGCACATTTGAAGGAAGGTAGGTTGGTTCTTTCTCTGTTTTTATCACTTGGCAGTGGGCCATCTCTAACTGTTCCCATTGTATCAGACAAGAAAATGATGTTCCATTAAGGAACAAGGAGGAAAATGCAACTAGTTAAACATCTCAGAAAAACATCTCCAGCACCAGAAAGCGTGAAGCTGCAACATGAAAGGGAACTTTAGAAATGAAGATCTAAGAACATTAATCCTCTTAACATTATAGAGAAATAAAGATCAAAAAGGGTAATGGATTTGAAATAAGACCTAAAAGACCACAGTGGGCTGGAGCTGCAGGGACTGCTGGGGCCATATGTTGAGTAGAAGCAAAATGCTTCTCTTATGTCTACAGCAAGCTCAAAGGAGGCTGCACTCCACCCGGCATGTCTGCCTTTCAACACACCCAAATTCATCCACACCCATCGGAAAGCTGTGGGTAGAGATTTACTCGAGAGCATGCTGGAAAGAGATGCTGAACTCCTCTTTCCAATGACAGAATATACAACCATCCTAAAGGCAAAACACGGACCCGTCTCTCGAGCTCCCAGTGCCGGCAGCGTCTACCTACACCAGTGCACAGCAGTGATTTGCAGGGTTTGCAGTGAGGAGGAGCTGCCTGCTGGGGCTGGGTTGGGAAGTCCACCCTCAGGCTTCAAGCCTTGGTGACAGACCCATGAAACAACACAGCAGCCTAAAGGGTTTTGGTGTTTTGTGTTTTTTTTTTTCTTTTTTTCTTTTTTCTTTTCTTTTTTTTTTTTTTTTCCCGTGGGAAGCAATGAGCTATTTTTATAGCCTAGTAACAGCCTTTAGACTGTCAGTGAAACGTGGGAGGTTTCATAGTAAATGTTTTGCCCCACATTTTCTCAGAAACAGTGGGAAATAATCAGTGCATAATTATATGTTGGAAGGAACTGCAAATGGCTATAGATCTACATAGAGTGTAAAGGGCTTTTTTTTTTCCTAATTGACCTTAGTGAGGGTGAAACTCATAGTGTATATCAGCAGAAGAGCCAAGTTGCTTATTCTTGGTAATTTTTTCTTCTCTCTTCTACCATTCTCAGTAGCAATGACCTCTTCTGGCCTTTTCAGATAAGTGACAGCACCTTTTGTGTTATCTCCCTGGAAAAGAGCACTTGTGGTGGTGTATCCCTTGGGTCTGGAGGGGACAGTCTGTCTTTGCCTGAGAAACTTCCACGGTTGCAATTCACTCGGAAGCTGTGAGGTGAGATGGTTAATCTGTATTCAGGCAGATTTTACCCCCTCAAAAAAAAATAGTATGTGTCTAATCAGCAGGAAAACCTCCACAGGAAACTAAACAATCTGCTCTAATCATGAAGGTAAATCTACACACTGAAATGCTCGCTGGGCCTCCTGTAGACTCAAGTGACTCCTAAGGAGACTGCTCCAGTCTATCAGTTAAATAAATACGTAGGGAAACTGTTTTCAGAAAGTCTGATTATGTCATCAGCCGAGTGAAAAGGCTCCTTCAGAGCTGCCTTCATCTGTTGAGTAATTACTGAGTAGGGACGGGGGGCCAACAGTCTCCTTTCGAGCATATGGAAAGACTAGTTGCACATGTGGAGTAGCTAATTTTAAAACTGCAGCATATCCTCCATTTCCCCTCATCTCCCCCTTGCAGAATACCAAAGGGGTTAGGTCACATCCCAGAGCAATCACTTGCTATGGTTTCTTTCCCCACTCCTTGTTTTCTTTTATCAAACACATTTCTTTCTTTTCCTCTCTTGTGCTCCCAGGCAGAGATCTTATGCGCCAGACTATAGCCTGGAGCAAATATTGTCTAGTCAAGTTATAAATATAAAAAAAATTCTTCCAAATGGGGCTTTATAATAGAGACATTCCTGGTCCCTTCTCTACATCGCCATTAACGGAGACAGTGTTACCTAGTTTACAGGCAGGCAAAGATAAAACTGAGTGATTATGAGTACAGGGAAACTACCAGCACATGCTGGACACCAAGAAAACAGATAGGCAGGGACAGAGAGAAGAGGAAAGAAAACTACGCTTTGCAGAGTAAATAGCTTCTAACAAGTTTGAAGGAAGTATTATTACGATTTTATTACCATATTTTATGATGCCACTCTAAAAATGAAGTCCTGAAGAAGCAATTAGGCTGAGAACATGAATTTTGCAGCTGTATTTTCCTGGCCATCCACCTGCCCTGTCAATGAGCTGATGAGCATCCTCATGCATTGCTCGCTTTGTGCCCTCCAGTCCTCAAAGATCAAATTATGCATGGGGTTAGAGTGGGATAGACATACAGAAAATCAACCAGAGATGAATATTCCTGCTCCTTCCCCATCCAGGGAGTTGAATCAGAGAAGACATTGAGGCTTTGGGGAGATTATGGCTTCTCAGCTCTGCTAAAGCAGCGGCTTCAGGGCTCAGTCCGTGTGGGTCCCTCATGATTTCAGCTCAAAGGGGTGGTGTCCTGTCTACCCCTCTAAAAAGTGCATTCTCGGAAATGCCTCCATGTAGGCATTCCCCAGCTGACTCCCATCTGCTCCCTCCGAGTCCTTTTTGTTCACATTCCTCTGACGGGATAGTGAAATGGGTGAAAAATAGCACTATGGGCAGCTGTCTCCAACAGTCTGGTTTGCACTGTGCCTTTGGTAAAAATATTTCCACCTCAGTTTCTCCGCTTGGTTATTAAAATTTAGCCCATTGTGCAATTCAGCTGGACAAGCTTCTGCAATGTAACTGCATGATTTTGTGGTGATTTAACTGAACTGCAAAATCCTTGTGTTGATAATGTATTTTTGCCCTCACTGGACCAGCTCTCTCAGCCCACCTCATCATAGGTGCTGACAGCATTGAAGTCTCCACCCAGACAAGCTGCTCCTGGGGGGAAGTGGACAGGGAACTTATTTCTTGTCAACACCTATTTTAGGAAGGGATGACAGAAGCGGATCTTTGCATCCATAGACTAAAAAGGGTGTTTTGGAATCTTATTCATCTTGGAGAGAATAGTATTGCGTTCTCCTGGGCTTGCTCAGATGAGACCCACCCTTATGAATGCAAGCTCAACAAGGGTTAAAAATACATCCACACCAGCTGAATCAGACTGATTTTAAATGTGTGTTGTTTAATCCATGCAGCTTTCCAAGATATCACTCCTCGGGTAAATAAGGTGCTCTGCAGACTGTTGCATAAGTTTCATATGAAGACTAAGTACCCTTCTGAGTCCAAAACACATAAAGGCTCCAGAACAGACAGCTGGGTGGAAAAAAGTCTGGAGTGTAACTGTGCAGTGGCTAGTCAACACACGAAACCAAAGGATGAAATGTTGCATGTGGCAAAGCTGTCTTCTCAGCTGTTCTATGTGAGTGTTTGAAAGAGTTAAGCTCAATACTGGAATGTCTTGGCAATGTTGGCAGAGGGAGAGCAGCAGCTTTTTTCCTCCCTCTGGATGGAATCCCAGGACTGAGCTTGCAAAGTGATGACTTTGGATCCGAGTTTGTTTCTTGGTGCTGCAGCAGAGAGCTGGAAAGTGATGTAGTGTAACCAAGAAGCCCTTTGCAAGGGACATACAATTGCCTTCCTAAGGCAGGAGACATATTTTTACCTCTTCCCTGCTCATTCCTGGGAGCAGCAGAACTCGCTTTGAGAAGATACAGAGGGAGAAACCACATCCTGAAGGGCGTATGCGAAGGGAGAAGGGCACATCCCCAAAGAGTTTATTTTGGCTGCTGGTTTTTGTTGTCGAGTTTGGTTTGGTGGTTTGGCATTTTGTTTGGTTTTGTGTTTTGGGTTTTTTTTTTTTTTAGTTTCTTTTCCTTCTCCTCCTTTGATGGAAATTGCAGTGACTTTTTAACCTTGCAGTTCATAAGGCGCCTTGGGATTAGCTGATCTTTTCCGAGGAGGGATTCCGGGGTGATTCACACGGGGAGCTGGCATGGCTGCCGTGCTCTTTGGCTTTGAGGATCTGCTCTACAGCTGGGACAGCCTGGTGTGGAGCCTGACATCCCGGGCTCTGAGGACTTGCCGCTTTGGAAACCTGAGGGTCCTGCAGCTCATGCTGAAGCCATGGTGCATTTCCAGAGCCGTTTATCAGGTAGGGTTACAAAACATCAGGCCAGACCCTCAAAGCCTGGTGCCGTAGAGGGGAAACCCCTGTGGATCTGCACCACTTCGGGTCTCACCACAGGTGGTTGGACAGAGGAGACACCGTGGACAGGGGAGGTCTGGGAGGAGAAATGCAGGTTTTTGAGATGGTGGTGGGTCTCCCATGACTGAACAACAACCCAAACTCTCTTTCGCATGGAGGAGAGGGGAATAAGTGAATGTAAATTAAGGGTCACTCTGCTATATTCCCTTTCCTTGAGCTTTATATTCATAAGTACACTCAGCCTTAGCTCTGCTGCATCCTCAAGCTGTCCCTGTGCCTGCACAAGAGTAATTTATAACTTACCCAGACAAAAGGACGCCTCAAGACACATAACCTGTGGAAAATGGGCAAACACGGTGGGTTTTAAACTGCAGTAGCACTAGTTATCCCTATTTGACTTGTGCAATGCCTTGTGACTGCTTAGTCTTGCAAAGTCAGAGGAATCTGATTGTCTAAAACTTTTATTTTACTTTGTGTGTATTTTACGTGGTGTAGAGAAGTTTGGGGCTTGGTCGATCGGCATCTCTGTAGAGTTACGCTAACTGCTTGCACCTTGAGGCATAACAAAACAACTCTAGTGAACTGTGTGTTTCTGAAACTGGCTAAACTGGGTTAAATAATCACAGAAAAGGCACTAGAACTGGATAGCACTTTGAATAGCAAATCATTCCAGTCCATAGATGAGCACAGGTTGAAATTATACTATAAACCAACCAGTATCCAGCTCATCTGTTTTTTTAATCCACCATAGACAACCGAGACTAGACATTTATTCTGCTGCAGCGACGAACCCATTACAATATTTATCAGCTTCACAGGTCTGGCTAATTCTGGATGCTGGACTGACTGACTGGTGTTTGCGTTTGGAAAAGGCATTTTCTGCTACTCCCATTTGCTTGGCATTTTGCTGTTCCTGTGCTTTGGAAGTCTTCATGTGCAAAGCCAAGTTATACAGAAGCAGCCAGATTAAAAGGCTGTAGAAGTTTTGTGCATTGCTTAGAGGGAGACCAAGGGAAGGCTCTTTGTAATTTCAGCAAGCTTTGAACCAGCATCAAATCATGCTCTGGTTTCAACAGACTTCAGGAATAGATTTTATGGGATTCTTTGGAGTTGGGCAAGCACAGCATGTTTAAGTATTTGTTTTTTCCTGGAAGATGCCTGCAGCCAGTAACACAACCCCATTACGCAGAAGGACCCCTTGTCCCACTGATTGCTCTAGTGGTCCCAGGGCATGGCTTTGAAACGCCCATGAGGGGTACCACAGTGATGGCTCCAAGTGAGCCAAGCTGCCTTCCCCGGGCTGCGCTTGGTCTTGGCTGGTGCCAAGAACCTGGAGGTCAGTCTGTGCAGGGACTGCCTGTGGTGTGGGGTTGTCTTGTCCTCTCTCTTCAGCCTGCTTTAGGAGCCTGAACTTGAGGCCAATTATCTCACACAGGCCTGGGAAATGGGAGGGGGAAGCACGAGGGCTCAACTCTGAATCCCCTCTTGACCTTCCACCCATGTAAAACCATCCTCAAAAACTAAGGAGTTAGTTTTTAGATGTGACCAGATTCTAATTACAAATAATCTGTCCCAGCCTACTGTGCCTCAGGGGGTGCCATGCCTGTGATAACTCCTGCAATCCACGGTCTTTTAACAGATTTATTCTTTTGCAAGCACTGAGCACACTCACAAGTCCACTTTTTCCATCATGACATGCACACATTTTCAACCATCCACCATGGCATTATATCACGTTCCTGGCATGTTATTCTGTTGCCCCTCTTTTCTAGAGTCACTAGGGAAATGGGACAAGGAAAGGTCCCTCCCTCCCCATCCAAATCAGTATCAATGCAGCCTGACACTCACAGGGCAGGGTGAACGTGAACTGTTGCCCATTTCTCAGACAAAGCCAGTGAACATCTGCAAAAGCTCAGTAAATGCCCGTCACCTTATTTGTCAATGCCCACGAGCTTCCAGTTCTTTGGAGAGAACCCAAAAATGGTGGATCAGGTACCAGGAGAGCTGCTGCTGGGTGGAGTTTGACTTGGGAAAGGCATCTCATAGCTCATTGCCACAGGGAGCCAGAAGCGGTAGTATTATTCCTGGCCAGCATAGCTAACATTTACATATGTTAATCCTAATAGCACTTCCTCCAGTAGCTAGCATCCTCCAATTTAAACACTAACGGGTTATTTTAGTAGAATATTTATTAGACAGATGGTTTAATCACTTCCCAAAGACAGAGACTTCTTCCACTGTTTATTATTTAGATAAGCAAATGAGCTCTTGAGCATGCCATTAGTAGTTTTGTTGCTGCAATATGTCCCTGTTGCTACTGCATCTTGAGAATAAAGTAGATCAGCTGTAGGACCTCTGCATGGTACCAGAACCCAAACAGCCCTAAAAAGAAACTTCAGTCAACTTCATAAAATTAAGGAAAACTTTTCATACTGTGAAAGCATATATATATATATATATATATATATACCTTTCTTTTATGCTTTTTTCTTTGAGTTAATTGCATCCCAGTGCATCTCTGCTTCTGGAGCCATTTGCTGGTTCACCCTTGTTGAGAGGGACTTGGGGGTACTGCAGCAGCGTACCCCACATCGTGGGAGAGGACTCGTGTCCTCCTCTGCACCACCAGCTGAGACTGGGCCTCCCCAGGTAGGACACCAACTTGAAGAATGTTTTGGCATCCTTTCCTTAGACTCTTGTCTCCACGACATCAACAAAATACATAAAAACAAATCTAATACTGTACAGAGGGCACGGTCCAGATTTATTGCCGATGCAACAGGCAGTGGGTTCTCGAAAAGAAAAGGAGTTCCAGGAATCAGCATAATCAGTGTAATTCCCCTTATTTCTGACAAGTGAGGCTTTGCTTTCTTTGCTCTTGGGAAATCAGCAGCAATGGGAAATCAGCAGAGGCAGATGGAATAGCAATTTTGGTGTGACGCTGGCTGTGGTGGTCAGGATCCAGTCCCTCTTGAGATTTCAGTCTTCAAATCCAAACTGACACAGCAACTGGAAGCCTGGACTTGCTCAGGTTGTGCTGTGAGCATTAGGTGTTACAAAATAGGTTCAAAAAATATACAAATTTTCCCTCTTGGTCTCCAAACTGGGTTTGACTTTCAGAGATGACAAGTAAACCCATTTCTCATTGTCTTTAAGTGACGCTGTAGTACTTACGACATCCCAGAACTAGAGGCTTTCGGCACCCTGAAACAAGCTACCACAATATGTCTTAGATTGCATTTCTCTTCCCAGCAAGTAAATCCTCCTGCAAGTCTGCTGATACAAGTCCAGGATACATTTGTCTGCACAGTCTGAACAAACCACTTGCCTTGCTCTGTTTTCAGTGGGGTTAATATTCAGCAGTTGCTACATTTTAATTGCAATGAACACTTGCTATGTTTTAATTGTGTTTTTCTGACTGCATGATCATAACACATTCAAAAAAAGGAGATTAACAAATAATAAACTTCCAGAGGCTTTCAGACAGTCAGTTGTGCAACATGCCACAGAGCTGCCAGGTGTATTTTTACCAATGCCAAGAGGATGTCTGACTGCTCTGATCTATTAATACTAAAAAAAAAATGGCCCTGTGAACTAATACAGTGCCTGTTTTGCAGAAATACTGACATTTTAAGAAGTGCTGGGGGAGGACTGGCTTATTATCAGGTAGGCAATCAGTTCTGCGTTTTAACATTCTGAAGATAGTTCATTATTTATTTAATCTCCAAATCCATCAACAAATGTTTTAATTTCCCGGCTATGTCTGTGCAATGTCAAAGAACATTAGGCAGGCCAGGACCTACATCTTCAGGAAAAACTTGTTTATGTGTCTGTCTGTTTAAAATCCCACCGGCTGCTCCTACCAAGTCAGATGCAGATCGCTGGACACAGAGCAGTCTCTCGAAGAGCTGTAATACCAATCACAGATATTTAATTACTTGCACACTGTACACAGTAGTGCTGTTTACTTTTTACACGCCGCTTCTTTTTCACCAAGTACTTGGAAAGGCAGCTAAGTAATATCATGCTTATTTTGCTGTTGTAGAAACCAAGACAGATGAAATTACTCACTTCGGGCTATAGATACAAGTGCAGAATTGTCTTCAATACCTCATTGCTCCCCATATATCCAGCTATAGGCAATGTGATTAAGGAAGGAGGTGGGCTGCAGCGTTTGGGGGCTGGTTGTCAACCTAAAGTGAGGATAAGAGAATGAAGAGAATTAAGAGAGCTTTTGCCATGCTGACAGGAGGATAAAGGCCCAAGGAGCAATGGCAGGAATAAATGCAGATGTCAAGAGCCTGTGATGAGGAAAGATATTTGGGGGCTCTGGGCACCCCCAGCCCAGGGAAGGGGGTTGCTGCTGCTGTGGGAACTCCCAGCTCCTGCAAGGCAGAATCAAGTCACAGATCCCAGCTCACTAACTGGTTTCCAGCTGTAAAAATCACCTATGACTCCTGACTCTTCATTACTGAGGGTGCTTTTGTAGTGATTTAACTCCCTGTCACTCCTCTTGGGCCAGAGCTTGGTGCATATTGCTGACCAGAAGCTGTTTTTTCATCCATGTACAGGCAGATGTACTCACCCCCCAAACCACGTCCTTCATGAGCATGATGTTTGGCTACTTCATTCTTATTATTTTCAAGATTCTGCAATTGTATTTTCCCCAGGGTGAAATCACATCTCAGGTGTGTTTCCCACATTGTGCCCACTTCTGGCTAACGGGTGCTGATGCGTTTTCAGCCATCTGCCATGGGCTTTGTGGAGCTGAGCTGAAGGTCTTTGGGGCTTTTTCTCCATTCACCTGGGGGATTGCTAGCACTGTGCTGGGTATCATATCTGTAAAGGGACAGACTACTACCCACCTTGCAGTGAGCTCTGAGACATCTCCACAACCTCATGTACCCCATAAGGATTATGGTCTCCCCCATCATAAAGCAGCATTTGGGGAATCCATTATTGTTTTCAGCATTATTCCTCACCCTGCTTGCCTTGAAGACATCTTATTATGTGTAAGAGCAATTAGGGATTCAGAAAAAGCAATGTTTTGCCAGCCTGCCCTGCCGCTGTAAAAGGCTGTGCAAATCAATGTCGGGCAAAAGGGAGGAAGGAAAGGGCTGAAATGTTAAACACATCATTTCAGATTGGTAAAACTTCCACGTTTTGATTTATAGCTTCATCACCAAGTAGATTAATGTGGAATTCAAACACAACTAGCTCTTTGCTTTCCTTTCGGGCCTGACGTATTAGCATTTGCCATTAATCTAGTCAGCTCCAGCACGGTGAAGGCTGAGGAAACGGGAATTAGGGCATGTGGGACTGTTGGGTGGGCAGGAGAGAAGAGCCAACAATATTGGCTTTAGCTAACTAGCTAAAGTAGAGACCGTGGGACATTATTCAGGTCTCAGGCTGCAGATGAAGCTGTTTCCGAGTCCCTTAAAGTCCTCGGGGCACTGTCAAGCCCTGGTACAGATGATGTTAAGGGGGCTTCAGACCCCCTAAAACCATCCCGGGGGGTATTGCAATGGGTTCAGGCCCCTCCAAGTTTGCAGCCTGCCTAATTTCCAGTTTTAGTGGGAGGCAACTACAACTTTTTTCCTCTGGCACTCTTTGCTGAGCTAGTCCACAGGCTCTGGAGCTGCCCTGGAGGCTTCTCAAACTTTATTGCTACATATTTAAGCATTTATGAGACTTGAAATGCTTCCCCTAAAAGAAAAAAAGACACAAATCACACAGAAAGAGGACAAAAAACTCCACCCAAAAGCCCCAGAGTTGCAGAAAGGGCTAATGAGCCTCACATGTTTCCAAAGGCCACTCAGGAGATTTTGGCTTACAGAGTTTCTCACCCCATCTTCATTACAGGCAGAAGCAAAGAGTGTAAGACAGGTAGGGGAGGGGAGAGAAAATGCAAAGGGTAAAAATCCATCTTTGCCAGAACATATATCCAAACAGGCAGGAAAAAAACCGTCAGCCTATGGAGGTACCTCAAGCCATTTCTACTTGAAGTATCTATGGAGAAAACACAGGAGGTGTTCAATGGGTTCCCATTCCCTGGGTGTTTTTATGATACACTGTAAAATTGCCCTCAGCATTTGATACAGGCTTCTCCTGCCTTTCTAGACCTGACAAGGGCTGGGGTGGTTTGGTAGGATCTGTGTCACTGCCACCAGCCCCAGTGTGACCTCATAGAGTGTTGATGTCAGTGGAGAGGTCAAAATGTTAACCCTGCAAAATATCCAGCTGGACATGGGTGCTTATCCCCACTCTGGGAGATGTCAAATCAGCCTGCCCAGGGCTGGTCTCCATCCCACACTGTGTTGGATGAGATGGCAATAGCAGTCTGGTCTGGGTAAAGCTAGAGGACTACTTAGGATGCCTCACCCAGGGCCGAGGATTCAAGGTAAAATGTCATGTTGGAGCTCACCAGAGGAGCACAAAGAGCTTATTCATCTGGGAAGTTTAGGACAATAACTCTTTTGTCTCCTGGACAATCACAATCACCTACACCATTCAGCAGCTTGTGGGGTCTCATGTCTCCTTCCACTGCCCCCAAGCATCTGTGGGTCAAGACAAGAGACGCAGGGGTTTTCTAGAGGGCAGGGAATGGCACCAGAGGTTTGCTGGGCAATGGTTGAACCTGAACATGACGTCAAGGGTTGCTTTGCCTCCTGTTAAAGATAACGTGAAGCTGCACCAGGCTGGGGCTTGTGCTCACGAATTGTTTGCAAACACAACACTGCAGTGCTTTCCATGTGCTTCAGCAAATTGTCCAGTTCTGCTGGAGAATAAGGTCAACTTTAAACCCACATTGACTCTTCTAATCCATCTTTAAGTGAACTTTTAGGGACAGTAGGAGGAGATTGAGTGGTCAAGTCTCACGACTGAGCTTGTTTTCATTCAGGAAATACAGCAGCCTCTTAAAAGGGAAGGAGTACTTGGCATTGTTTTGATCATATGTGGATTTTTCCAGCCTGCTTCTCTGTGAGAAACAGTCTCCAGTACTAGTCTGTTCACGAGAGAGGAGTCTGGCTGCCCCAGTTATGAACACAGAGAAAGTCTTTTATGGTGTTAATTCCAGCCCAGTAATACATGGTTTAGGTTTGCCAATGAAGCTTATACAGGCCACCAGCCAAGAAGCAAACACAAGCAGTGCTGAATAGTTTCAGTCCTGGGATGGTTTTTAATCTGTCCCAAAGCTGAGCTCTCTTAAAGTCCATCGCCAATAACTTGGACTTTCCTGACCTTATCTTTGCTATTGGCTCCAAGGGGTAGAAACTGTGCTGTACACAAGGAATATAAAATCTCTCAACTGAGAGCATCCCCAGAAGCTCACCCTGTTTATAACAGATATATATCTACCAGCAAGGCGAGGAAAATACTCTTTGATCCCCTGGGTTTGCAGAAGCCAGGCCTGAACCACTCTTTCCTAGGCTTAGCTGCTTACTGCTCGGTGTCTTGAAACAAGAGACAGGATGCATCTTCTGTTCTTTTAGTTATCAAAAATCAGATATTTCATCCATTCATCCCATCACCAAGATGGTTGTCTTGGGCAGATGGTCAAAGCCACTCTCTGGGGCTGCCTACCCCTTTGTGCTGAAACCAGAAAGAGCTGAGTCTGCTAAACCCAACTAGATGCCGAAGTATTAAGCACCTACAATCCTGTGAGATAGAGCGTAGTCATGTTGTTCTCATTAAATATATGTCATTCAAGGCCAGGATGGAAGATGCTGGATACCCTCAGGAAGGCAGACAGCCAACAGGACAGAGTGCCCAGCAAGCCTGCAGTGCCAGTCATCCAGCTTCAGCTGTTGCAGTTGATCCAACATGGTCTGTAATGGGATAGGCCCCCAGGAACCTGCTTTTTGTAAAGAGCTTTGCCTTCCCCACAGAGACATTTGTGAACAATTCAATCATCTAAAGTAATTGAAACCAGTGGGAAGTTTTGCCTGGATAAATTTTGTTCAGTTCAACCCCTTCTCCCTCAAAGAAAAATCCATCCTGAATATATGGCTCACAGTAGCCCCAGAACAGGTCCACTCCCATTGGGCTTCCATCTGTTTCTTCTCTTGCATAAAATAAGATGATCGTGGGAAAAAACCTGCTTTTTCCTTCTCTGTTTGCAACATGCCTTTGTTGCTCCACCAAAGGCTTTGTGCAATGGGTGCTATTTCTTTGGGATGTTCTCCTGGAGCAAAGGTGGAGCTCACTAGTGCCAGCAATGTGTTCCTGCCCTAACTGTGTTTGGGACTATATTCGAGATGCTGCCACGAATCATCTGCGCTCTTGCAGAAACTCTCTTCACATCCAACAGACAGCATTCCATTGTTTAGAGAAAAACAATTGCTCTTGGGCATGGGAGGTTAGGGGAAAAGCAAGCCCAAATTACGTATTTGAAAGATGACTCTCGTGACAACAAAACAGAACAGAACAAAGGCTTCGAATGCCATTGATGTCTCGGTATCAGAAGGCATTGAAATCAGGGTATGTCCTGCTTCTTCTTCCTTCTCTCTGTCCCTCCCAGGTTGGATTGAGGAGAATATTAACCCTATCTACCTTGGACAACTGCAAGTGGCTATAACAGGTCTTTTACCAGCATTTGCACATTAATTGCTTCGGACATTTAAATATAAAGAGACATTTCTTGTATTCATCCATTCTGATTTATCTATAACGTTCTTAATTTAAACTTCCTATGCACTGCCTGTGTCCATGTGGGCTCACAGTGAAGGAGAGTTGTTGTTTTGCTAAACTGGAAGCTTATGGGGCCAGGCTAGAGGAAAATTGTCATGGGATTCCAAAGCCTGCCTTTTTCACTTTCAGTTTGGGAGCTATTTTTTTAACCATGTGAGTCCACTGAGGGCTCCCAAACAGCTGACAAAGCACAGTTTTGGGCCAGTCCTATCCCCTGCTCCTGGAGAAGAGCTCGGCATGACAGCCAGTGCTAAGTCTCAAATACAAAAAGTTATCCAAGGTCAAATTCCTCCACGCTGTGAACTTCCATCTGGCACCCCAACGGGGAATTAGTGTCTGTCCGGCACCTGGCGGGAGTCCCCTGATGTCTGCAGCCTTGTGTAACTTGCAAACCCCATTGCGTGCAGTTCTTCACTAACTTCACTGGTCACTGCATCACCAGAGCTGCTGGCTCCTGGGACTTGAGGGTGTCTTGTAAAGCTCTGGGAGGGCAGGAATGTGGGTGTTTTCAGCCATTGCAAACTCATTGTGCTTCACTTCCATCTCAGTCTCTGTGTGCCTAGGAGCTTAATGTGTTTGTACGGTCACTTCCATGCTGGTGAAGAGGCAGCTCATGATGAGAGACCTGTTGGAGGGCTGGGAGTTTTTGTTACCGTAAGTTGCTGCACTTGAGTTGACCTCTGCTTTTTCTGTTTTTTTATGGTTTTTTAGTACTCTTTAGAGCCCCACAGCCACAGGAGCCTAGAGTAAGGCAGGTCCTCATGTACATAGCTGCAGCTGAGACAACAACTTTGAGTATCGGCAGGACTAGCAGCTGAGCTGGGCTTTGCAAAACCTCAGGCGATCAATCTAGGGTTTTGCAAAACCAGAGTGCAAATGAGGAACAATTTGCCCCAGACAAATTATATCGGAGCAGCCACCAGGATGAGGAGGTAGGAAAGAAGGAGAGGGAATAAGCATCACAGGGGTTGGATAATTTCTAATTAAAGTGAGTACAGAGTCACTGTTCATCTTAAAAAAGAGAGGTTCTGGAAAGTTCACTGTGTTGCATATTCTCAGACATTCATCATCTGAAATGTCTCTTAATTGCCACTATTATATCATATCACAAACATTCCCGTAATTTATCAGTCATAACCTCCTACAAAGGGATTCTTTCATTCAAGCCATTTTCACAGAAATCTTTTCCCCTTGGATCCTGGTCCTGTAATACATTCAGACCAAGAATCTGGAAGTGGGACTTTTTTTTTTCTTCTTTTTTTCTAAATGCCAGATGTTGCTTTGCAGACAGTATGTTTCAATAAAGGTCTGTGTCCCATTTTCAACCTCTTTCCTCTTTGTCCCAAGATAATCAGCATTTAACAGCTCTTCTTCCTCTTATGGTAAAAGCTGAAATGTAAATATTCCGGACAACCTAAGTGTCAGGAGCCGGCCAAGTCCTGCTAGCCCAGATGAAGGGTCCGCAACATGGGGCTGCATTAAACATTTGGCTCAGCCAACAGACTGTATTTATAATGTAAACTCCTCTTGTCGGTTGCTAACTCCTGGGTCCAGTTTTAGAAAATTCAACATTTCTGGGGGTTGTATTTTCCCACCACTTAGTCAAGAGACAAAATTTTTCCTCTCAGAAAATACACTTGTGTGTCAAAGGCCAATGACCTAAAAAAATATCAGTAGGTTCACAGCCTAAATATAGCACAGGACTGAAATCCTGAATTCCTGCAAAGGAGCCAGTGTAAACAGCCATCGTCTGTGTGACCAGGGGGTGGGCTGCAGCCAGGGCTTTTTCTTTACGTTATCACACACTGCAGCAGCGCCTGGATGTCCCGACATGGGTGAGGAGAACTTTGTGCCGGAACCTCCCAGACAAAGTCCTTCACATCTATGGGGTTCATTATCTAACTTCAGCAAAGGGCATAGAGATCTAGAGTCACCCCAAGCTGAAGATGCTGCCCTTCTGCTGGCTTACACCCACTTGTGGTAAGGGGTTAGTTGTGGAGTCTTGATGTAGAAAGCCCCAGGTTTAAGTGCTGCCGTTGACTTTGCCAAGGAGTCGCGTCGCAGTGATAAGCCATGAAGACAGTCCTCCTCATGAGCACCAAACCAGCCAGAAGTGATTAAGCCTTGACCCATCATTGGGTGGTGGTGATAAACGCTGGCTCCAAGAAGTGACCCACCACCATCCCCTGAGTGGGAGGCTGTGGTTCCCAGCCACACCACTTTATAATAGTAAAACTAATCACATATTTATCAGTAGGTGTTTTACAAACACAAACTCATTCCTATGATTCATCTTTGCTTACAGTTCCTACATAAAGCAGATCAGAAGTTTCTCCTGCCAGTGCTGACAATCACAGGGGGAGACCAGGAGAGATGAACCCATCTGCCCTTCAGAAGTCTAGGATTGACCAGGACCATCTCCCACTCACTCCACCTTCAGCCTGGGCTGGCCTCTATCATTTATTAATACACATGGGTAATGTCTTAACCATTAACTGTGGTTGGGAAAGGCATGACAGCCATTAGAGCTTCCTCTCCCTCTTGCGTCAGACTTAGGAGGGTTGGAAGCAAATGAAACCCAGCCAGGAAAATGCAGCAGGTGATACGGCGTGCGCGGTGTTGAAATGGTTTGTGAATGCTGAAGGTTGGGCAGAGCTAATTTTTGTCAGAGCTGATAGCTAGTGGTTTACTTCATGCCTTTTCATTTCACTAACCCAAGTCTCAGTGGATCTCATTATCCTGGAAGCCATTCAGGAGCCTTCCCCTCCTCTAACAGGGCTCCAGACACCTTGTTGGTCTCCAGAGATTAATTGCTATTAATATAGGACAGCCACAAGTTTTCTCAGGTGGGCATTTGCTCCCATGTCTTGCAAGTTTGTTGTGGTTTAGGGATGCATGTAGCTGGATGACCTTTTGGGATTTTCTCCAAAGGTTCTTTTTTCAAAGAAAAGGTCTTCTCCAAAGCTTCCTGTTCACATCCATCTTCTCCCAGGATGTGCTATTCCTTTCACTCTTAGCTGCTCTTTCCTTTGGTGCAATGAGGCTCCTGTCTGAATAGCTGATATGGACCTGGACAGGGTGACAGACCCAAAGTGATGACAAGCTTGTGGCCTTAGGTGTTGCATTGCCCTTGAAGTACCATGTATCTGCCCTCTTACAGATTCAGGGAGATCTCTACTTCTTCTCTTGATTTTCAGTATTGCTCTGGTTGTTCTTACCAGGAGTTGCACCCACATTTCCACCCTGTCTCCTGTTCATAAGCAAATTAAAGTGTTTGCAGATGATAGCGCTTCTAGTCTCCTCTGATGCAAAACCTAAATGCCACTTAGGATGCCAAGTGCTGCTTCACATGCCCATGGTAGATCCCAGGAGTGAGTGCAGCTGAGTGATTGAGCATTTGACCGCAGCAGCTGTGGAGCACAGGACCAGTTATTTGAGGAAGACTCCTATCTTACTCATCATTGGCCTAATTTTGATCACCCATCAATAAGCTCTTCCCTTTTACAGCAAACTACCCAGAATGTCCTAGTATAACACAAAATGAAAGACACTCAGAAAAAATACTGTGAAAGGATTTTGCTGGGCCGTTTTGCAGCTTTGGAAATCTGCAGAATCACAAACCCTTGTACGGTTTTGTAGCTATGAAAATAAAGGGAGTTTTAAATTAGTGTCATTGCAGCAGTGTCAAGTCCGGAGACAGACTGGGACAAAGTTGAATCTCAAATCAGCAGTTCTTCTGATGCCGTTTTGGACTGGAGGAGACTTTTGGGGGTAGTTGAATGTTGGGAAGTGGCCGGACCTTTGCCTCCTGGGTGCTAGTGTTTCTTCATCACGTTCTTCACACAGAATGACAGAATGTCAAGGATTGGAAGGGGCCTCGAAAGATCATCCAGTACAATCCCCCCACTGGAGCAGGAACACCCAGATGAGGTTACACAGGAAGGTGTCCAGGTGGGTTTGAATGTCTCCAGAGAAGGAGACTCCACAACCTCCCTGGGCAGCCTGTTTCAGACCTGCTTTGGGACAGTTTGAGTTTATAACAGTGCACTTCACAAGAGGCTTCAGCCAATTTTTTTAATACATGCTGCAATATGCATAATAAACAGATATTTAATAAAAGGGAGTGCAGTTGTTCAGCACAGAATTCATACGTGCAATACAGTCTGTGTCATAGGATCATAGAATAGTTTGGGTTGGAAGGGGCCTTCAAAACTCATCTAATTCAACCCCTGCCATGAGCAGGGACATCTTCACCCAGATCAGGTTGCTCAGAGCCCCGTCCAGCCTGGCCTGGGATGTCTCCAGGGATGGGGCATCCACCACCTTTCTGGACAATCTGCATCAGTATTTTATCACCCTCAGTGTAAAACTTTTCTTCATTATATCTGGTTTGAATCTATGCTCTTTTATTTTAAAACAATTACCCCTTGTCCTATCACAACAGGCTCTGCTAAAATGTCTGTCCCCATCTTTCGTATAACTCCCCTTTAAGTATTGAAAGACCACAAAGTCCTTCAGCTTTGAGTTCACACAGGCAGTACAGTCTGCATCATGGGCTCTCGTCTTACAAATGGCTTCCATACCATGGACTGGTAGAACTGACAGTCTCTGTACAGGGTAGAGACCATACATTGGCAGGCAGAGCTGGATTAACAACCTTCTTCGCTGCATGAAACATGCATAGCAGGATCTGGGGTGGAATCAGGGGTAGTGGCACCACCGCCGAGGCAAGGCAGCCCACTGTAACCAGCCGATGGCTTGTGCTGCTCAGCCTTTCTTGCACAAGCAAGCAAAATCCCCTTTTCCAGGTTCTTTTTTAATCCCTTCAACTTGGATCTTTGCCAAAATCCAAAGAAGAGCAGTAAAAATCCAGCAAACCTCTTTGCTGCCCTTTCCCAGGCAGTGGTAGGACTGAGAAAGATCTTCCAATTACAAAAGGTTTCATTACAAAAAGAACCAAAGGTATTTTTATTTCCTCATTTTTATAGAACCATCCCTGGTTTGTGTGGGTTTCCCTTCCCATTCACAAGCCTGAGCATCTGGAGATGAAAAGTGCCATAGCTGATCACCACCTGGCTCAGCAAGGCAGCATTGAACACGTGCTGTTTTGACAGCAGAAATCCAAACCAGTCACCAGTGCAGAACCTTAGCTGAGTCAGAAGTCTTCTATTGCTTTCAGCTTTCCTGTGTTTGAGGTCAAGAGTACGAGAGGACTTGGGCAACAGGTTCCCTCTTTCAAAGCACGATATTTACCAGCAAAACATCTAACCCAGGGGAGGGACAAACGCATCAGTGAGGGTGGTGAAACCCTGGCCCAGTTTGCCCAGAGAGGTAGTGGATGCCCCATCCCTGGAGACATCCCAAGCCAGGCTGGACGGGGCTCTGAACAACCTGAGCTGGGTGAAGATGTCCCTGCTCATGGCAGGGGTGGCACTGGATGAGCTTTGATGGTCCCTTCCAACCCAAACTATTCTATGATTCTATGAATCTGGAGAAGGCACGAAGCTGTGATGCACAGTACCACCTAGTGACGGAGCCCAGCTACAAAAAAAGGGCAACCCTTTGTTTGCAAAGTTCAGGGTCTGTTTCTTTAATCCTATTTCTCAGATACACCACATGCACTATCACCTCCCATGGGTAAAGAAACAGCACCATTTGAGCAGCCCTGAATTTTTTACCTCCTTTTCATGGTTTCTTTTTTGCAAAGTAGACTTGGATTGTGACAGACAGGGATTCTTGTGTCTGGCGAGAAGCAGCTGATGGATGACGTTTTGTTTGCTACATGGGGTGTTCAGGTTGGGCTCGGCACACATCGCCGGCTGAATCACCCACGAGGAATTCCTCAGTGTATTGTGCAAATGGAAGAAGGAAAAATGCAAGGTCCAGTGACTAATGCAGCCTTTCAGGGCATCTGAAATGAAAAGAAATGCCACAGACTTGTTCCATTTGTAGTAACAATGTGAAAGAGCAGTGTGACAGGCTTTGCTCAAGAGAAGGCTTGTAACCTTTTCCATTAATTTATTTTCAAAGAATTGCTTATTGAAGGCTAAGCTGCTTTTTATAAGCCTTAGAGGCTGAGTGTGTCTTTGCCCTTTTTTATTATTATTGCTGCTCTTCTCCCTTGCTTTTTCTTTTAAGAGAAAGCAGTTACTGCATATGGGTGGTGCTTTTCTCTCTGTGGCTCTCTGAGACAAACCCATCATCGAGATGGGAATTTCATCACCTTTTGGCAACAGTAAGATTGCATAGAGCAAAGTGAATTAGGAGAAATCCAGATCTGTAGAATTTCCCCATACTCCAGCCCACAGATTTACCCACGATACAAGCAACTGGGCTTAAAAGGATTTGATTTCTTCTCCTCATTAAGGTCCCTTTACACATATTCTTGAGCAGGAGCTAAAAGGCTCCACTCAGTCTCCATGTGTGGGTGAGTGAGCAGAGGCAGCTCGGTGTCTGGGTACCATCCTGCAGCTCGTGGGAGGCAGCAAAAGAGTTCTGCACCTCCCTGCGAGGCCCCACACACTTATAAGGCTTCTGGACACAGCCTGACATGTTTGCATGAATTCCAGTGGGGCTGGAAGGGGCTGGGGCCACCACCACGCTTTATGTGGACAGACAGGAGGGGTGTATATGTAAGGTTAGGGTCAAGGTTAGGGTCAAGGTTAAGGTTAAGGTTAAGGTTAAGGTTAAGGTTAAGGTAGCCTTTTCTTCCTAGCTTTGCAGAGGAAGGATATTCAGACTGTTGCTGGACCTCACTAGAAGCTGCACTAGTTGATAGGCAGCTCCTTGCATGTACACCAGGCAAGCTGGGATGGCTCTCAGAGAGTTTAAATCAATACCCCTTCCCCGACTTCAGTGAACGCCTTCCTCTGAAGACAGGCTGCGAACACAAATCCCAATGCTGCACGTCCTTCAGTCACTAAAATTCACTAAATCACTTGAGTTTAAAAAAATAGCCTATTTGTTGGGACCACCAGCATGAGCAAGGTAACAAGAGCACCTGCTCACTGCGAGCCAAGGGATGAGGCTGCCTCATGCATATGGCTATCCCATGGTAAATATAGCATTTCCAGCAGGGTTTCTTCATAGGCTTATCCTCCTTGAGTTTATTGCTTTTTTCTTTCCCACAACCTGTGGTGCTACGTCCAGTTCCTGAGCATGGCGACTCCTGCAGCTGGGTAAACACGCCGGAGTGAATAGGGCCCTTCACAATGGAATCACCAGGAAATCCAAACACCATAAAGGCGAACAATTCAATAGGGACATAATCATGTCATTATGAGACATGCTACTCTCAAGCATCAGGAAAACACAGCCTTAATGCTGCCTAGCAAAGTTGTGCCTCAAACAATAGGTTTTCTACCCCACAGGTCTCCAGGAGCAGGTTTTTTTCTTGTCTTCTTTCAGCCAGTCATAGTGGTGAGGAGGAAGATGAGATTTTAGGATTTTCTCCCCCACTCGGGATGTTTTAGATACACCAGGCTGCACCAACCCCATTCCCCTTGCAGGCCTGCAGTCAGTCTGGGTAGAAGATGGATGGATGATAAATGGGGAAATGTTAACAGGCTGAATTCTGTCCGTGGTTATGCAGTAGTAAATGTGAATTATGACAGTGAGTTTACTGCTGATTTACACCAGACTGAAGGACAGATGGATCAGGGTAGCTGCTTCCACAGGTGTAGGATTATATGGGCTCTTAGGCCCCAGGGTGAGTGAGGAGTGGAGGCTGAGGAGTCTCCATCCCCGACATGTTGCAGATGATGTTAGAAATACAAAGTCATTTACTTACTTCAGTCTGCAGATTTATCTAGCGGCTTTACATGCTGTGGTCTCTTCTGGCTCTTGGATTTGTTACTTGGACCCATACAAGCTTTCTTTCCCCTGGATCTACTGATCTTACGTGTTTTCCTGAAATGCGGTGGTTTGCATGCAAAGCAATTCATATTCATCTCAATCCATTGTGGCAAGGCAAACTTTTCCTTGCTGTAAATCGGAAATTTTACCAAGATCTGACCTTGAACATGGAAACCAATATAATATATACTGATATGGGCACATCAGCTATGAGTCTCAAGTGAGCATATATCAAGCCAAAACTTGAAGTGAAGAATTAGGCAGCTTTACACTACCAGAGGAGCTGGCTCACTGTGTTATTGGCATACATGAAAATTAATCATATCCCACAATAATGCTCACAGGATGCGTTTGATTTATTGCTAATCCTGTACACTCTTGCAGCTGCTAATCTGCTGCCAGAGGGTATCGTAATGATGCAGCTGGCACCCCTGTTGTGATGGCCATCAACACAACCAACAGCACGCCTTGGATCCGTTGTCCTCAGCAATACTATTCCGTTTGCTACCTGAGCTGAAAAATCAAGCCTTTCAGCTGTGCTATGGTTTTAAGTTTGTCTCCTCTATAGAGAATAAGAATGTATTACTCTTACATATTCTCATGCAAGGATAAGAATGTAAAATGTGCACAGACTGGGGGAGCATATAAAAAAAATCTAAAATATTTCAAAATATACAAACCTACAGAAGAAATCTGATTTTGGCTCAGATGGCAGGAATTTCTATCATGCAGCTGCCCCATGCTAAGCAGTCAGGGGTGGAGGTGTGTGGGGAAGCTGTGGATCGCCCCAAGGCTGAGATGGTTTGTGATCAAGAATGGAAAGACAGGGCTGCTGCAGCCCTGCCATCCCAAAACACAGCTGATCCTCCTGAGCTTAGACCACAGAAAGAAGAGATGGAAAGAAATCAAATTCTCAGTCTCAGAGGGTTTCTTGCCTTGTTTTTGTTTTGTTTTGTTTTTTTCCTGGCCTCTACCTGGTATAAGGCATTTCAGATTTTAGAATTCACCACCGAATGTTTGGAGCAATTGAAACACATTGCCATTACAGTGACAGTATTTATATTACATGTTTCTCTTAAGCTTAAAAAAAATGGCAAATTAAAGATTTCTTTTTGTTATTTTTTAGGGAAAGTCTAAAGAGATCGTCAAGAATTTTCCCACTTCTCCATCACCAAGTGTACCTTTAAGCAAAACATGAGTTTGCAGGGCATTTTGGCACGGTGCTTTCTCTGCCAAAAATAAATATACTTTCATCAATATTTTTGCAGTTTCCCAAAAAAGCACGTTTGCCCAGGTACTGATCGTGTAGACAGCCTGAAATTTGTCTGCTGCCTGGGACAGGGATGGGTGCATCCCTGCACAAACAGTTCGTTAGAGGAACACACGGCAAAAGGAGATTAGATTTATCCTGCTCAGCTCATTCCCAGTGGAAGAGCCTGCTTTGTGCAGATCAGGAAAGTCTCATTTTCAGAGCAAGACTGACGTATTTCCATAGGTGAAGGTGAAATGCAAGATGAAGATAGTTGCTCAAGAGGGGCCCGCTGACCTCAAGTTTGGGTCAGAAGATTTTGCCCTTCTAAAATCTGTAGTCATATCGTGAGTTGGGCCTTGCTTTAATTCCCTCAAAATCAGGAACTTAGTGGTAAGACTGGTTTAAAAGCACATCATCCATTGCCTTGGACATCAAGATGTGAGTCTTTACCTGTGTTTTTAATGCTGAAGCAGCATTTTCACTTGACTTGCCCATGTCTTTCCACTCTGGCCAATAACGCAGGGGAAATGTGGTGCACAGCAAAAGACCCCTGCATCATCCAGGGACCCTTTCCCAGGGCAGGGTCAGCCTTAGGCATAGGCAGGACATCTGTCACCCAACGCAGGTGACCCTGGGTCAGAGATCTTGGTCAGACATCACCCAGCCCAACTACTAATTATCCCGCAAGGAAAGGGAACTCTCTCTCAAATTGTGAAACATGAGGGCTGTCAGCATCACAGGGGATTCACACTGGGGGTGACAGGCATGACCTGCTTTTACTGCTTTGTTTATTTATTTGGTGACAAGCTGTCATTCAATGAGTAATCTGGAGTTTTCCCGTCAGGGGTTTCTCCCTTGCTTCTTCGGTACTGGGGATAAACAAGGGGGGAATGGGGACAGAAATCCCACTCCCTGACTCTGGCAGGACTTCAGTGGTGTCCTCATTATGCTGGGGGAACCAAATGAAAAGCGCCTGACACATGGTCCCCAAAATTTCAGGAGGAGACTAGGGTTTCCCAACCAACTCAGGGGAGAGCAAAGGAGGTGGTGGGGCTGGAGGAATCCCATCCCTCTCTCCTGCTCCATTGTCTCTTGAACTAACCTCCAATAGAGCAGCTGCTGCCATCCCATTCATCTCTGTGCAACTGGGCACACAAGCTCCACATGGTGCTCACCAGGAAGGTTTTTTCATTACTCACCTCCATTTAACAATGTAGAGGGCAGGGAGGGAGCAGTCCCACAACCTCAAGCACCCCAAACACAATCTGTTGCAGCTGGGCGATTCTAGTCATCTCGGATGCATAAAGTCTGATTAAACCGTGATGGTACATAATGTGCAGCACCTTTAGGATTGCCTTCAAAATTGCTTCCACACAGCGATCCACTAGCCCTGATTCTCACAGAAATACATCCATCATAGAGCAACAACTATACATTAAATTTTCACATAAGCATGTGTGCATGCTTGAGAAGGAGTCCATAAAACAAGCAAACTGCCAGCCTTCTTGCAGCAAACTTTGGTTTTATTCTGAGTTCACATTCAAGGAGGAGAAGGTGGGTTCTGAGTAGGGACATTTCTTGTTCTATCAAGAATGTGGATACTGGTCCAAGTAGGAAAAAAAAAGGCCATTCAAACACTTCACAAAAGCAGTCAGTCTCTCAGCAGTTGGGCTTCATAATTTACTGGTCCATCACCCCACAACGAGTTGCCTCAAGGTCACCACAACCCTGAGGCTGGACTTGGGCTGAACAGAGACCTGCCCTCTGTGTGCCTAATGATGCGTGATGTTCGGCCACAAACTCACCCAGCAGGGCACCAGGGCAGTGTTAGGCACCAAACATTTCACATGAGATGTGGCAGTGTGTTTAGACATGAGGACATTCAGGCCTCCTTAACTGATTTCCCAACCAAAACCTACCAAGTTCAGCAGGATTCTTGTTTTCACCCCTTCTTGCTCCTCAAGTTGTTGATAATTATAAATCATAATTATAGAATAATTATGATGCCAATTACTAGAGCAAGGCATCTTTTAAAAATCATGTAATAGAAAGAGAAGTCCAAACATTCTCAAAATTCTTGTTTTTGCAAACTGATTTTGACAGCCTCCCCTCTGCTGACAGCACCTCGCGTCCTCCATACTGAACACAACAGCGATATTGCTAAGGGTCACTACCTACATAATGGTTGCGTTTTTATTGTTCTGTGTTGCATTTCTTACCATGGGGCCAAGCAATGTGCAAAGGCACCAAACATGGACCCTGTCCTGTGTAACTGCAGAGCTGGGTCTGCTCTGAGCATTTTGCAGGTGCAGGGCAATGGAGTGCAGAGTCCTGTGCATTTTCAAGACAGGTGAACCTGCAGTCCTTGATTTTGCTCAAATCAGACACCTCTATGAAAGCTCCTGATAGGCAGGCAATGAACTGGGCAATGTTATCCTTCCTGTCAAACTCTTGTCTTCTTCATCATGCATGCCTCAAGCATTCTACTTTTTTCTTATTTGAAAGTCAAGCAATCTTTCAAGTGAAGGTGGCATCCTGAAGCTGACTTTGTTCATAAAATGTGCATTTGAATAACCAATTGCTCCTCTTTGCTCTCCTGAAGTCTGTCCTAGCAGGGCTGGGCAGGCAGCTTGCACGTGGCTTGGGGGCACCTATGTGCTTGGACGGGGTGCACGGTGACAGCCACAGCCACCGTGCTCCTCCATGGAGGAAGCATAATGGCCTGGCCACCAGCTTGGTGTTCCATGGAGAGTCCAGGTGACTTCACACCTCCTGTGCTGTGCTGTGTTTGGTGGGGAGGGCACTGCTGGGTGCACCTCCTCACCATGCCCTGATCTCTCCCTGGCCAGCAATTCCTTGTAATCAGAAATTATTGCAGCCAGGGTGGATGAACAGAGGGGAGTAGGAGAAACCTTGAGAGTCAGGGCTCCTGGCTGGTCTCACACCTTCACCAGGCTTTGCCTGTGGCTCCTGTAGCTTCATTGACTGCTGTAGCACAGGAGAAAACATGCCCTTTCACATACCTCTTCTATGCCCACATAGTTACTGCAACAGGAGTTACTACCACAGAGAGGTGGTAGATGCCCCATCGCTGGAGACATTCAAGGCCAGGCTGGACAATGCTCTGAGCAACCTGATCTGGGTGAAGATGTCCCTGCTCATGGCAGAGGGATTGGACTAGATGAGTTTTGAAGGTCCCTTCCAACCCAAATTATTCTATGATTCTATAGCATCCAAAATGCAGGGTCAGCTCCTCCAGCCTGGCCAGGGCTGGATGCAAAACAGTCTCAAGCACTTTTTGGAGTGATTTGAGGTGTAGCTCTCCTAGGAGATTCCATCCTTCCATGAAACTTCAGGTGGCTTCAGGGACCAGTGCTTCCCACGGCCATGAGCTCAGGGAAGAGCAAGAGCATCATGGTGCTCAAAAGAGGGGAAGCCCAGGGAAAGCCAGGTTACATTTATGCCTCTAGAGTGGACTGGCATCCTTAAATGTATCTTAGAGATGCTGTGGCCCTAATTCTGGTCCTTAGGCTGCTGCCAGTAGAGCCAGGGCATTTAGTTGAAGAAGGGAGCAGCAGGGCACAAGCCACCTGCTCCCATCCCATCACCTGAGCTGCTGGTGAAGCACAAGGAGCAGCACTGGAGAAACAGCCCTGTCTGCATGAACACCCATCTGCAGAGAGCTACGTTTGTCATGTTTATGTCACCTTAGGCTCTGTTGGCTTCAGATGAAGACAGGGTTTTGGGTAGTCTGGCTCACTGGTGCTGCTCTGTAATTAAGTCTAAATCACAGAATCACAGAATGGTTGGGATTGGAAGTGACCTCTGGAGATCATTCAGTCCAACCCACCTGCTAAAGCAGGTTCACCAGAGCAGATCACACAGGAATGTGTCCAGGTGGGTTTGAATGTCTCCAGAGAAGACAACTCCACAACCTCTCTGGGCAGCCTGGTCCAGGGCTCTGGCACCTCAAAGGAAAGAAATTTCTCATCACTTTCAGATGGAACCTCCTGTGTTTCGGTCTGTAAATGCCACTTTTCACTCTGAGGCAACCAGAGGCCACTGCAGATTGCACTGTGAGTCAGGCATGACCTTCAGAATACTATGGAAAAATACATTGTGCTCGCTGTCCTTTGTCAAAATGCTAAGTAACAGCCCTGCCAAAGTTGGTAAATATTCTGTCAAAGGCAAAGGAGGCCACAAAGAGCGTGTTTTAACAGTCACAAGTATAAAATTTGCATCTGGCAAAGGTCCTGCTCTGCACCGAGAGCCACGTGAGCTTTCAGTGTTAACATTGCGCCTTGAATGCATTTTTCACCCAACCTCCTCGTTTCTAGGGATGCCATTATCAACAGAGGACCCAGTTTTATTATTAAGTAGCAAATCAATCCAGCTACGCTGAGCGCAATCCAATTATTGCTTGTAGTTACTGTAGGCTGAAGAAGTCATAAATAAATGAACATGCTGGAGGTATTTAACATTTCAGTCCCGCCGTAAGCACCCAACACTGTGTGCAAGGATCCTGCCATGATTTTCTTGGGTTTTGGGGAATCTTCGGTTTGTGGGGTGGTCAGAGGGCAGGTCCCAGACAATCGCAGGATAATCGGGGGTAAATGCAGACTCCTTTTTTTCTTTTGTTTCCCAGTGCTGAGGCAGAGCAGGGGCCTCTTCCTGCTCCTCTTGCGCTCGCCCGGCGGGAGCAAAGCAAACGCAGGCTCATATGTCAGTCCGTGGGCTTAGGAAAGCTGAGAAAAGGTGATTTGCAAAACCCCAGCCAGCTCCCATGGGGACAGGGCTGAACCCAGCGCTTCTTTTCCTTCTCTTGCCGCTATTCCCAAACCACCCCAGCTGTTTGGTTTGGGGTTTCAAACCTTATTTTTAGAAGGTTGGCTTTGTTCAGTAGAAATAAAGCATCTCATAGTATACAGGCACCTAGTTACTCTTTACCTCATTAGCACAGTGATGTATGAACAGCCGCACAAGTAAAATGATGCTCAACTGCAATATAAACACAGTTACTGCTAAGCAGACTCACTTAAAAATCAGTATTCCTTACATCTGGCTTACTTTTGCTGGGATTTTTTCCCCCTTTCTATTTTCTCTTCCTTTGCTCCTGGCTGTTTTTCTGAGCTCTGCCCAGGCAGCACTAATGGCAAAACTGGTGTTGAACTTGTGCACTCATTAGTATTCAACTGTAGGGTCAAATGATTCTTTTTTTATAAGTTATTAGTAGTAGTATTAGTATTATTCACTGTTCCTGCCAGGGAGTGTATAAAAATTCCATTTACAATTCTCAGCTCTGCACCATCATTTACGTGATCTTGTCTTTGGTCAGTTGGCAACACAGAAATCAGTTGTCTTCACTAGTTTGGAGGAAAAAAAAAGCAGGTGGCAGCTTCTCTATTCTGTTTGTCACAAGCAGCAAGTCATCTTCAGCCATCCAGCAATTTACAGAGGTTGTTTTGAGGGAATAAAAGGATGAGAGGGAAATGGGGCATTTCCTATGGATTGCCTTGTTTATTTGTTTGGGATTGCTTTTTTCTCTGCAAGAGGAAATCAGCAGGGAAAAAGAACTCCTAGTGAAAGCCATGACTTACAGATTTCCCTCCAGATATTTTGCACATCCCTACATAAAATATTTTGAAAGATACTACCGAAATCAGCTCCTCTCAAGGGTTTTGCTTTCCTTCCCTGACAGGACCAGAATGGCCCATTATGGGGTCTCCACTCCCCAGTCCTGGGTGCTATGTGAATTTTAGCTAAGGGCTGGTCTAGGTGACCTTTGAAGCTCCCTTCTAACCCCAACTATTCTATGATTCCATGATTCAAAACTTTGAGATTTGCCATCCATCTTCTCAGGGGTAGACTTGGAGCCTTCTACTCATTCCTATGGATGTGATACCATGGAAGGCCACCAGGCCAAAGACCAGCCATGTCCTGATCTCCAGAGCTTCTCCTGCAGGATTGAAGAGCAAAGCGCTGGCTGCTGCACGCTGCCCCAGTTGCTCTAAAGCTGGGAAGTATCACAGCTTAGAGAATGCTTCACAAAAATCCAACATATTGTCCTTGAAAATTAAAAATCTAATGACACAACTTAAAAAAACTTTTGTGTTTTTAGGTAGGTTCTAACCATGAAGTCTGAATTCAGAGGTCACAGGATTTATTGCTTGACTTTGGAAGCAGGAGTGGAAAGGGGCAGGTTTCTGTGAGGTGTATTGGCACAGGCCTTGAACTTTGAGTAAGGTCTGCACCAGCCCAAAATCTGAGTCTGTGTGCTCTTCCTAGAGGGTTTATTTATTTTGGCCAATGCAGGTGGAAGTACAGAGCCCAGCACTGGCAGCTGCAGAAATAGTGATGTTCTAAGGGCTCTGGGAATAGGCTTCCAGAGAGACAACCTATGTGATCACCACTGGAAAAACCCACCATTCACCACCAATTATTGCACTCAGGGTCTCAAGAGAGGCTACAATTACTCCCCGCTCCAAGTCTAGAGCAAATCAGCATTTTCCCAGTAATTGCAGTGTAGTAACTGCCGTAGATGTTGACTTTTTAATAGCAAACACTGCTCAAGCATTAGATTTACAGTTGTGTTAGCTTTAGTGACTTGGGAATCAATTACCTTGCCGTACAACATGACCAAAGATTATAGGGTAACCCATGAAATAATTTATACTGCCATCTAGAAGTGAAACTGTAACTTCATCGTTCACATTGAAAGACACTCTGTTTGTACAGCAATAATTCCAGTAATAACGATAATAACCATAAAAACAGAAAAAGGAGGAAAATAATTATTACAAAATAGGGGAAGACCTGTGTACAAATAGGGCACTGGGAGGTGCTGGGAGCTTTGCCATTCTCAATTACCATTCAGAGTGACAATAGAAGTAGCATTTTGTTAATTAATGTGTTTTCCCAGTTCAATTCACTTGGGTTGGCAAGTGAGGCTGTATGGCTCTGTCCTGGCAAAGGGCTTGTCCCATCCCAGTCGTTGGGACACACAGCCCACGTGTTGTGTAATAAGTGACACAAAACCAACCCCCATCAACCATTTGCCCTCTTGACTGATGACAGCACAGCTGATTTCTAGGATCAGTTTTATAGGAAGCATTTTTCCCATTTTCTGCCCATTTCCCTACCTCATGGCACTTGTTCCCACAGCTGACTCTTTTCTCCTGCTTGTGATGGGAGAAACTTGTGCCTATTTTCCAGACTCTCTGCAGAAAGCAAACATCATTCCTGTAAGTCCTTTGAAACCAGACCACCCAGGTCAGCCTTTCAGTCGGTGTTTCCAAGCAAATTATTGAGAAAGAGCATTAATTATTTTTTTTTCCTCCTGAAAAGGAGTTGCCTCTGTGACCTTTTAACTACTGGCTTTGTCCATTTTACTCTCATTTAATTCCCATTTATTGCAGTCCTCACTTCACAGGAAGCTGGCAGCTGAGCTTTCTGAACCCTCCAAGCACAGCGGTCCCTTATGAAACAAGGATCGGTGAAATTATATGAAAACTGCTTACTGGCACTATAAAATGGACTAGGACAGGGTCTTCCTGTTCATCACCAGACAGGAAAAACTTTACACTTATATATCAGAATACTCCCTTGACTCTAAAGAGCAAAGCAAGTTCTGTTTCTAAAATTGCTAAAGCTCAAAAATGTTAAGACTGCCTTAAGACAATTGTGATTAATAAAATGCACAGATTTGGGCTCTCTCCTTCACCTTCTGGAATCAGCCCAGAAGAGCAGGTTTTCAGAAAAACGTCATCTGTCATGAGATTTGGCAACCTTGTGCTCTCAGATCATAAGGTCACTGTCACTGCAGAAAAGCAGTCGCCTCGGGAACAAGGAGGAGGGGAGAAGATTCTGCCCGCAAGCTGGGGGATGGGAAAATTAGCATTGCTCTAAACGAGGAGGCTGAGCTGCAGTGGGGAAAGAGCATCACTGCCCCTCCGAGATGGTGCAAACCCACTGGAGATGGGTGAATCTGCTTCACTCAGGTGCCCATCAGATGGGGGCATCCAAGCCATTGTCCATGGAGAAACACAGCCCCATCACCATCCATGGTATTGTCTCCAAAACAATTTGCAGACAAGGCACAGGGGAACTTCTAATCATTAGTTTCCCTTGTTACAATTTGAATATGCAAAAAATAATGTATGAATGCCATCAGCTCAGGTTGCCCAGAGAGGTGGTGGATGCCCCATCTCTGGAGACATCCCAGGCCAGGCTGGACGGGGCTCTGAGCAACCTGATCTGGGTGAAGATGTCCCTGCTCAATGCAGAAGGGTTGGACTAGATGAGCTTTGAAGGTCCCTTCCAACCCGAACTATTCTATGATGGATTCTATGATTGTGTTTGTCCCGATTTTGGAGGTGCAGTTTGGTTGCATCCTGCAGCTAAGCAGTGATATTTTGAATGTCAGGGACCATGGGGCATTTGGGTTTTATTTCCTCTCCTTCTCCCATGTGGCCTTTCATGAGAATTGCCACAAATATTCTTGTTTTGCCTGAAAATATGCATCTGACCAACCATGATTGTATTTAAGCCTGTTCAATTGCTTTAATAAGAACCCTTCCAACACACTTAATCTAAAAATGTCTTCAGTGTACTCAAAATCTTATAAATAAAGATTGCAGCCACCACCACAGCGTTCAAGCAAAGCCAAAACCCAAACATTAGTCAGTTTGTTGTACAGCTTAACTGCCATCTACCCTATCTGACCAGTGGCAATATGCTGCTATGGATAATCTGAATATAATTTCTCCCTCTTTTTTAAATAAAACAAGCTCAAGGAGTCATTGTAAAAAGTGTCACCTTAGCAAGAGTCGATTTTTGTGTTATGTCTGAAGTCTATATCCACTTCTCAGGGTTTAATGAGTTACACTGCACAGTCCTCCTAGGAGAGAGAGAAGTGTGTTATGATCAAACTCAGGTTATAGGTGAGGATAGAGGGGTAGCATAAGGCAAAATGTCTCTGAGAAATAGGTGTGAAAGAACAGATCCAACCATAAACGTGTCCTTCCCCGTCCTAAAAACAGGCACCTAGTTTTCTGTAGCCCAAAGCCTGCAAGAACACTACAGAGCTGCAGAAACTACCATTATAGTAACCAACAAGTACTGGGTTTACTGGTAGCTGAGCAGTTGACGGGGTTGTTCAGTCTTCAGATACAAAATATCTCCTGCTTCCCACTTCCAGGAGTCAAGGTGGTCACGGGGAAAAGGTGCTATGGTGCAGGTCCCACATATTGCCTGCAAATCCTAGCTCTGAGGTAGCATCAGCCAGGTTAGAGCTGTACCCAAAGTGGGGACCACATGTTTAATGCTGATTTTTTAGGAATCAGCACGCTGCCTGGAGCCAGGCAGCTCCATCCTTTCCTGAAAAAAGGGAGCAGGCGGTGAAAAGCTGAGCAAGTGGAGCTAGCAGGAGAAACCTTCACCCTTTTCATGCAGGGACTCTATGGTTTGAGACCTCCCTTGGGATGTTTGAATTTGAGCTTCTCATTTCTTTTTTTGGGGGGGAAAGTATCAATGCCACTTATGCTACAACCTTGCATGTGTCTGTGAGGCCTTTCACAGCCATTAGGTGAAAGACTTGAGTCATCAAACAGGCATTGATACCAAAGACTCCCCCGTCCCAAATGGCAGCAAGCAAGAACTGATAAGTCCCATCAATGGGCCACTTCAGGGGTCTCCTGCCATTTTCAGGGTTGTTCTCTAGCAGCGCTGGGTCTGTGAGGCTCTGTACAAACACAGCAAGACTTTATAGAGACCTTTCTTGGAGCAAATCGTGCAAGTCAGAGGGTGCTCAGAAACCAGGCCGCCATCGCCTACGGAGGGGAAATGAGCAACCTTTATGGAGTGAATTAATCAAGTGCTTCAATCTCCTTAGCTGAGGGTTAATAATCTTGTGGTGACCGCCCTGGACAGTGCATCAGGAGAGCTGGGTTTTATTCCTAGTGTGCTTCAGTAATGAAAAGGAAATTGTGTTCAGACGAGCAATAGAAGCCCATGCTCCCAGAGACGTCAGATATGCAGTAATTAGACTCAAGTTAAACACTAAATCAAGTAACACTGAGCCTTTGGCTTTAGCAGAACACCATTATGACTAGTGCTATGTTTATTTAGAAGATGCTGAGCCCATTTTAAGTGTTTTCATATTAAATGTAATTTGATTGTTTGTTATTAAAGCAATTGACGGGGCCTAAATGCAAATATTATTGGTCAGATAAATGTTTTCTGGCAAATAAAATTTGTTCATTGCACTTTTATGACATGAAGGCTTACTTGCTCTGAGATTTATTTTCTGTTTGTTTCCTCTCTTTGCAAGGATTGCCTCGTAAAGATTAGAAGAGCCAAAGTGAACCAAAGTGTTAAGTAGAAATCGCCGATTAAACTGTCAGAAATGGAGCAGCCTTTGTTAATCACTGATTCATTAGCTGGGAGAAGAAGAAGGGTCTCAAGTTAGCACAAAGTCTTTGGTGTCACAAGGTTAGCGATTTATTCCCAGGTCTCAATCTCTTTCCAATTTGGTACGGGATCTTACCCAGGTAAATTGATCTCTCTAGGACTCCATTTTGCCATCTGTTCAACTTAGGTAATGATCTTGCCTCACAAAGATAGTGAAAACTTTCCATAAGAAGGAAAGGTTACCTTAAAAACCACACCTGCATCCAAAATTAGGCTACCCACTACTAATACCTACAAGAGCTTTGACGAGAACAGCTATTTCCTACTACAACCAGGAGGATTCCCTGATTTTGTTCTGTGGGCAAGAGAAAAATGTTTTAAGAAATATAAAAAAGTATGACCAAAAAGTAACAGAAATCAGAAAGGAGGCTTACAGCTCTTTTTTTTTTTAATTTTAATTGCCTAAATTGCCATTTTGCTGTGTCACTTTAATATCTCATTAGCTTTTTTTTAATGTTGCACTGATGTATTGAGAGCATTGTCTAACTGGCTTTTGATTTTTTAAAAACGTATTTAGCAAAGGCTACTAATAATTATTTCGGTGCCATTTTGGAACATTCTCAGGATTTTCTGCAAAATGTGGTCGCCTTTGAAATAGAAAGCTTTTCCAAAAGGTGTAAGTTTTGCAATCCTCAGTAGAAGGCAGTGTAAAACTACAAAAATATTCTTCATGTCTCACATCATGCAAAGTGCAAGGGCTACTTCAGTACAAGAAACCAAACAAGTAGGAATTAGTTTCTTGTATTCTTCTGTACAAAATAAAATACTTCATTATGTAGCTCCATGTAAGAGGTACCTGTAGATTTTGCTTGGCAGGAGGCACATTTCTGGGCTCACATCTCTCAGCTGACTCATTTGATGTCCTTCACCTGTGCTGCCTTTTCTCATCCAAGAAGGATTTTGGGTATCTTTTACCTGCACCAGTCAATTGCGACATCTGAGGACAGGGTGGGGAGAATAATCTCTTCTTTCTTCATCCTTATGCTCAGGTTCTTGCCATTAACTGCTTTACTATTCACTCAGCAGTTCCCTGGCATTGATGAAGCTGGTCCACTTGCCTTTGTAGGAATGAGATTCCCTCTTATTAGTTGCATTTGTTTCTGTCTGCACTGTGGTCATGCCAGTGGTCTGCCCCAGCCAAACAGGGAGGAGAAGGGGCAGGTGTTGATCTCTTCTTTCTGGTGATCAATGACAGAACCCGAGGGAATGGCTGGAAGATGTGCCGGGGGAGGTTTCCAGTTGGGCATGAGGAAAAGGTTCTTCATGCAGAGGGTGCTGGACACTAGAACAGGCTCCCCAGGGAGGTGTCACAGCCCCAAGCCTGACAGTGTTCAAGAAGAGACTGGACAACACCCTCAGACACATGGTGTGAACTGTGGGGTTGTCCTATGCAGGGACAGGAGATTAACTCAGTGATCTTTGTGGGTCCTTTCCAACTCAGGACGTTCTATGATTCAACAGTGCCCCTCACCAGCAACAGGAGTGTTTTCTGTTTTTCCTCTGTGCCTCCACCACCCACCTCTTCCAGAAGCCCCTGCTTCTTCCCTCTCCATCTCCCACCACCACTCAGCCCATTTTATAAACGGAAGAAGCCCCCATCACGTCTGCTCCTTTACGCATTGTTCTGCCTTCAGGCAATTTCAGGAGAAAATGGCAACATTCTGGGAACAGGTGGAGGTTCCTGAGGCAGAGCTTTGCTGAGCTTTGAAGAAAAGGACAACAGGGTCCAAAGTGTCTCCTCCATCCCATAGGAATGTAGAAGAGATTGATGAGAACCTGACCTCCAATAGAGCGGGGACCCCCTCACCCCTCCTATTCCTCCTGCAAGTACAGGGATGTCTCCCAGAACTTTCCATCGGGAAGATTTAATTCTCTCTTCCCCTCAATCCCAGCCTCAGGTGGGAGCAAAGTGGTGTGGGGGGGACTGCAGGGACAGTCCCTTTCCCCAGCATCACTCCATTGAGGCATGTGTCACCCAGGGAGGGCTGGTGACACACCCAGCTCCTCTGTTTTCCCTTATGCACACTTCGGCTGTTTGTTTTGTTTGGCCTCTTGGATGCTGGGATTGCCCAGAGATAACTGGGACACGGGCGACTAACACGTGAGTCCTGTCCCTCTCTGTCCCAGCCCCAGGCGGGAGCTGGAGGCAGCAGGCAGGATTTGCCAGCCCACAGGTCATAACATCAACCAGCTGGAGTTGGCTTCTCCCCACCATCCATTTCAGCTGCCTCACAAAGACTGAGCTTCATTTGCCTGCATAATAATCCTGCCAGCATGGACTTTCTTTGCCTAATGAAGGAAGGATTTATTGCACCGGCTCTTTGGGAATGTCGAGGTCTGCTTACTTCCCTCCTCAGCTTTCTGAGATCCTTTAAGTAGAGTCTGTGTGAAAATTAATCAGATGCCCTGGAGGCTTATTTTGTCCAAAGCTAAAGTCCTGCTTCTCCCTTTCCCCCCTCCTTTTGTGTCCTAATTACTTAAAAGATTGTCCTGGAAAGTAATGAAAGCGTGGCATGGGAAATAACACCCATGGTTCATCTCAGAAGTGAGGCATTTCTGTGGAAGGCTTAACTAGATACATCTCATGGTTCACTCAGCAAACTTGGAGATCTTCCCAGTTTGAAGTGCACTGCACCATGACAGTTGGTATGGCATGTGCTCTATCCCCTAAATGGTTTCCAGGTCCAGAGTCAGTCATACGAGTCAGGTCCTGCTACTGAATAATTGCATTTTACATTGTTGAATGAGATCCCTGTGGTTTCCACCTGGTTCTTGAAGTTCTCAGCATGAATTAGCTCAAGGACACAGTTCATCCCAACCTGTTCTATAGGGAAAATGAGGTGATGGGGACAGGCTTGGTCGTGGTACATGCAACCTTCCGTCTCTCGCTTGCTGGCCCTGGTCCGTGGAATTGGGTTGAGGGCAACCTGGTGCCTTGGGTGATCAGTTGGGTCATGTTGGTCTCTTTTCTGCTTCCCAGCATTGAGGCATTTTTATTACATGGAGGGTACAGATTATCTCAGCTGAAGAGGTGAGAACACTTGCTTCTTGTCCACCCAGCCTACATCAGAGCTCATGAGGAGACAAGACAGTGCTATACCATGAATTTTAGAGGAACAGCATGAATTAACCCATAGGCTAATGTGACACTTTGGTTTTTTGGGCTGACTGACCCTTGTCATGCATAGAATAAGTCAGCTGCACTGATTTACAGTGAGATTCATGTGTCTAACAAATGATACAATATCTGAAAATGGATTTCGGTTCCCAAGTTACTTAGAACTGTGTTGCTTTTTAAGTTTGGGGGCTTTTTAATCTTTTACTGCCATTCAAGTATTTTGACTTAAGAGTTGTGCAATCAATGGGATTTAGGCCTTTAAACACCTCCCACAGAGAGGCAGGCAATTAGATACCTTCAGCAAATCCTAAATATTCTTTGAAAGCAGTTCCCTCACCTTCCATGGGTTTCAGATGTACCACATGGGGGAATGACATTGATTTCTGTAAAGCACTGCACTGCTTATGGATGCAAATCATTGTGTAGGTGTGAATATTACTTCACGACATCTCCTCCAACCCGTTAGTATTAATTAATGCAGTTCTGGGATAGACAATATTCATTAAGCTTTTCTGAAAATACTAGAAATGTTCATGTAAGAGCTCACACATTTTGATGGTGCCCACAGTCTCACCACCACGTTCTCTGTGAAGTATTTTGATACTTTAATATTTGCTAACGAGAGTGGAAATGAATTGTCAACAACAGTTCTCCAGCACAAGGCCATGGTGTTTCTTCCTTGCTTTGTTATCAGGAACCAATAGAAAGGACTCAGCATGTTGTTATTTTGGCACAGAGGCATCTGGTTGCTGGAGGTTTCCCTCTGTGTATGTTAAAGTTAAATATTTGGGTTACTGTTCTCTTTTTGGGATTTGCCATGATACAAACCAGCTTGGAAGTGATGCAGCTATCGCCTGCTTCTAATCATTGCAATGACAGCAGCTCTGCTGCCTCCAGACTAAATGTTTGTTACCGGGGCATATTATTTGAGTATTGACAACTCCAGAGACCTTGTGAAATTACAGAAGCTCCTTAAAGAAGACGACTCTTGCTACCACTGCTGAAGTACAACTAGGAAATTTAGAGAGGAATGTGCATGAGGTGAAAGGTGGTGGTTTCTTCCTGAAAGGATGCTGTTGAGGCAATCTGAATTTTTGCATGTATGTCTGGGAGAGGAAGAAGGGGAAAGCAAACTCTGGGTGGCACAAGGTGTTGGCTCCGCATTGCGATCCATCCATCCTTTTGCAGGTTTTAATCAAGCTAGTGGGGCCTTTGGCAGATGTTCCACTGAGCCAGCAGCAAGCCCTGCCTGCATTACAATGCTCCATCAGGCTTTGGTGTCTTCCTTGGACTAGTGGTCCCAGCCTTGGTGGCCTCATGTCTACCAGCATCGAGGCAACCACCCAAAGTTGTCCCAGGTATGGACACCCCAGGCTGCGCTCCCAGCAGTTACACCTACCCCACAGCGTGGTGCTCCGCAGTCCATTAGCCAAATTTCCCACCCATCGAACAGCCTTGAGTGCCACTCTGCACTCGTGTGTTTGTTCATCTGTGAAATGAGGCTGGCAGCTCTCCCCTACATCCTGGGAGTGCTGCCGGGCTCGGTTAGTGCGACTGCAGAGCTTTGCAAGCAGTGCCACGTAACTGCAGACAACAGCTTCTCATCATTCAGGAGGTTCTTTAACATCCTCTGCTGCTCCAGCTCACTGATTTACCTGAAGTGGCAGGGCTGGAAGGATAAAGACCCCAAAAGCATGATTTTTCCCTTGGAGGCTTTGCTAGGGATGGCATTTCACACTTTTCCACCCCAAGTATGTTTTCTTATTGTATAAGTCTGTTGCCACTCTGAGACCTCCTGTTCCTCTCTATTTATAGACCCCAAAATAAAGGTTCTGCAGGTGTTAGTCTATATCCTCCACAGATCCCCTTCTCCACACCGCTGTCCTTGCAGCTCCGGGCAGCACTCTGCTACCAGGGAATCAGCCCAGATCTGGCTGGAATGTTTCAAAGGAGGAGATGTGCAATGAAGCATTAGGAAGATCTGGAGCAAATTCCTTGTCTAGTTCTGAGGGAAAACATCTCCTTCTGGTTGAGCTTTCATGATCAACTCTTGGCAGGGACAATGCTCCACTGTCTTCCCATGTTATAAGAAACAGTCTCCTTTATTGAGTGCTTTGTTAGCTCCATCAGGTGCCTAGAGGATGTTATATGAGTGGATGCAGCTCCAAGCAACCTGATCTGGGTGAAGATGTCCCTGCTCATTGCAGAGGAGGTTGGACTAGATGACCTCTGAAGGTCCCTTCCAATCCAAACTGTTCTATGTTTCTATGATCTTCACTCAGACCAGTAGTTTATTTTTAATACAAATGTTGCATCTTGAATTGGAGGATTACAAAAATGTAGCAGGAGTATCTCCCACTATTTCAGAAAATTTTAAGTCTTTGTACTAAATCATATTGCACTTTCTTTTAGGGGAGTGTTGTGCATGTGGTCCTGGATATCCTTACAAGGGATCTGGGGAGGAGGTTGCTTGTGGTGTCACAATTGTGATGATCCAACCTCTTTTTCTGCATGATGGGGTTCAAAGACTGCAGAGATGCTGAGACGTTGCACCTGGGAAACCAAGGAGTTCCCCATCTATTTCTATCCCCGACAGTTCCCATGACATGACACCTGTCACTCAGTTGGTCTGTGACTACACATCCTTCCCTTCCAGCTGTGGCCCCAAAGATGTTGGAGGGCACCATTAGGACCACACAGTGATGGGATGCTCTTTGGACACCTCTGGTAGACAACCCCACTGTAACAGGGGGCATGAGAAAAGACGCTTTCCTGCTGTCTCCTGACTAGTCCAAACCTCATGCCTGTTTATTCAAGCTTTGTGCCAAAGGAAGGGACTGAGCTGTTGTGTGGAGCCTATAATTTCAAGCAAAGTCTAATGAAATGCTCCACACCTGCACTGAAAGCTGAAAATTGCAATTCTGGGCAGAGTGAGCTTTGTTTTCCAGTTTTTGCTGCTATGAATGAAGTAAATCACTTTCCAATTAGAGACTTTCAATCTCTGATGCTGGTTCTTTAACCCACCTATTGAGCTCTTATATCACCAGCTGATTAATGCTGCACCACACCCTGGCTCTCCCCTGGCTTTGGAGGCAGATCCTGCCAGGAGAATTCAAGTTATGTGGAAGGAGAACGTGTGCCATACAGTGATGGGTGGGGAAATTGCCCTGGGGCTTTGCTGGTTGAAGGATCTTCCTACCCCAAGGTAAAGTCTGTTGCCTTGGCATATTCCTGTAGAGCAACAAGCACCAGCAGGCATCTGCATGGTGAGTGCACCTCCAAAGCAGCTTCTCCCCCTAGTTTTAGTGCAAGACAGCCTGGGAAGGTGACTGTTCACTGCTAGGCTTGAGCAGGGTTCAGGAGCAGGGCTGAACCACAGCTGGGGCTCAGGTTTGCATGCTTTTCTTCACCACTGCCACTGGAGATGGTAGAACCCACTTGAGGTACATTGTGACCTCTGTTGAAGGAAAAGAGCAAAACAGAACTGAGAAGGCAACTTGAAGTTTTTCCCCTCTCTGAAATTATGGGTTTAAGATTCCAGGAGGTTTCGAAGTTTGTGTTTCAGTAGTTTGCCCTTCCAGGGTACTTCAGCAGTTGTTTCTAGATGTGAATTAGTTGTGACCTGAAAACCTGAGCAGGATCTAGCTTTACCTTTGCAATGTAGTCGTGGTCATCCTGCTTTTCCTGGAGTGGAGACGGGTACCTTTGCTGCTTCTTGTTACTGTGTTCTGATCTTGGGTTCGCGTCCAGGGCAGAGTTGGGACACCTCAGCCCCTTGCTCTTAACCCTCAGCAGCCAGCCTCTGTATTTATGCCTTTAACCTAAACCAGGCCTTTGGGTGGAGTGAGCTGGATGGGTGAGCCTGCCTGTGGCTGCATGCATAGAACTGTGCTTGTACTCTACTTACCTAGTGTACCCAAAAGCACTTTGCAGCCCACTGGCTCCCACAAGCCCCACTGCAGAGAAGAAGACATCAAAGCTTGTGGCATCTCCATGCTGCCATGGTCTTGGCTGTCAGTCTGACAGCAGATTAAACCCAGAAACAGCCCCAGCTAAAATCAGACATCCACACCCTGTTCACCACCACAGAATCACAGAATCACAGAATCGACTGGGTTGGAAAAGACCTCAGAGATCATCGAGTCCAACCCTTGGTCCAACTCTAGTCTGTTTACTAGATCATGGCACTAAGTGCCATGTCCAACCTCACTTTAAAAACCTCCAGGGACGGCGAGTCCAGCACCTCCCTGGGCAGCCATTCCAATGCCTGACCACTCTCTCTGTAAAGAATTTCTTCCTAATATCCAGCCTCAATTTCCCCTGGCAGAGTTTAAGCCCATGCCCCCTTGTCCTATTGCTGACTGCCTTGGAGAAGAGACCAATCCCCACCTGGCTATAACCACCATGCTGGGAGAGCAACTTTGTCACTTCTTACAGGGCAAAGAGGAAATTTCCCATTTCCCCTGTAAGCTCCAGTTCTATCTTTGCCATGAGCACACTCGTGGTGGCATAAATGCCCACTAAAAACAAGGGAAAGGGCGCACCTCTACACCTCCCCTCCCAACGCAGACCTCTGCCTGGCCAGCCTGTACCAGAAAGTGGCACAACGACAACCTCAGGGTTTTTACCTGGTGGAAATAACCCCCATTCCAGAAAGAAAATGCTGACGGTGAGGCAAAGCAGTTGCAGCAAGTTGGAGCTCTAAATGCAGGTGTTGTGGCTTCGCGCTGTGCTTGTTTAAACCAAAAAATTAGCATTTTTTGGAGGCTCACACACAATGTCCTTCTTGACTGATCTAGTTTTTTAACAGCGATACCTTTGCATTAGGGCTACTGCTAGTACAGTCTGTAAGGGTGCTTTGTTCCTGGGCAGCATGCTTTGCTGCTCGGTGCACATTTACACCATCACAAGTTGCACCGTTCTCCCAGCTAGGGGAAGGGGGGAATCGGGGGTGCCCCGCAGCACCAGGGCTGCAGACTGGCAGGAGCTGCTCTGCTGCCCACCCCAGGGGTGCCCGGGGCCCCCGCTGTCCTCCTCTTCCTCCCTGCCGGGGCTGTGTGAGCACTCGGAGCGAGTATCCCCGCTGTTCTCCCCTCTCTCCATTATCATTTCAAGGTGTGCACGCCTGGGTCGGGGGGCTGAATGGCCCCGCACCCTTCCTCCCTCCGTCCTTCCATCCTCCCAGAGGCGAGAGCAAGCCCAGATGTTGGCAGGCCCGAGCCGGGTTCATCTGTTTCACATGACCCAGCGCCAACTGCTGCTCGCTGCCCTCCTCCCTCCTCCTCCTTGCTCCCCCTCCTCCTCCTCCTCCTCCTCCCTTCCCGGCTCCAGCCTCGCAACGCGGCGGCGGCCGCGCAGGAGCCGGGGGCCGGGCAGGCGGGGAAAGGGGAAAAGAAGGAGAGAAAAAAAGGAGGGTTACAGCATCCCGGCACGGAGCATGGGACCGCCCTAAGGCCGCCCGGGGATCCCGGCGGAGCGGAGGGGAGCGGAGGGAAGGGCCGCGCCGGCTCCGCGCATCCCCCGGCGGGGCCGCGGGCGATGGATGCGGTGCGGTAGAGCCGCGGCCTGGAGACGCTGGTGCAGCGGGGATGCTCTCGCCCCGGGCTCGGAGCTGAGGGGCCGCCGGAGCTACCGAAGGAGCGGGAGAAGGTAACGGGGTCTTTGTCTGCCGAGGGGGAGGCGAGGCGGGTCGGGGCTCCCCTGCCAGCCCCGGTCCCGCGGGGAAAGCCCAGCCGCAGTGTGTGCGGGGTTGCTCCACGCCCCCCTCCCTCCATTTAGCTCAAACAGAAGGAAATGTGGGCAGTATCTGCATTCTCTATCCTTTCCTTAAAACAAAAAAAAAAGCAAAACCCACACCCCTGAATTTTGTGGGCGAGTAAAGGGAGACAAGATCGGCGGCTGGGTTGTTCTGGGTTTTTTTGTTGTTTTTTTGTTTTAGTTTGGGGTTTTTTTTGCACTAGAGGGAAGGAGAGGGTGTGGGGGAGAAAAGCTGGTGCTGTGATTTCTTCCCCCCCACCCCTCCCCAGTCATCTGGATGCCTGTCCCCACTGACTGCTTAGATGAGCTGCTCCTTCCCTTTCTGAATGGCTGCAGCAAGTTTAATGCAGAGCTGGGGGCTTCTCAGAGGGTAAAACCCCTGGCTTGTTTTTCCTTTCTCGTATGCACCTTTTCCTAAATCGGGGGTAGAAAAGTTGCTACAGATCCGGGGCTAGAAAAGACAAATAAATAGCCCTGTTTCCAAACTGTGCCTGTCTGGGTGTATCTGCATGTAAGAAGGGTCTTGGCCACATTGTTAGCTCCCTGACTGCTGCGGAGGGTATGAGAAAAGTTGTTTCAAGCCTCTATATAAAATTTCCAGGAGAGACAATTGTTTCTAATAATAGCCCTGGCAGCGGTTTAGCAATACAACACACACAGATGTGGGAGTGAGCAAGCAAATCTCCTTTCCCAGGCAAGCCAGGTCACAGGGAAAGCTGAACTCCCAGCTTGTTGGTTTGGTTCAGGATTTTAAAATATTGTCCTGAACAAAAACCCCGGCACCGCTCGCTTTTTCTGCTGAGAAGGGGGTGTGGTGCCTGTGCCTTCAGGATGCACTCACTCCATGGGCACGGCTGAGCTCGGCTTTCCCGGTGCCTCAGGTATCGAGAGAGCCTGAATCCCAGCTCTGCCCAGCACCAGCTGGATATCGGGGTGTCTCAGACACGTCTCCTCCTAGATCAGCATCTGGGGTCTGATGAGCATCCCCCATCTCTGCACAGAGGGGGTCATCACCAGCGTGGGTGTCTGTGCCATTTTCCCTGCCTCCAATTCCCTGTGAGGCACTAGGGAGGTCTCGGTGGAGCTAAAACTATCAAACTGATCTGCTTTCTCCTTGTGGCCATGGCAGAGGGCCGGGCAGGAGGGCTGCTGCCTGCACCACTGTCTGCACATGACTTGAACCCGGGGTGCTGACCCTGGCCGGGCGATGGTGCGCCAGCTCAGCTTGGTGGCTCAGAGCTGCTTGTCCTGACCTTCCTGGCGTATGTTACCAGTAGCTTGCCCTCTTCCAAATATTAATATTTTTAAGGCAGTTTTAAGTACTGGTGTCAGGCGGGGATGTGCCATGTGCCACAGGAGGGAGAGCTGCTCGTGGGGCAGGTTTTGCAGCCCTGCTATGCATGGAAAATATTCTTAGGTGAATTTGTGTTTTAAACATCCAGGCTAAAAATATGGAATCTCTGCCATTATTTGGGCGCAGATACACTTGTTAGTCACTTGCAACCCGCTGGGCCAAGCTACCCATTTCTCCTGGTAGCTTGTCTCTGGTGGTCACATTGCCATGCATCTGAGCTGATCATTGCATTAAAAATGCAAATCGATATCGGGTGATACCTGTGATCACAGCATTGGGTCATTCATGGCCATACAGCAATGCAGCTCACTTGGTACAGAGAGCAAATTCCATGTAGATCGTGTCAAATTGTCTAGCCAAATCAAGAGCTTTGGTTAGTGTGTTCAGTGATGTTAGTATGGACATAGGTCTGGGAAAGACTTCCCAAGTCATGGAGTCTAGTCCCACATCGCACAGGTCATTACAGTCATACATATCCTCTTTGCTGCTACTATAGCTTGCTGTATGAATAATAGCAGAAGGTTTGAATGCAGCTTAACAGATAACAAAGGCGAAGTAAAATTGGATGGTGTGGATGAGGGAGAAAAATCTGTATTAGTGAGAATTTGAAAGGGGCTGAAGAGTGACTGAAGTCTCAAGTCCCAACCTGGTGGGACTGTGAAGGACAAGGAAGGCTCATGCATTGCGAGATGAGTGAAACAGACAGGGAAGGTGAAAGAGGAGTGTGTTGATCCAACACTAACCAAATTTGGGGTCAGGGCTTAGTGTTATCCCCTGAAGAAGCAGTAAGGCATTGTGTGACCCAGTTCTCGGGAGCTAAGCAGCAGCAGGCTGGATCGCTGGGACAGTAAATGCTGCTGTCAGGCATGGGGCCATGCTCAGCTCTCAGGAACCTTGGGTGTCTTTCATTCAAAGCACTCTAGGTTTGAGGTGCTCAGAACTTCTGTGCCTTGGAGTTGCCCCCAAAATCTCCTGCGAGCTGGGAGCCATCCCGTGAATGCCCCATCTCTTGGGGAGCTGGGGGTCAGTGCTGCAGGGGGAGCCATAAGAGCAGGTGATGGTGTCCCCCTGAGGTCACAGAATCTCAGAATGGTTGGGGCTGGAAGGGACCTCTGCAGATATCCAGTCCAACCCACCTGCTAAAGCAGGTTCACCAGAGCAGATCACACAGGAATGTGTCCAGGTGGGTTTGAATGTCTCCAGAGGAGGAGACTCCACAACCTGTCTGGGCAGCCTGGTCCAGGGCTCTGACACCTGAAAGCAAAGACATTTCTCCCCATGCTTCATCGCAGGCTAGGGTGTCCTTGGGTGCACAGCTGGATCCCAAGGTCACTTGGCAATGTCACCCTCCAGTCATCCTTGCTGGCTCGCTCCTTCCAGCGGCTGGAGGTGCGGATTGCCCTGCAGCCCCAGCGCCAGCAGAGCACGGCAGCCAGCCGGCAGCAAGGTCTGACAAGGTTAAGCTGGGGTTGAATTGCTTGCAAGCCTCCTCCAGCTCCAAATCTCAGTTTGTCCCAGCATCTCCCAAATCATACAGTTCCCTAAGCCTGCAGTGGATTGCCCAGCACAGCCTTGGGAACCACTGCAGCTGACAGCATCCCCTGATATTTATCCTTCTTCCAGGCTTTTAACAATTTAATTTCCAGCCCTTCTTTAAACCTCAATATGTGCCATTTCCTAGAAAGCCACAAATTATTCTCTGAGGCTGCACAAAGAGTTGGAGCTCCTGTTCCCTGCTCTGGAGATAAATCCCATCAAGGACCAAAAATGACTTTGACTGCTTTTCCCTCTGATCTGACACTGTGAAGATGCCCTGGCCAGATGTTTGATCAGCTCTGAGCTTCTGGGAGCACTTTCATGTTGACGAACCGCAAACACGTAGGGTTTGATCCTGCCTCCCTCTGCTCCAAATCCCCTTTGCACTCCACCTACTTGCAGGTCGATGGGAGCCTGAAGGTTTATTCCTTGTCTGTGCTTAGTCCCAGTAGCCTGCCTGTCAAAATAAGTAAAAGAGCTTGATGTACCTCTGCTTCTCAGTGTTGTGCTTCTCTGTGGCCCTATTAATGGTGCCAGATACCCCGGGTGCATCTCTATGGGGTGGGGTGGGACTTGCCCAGCTTTAAGGCACAAAGGAGACAAGAGGAGCAGGAACCGTCTGGTTTCCAGTGCAGTTAATGATGTTCTTGCTTACAACCCCTTATGGCTCCTTTCCTAGCAGATACATCATCTTTCTGCTCTCGTCCTGAGCTGCTGCGTGAAGTTTTCACGTGGTGTTAAACAGTTGTTGTGTCCCACTCTCAAGAAAAGATCACTAGTGGGTGAGAAAAATACCCTTTTCACCCTCTGTCTTGCACTGGTGCTATATGGTGTGACCTACTGTAGTAATCTTTGGGTAAAGTCCTTGACAGCAGAAAAAAGGGAGACAAGATGATCCTTATTTACTTAAACTCACTGTAAAAGGGTCCACTTAAAATCTCCTAGAAAGCTGCAAACCAAAAAGATGTTGATATTCCCATTTTGGCTACAGGAAACCTTTGTGCATACATTTCCACGTGTAACATGTTACATTTTGACAATAGCTGTTGGACTTGCCAACCCGCAAGGATCAGGCTCTGTGTTTAGATTATATATATTTTCTTTTTTCTTCTTAGAAGTTCCCACATGTCCCAACCAAAATAAATCCACCCTTGTTTGGGTTTCCCGAGCGCGTGGGACTGAAGGTGGCTGCAGCTGTGCCACACACGCTGCAGGCGCTGTTGGCGTCCCCTCCGTCCCAGCTGAAATATTTCACACCGCAAAGAGCTTTGCAGATAGCGGAGCAGCCACCGGCTCACCCTGCTGCTTTCACACCAGCTTTGGGCAGGACACGCCGGGGGTGGAAAGCTGGTGCATCAGGTTAGAAGCTTGAAAACTCAGCATAAAATCTGAAGCTCAGTGCTTGTGCGGGAGAGGAGAGCGTGGATTGAGCTCTTTCCACCTTTAAAATTCAGTTTTGCCCTTGCTCAGTGTGGATGGTACATCTCCTGGCTATCTCCAGCTAGGGTTTTGTGAAGATGCCCATCATCTCAACACATGGCTGCCGCATGTGTGCTTGTGTACCATCAGAAACTCATCTCCTGCTGAAATGGGGCACTCCAGGGGACACAGGTGATTTAGGGGATGTGTAATCAGATACAGTACTTCTGTACACACACACCCCCCAGCATGGAAGCATGCTGAAAAGTAAATTTGGAAGGCAACTTCCCTTGCCTTCTGCAATTCTGAACTGGAAAGACCAAAAAAGAAAATGGCAAAAATAGAATTGTCTGAAGTGATCTGGGCTCGCCAGGGTGATTTGCAGCCCTGTTGAGTGGTCATACAGTCACCAAAGTTGTCACCTGGGCTTGTCTTGAAAGAAGTGGTGGGAATGGGTGGCAGGGGAAGGAGACTTGTGCCTCATCGAGACTGGGGGGAGCAGCAGGGAAGCACTGACTCTGCTTTTCTCCTATGTTGCAGTGTGGAAGATGCTTTCTGAAATGCTCTGGGAACACCAATGGTGATTCTGGGGTGAATCTGCTAATGTGAAGGTGCTGGGTTGTGTCCTCGCCGTCTCAGTCCCCTCTCGCAGGCACCGCCGATTGCATCTGCAGCAAATGCTGCTCCAAAATGGGTATCGAATCCTGAGAGTGCAGGGCTCGGGGGTATCGGATCCAGCTGCTGAGTTTGCAGACATTGCATCAGGCTGTTCCCTCTTCGCTTCCCATCCTTAACTCTTCAGCATTGATTCTGCACAGTACTAAAGAGCTGCTGTGTCTTCCAGAAAGGAACATATTTAAAGGCCCAGGTGTCTGTTACAAACACACAGGCTGAAGTTGAGGTGTTTATTCCAGGTTCCTCCTGTGCAGAGGTTGCAGGATATCATTACGTTTTGAGGTGTCCTGATGCAGAAAAGACCTGATCTTTCTGCACTAACAAGGCAAAGCATTCCCAGTACAGGCATCACAAAATCCTGGTATTACTCAGAAGATTAATGGGAGTGTAAAAGCACAGGTTATGTGTCCTGGAGGCAGATTTCCCTACCAGAACAAGAGAAGGCAGGTAGGACCTCTCCATGCTTCTCACCCAGCCAGGTGTGCATGCAGAGCCCATGGGAGATGTTCCCACCCTGCAGCCCAGCTCTGCCCTTCTCAGCACCGGCTGCTCTTGAGCAAAGCAGGAGCAGAAATGGTCAAACCAGCCTTTTGCAACCAGATCCCATCTCTAAAAAACACCTGCATCCCTAAGGATGAGTCAGCTACTCGTCGTCTGAATGTGCTTTGCGTTTCACCCTGTCCTGTTGTGAAACCCAGCTGGGGGGTGATGTCCACCCAGCACCGACCCCCTCAGCTCAGGCAGCTCAGGCAGAACCGCTGGCGATACCCAAGCTGCACACCAGCCGCAGCCTTGGCTCTCGACATCAAATGTATGCCAAACCTGCTGATTAACAGTGCCTGGAAACAACCCAGTGACATGTTTTTCCACTGGAAGCATATCAGTTCTTAAAGTGTTATTTGAAACAAGAAGAAAAAATATTAAAAACCAGAAACACTTCCGTGTACAGATTAACATTTTACTTTTTTTTTTTTCACATCTGCAATGATTTCTGCAAGTGTGTTTCCTATTATGTGTTATATATGACACTGCTCAGTGCTGTGTATTGATCCGCTCTGCTGGAGAATATCTGGGTGATGCACTGCCCAGTGCTTCGGCTCCATTGATCAGGGCGATCGCTGCTCACACCTCCAAATACTTAGTGATACAGTAGGTACAAACCAGTCAATGAGAGCTAAAAGGACACTTTAAGCCTTAAATCTTAATTTAACCTTTAAAAATATTTCACAGATATTACTGCTTCCGCTGCCTTGGGTCACTTTGGTCATCTTCCTATGAACCTGCATCGATGTTTTTTTTCTCCTCAGCAAATCACACTAGTTTCAGTAGCAAATAAATTGCCCTGTTCTCTATAACTAAACCAAACCTCCTGCAAATGTTTTCCCAGAAGACTTGGATGCTCTCATGTAATTACCACCCTGTCTACATGCACAAATGAGTGATATCTGGAACAGTTTGCTGCAAATATGCCATGCTTGAAGTGTGAAACCGTACAAAAAAGTACATTTTTATGTATGTTTACAAGGAATTAAAAGTCAGACGTAGGAGAGATTAACAGATATTCTAACATCTTTGGGGAAAATAATAATAATAATCTATTGCTATGTACTTTAGTACCACAACTGTCTTTATCATGATGATGACTCACGGTGCTTGATGCAGTCTGTAGTTGGGAATGAACCAGAAGGTCACCAAGTGTCCTCACAGAGAAGCTGATACGACTTATAAAAGGCTGCGGAGTCCATCAGTGGTAAAGGACTACCCTGATGGATAATTTAGATCCTTCTCCCTTAGACCACGCTGTGTCCTTTGTGCATAGCAAGCAAATACAGAGCTCTTCCAGGGGAAGCAAGACCTCTCCCGGGGCATATCATGGTTTTCTTGAAGCATGGCCATGCTCAAAAGTTGATGGAGCACCTGTCCCAAGGCCCTGTTGCTTGTCCTTGTGCGAAGATGCCAGAGATCCTTTATCCTCTTTTCTTCTGAGCGTCTCATTTTAGTTCTGCCATTTATACTTATTTCTTTGGGCTGCATTAGGGACTGGCAATCCAAATGATGGATGGCGACTCTTGTATATAATGCGCAAACATGGGATGAAACTACTGGACTTGCCTTAAAGTGATTATTATCTAGAAAACAAGCTCACTCTGGGCGAGGAAAAAAAAATATGAAAGCTTACAAAATAAAGATGTTCTTTACACAGTTTGGCTGAGCTGAGTTGGCTCAGGAGATGTTATAACAGGGCAAGTTATCCTGGGTGTTAAACGGGAAGCTAGCAGCAAGGAAGGTTGCCTGTTGCCTGATAAATATAGGCACGGAGAGCTTATTTTTTGCTATGTTTTTTGGTGACAGTGGCACTTTTGCAGCCTTTGGGCATTACTTGGGCACACAGATGAATAGCATAGGACAGAAGAATTGCCCCAAGGTCCATAAGGTCTTGGCTCCCCAGTTTAAGAAGAACAAGGAATTACTGGAGGGAGTTCGGCGGCAGGCTACGAAGATGAGGTGTCTGGAGCATCTTGCTTATGAGGAAAGACTGAGAGAGCTGGGTCTTTTCAGCCTGGAGAAGATAAGCTGAGAGGGGATCTTATCAATGCTTATAAATATCTCAAGGGTGGGTGTCAAGAGGATGGACCAGACTCTTTTCAGTGGTGCCCAACAACAGGATGAGGGGCAACGGACACAGACTGAAGTACAGGAAGTTCTATCTGAATATGAGGATAAATTTCTCTATTTTGAGGTGCCAGAGCCCTGGCCCAGGCTGCCCAGAGAGGTTGTGGAGTCTCCTTCTCTGGAGACATTCAAACCCACCTGGACACATTCCTGTGTGATCTGCTCTGGTGAACCTGCTTTAGCAGGTGGGCTGGACTGGATGATCTCCAGAGGTCCCTTCCAACTCCAATCGTTCTGTGATTCTGTGATTCTATGATTCTGTGGTTCTATGAAGGTGGGATGAGACTGTAGGCTGCCCTAGGCACTTGTCTTCCCCTTCTTATAGGAAGCAACCCTCTAGTTGCAATGGCTTCACATGGATTAAGTGATTTCACTGCACCTAAAGATTTTCCTTAATGCTCACAGTGAACAGCTCGTCACCTGCTCCATAAAGAGCGATGAACAGGGCAACTGGACTGTGGCTGTTCTCTCTCACTGGGTCTTGTGGTCAGCTCCAGGAAGGAGCTGATCTGCTAGGTCTATGAGGCTGTGCAGGGAAGTCCAACAGGAGAGGATGGAAACCCCATTCCCTGACTCAATTAAAACTCATCCGCACGAAAGCACTGACCACAGGGAAGTGTCCCAAGCTGGCAGGAGGAAGAGCAGCTGGGCCACCTCAATTGCACGATTATTTATTTATAATTTGTTCTCCACACAGCCCTTACTCATAGCTGGGTGCAGCCATCATGCTGCACATGCAGAAAGACTATAGAAGCAACACAGGCTTGCCAGGTAAAAGTGGAGAAGATGATAGCTATAGCATCCCAGTTTGGATTAAGGTTTTAAGAGCTCTGGCATGTTCTTGACCTGGAAACATTGGCCCAAAGCAGATGTCAAAACTAAACCACATGCAGAACTGACCGGCTGAGTCGAGGTTTATCCAGACATATTTTTCCTGAGTGCAGAAGAGATTACAAATAATAAATAATACTGAAAACTGTGCCACCTGCCTGTGGTCAGCCCCAGCTCCACAGCTCAGAGGATACTCTGACCATCTCAAAGCTCCTATGGTTTCCACTCCCGCTTGGTTAAGAGTGGGGATAATGCTTGGAAGCTGATGTATTTTTAAGCTGGTAACCTGTTTATTTTCATGCCAAGAAAGGGAATGGACAGAATTATGAGAGCGAGTCAAACATTGTGAAAAGTATGAATTGGGAATGCCCTCTCCTCCTACATCAACATCAGAAGGCAGGGAAGGCATAAAATGTTCTGCATCTCTTTGTATTTGAAAAGATTCAGATGTGTATTATTTTTAAGAAAGAAAACAATACGTGACATAAACCAGCACAACCTCCATTCTAGTGAGGAAGCCAGTCTGTCCAGGAAAGGACTTTCTTATCTCAGGATGTAACTGAAATCAGGCCTCCGAGGCTGGCTGCTCTCAGAGGGGTGATTTAGGCGTCTGCTGGGTAATACCCTGGTTGGTTTAAAATGTGGCATCAGAATTAGATTTAATTCTAAATACGTGGCTCAAGCACCAAGTGTTTTGAGGTTAAGACGTGGCGTTTCCGGCTTTAAAGTTCGCCTGAGAGTTATTGCTTGATGTTGTAAATAGACTTAGGGACCATAGGAGACGGGTTTTCATTTCAGCCCTGATACAGTAAGCCACTTAAACACTCGCTTATGTCACACTGAAATAAAAGGGATTTATGGACACAGCTATGTGCTTTGCTGAATCAGAGCGTTTTTGCTGAGCGCTGTTTAGAGGAGGCATGAGAAATAACCTGTGCAGATGTCCTCGGGTGATGCGGGAGCCCAAGCAAGGCTGGAAAACACTGCACAGAGGAAGTGAGGAGCCCCTGGGCAGGCCAGGAACTCCTTTGTCAGCTCTCAAGACAAAACAGGGAAGTCACCAGGTCACTCAGCCTTTAGCTTGCCTTAATTTTTATCCCATTGCTCCCCATCAGCATCCACACAATGGCTGGGTCATGCCATTCACGAGGTGCTTCCGCTGGGGTGACACCATGGCTGACACCATCCCACCTCCTTTCTAAAGGAGGATTCTTGCTTTCTAATTACTGAAGCTGTTGTGCACTTTTTTTTCGCCCTCCTTCTGGCAAAGGACCATTTGCCGAAATAATCACATCACTTGATGCAACCGCTCTTAACCACGTCCCCTGTGCAGCTCCTCCATGCAGTGAGGAACATCAGCCTTCATGGGACAGCAGCTCTCATTTCCTGCAGGACAGGAGAGGTTTTTAAGAGCTGTATCTGTAACCATGGTTTCAGCAATTTCATCTCTATTCCCTAGCCCGTCGGTAAGGACATTGATTTTTCAAGGGGTGGCTTAAAGAAGCTTGTAGGGAAAGCTAAAGGCCATGGACATGATACGGTCTTCTGGTTCTACAAAACCTGGGGGAGATGCAGCATCGTTGTCAGCATATATTTTCTGGCCATTCACTTCAGCTATGGACTGTGCATGTATTTCACAGACCCTCAAAATACTTCAGTAACAGGAAACCCACACTGAATTAGAAGTTGGAGTCTGGTTATGCATCAGCCATCAGCCACTTCTCCACTTCTCTTCACATCATCACTAACGACATCTACAGCATCTTTCCTGGGCTGCACTTTTCAGCTCCAAGGCTCCATTTACAAACAAGTTCTCTTCCTAAAAAGGATCCCTCTGTTTCTTTGAATATGCATCATGTTCATTCTTCTGCCTGAGGATGCAGCTGGGATACCCCTCCTAGTGAAAAAGCAACTGCCTTACAACTAACTAATCTCTCCTGCTCCAGAGCCTTTCCAATAGGAAATCAACACATGAACAAATTTGCATGGCAGAAGTGTTGTCTAATGGCTTCCTACACATTGTGGTGAGAAACATCGGTATTTCTACCCAGGGAAGTGGTTGAGTCACCATCCCTGGAGGGGTTTAAAAGAAGTATAGATGAGGTTCTTAGGGACATGGTTTAGTTTTAGATTTAAGTTATGTTTGGACTTCATGATCTTAAGAGTCTCTTTCAAGCAAAATGATTCTGTGATTCTGTATCAGTTCATTTCAGAAAGCTCAGCCCATGCTACGTACTGTCTCTCTGACCTTTACAGACAGGACAGGCTGTATAGACCTGTGCTTCCTATGCCAGGAGCCTTGTGCCTGATTAAAATAATTTTCTCCCTTTTGAAATAATAATTACAAACTAGACTTTCCACTTTTGGTTTAGGAAATGGAAATAAATAGTAGAAATGTGGAACGTATTCAGAAACAATGGTTTCTCCTGCCTGTCTCCTCATCCTCAGATGTTGAAGCCACCGAGGCTCAGGTGGAAGCCAGTTTGGCCTGAAGGGTGAAGGGCAAGGGCAGTGGACATGAGTGTGCACAAGGGCATTGGACCTGGAAAGCAAGATGGCACGAGCAGTGCTGCAGATGATGGTGATGTGCCTGCCAGTGAAGGGTGCAATGAAAGCCTCATGACTGGGACAGATCAACCAGATTTGCACCAAAACTCATCCCGCTTCCCTTTGTCACTTCTTCCTCTGACTGAGTCACAGACAAAGGACTGCAAAAACAAGCAAGCCTCCTCTGGGCAGAGCCTTGCCTGCTCCCCAGCCACCTGGCCAGTGCTGCTCCCCATCAAGCGCAGAGTCATCTGTGACCATGTTTTCTTCTACCCAGGTGCCCATGAAAGGATTTACCATGTAGCTCAGCTCTTTGCACACTATCTCACAGCCGTCTTCATCTCAGTCACCATCGGTACTATTTATTAGGTACTGATGCAGATCAGCGACTGGGGAGGATGTTCTGTGAGCACATAGAATAAAAAAGAAAGATAGGTCATTCCTCTAGGATCATAGAATCATAGAACAGTCTGGGTTGGAAAGGACCTTCAAAGCTCACCCAGTGCCACCCCTGCCATGAGCAGGGACATCTTCACCCAGATCAGGTTGCTCAGAGCCCCGTCCAGCCTGGCCTGGGATGTCTCCAGGGATGGGGCATCTACCACCTCTCTGGGCAACCTGGGACAGTGTTCTACCCTCCTGAGTGTAAAACATATCTTCTTCATGTCTAACCTGAATCTCCCCTCCTTTAGTTTAAAACCATCGCCCCTTGTTCTGATGCAACAGGCCCTGCTAAAAAGTCTGTCCTCATCTTTCTCATTGGCCCCTTTTAAGCACTGAAAAGCCTCAATAAGGTCTCCCAGAGCCTTCTCTTCTCCAGCTGAACACCCCAACTCTCTCAGCCTGTCCTCCCAGCAGAGCTGTTCCAGCCTCGGATCATTCCTGTGGCTCCTCTGGACCCTCTCCTACAGGTCCACATGTGTCCTGTGCTGAGGACCCCAGAGCTGGATGCAGCACTCCAAACTTGAAGTGTGACTGTAGGACAGGAGATGACAGATGGATGTAGGCAAGTGAAGAGACTGTGCTGGTCAGTGCAACAGGCAGTCACTTGCAAGACCGGCCACAATTCAGCAAAATGAAGTGCTGCCATGTGCACAAAATACACTGTGAAGACGTTCAAAATCACACAGCTTTTCCTCCTTCTCTCCCCCTACAAGCTTAGGAGTTGCCAGGATGAGAAGGCAGTAAGAAGTGGTCAAGTGGGAGCAGCATGTTTAATCTAATAGTTCACTGTAATCAGCAGGCTGTCATCTCTCCTATTTCCTTTCAGCAGGTCTGTCCAAACGATGGGCAAAGTGACAACAGATTTTTGTGTATTCAGCATAGTAATTGACTCTCATAAAGGCAGTGAACATTTAGAAAATATTCTGCCTCCAATTATAATTTCTGATTTGAGTCATGGAAGAATACACCGTATACCTCTTTATTTCTACAGTCACCAGCTAATGAAACGTGCCGCGGATATTTATAGAACTGCCATTGTAAGTAGCATTTGCATTTGGTGCCTTTGAGTTATTTAGTGTGACGGCGCTTTCACCAGGAGGGTTTTTTCGTTTTGAAAGGGAAAGGTTCCCTTTGGAGTTGTTTCCTTCCATCGCCTTCACTGTTTCTGTTGGATGGAGCAGTTCTGTGGGCAGTTGCTGATAATTTAGTGACGAAGTGACAGGCGTGCAGAGATTAGCTGGGTGAGGTGTGGGGTTTTGGGCTGTGTTAAGGACAGTTTATGGGATTCTCTGGGACCATGTTTGGAGTTACAGCAAAGATGAATAGAAAGGAGGGCAGTCACCAGAGCAGTTCATGCCAAAGAGCAGAACAACCGCCAGCTTACCTTCCCTGGGAAACCCGTTGTGTAAATATTTGGGTAGGAGCCTCCAAAGGAGATTTAGAGTCTTGTGATAAAGGTAATTAAAATGTTATTGCCTTGAGAAAAACAGCTATAATTCAGAAGATCCCACAAGTAACCATGAGAGAGACTTCCTTTCTGTAGCATTGCTGTATTAGAGAGAACAACCATGCATGAGGGATGGGGACAGACTTTTTACAAGGGCGTGTTTTGATAAGACAAGGGATGATGGTTTTAAACTAGAAGAGTGACATGCTGGACATGAGGAAGAAATTTTTTACACTGAGGGTGGTGAGACACTGGCCCAGGTTGCCCAGAGAGGTGGTGGATGAACCATCTCTGGAGACATCCCAGGCCAGGCTGGACGGGGCTCTGAGCAACCTGATCTGGGTGAAGATGTCCCTGCTCATGGCAGGGGTGGCACTGGATGAGCTTTGAAGGTCCCTTCCAACCCAAACTATTCTGTGATTCTATGTCAGGTCATGTTGTCACTGACTAATCTCAAAGCACCTTCCAAAAGAGATCAGCATCAGTTTCCCATCCTGAATGTACAGAAGCCAAGGAGAATAGTAAGAACGCATGACTTGCATATGATCATCTCCCCTGCATACTAATCCAGCACCTCATCCACAAAAATATGTTTCTTCAGATCTACATGTGCCTTACAAGCACCATCTGTGTTTGTGTTTTGGAGATGTATTATCCCTAATCTTTACAAACTCATGTGCATAAATGACAAAGCTTTTTAAAAGCGCTCGTGTTCAGCTCTTCAAGTGCTTGGGGGTCATGTCACATGTGTAGGCATGAAAAAAAGAGGCAGATTTTCAGAAAAAATGTGACCTACTGAGCTGTTTTGAAAAAAAAAAATCTGTTCTGTATTTTGGTGCATAATTTCCATCTGAGTTCATGATAAGTCTGTCCCATCAAATGCATGTGGCCCATATTCACACCCAGCGTGTGCAGCTCTCTGCCATAAGGATGAGTTATTAGCACTCGGGAGCATCTAATGCAGTCCCACCTCTTTGCACATCTTGAGAGGCGCTGGAATTTATGGGGGCTGATGTGGGTACAGCATCCTTGGCTGGTGGAAAGCTCTTCTGGGCTGAGCACTAGAGCCCGGCTCTGAGTATGGAAAGAAAATTGTAGCATAGAGGGTGCTGGTCTCTTCTCTCAAGTAATAAGAGATAGGATGAGGTGAAATAGACTCAAGTTGCACCAGGGGAAGTTTAGATTGGATATTAGGAAGAACTCCCAGAAAGGGTTGTCAGGCATTGGAACAGGCCGCCCAGAGAAGTGGTTGAGTCACCATCACTTGAGGTGTTTAAAAGACATGCAGATGAGGTTCTCAGGAACATGGTTTAGTGCCAGAGTTAGGTTATGGTTGGACTCGATGACCTTGAGGGTGTCTTCCAACCAAAATGATTCTATGATTCTATGGGATAAACCATGTGCAAGGAGCTGAGTAAGCAGCAGAAACAACCATGGAGCTCAACTGGGAATTGCATCAGTCAACATGAAATGGCTGGAAGTTCTCTCTTCTTTGAGCATCAAGGGTATCTTGTCTGTTAGGTTGAACTAGACACTTGACTCTTTACTTCTGGAGTTAGGGTGGAGGGCTCTTGCCCTCCAGGAGGAAACCAGGGGCTGTTTTGGTGCAGGAAAGCACACTCACCGAGCTCACAGTGAAACCCGAGACTTGATCAGCAGCAAACTCCCTCACTTACACATCAAGCATCCTTCTTTTCTGCAAACAGCTCTGCCCAACCACTGCTTCTTGTCTCTTTGATGATGTTCAGTTTTTCCATGGAAAAGGGAAAGCTGTACCTTTGTGCCTCCTAGCTCTCAGTTCCCCTCATCCTTCTCTGGGTAAGAGTCTTGCCAGAGGGGAACCTCGATTCACTCCTTGGAGTCATCCTCCATCCAAACTCTGGCGCTGCTTAGCTCATGCTCAGTGACCTCCTGCTCCCATGTCCCCATCCACAGGGCTTTGGGGTTGATTTCCCTTCTCTAGTTCTGAGAAGCAGAAGGCTTTCCGTGACTTGTCCCCCAGGAGCCAGCCACAGCTCCACCGCAGTGCAGCAGGTACCACAGATCAGCCAATTTGCAAAGCCTCAGAAGCAGCACCTTTCACGCAGACAGGCTGTGCTAAATCAGTTCCTTCTCGCTGTGCTTTGAAACGTTCCCTCTTCTTGCTCTGACAAACTAGCAGAGTTTGTATTGATCTGACGGTGCAAAAAAGCACATAGTGCAGGCTTCAGACACCTAGTGGAATAATAAAACAAAAAGAAGGGAGGGCAGGACCATCATATTTTAGCTTGTATCCAGTAAGAAGTCTATCTTTTACCTTCTTTTCTCTTGGAAAGCATCATTGTGTTTCTAAGGGAAGTGAAAAGCCCCAAGGCTGAGCATCCTGTCTACAGATGGAAATACTGGAACAGATCTCCAGCCACATACGCTGTGGTCTTTCAGAGCTTCAAGGTATCAGCCAAAATGAAACCAGAGGCTCCTTCGCTGTCTGTGTTTGTACCCAGGGCTGGTAGCAGGAGTCAGTGATGGGTCTTTTTCTCCCCCCAAGTCTGTGCATTGGCTGCTGCATCCTCTCCAGCTCCTGCAGCAGCTCTTGTGCAGAAAAACCTGAGTGGAAACAGCCAGCAGACAAACTGGGGTCATTAGCCTGTAGCATGAACCTTCAAACAAGTGAGAGGCACAGAAATGAGGTGGCACTGAAGAAATAAAGCGTGTGCCTGGCCGTGTGCTCACACCCTGTGTGACCAACCTATAAAAATGACTGTGGTCTCTGACAGGCGCTTTGCTGATGGACAGAACTGCTGTGGGCAAGCTGATGTGAAAGCCATTTGCTTTCTCTCCCCCTTGTCTGCAAGCCATGTTAATGAAATGCCTTGTAATTAGTCAGCCGTCACGTGCTGCATTTCAGAGCTTCACTTTATTCAGATACTACATGTTACCAGCTGTTTGCATTCGGGATTTCTTTAAGCCGTGAAAGCACTAAGGAGATAAGAAACTCTGGGTTGGAAAAGCATGGAGAGCTAAAGAAGCTCCACGCAGAAAGCCAGCGCTTTACTAAAACACTAAAACACAAAGTCAAACCTCTCAGAACATTTTCCCTCTTCCTCCTTTCACCTTCTTTTATTCTCATTTCAATTTTGGTATAACCAATTGGAGCATAACACATGAGAGCCGGACTGTGTTTCCATCCCTGCCATCGTGTGTTACCTCCACAATAAACTCACTTTTTAATCTCTTGCCTTGGGTGAACTCCTATTAAAACTAGAATAACAGTGCATACTCACCACCTTGGGGATGCAGCAGATATATGACGGTAAGAAGATGACAGAGATGCCAAAGCAGAGCTCAGCTGCTCCGAGTTTTATCTTCTGGGAAAGCCCAACAGAGAAAGATCGTGGTTCCAACACCACTCTTATTCTGAGCAGGACCAACCATTGCAAAACCCTTCTGCAAGCCTCTGGCATAGCTTTACAACTGAGCTGAAAGCAGTTTAATACAGAGTTCACAGAGAAAAGTCTCACTCACCAAGTAATCTACCTTATGAGAAGCCACATTTTGCATAACATTACTTTACCAGAGGAAACTCTCGTAAGAAGACGATTTATTGCCATGGCAGTAACAGGCTGACATTTATGAGAAGTCTTGTTTTACAAGGCTTTCCTTTGGCTGCAATGCCAGGGCTCCAGTTGTGCTCACAGAAAACAAGAAGGAAAAGAGATGATTTTTAGCACACACGATGCTCCAGAGGCATTTGGGTGTGAGTAACAACGGGGGTAAAGTCTGCTTGGATCGCATGGGATTGTGCGTGCCAGCATTGTAAATTTGGGATGAGTCGAAGGGAAAAGCTCGTTTTGACTGAAGTTGTCTCATGAGAGCTTCCATATCTTGCATAGCCAGCTTGAGGCTCAATTGAATTGTTGCACATCTGAGTTTTTGCTATGGGAAAAAAGGCTGGGGCCAGGAGAAGGCTCAGTGTGTCCTGGCCCCAGGAAAGAGGGAGATGGATGTGGGACAGAGCTGCCAAGAGGGAGGACAAGAGCACCCAGGAGAGCCTGGTGGGCTCCTTTGCTGAGAGCAGCAAGTGGCAGGGTGAGGGTGGTGTTGCCGAAGATGGCCAAGGTTATAGACCCCGTGGCAATGGCCACTCACCCCCTGGGCTCTTGAACGGCTGAAGCTGATCATGGAATCTTAGAATAGCTTGGGTTGGAAGGGACCGTCAGAGGTCATCTATTCCAACCCCCATGCAATGAGTAGAGATATCTTCAACTAGATGAGGTTGCTCAGAACCCTGTCTGGCTTGGCGGGGCATTGCTGGCTGCCCTCCACCACTGCCTCCTGGATACCAGCACATCTGGCCTCATCAAGCCACGAATGGGTGACTTTTAACCCGCAGAGCTAAAGCAGAAAGCTAAGCTGTCCTCAGTTAACCCCCTGAGCCCATGTCTCCCTGCGCTCTGCAAGACAGCTTTGCACTGGGGGCTCAGCTCAGCTGGCATCGATGGGAAGAGGTGATGGGTGAGGTCTGAAATGCCCAAGGGGCTGTGGTAGCTGCATCCCTACAGCCTGTATCCCCCCCAGCAAGGCTCCCATGGACACTCTGCTATCTTCAGGTGACGCTTTAGGACTGGCCATGGTGAAAAATGTAATTAAACAGAGCTCGGGACCCACACAGCACTCAGGACAGTGCCTTGGCTGGAGGGTGGTAGGTGCCCAGGGGCCTCAGCCACCCTGCGAGGCTGAGCTGGGTCCGTGCTGCTGTGGGTCTGGGCATGTATGCATGCTGTGGGGTGAACCCCACCAGGGAGGATGCCTGCATGCTGCTTAAGTCATGCTGAGGAAGGGATTTCCAAGAGCCAAAGAGGCTTAGGGGTTCCATATCCCATTAATAGACAGTGGGATTGTGCCTGTGTGCACTGCAGGGCTTTGCGGGGCTGAGTCGGGATCCATAGCTCTGCAAAGCAAAGTTGCTTCTCACTTATGGTGCTCTGTGCAAGATGAGAGCCAGGAAAGGGCTTGGCCAACTGGAGAGGAGTTTCCTCAGGCCACAGCTTATTTATTTCTTAGCACAATCTACAGGACCTTGGAAAGCTTCTATAAGTCTTCTATAAATAAAAGTTTTATTGATATTATTTGTTAGCAGTTGTAACAAACTATACTGGTGTGGAAGCAGCTTGGGAACAATATAATGATATCATGAGTGATTCCTGTGGTACATCTTAAATAGGACACCCCAAGTAGGACAAGCCCATTTTGGGATTCAATCCCAAACAAGCAGCTGGTGTAACCCCAGGGAGCATCATCAGCACAGCCCAGGAGGAGCCTGGAACAGGTTGCCTGGGGAAGTGAGGGAGTCACCGTCCCTGGAGGTGTTTAAAAGACACATAGATTAGGTTATTAGGGACATGGTTTAGTGCCAGTGTTGGGTTAATGATCTTGAGGGTCTCTTCCAACCAAAACTATCCTATGATTCTACGAGCCTAGTTTGCTCTACGCTACGTCTGGGACGGCTGAGTCACTGTTCTTGAGGGGTTTGGAGGAAACTTGTCTGGATGTCTCTTTGGCTGACCAAGCTAGTTACAAAGCCAGAGGCTGCGGTATGAAATGTCAGGGCCCCTGCACTGAAATCATCCCCCTCGCCCCATTTTTCACACCGGAACAGCCTCCTCCCAGCAGCTGCATCCAAGCAGACACCACACGCTGCTCCATGACAGCTACCGGGGTGGCTTTTCCTTTTCTCCTTCCAGTCTTCTCTTTCCCCTGGTGCCAAAAGAAAGGGGATTAATTAAAGAAAAAGAAGTGGATAGCAGTGAATTAAAGCCTCCAGCTTGTGCCGGGGATCCAGCAGCCACGTGCCGAGCTGGAACACCAAGCACCCTGACACCCGTGTCTCTTCTCTCCTGCAGATGACGGAGGGCCGCAGATGCCAAGTGCACCTCCTTGACGACAGGAAGCTGGAGCTTCTCGTTCAGGTAGGAACTGCACGTTTCACCATCTAATAACCTGCTACAGCAGTGGATTTTCATCAGGGTGGGGAGAGTAAAGGGTTCTCATCTGGTTTTCTCAGCAACTTCACGTCGTGATTGCAGGCAGAGCTCAGGGAAGCTGATTAGTGCTGGGTGGGAAGGATGTGCAAAGACATATCTGTGGGAAGGAATAATTCAGGCCATATTTTGCTTTATTCTACGCCAAAACTGTCCGAGTCACTGACAGTGAGACAGAAAAGCAGCTCTGGTCATTTTTTACGCTATTACTATATCACTTAGCTATTTTTTGAGACGTTGCTTAGCTCTGTGAAATGTATTGCATCTGCTTAAAATATCTCCAGCGTTTGTTTTTATTTCCTTTACTTGCCATCCTAAGTTGCTGGGGTGCAATGATGGGTCCGTGCCGGAGGTGGCTGTGCCACATGTACCCAGCTGCACCAGGAGATATTACAGATGTTGTAAATCACGTGTCAAACACAAATACACATTAAAGTAAGTCTGTACGCCGTCTGCTTTATTTTGTATTAAAAAAAAAATAATGGAGAATTAAGAAAGATGAAAGTCTGGTGTTGGTTGTGTAACGATGGGCTGATGGAAGCTGTAGCATCCTGAGCTTTTCTGACGATTTTGGCTCTTGTCTCGGAGATCACCAACGGGTTAATAACAAGAATTAGAAGAATGTCTTTCCTTCCACAAACGCTGCTGGCCAGCCCAAGAAGCAGGAAATGAAACTTCCCCAACTGGGAGGGGGGCAGGATCCTACCCAGCACAGGCAAACCTGAATGGGGATTGCTGAAGGTGACTTGAATCGCCGGAAGCACATTCAGCCTCTCTTTCTGGAAAGCTGCTTAAAAATACCATTAAAATGTTAATGGGTAACATTTTTTCAAGTATATAGTCACCAAGGATTCCCCGTGACGCTCAGCGCCATCAGGGAGTGCCTGGATAATCATGAATGAGCCAGACCAGGACTGGAATGAGAATAGCTAGATCAAGATGACTAATTAAAACAAAACAAACCAAAACTGTACCAATGGTTTCTGCACTGCGAGCATCCCTGTGCCGAGCTTGCTGACGCTTGTCAGCTGGGTGGGGGAATTTCAGCCACCTTCATCACAAGGATGTAGCACTTGGCTTCCTATTTAGTATAACTGCCTTTTGGCTTCCTATTTAGTATAACTGCCTTTTTACATTTTACTTAGTTCAATTAAAAATGAATGGGTTATTGGAGAACAGCTTTGCTAATGCACTGCTTACAATATTAATAATAACAGTTTGAAATATACTGCAGGAAATCTATATGAGCTGCCCTGGCTAAACGGCTTATTTGGGTTTTTTATCAATAACACAAAAAGAAAACCACAATGAAGATGACAGTCAAGGATACTTGTTTGGGAAGCTCTGTGTCCACTTCTGAGTGAGCAGAAACAATAGCATGTGATATTATTTGTTTTAAGTGTTTGATCACACCTTCAATGGGGATTTCTCGGAATCAATATAGGAAGCGAATTGCTCTGTTAAATCACACTAACTGGTTTGCAAGTGACCTGTGGTTGAATTTTATTTGTACAATAAATCAGTTTGCTGTTTTCAAGTAACTTGTGAATGGGGAAAGCCAGGAGGAGTGGCTATGAAAAATTCATGCCAGAAAAATCAGTAACCTCTGTTACGTGCAGGTTAACCTAGATCTCTGAGCACCACCATATCCCTGTGTGTACAGGATTGTCCACTGAGACATCTCAGATGCTTTTCTGGTTAAATGAGGCTTTTCAATGCTGTTAGATACACTCTGCTCAGGGTAATAGTGAATAAATCACTTCTGGGTGGAACGGACAACAGAGGAAGAGGATGTTTAGATTGAAGTATGTCTCCAATATTGATACTCTTTGCAGATGTGGGCACAACGCTTTGGTTTGCCTGTCTGTAAAGTGTGGGCAAAGCCACCAGATTTGAGGAGGTCCTACGGCTGCTCCACTCGGGACAGGAGTGGGTGATGCCACCCAGATGAGTTGTGCTTTGCCCCAGCAGGTCCCCAATCAACGGGGCTCCCTGTGGGAGCAACATGCACTTTGTCAGGGGAAATCTCACCAACTGACCCGTATTGTTTGTAACTTGTGGTGAGATTTCAGATAAAAGTTGCTTTGTAAGCTCTGAGTACTATTGTTTTTATTATTACCTTATCTCATAGCTGAACTGAATAAGAAGCCGTAAATACAATGTTCATCCAACCTTGAGCTTCTGGCTGTCACTTCAAAGCTGTATTTTTCTGTGGGTATCTTGCCATGGGCTGAAATGGAGGGCTGATTTGCTGGTTCATGCCATCAAAGAGTTTCCCCCATAGCTGTGTTGGGTCTTGGCATTTACACCTGCATTGGCTTGAAACATTTTGGGGGCAAGCTCTTAAATTCTCATGTGAAATTTCTTCCTTCCCACCAACTTCAGCCTTCTTGGAAGCTTTTCCATAGCTGATTTCACACTCCTATGGCAAGTTTAGGAGAGACTGCTGGAAATCAGCAGAACTGATTTCTCACTATGTGACCAAAGTAACATCCTAACCTGGATCTGGCTTTGGGCAGCTTTGCAGCGCTTCTGCGTGTGATATCGAGTGCTCAGCTTATAGATGGGTTCAGGGATCCTGCTGCTGTATTTTGGGGTGAAAAAAACAGTAGAAGAAGCTGGGTCTGATTGAAGGAGGGAGATGGGTCCAGAACAGATGCAGGAGAGCTTCTGGAGCATCTCAAAGCTGCTGAGGTTGGTGACTCTGGGGAGCTGAAATTATTTCCTCTCCTGCTGCCTCGAGTGCTGCTGGGCAGAAACAGATGCATCTGGGAATGATCAGGGTGTTTGCAAAAAGCAGTGTATTAAGAAAATTAGCTGTGATCAGAATCAAGGGTTTATGAATATGTCATTCTGAACATATCAGTTGGTGGGTAACAAGGACCATACCTCAGGCTCTGAGAGGACAGCAAGGGGTAACTGTGCTCCAGCAGTCACTGGCCAGACCAGACTGAAATGTTTCACCACCACAAATTCCCTCCCAAAACTACGAAGACCACTCAGACTGGCCACACAGCTCTTGCCAGTGGGACCCCTCATGCACATATGTTTTGTTTGCATAACTGAGCCCCAAATGTAAGATTTTGGCTCAGAAGCCGCATTTATAACCCCTTCTGCGAATGCCGGCTTGTTTTGGTGTTGGCACATTAATGCAAGGGCTTGGTGTTACCACCACGGGGAAAGTGATCCTGGGTTTAGTCAATCAGCGAGTCTTGACTGGAGTCTTTTCCTCCCAAGTTGAGCAGCTGCAGAGTGGTAGAGCAGCAGCTAAGGGAAAGCAGAAAACACAGGCTTTGCGGATAAAAGAAAGCCCTCCCCAATGTGTTTTGTCAGATAAATGCTGAAATTTAGAAGGGCTAATCATAAACGGAGACAGAGGAGGATCATATGGAAATCTCTTCCTGAGGGTCTGAAATTCAAAGCCTATTTGACTTGGGATTAGGAAGAAGAGTTGCATTTGCTATATGTTTCATTTGATAAATGCTTGTTGATGAACTGGTGTGTGTGGTAAGTTTACATAGGTTATTTTTTTGACAGCGCTTTCTTTCTGAGCAGGAGCAGAGCGTGGCTCCCTGAATCTTACAATCTGGCTTTTTTTTGCTGTTTCTGTTCGATACATGTTTAGTTTCTAACATAGGGGGGTTTTTTTAAGTGTTTGACTTTATCCAACTAATCCTTTTCAGCGAGTCTCCTTTCTTGCTTCTGGAAAATGGATTTGCTCACATTCCCCGCACTCAGCCTCCCTATCTGTTATATTAGTTCCCTGTGACCGTGTATCATTTGTCTGCTGCACATGAAAGGTTTGCATTGCTTTATTTAAAGACTTTTCTGTAATTGGCAATTCATTCCTTTTCATGTGGGTTTTTATAAACACAGCTTTCTTCCGGGCTGGCTGAATCAGTCGGCCTGGCTCATTCTCGGCTGCCGGTGCCTGTTATCTGACGGGGGCTCCGGCAACTGTCATCCAAAAGCGTTAAGCCTCCTAATTCTTTCCCTCTGGAAGAGTTATTGCAGAAGCAGAGCTCACCCAAGGCTCGTAGCAGAGCTGTCTGTGGGGTCTGGAGGGCTCTGAAATTTGATTGTAGGAAATAACCAGGCATTTTGTTTCTAACCTTCTCCCCAAGGAGCACTGAGTCTGCTTTGGAAGTGCCAGGAAGAGACATGGATGTCAGCACCACGCTTGTCCATAGATGTTTGGGTGGTCGTGCATGTTACCACTACTTAAGTAACTCCTGCTACCCAAACAGCTCAGGGTAATCTAGGTAAGCTTGCAGCATCTCTATTGCTCAGCTCTGATGCAAGTGCATCCAAAAACATATGAACAGCAATACATAGAATCATAGAACCATAGAATCATTTTGGTTGGAAGACACCCTCAAGATCATTGAGTCCAAACATTAACCTAATTCTGGCACTAAACCATGTCCCTAAGTACCTCATCTACACATCTTTTAGATTCCAGGGATGGTGGCTCCACCACTGCCCTGGGCAGCCTGTTCCAATGCCTGACAACCCTTTCTGTGGAGAATTTTTTCCTCATTTCCAATCTAAACCTCTCCTGGTGCAACCTGAGGCCATTTCCTCTTGTTCTGTCATTTGTTACTTGGGAGAAGAGGCCAACACCCTCCATGCTCCAAGCTCCTTTCAGGCAGTTCAGAGATCAGAAGGTCTCCCCTCAGCTCCTGTTCTCCAGCTGAACCCCCCAGGTCCCTCAGCCGCTCCCATCACACTTGTGTTCCAGCCCCTTCCCCAACTCCGTTCCCTTCTCTGAACTCGCTCCAGCACCTCAAGGTCTTTCTTGTAGTGAGGGGCCCAAAACTGAACACAGGACTCACGGTGCAGCCTCACCAGTGCCCAGTATAGGTATGTACATATACATACAACTGAAATTAATGGGATGCACAGAACATCCCTTTCCAATTTTTTGCCTTGTGCACTGTCTCTGCTTTGAGCGGGTTAAGAGTCGTTCAAGAGCCCAGGACTTGTCTCCAGCCTGCCTGCTGTGCTTCAGTATCTCATCAGCAGCCACTCCAGACTGGGAGATGCTGGTAGCTCTGAGCCAACACTGGACTGGCAAGGTGCCTCATGGGCTGGTGACTCACTGCCGCCCGGGCAGCTGTCACCAGGGTGGCCATCCCAGCGGAGATGTTCAGTTCAGAGCTCATGGATGTCCCTTGCTCCTCTAGACTCAGCCGCCTTGGGGCCAGGCTGAGGAAAGCTGTCCTGGGGAACATACAGCATCTTTTGAGAGAAATAACTCCAGTAATAATGGTTAGGGGGAGAAATAAAATATTCCACTCTCCTCCCAAGATGCTGTTAGAGATTTTGCAATACTTTCAGTATTGCTTATTGTCAGGAAATTGCAGCCAATGGAGGTTTACCCACATTTTCTTGCTGCCTCACTTTTGTATGCCCATAAGCAGGGTAGTTACTGGGCTAGCATAGCGAGCAAAGGTTCCTCTTCAGGAGGTGCTGAGGATGGTACCTGCCTGCCATTGGGGAGAAGCTGCCTAATTTTGGATAGATGTTTTGCATAAGGATCATGGCAATATAGCCCATCCTCAGAGAGGGATAAACAAGCCCCAGGATGGGCTGATTCTCCCCTGGGATGCCACAAAAATAGCAGAAAAAATAGGATCCAGCTCTGCTCCACTGCTGAAACTGGGGATCCCTTTAAAAGCACCAGCTCCCAGGCTGATGAAGAAATGCAGCCGCACGGCCCTGACCGTAAATGGAGACGTTTGGGTGCCAGTAGCTGCCCTTGCTATGCGGGAGAGGCAGCTCTGCTCCCTGCAGCACTGTCAGGCTCTGCTCCAAGAGAGCTTTTAACCATCACTGTGAAGGCAGCTGGGCTGGGAGCGAGAAAGAAGGAGCGAGGAAGAGGGTGAGTATGGCCCTGCCAGCCCTGCTGCCCTCCCTTACACCTCTGCAGGAGCAGCACGGTGAACATACTGTTGGGGTAGCTTATAGGGCATGTCCTATATGGCTTGGAGAGCTGGGATGGGCTGGCGATGATGCTCTTGGTGAGTGTTCAAGGGAGGCTGCTATAAGAAAGATGGGGACAGACCTTTTAGCAGATCCTGTTATGGTAGGACAAGGATAATGGTTTTAAACTAGAAGAGGGGAGATTCAGGCTGAACATGAGGAAGAATTTTTTTTACACTGAGGGTGGTGAAACTCTGTCCCAGGTTGCCCAGAGAGGTGGTGGATGCCACATCCCTGACGACATTCAAGGCCATGGACATGGAGACCCTCCAAGGAGATTTGCTGTGCAGTGAAGCTCAATCTGGTCAAGCAGCTCCAGAGAAAGCAAAGCTGCATCTAGGAAAGGCAAGACTGGAAATTAATGATACACAGCAGGGCAGCTCAGTCCTGCCAGATCTGTTCCTCAGTTGCTTGTGGGTCAGCATAGGCATAGGAGGAGCATCAGCAGAAGATGGAACAGGTGGAGGCAGGGGCAACAGCCGCTGGAAGCAAAGTAACCCTGGAGAATGACTCAGGTTAGGGCTGACCTTGCCAATGGCAGAGTTAATTCTGTGCCTCCAGGAGCTTAACCAGAGGGGGTGATGCTTCGTTGGCATAGTAATGCTGCACATTCCCCTCTTTCTGAGCTGCCTGCTGGTTTCTGAATGGAGCTGAGGGCAGTTTTTGTCCTTTTGTGCTCTAAAACCCCTGTAGCTGAACCTTGCATGTCTATCAGGTGCCATGTGAGGAGCCTCAGGGAACAGACTCCCACAGCAGAGTTCTTATGTCCTCATAAGAAAGTAAACAAGAAACAGCAATCGTGATCCTCCATGGAGTGAAATGAGAGTGTGATTTCCAAAGGCCTGCATAATCAATATCCTTATTATCAGTCTTCCAGAATAAATTGCATTTAAACTAATACAGGCTGGGGAGCTATCCATGAGCTGTCAAGAGAGAGATAAGCTGAAGACATATGTTTATTCATACCTCATATGCTGAGAGCTGGATATTCTTTACAGCTGGCCAAATGTGGGTGAACATATTCAGTATTTTTTTTTTCAGTTGTTCTGCTAAAATTTGTCAAATACCCTTAATTTTGAACACATATGGAGCTTTTCAAACTTACTGGGGAGGCAGACTGGTGATAATCCTAGTAAAACGTCTGGTGGAGGGAGAAAACTCCTTTCTGATGAGTTAACTCCTAAAGTTCTGTAGAGCATCAGCAATTTAAATTGTCCCACCACATACACCAGTACAAGAACGGCACATCCAGCATCTCATGGCTCCATCACAGAGAAAACGTCTCACGATTACTTGGGAGAAATTCAAAAATTCATTATTGTTTCTGCCCGGATCAGCTGCTTTGTGCCTTCAGTGGTGCTTTTGTTCATGCCTGGGCCAACTTGCGACTGTCCAAGAGTGGCTGTGAAATACATCATTGTAGCTCATGAGATGCTGTTTCAGCCGTGGACAATGCAGTGTTGCCCAGCCTCGCTGCCCAGGATGAGTGCAGGGCTCAGCCATGGAGCACCACCAAGCACAAAGGTGGAAATACATTAGTTTTAGCAGCAGGATAGGGAAGCTGAAATGCACAGAGCTCCTTCTGCTGTCTGCTGCTGCTCGTTCATGATAGACCAGCCCTTATGTTGGTGCCACATCCCATCCCTCACCTCCAGCCCTGGCTTGCCTGAGTACCTGCCTGTTTCAGTCCATGCCTGGCAGTGGTGAGTTTAGAATCATAGAGTCATAGAATAATAGAATCATAGAGTCATAGACTCATAGAACAGTTTGGGTTGGAAAGGACCCTCAAAGGCCACCTAGTCTAACCCCCCTGCCATGAGCAGGGACATCTTCAACCAGATCAGGTTGCTCAGAGCCTCATCCAGCCTGGCCTGGGATGTCTCCAGGGATGGGGCATCCACCACCTCTCCGGGCATCCGAATTCATCTCATTTATCTTTAGGCACATACAGGGTGGGCATCTGTGCTTGAGCTGGACTCTTACAGGCTATGGAGAGAGCAGGGCACTTGTAGGGCATAGATGAACCTCATCCTAAAATGGATCGTCTGAAACACATTGTGCCCCTTTCTCTCCTTGACTGCAAAAGGAGTTTCTGCAGTTATGCCTTGGGGGGATATTCATGCTATGGATGGTTATGTGTGGCCATATAAGTCTTGCTTTAGCTCCAGCTCCCCATTTCACACCCTCCTGGCTGGACAAGGAAGCTCAAAGAGTAAATTCAGGTAAGAACGTGCTAAATGTGGCACAGAAAAAGAGCTGCCTCCTCGAAGGCAATGGAAATAGAAATGGAAAATTATTCTTTTACAATATGGTCTGAGGAAGCAATTTTGAAAAATAATGACTTATGTACCAGATGATTTCAGGAGATATTGAACATTCTAGAAGAGAGTAGCTCAAGAGATTATGAGCAAGGCAGCATAGAAGATTTGCTTTCAAGCCAAGGTAAAAAATGTGCATTTCCAATCCGAGCTAGCATTTCAGCATGGAGTATTTCCCCTTATTGCTGCCATTGGACTGTGCAGTACAAATACTAGGTCGATAGTAAACGAGAGATGCAAGGCTTGATTGTCTAAGCTACATTACTTGGCTTACAGAAAATTGTTTTCTATTCCCTTTCCCTTCAGTGACAAGTGAATGCAGCTTAGATAAAATATCTCAACTTTCATCCAAAATGCTCTTCCTTCAGCACAGCATAGTGAGACCCTCGGTCATGAGCAAGGCCCCTGGGCTCAGGCATATTACACGTAATGACCGAAATGAGTCTTAAGCTCTACCATCTCCCTGGAAAATGGCTTTTTTCCCGTTACCTTGCTCCAGGTAACTGCACATGGCAGCTGGCCCTGGCTGCGTCTGTCAGGTTTGCCTGAAAGATGAGGACAGACCTTTTAACAACGCCTGTTATGATAGGACAAGGAGTGATGGTTTTAAACTAAAAGAGGGGAGACTCAGGCTGGACATGAGGAAGAAATTTTTTACAATGAGGGTAGTAAAACCCTGGCCCAGGTTGCCCAGAGAGGTGGTGGATGCCGCATCCCTGGAGACATCCCAGGCCAGGCTGGACGGGGCTCTGAGCAACCTGATCTGGGTGAAGATGTCCCTGCTCATGGCAGGGGTGGCACTGGATGAGCTTTGAAGGTCCCTTCCAACCCAAACTGTTCTGTGATTCTATGATGCTATGATTCAGTTGGTTTAAGGCACCCTGCCTGTCCTTGCACAGATGTGGGTTTCAACATCACACCTGGCAGTGGCACTGAACAAAGCAAAAAGAAGCTGGGTCTGGCAACATGGTGGTACCAGCAGAGGTTTCTGGTGCTGGTTTGTCTCCCTGACTGTGGCACGTGAGGGAAAGAAGACATCTGTGACCACGTAGAGGGTCAGGAGGCTGGGAAAGGGCGGCGTGGGAATGCGAGGAGACCACACTGCCCTTCCCAAGGGAGACCTGGTGCTCCCTTGTCCTGCCCACCCCACCCCTCCCTCTGCAGTCCCCATCTGTTCCTTCTGCCTTTGCCCAGGAGTGTGTTTTTCAAGCCCAGTCTCTTTGGAAATGATGCAAAATGTTATCCCTAAGTGATAGAACAAATCTCCATCCTCTTGCCTTCACTGTATTTCCAGTGTGTGGCTTGTTAGTCCTTTCGCTCTTTATTTCAGGGAAGTGCCTACTCATGAGGAAGCTTTGGGCCATCTGATGTCAAAATGGATTTGTCTCTCTCTTTGGTGGCTTATTTTCCCGAATTCCCCTCCTCCCCTAGGGATGCACTAGTTTGCTGAGGGCAGCACGCTCGTGAGTTCGGTGCCCGGAGAAGGAGTGAGGCAGCCACAGCGTCCGCGGCGGGCACAGAAAGGCAGCCTGTGGCATTCATGTCAGCTGTGATACAGGATGTCATCAGAAAAACCATCAGCTTTTCTAATTTTCAGGACAGAGGAGATGGCTCTCGGCTTATAATTGGGTCACGCTTTAAAATAAACTGCATGACCTCATCGTGAGCAACAAGCCTTGTGCTCTTCTCCCCTTACCTTCCTCCCCTGACCTCTTCCGGAGAAGCAATCCTTTCGGATGAGAGGCTGTTAATACACATAAAATGTCTTTTACTTCCCCATCTATCTATGCGTGCAGACAGCTCATCATCATTATGTTTGCACAAAAACTCTTCTGTTATTACCTTTGCTGGGAAAGTGCCCATATTTGGGGAGGAAGAGGCACAAATCTAAACCCACCCTGGGAGGAAGCTTCAGTCTGTGGCCTGACTTTGAAGAGGATGCTATCTTGGTAGCAGGGCAAACCAGACACTTGGAGGTAGAGACAAAAATGTGCCAACTCTGGAAGGTGTTTATCTTTGGGAAAATGGATTAATAGTGTAGACTTGTCTTAGTGATTCATTCCTAATTTTGGAGAGCACTCTGGCTGTGCTGTGTTGCCTGTCTCCTGTATTCTTGTTAGCAGAACAGGAATAATCCCCCTGTGCAAGCAGGCGTTGGGCCAGGGGTGCAGCCTGGTCCCCGTCACATCTGCCTTTGAGAGCTGCCATCCCACTCACCCCCTGGAATAAGGCAGCGTGAGCAGCACAGGCATCACCCTCATCCTCACATGGGCACAGGCACATTTTGGACCATCAGGATCGAAAGGTTCCCAAGCTGCAGAGGTACCTCTGGCTCATCGCTGTGGTGAAGGTGGAGGATGGAGAAACAAAGGGAGCAGGAGGTGCAGCGGTGACTTAGATGCGACCTGACGAGATCACGAACAGGCCAGCAACTTTCAGCTCATCCCTGCCCTCCTGCTTTGGCAGCCCAGCAAGCGGTAGAGACTTCAGCTTGTCAGAGCAGATCTTATAACATCTCTAAGTTGCACTCGTCTCCTGGAAAATAAATGAATTAAAGAGATTTGCCTTTGCCCTTTTTAAGAATAAAGTTAAATAAACCAGCCAAGCCATTTACACTTCATCTCCCCTCCTCGCTTTGAAGCCAGGATGAGCGTTTCACATGTAGAGTCACTTTGACCCACACAGCGGTGTGGGCAATGTTCACGCTCGCCTGGTCTCTCTGGTGTTTATTGAAGGAGATCACATCGGCATCCGCGTATCAGCCCCACATAGCAGCCAGGACATTGCATGGGATGAGCCTCCAGCTGCTGAGCAGCTCAAAGGCAAAAACATCGAGGATTTTGGCTGTAGCATGGGCTTCTCTTCTCACTGAGGGGTGACCTCATTAATGTTTACAGATATATAAAGGGTGAGTGTCAGGAGGATGGAGCCAGGCTCTTCTCGGTGACAACCAATGATAGGACAAGGGGCAATGGCTTCAAACTGGAACACAAGAGGTTCCACTTAAATTTGAGAAGAAACTTCTTCTCAGTGAGGGTGACAGAGCCTGGAACAGGCTGCCCAGGGGGGTTGTGGAGTCTTCTAGTCTGGAGACATTCAAACCCACCTGGACACCTTCCTGTGTAACCTCATCTGGGTGTTCCTGCTCCGGCAGGGGGATTGGACTGGATGAGCTTTTGAGGTCCCTTCCAATCCCTGACATTCTGTGATTCTCTTGGTTACTAGGGAGGCTGGTTTTTAGATTCATTTAGTTCTCTCTTTTGATGATGCTTCATCAGTAGATGTTTAATGAGAATACCATTCCACTGAGGCTCTGCCTCTATTCCTTCTCCATTGCTATCACTAGTGGGCAGCAGATGAAGAAGCCCATTTCTTGAGGTTCAGTTCTGGCTTATCTTCTCTAGTTCTTTGATTTTTCCTGTCTTTTGAGCAACCAGAGTTTACACAGATAGGTGATATCTACTAATGTGCTTTAAAGAGGAGGAAGCACCATTCGTGCCCCTGAGCTGGCCCATCTCAGAGGACTGGGTACCCAACAGCTCCTCGCTCTGCTGTTTCCCTCTGCTCCTCGCACAGGCAGAGCCAAACCGGGACCAGGTGGGATAACCCTCAAGCCCAAATGACTCCATTGTCCTTTCCCTCTGCACCCGTGTCCCATTTGCTGGCCTCCTGCTGCCCTTTTTGCAACCGCATCTCCATCTGTACAAATATCTGTGTGCTCCAGCATGGCTTTGGGAGCAGGGGATGAGATCTGCCCCTGGCAGGACACAACATTATCTGTGAAAATAAGGACCTCAGAGCCAAATGTTTCCAGAAATTGAGTGGTCATTTTTGTATGTATCTAGGATTTTCTCAAATTATACAGTAAATGTTTCAGAGATACAGAGATGCTGATGGTCAGGCATATTCGGTGTGATTCAGAGACTATCATAAACATTTTGCACAGCTCCAGCTCTCGGGCTTTAGGAAGTGATTTTAAAGCTGTCCATTCCCTGAGAAACACTATGGAAGCAGATAGCATGAATTATTGTTTATTTTCACTGTGTGGACAGTTGATCAGTGACAGATGTTTCTAATTGCATTAAGCAAGTGGAAATAATGAGAATTAGATAGCAGATTCTCCAGGAATTTACATTTAGATTGAGTTACAATTTGCTATTAAAAAAAACCCAAATTCAATGTAGATGCTTTGGTTCTTCAGCAGAAATGGGAGACGATTGTTTTCAACTATTATTTGGTTATTTAAAAATGAGTTGTGTTACTGTGCTTAAAAATATTTGACTCAAGGAGATGATTTAATATGTGCGCTTTATGTCTCCCAAAAAAAAAGATACGGAGCAATGAAATTATTCATCAGCAAACATCTCCTCCACCTCCCCTTTAGGGTCATATCAAAAGGCAAATGAAAAACAGGGGCTGCCACAACAGGGCTTGTGCAAAATTTGGCTGACATCAGGACGATGGTGACCGGATCAGGCTCACCCAAACTGTCTGCATCCCTGACAAATTGAATTCAGTCGCACTGATGGAAGACAAGCCACACGCCCTCCCTTAGGCAACACGCTATGCCGAGTTTGGCAGGAATTTGGGGCTGATTATCTCCACGCTGTGTGTTGCATGTCGCTGGTGTAAAGGCAGGGAGGGCAGAGCAGAGGTGGGTGCCCGGGCTGGAGCAGGGTGGGGGCAGCAAGAGGGGCTCTGGCAGGCAGAAGGGAGCAGCATCTGCTGCCTCCAAATGACACATATATGACAGTTATCTCCCAATTTGTGCCAAAAGGAAATGAGCTGTGGTTCCTACCACTGGGACTCTCTTGCAGCTTTATTTTATTTTATTTTATTTTATTTTATTTTATTTTATTTTATTTTATCTCCTAGATTTCAAGTTCAGCTTCAGACATAGAAATGTGTGAGTCTCCTGTCAGTAGAGAGGGGATTTATGTGCAGCGCAGATTATTCTATGTCTCTGTTAAGCGCAGAATCCAAGCTATAATATTTTTTTAACTAACTAGCTGGCTCAGCTTTTAATTTTTTTTCCCTTTTTCCTAATGAGAGCCTTATCCAGAACTCCTTGAAGTCAGAGAGTCTGTCTATCAGCTTCAGTAGGCTTTGGATCAGATTTCAAATCACTGATTCATTATTAATTACACATCTGGGACTCCCTTTTCAAAGAGTTCATTGTTAAATAAATTCACTTTTAAACATTACAGACTTGGCATTCTTGTGCATTTAATAAAAGTCTGGCAAACCAGCAAAGAGCCATAGGCCAACTTCTCTTCTGGTATTGATGGATGAATCTCTATGGAAGAGCAGTGGTTTACACTAAAAGGATATAACATATCTCTTTGCTCTCACATAACCACTTTCTGTCTGAGACTAAGTCTGTGTTTGAAGCTTTTGCCTTTTTATGATTTCTCCTCACTTTTTCTTGACTTTTCTCTACCAGCAAGAGTTTCTTTGTGGATTCAGGCACTGTGGGGTGAAATAGCTTTGCTATCTAGTTTCCTTTCTCTTTGAAGTGATACTGGCATCTTCTTCCCAGGACAAACTACAGCCACATTTTCAGAGAATCCTGGAAGAGCAGACAGGCAGGCAAATATTTTCCTGATCCCAGTGGCAAGCAGAATGGAAAACATCTTTCTAAAGATACATGATCTTTCCTGTAGTCCTCAATAACCTAGTTTGAGTCCCTACATTGAGACATTAAAGTGACCAAGGAGCTGGTCTGGAAGCTCTAGTTACACAAAGGGATAATGTTTTGTGGAGGCATATGTAGAAATACAGATTTTCCTGTGGTATTGTGCTCAACAGGAGGTTAGGAGCTACATGAAAAAGCAGGACATATTATGGTGTGATTTAATGGTACAGGGTATTCCCACTTTGCAGCCGAAGGTATGGGGACCAGTAATCCAAATTTCCTGTGCTGCTTCTACAGAGCGACCTAAACACGTTGGGAAGGGGGAATAGGAAAAATCCTTTCTTCTTCTCCTGATGCCAAATCAGAGTTTAAAATGGCTGAATGATCCCAGTTAATACCAATGTTCAAGGAGATTGTGGGGATAGATTCAGATGACAACAACCTGTTTTCCAAAGCTTCCACTTAATCTACAACTGTTTACACTATTTGGAAAGGAAAATCAATAGAAACGCAGCTCCCACCAGTTAAATAATGAAGCTCCGAGTGTTTGTCAGAGGCCAACACCCACTAAGTCCTTGGCACACTTTCAATACAAGGGATAAAAATCACCACACAGTTGTGGCAGGGACTATGAAGGGACAGAGGATAGTGACACTGGGCCACTCAAAACCCTCAGTAATCAAAGCTAATTTCCCACTACAAGTCAGACATCTCACCTGTTTTATCACAGAGAAGGACAAAACCCTTCCTCTGCCCAAATTCATCTTCATCAGTTTTCCAGAGTTCATATTAAGCATGATTATTCTCTTCATCCTCACATATGAAGTGTGACTCTTTCCAAAACTGCAGCCCTTCAGCATTAGAAATTATTAAGGCATTTACTCCTCGCAGTAAGAGCAAGTTTTGGGATGGGTCTGCAGCCATCTGGTGGGACAACAAGGAGAGGGTGACCTGTCATGAAGGCAATGTGACCTCTGGCCAGTCAGCAGAGATGCCTTCAGTTCCCCAAGGGCCATCAAGATCTCCAGAAACATTTTCTGGAACCCTTTATGCTTCCAGCAGCAGCATCTGCAGCAGCATGAGAAGGCTCTGATCTCCAGGCTGACCCAGTTCATAAGGTTTCGACTCCGTCACTTGAAGAAATGGATTTGGAACAGTTCCTGATTTCACTGCCTGCAGTCCGGCTTTAGGATGTGCTTCTGCCCGTCTTTTCCACTAGGTTTGAGGAAAGCAGGAACAGATATAGTTACTTAGTCACTTCAATCTCACTTTCATGCACCATGCAGCAAGGAGGTGTCTGGATGAGATACCAAAAGAGGCTTTCTGGACCTGGGAGGGAGGTTTGACGTCTCTTCGGGGAAGAAGAAGGGCTCCAGCATCCCTCAAGGGCAGGCAGCTGCTCTTCTGTCCATGAGGGAAGCGTGGTCTCAACACCAGCCATGGTGGATGACATTGGTCCCTAGATCTGCTCACAGAGAGATGTGCTTGGACTTGGGACACTGCAGGCAAGTCCTTACACAGAGAGTGTTGGCTTCAGTCTTAAGTTTTGGGTTGATATTACATCAAGCCATCTTTCCATTCCTTGCAATGCTGAGTAGGGTTTTTGATATTTTGAGGGACAAAGAGCTGTGCTGTCCTTGGGTTGAAGCTGGCTGTGCTTTTTGGCAGCGTATCTCATACCTCTAGGCAGCTCAGCTCATGGGTAGCAGCTCCCTGTGCTGTGCCACTGCATGGCTCACTTGATCTGCTCTTGGCTCCTCTGCAGTGTTCCTGAGCAGAAAATGCCCCAAATCCCACCTCTGGGGCACCAAGCCTGTAGGCAGACACATGACATTGCAATTCAGAAACCAGACCACCTCAGGAAGTCAGTCCCAGCCCCAAACTGGTGGGAAAACACCACTAGGACCAGTTACAAACCTTGTCCTTGACCTTCATTCTGCAAAAAGATGAGGCAGACAAGGATTCCCTCTAACCGAAATGAAAGGTCATGGGGAAAGAAGTGGACATGAGCATTTCTGGCCATTGCCCCTTCCTCCAAGCTTGACGGCATTCCTGCTTTCAAGCATGGGAACTGGTGGAGCGGGCATCCCTCCCTAGGTCCCTTTCTTCAGCTGATCTGGTACACTCATCTTCCCCTTCCCACATGACATTTTACCAGCCCCAGGCCAAGGATCACCCCTGTTCAGAAACCAGACTGTCTTTGTTTGCTTTCTACCCCTCCTGTTCAGAAAAATCTTCACCCATTCTCCATGAAGTCTCCAAGCTTCTCCTTCCACAGTTCATTACATTTATTGACTAATTCCGCTATCGCCGCAGTACATGGGTCATCACCCACATTTGTATGTGTTTACATTTTCCAATTATTTCCTTAGTAGCTGTTTATCACTGACAGTTTTTGCCCTGCCTGAGTTCTCTCGTAATCACTCCATCTTATTTCTTCTTTATTCTTTCCGTGTGGAAAAAAATATTTTTGTTGTTTGTTTTTTTAATAAAAGACACTATCTCATCCGGTCATTCATTTCACCCTCCTCTTTTTTAATGGGCCTGGTTCATCACTAGCACTTTTTTTTTTTACAAACATCAGGGGAAATAAGCCTTTCTTATCCCCTCCAATAATTCCTATGGTGAGCAGGTATTATTTTGCTTTCTTTTCTTTCAAGTTGTGGCAAGTTATCAGTACTCTCCATTGCCTCCTCCTTTATTTACGGGGGTCACTGTGTGACAATGGTGAGCGCACGGTCAGGAAATGAAGCCCTGCATCCTTGTCCCCTTCTCATCCACCTTCAAGGCCATTAGGAGCAGAAGTGTTTGGAGGTGGGGGTGGTAGGACCCATTTGGGCTGCAGACGGTCCTGATGTGCACCAGGACAATCCATGTGCTTCAGCCACGTTAAATTTTAGCATTTCCTGTGTTTGTTAGTTCATAGAATCACAGAATCATTTAGGGTGTAAAAGATCTTTAAGATCATTGAGTCCAACCTTTAACCTAACACTGCAAAGTTCACCCCTAAACCATGCCCCTAAGAACCTCATCTATGTGCCTTTTAAATACCTCCAGGGATGGTGTCTCAACCACTTCCCTGGGCAGCCTGTTCCAAGGCTTGACAACACTTTCCATGTAGAAGTTCTTCCTGATATCCAATTTATCACAGGATAAATAACGGAACATCCAGAAGTGGAGGAAGGACTTGCCTGTGCCCGGGGTTTCTCCATTGCAATTTGGTGTGCTCCTTGAACTGCCCTGTCCATGTAACTCTTCTGTTGACATGGGTGACTGTTGGATGTGGTGACAGACGGAGGGAACCAGCCCAGGGGACCCAGACAGCTTCCTTGCTGTGTCCCAAAGCATGCTGGACACAGAAATCTTTGCTTCTTAGGACACACCCAATCAGTTGGTTGGTTTTATATACAGGCTTTCTCCTTAGGGAAGACTGCAGGTAGTGCTTGGCATGAGTAGCTGAAGGCAGGAGGAGCGTCTGTCCTTTTGTAGACGACAAGTTGTTGACTTTCTCTATTCCCTGTGAAATAACCATGGTTTTATCAGAAGCCTAATCCCTGATTATATTCAGCACCTTCCGCTAACTCAAGAAGCAAGGACTCCCTTGGGGTGCTCACCAAGAGTGGAGAGGACCCTCTTTCTTGCAGGACAAGGTGTGTTAGACCCTTCCCCATGGCCCAGGTCCCAGACATCACTCTGGTGAACTTGGGGGCCACACTCATGTACAGGAGATTTGCGGTCAGACTATCAGTAGGGATGTAAGTGGAGTAGCACTGATTTACTGTGCCTTGGGAGCTGGGCCTATGCAATGCATCGTTCTTTTATTTGAATTCAAGGTTAAAGCAGTTTGCTTAACTATCCCATTTCTTGAGGTCTCTGACCACTCAGCTCCCTGCAGTGTCTGAGCTTTGCCACCAGGCATTAAGCAATGTAACCAACATCTGGCAAGTGAGGCTCAGCATCCCTCTCCTGACCTTCCCAGGGGAGAACTGTCCATCTGATGTGTAGTATTTTCATTGCATGCTTCACACTTGCGTGTGTTAAGCCAGAAGCTTCAAGACATTGTGATATGTTCTCAATATAGCAACTGTACATGTGCAGATAATTAAACTGATGAGAGCATCCAGGAAGAACAATATGCTTCAACTCCAAGCTCTTTAGGGGAGGGAGCATATAATATTGCGGTATGTATGGAGAATCTAACAGTGGAATCAGGTCTCTTGACTACATCTCTAGATATAAGGGTGGATAAAGACGAATGCACAAAAGTCTCTGTACCTATTATGGTTCTGAAGGCATCCCCCTTCCCCAGTCTCAGTGAATGAGGATGTAGCTCTCATTAAGTTTAATCAGTTTCTCTGCATTTATAAATGGTTTGCAGCAAAACAGAAAGATCAAATTCTATGCATCAGACCTAGCACTGTTGTCTGGTTTATTTACTTTAATTGCCATTAGATTTGCTAAAATCTGAGCTAGCTTATCATGATTCATAAGATGGTCATGTAGGTTTTGTATTTATTTTTAAAATTATTTTAATGTGTTTAGAGAATATGCTACAAAAATAAGCATTCACTTAGCTTATTAAACATTTTTAGCAACGAAGAAGTGACTTTGAGTCAAGATGGAAATAAACATCCTTATTCAGGAGAGATTTTTAAAAAGCAAACAGAACATAAGAATGCAGCTGAGCTACTATGTCTTGGGAAATTATTTTTCCTTTTCCACATCAGCAATAAGAGATCAGGAGCATTTTCAAGCACCAATTTCTGTGGGCTGGATGAAGGGAGATGGACATTTCTACAGTTGATTTGAAACTGGATGAACTAGAGCGCTTCAGAGGTTTACAGTCGAAAAGATAAATGGATTGTGTGAGCTGTCCAATTTCATTATGTGCCCTAGCCAAACTCTTTCTTTAACATTTGATAGAATTATGATCAAATATTTCAAAATAAAAATGCTGACCTCTGTAGAAATTGTTGTTGACCTTGTCAAGGTAGCTTTAATGCTTAAAAAGAATACGAACAATCTCTCAGTGATATAAAACTTCAACAGATGCTACCAAATCAAAGTATATATAGAAGGCAGCTGGTTATTCACACTGGTTGAGCTCTTATCAAACCCTGTTGTCGGCTGAGTGTGAAATGGATTCCTGCCACAGAAAGTTGGCTCTGAGGCTCGCTCCATGTTCAGAGTTCGATTTGCCACATGTGATACAGTCGGATGATTTAAAACACAATTGACTTTCTTGCAGCAGTTGACTACTCTTTTTCAAAATTATACAGATCTCCAGAAACTGAAAGGCAAGTACACACAATGACCCAGAATACTTTAAGCCAATCATTTACAATACAGATTATCTGCATAAATTTGTCATGTTGGAAGTGCTTTCTTAAACTAGGCCATGTAACTTTCAACCCAGCATGCTGCAAAAAATGCCATGTCTGTGTCTTTTTTCCTTTGCATTAAGACAAGGGTTTGAACCAAAGCCCTGCACACAAACCCTCTTAACTCCACAATGTGCAATTTGAATCTTGAGCTGCTTTTCAGTTTGTGTTAATTTAGCACCAATCTCCAGTTGGAGAGCTTCACCTAATCTGGTCTCTGTATCCATCATTGCTGTATGTTACATGCAAAGGAAGGTGAAAAATCCTCTGTGGACTCCAGTCCTGTGGTAAAAGCACGAGATACGCTTAGTCCCACTAATATCTTAGCTTGCTTAAATTGATTATAGATAACTGCAATTAAATCCAAAATTCAGTTGGAGTCTCTGTTAATATCTCTGTTGCAGGGGCAACTTCCACAGGTTAAATGCCTTTGTGTTGCAAAAAGAGACTTTTTGGACTCTTTGCAAGGATGAGGGAAGGAAGAATTACCTGGCTACCTGGGCTTCTTCCAGGCCACTCAAAGATATCAGGGTGTAGGAGCTAAAATAACAATTAAACAGAAAACCAGTAACGCAAGTATAAAAGTCAGCTGTGTTATCTCGATGTAACTCAGAAGGTCGTCACATCCCGGCTCCACAATGGGAAGCGAGTCTAGAGCAGGATTCCTTCCCCTCACCTGAGACAAGCTAGAGGAAAGAGACAACAGCTTGAGTTTCTCTTGTATTTGGGGAATCCACATCTAGGGACTGAACACAAACCAGCTCACAGCTCTGGTCCTTGGCCAGGTTGCAGCGCCTTTCACTGTGGGACCAAACCTGGGGTAGGGGACAAAGTCTCATGCTCTGCCCATTGGATTAAGAGAGCACGACATGGGGCTGGTGTGCTGTGGCTGTGGCAGAAAGGATGGGACATGCCACACACATCTGAGCTGTGTCTTGTCTTGCTACAGAACCTGCTACCACGTGAGACACTTCTTCTGGTTTAGGAATATGTGACATCTGGGTTTCTTTACCTGATTGTGACGGCTGATGGGAAATTTGGGACCGTCCTTTCTCCGACTTGGCCCATAAGGGAGGAAAATCAATAATTTTGTCTGTGCGTGAAAGGAGGATGTAGCATGGAGGGTGTTGGTCTCTTGTCCTGAGTAACAAGCAATTGGATGAGACGGAATGGCCTCAAGTTGCACCAGGAGAGGTTTAGATTGGATATTAGAAAACAATTGTTGGCAGAAAGGGTTTCAGGCGTTGGAACAGGTTGCCCATAGAAGTGGTGGAGTCACCATCCCTGAAAGTGTTTAAAAAACATATAGATAAGGTTCTTAGGCTTAGTTATTAGGGTTAGGCTTAGGTTTTGAGACGGACTTGGCGATGTTAGGTTAACAGTTGGACTTGATGAACTTAAAGGTCTTTTCCAACCAAAGTGATTCTAAGAAACAAGTCAGAAGTTGCTCACTGGCCCATGGGCTCTGCTGGCATCCAGCTGGCTAAACTCTCTTCTTGAATGAGGTAGATGGATCCATCCTGACATCTAAAAGCGGTTCCTGACCCAAACTATGCCCCAGATGGTGCTCGGGCATTGTTTGGGAGAACATTAGCTGGCACATGCCAGCACTGTGCAAATGGTGCTGCAGTCTGGACATCAGCAATTAGGTGAACTGGGAGATGCTGAAGTCAGTGTGACCTTGAAAACAGTGGTTTGCCTTGAAGCACAGGTGCTTCTTTTCTTCTGCTTATGTGAAGCCAATGGTCTTCAAAGAGGGCAAATTCCTCCTGCACATGTGTCTTCCTTCTGCTCTGCTGATCTGTTGTCCACACTCATCTCATTTTTACATGGAAATCCCACAGATGTTTCATCCAGAAGGAGATGGGAAGTTGTTGAATAGATTGTTAATAGGTTCAAGACACTGAGAATTATTTGAAAGGCTAGTGAGTCTAGCCATCATAGCTAAGTATGCTTTTTTCTGCTCTATGGGAACTGAATTTGTTGGAAAGTCAATTGTTCAGTAGGTACTTTTTTCATACTGGTCTTTCCGAGCTTGTGCCTCATAAATTAGCTCAAAATTCCCTGAAAGCTCAAAAAATTCTCTGTCAAAACTGTCAAATTTGGGATGGATTTTCATTAAAGCCATACTAATCCACAGAATGCAGTTCTTGATGATACTACAAAACCTCCCATGCAGTTCAGAGTAGTCTCCTCAAAACATAGTATTTGCTAGAGTAATCACATAGCAAAGCCAGCAGCCAGCCAACCTTGTCTTCAGGACTGTCTTGTAAAGGACAAAACAGATTTGATGTTGTGTTAGATTTTGGGAGAAACCCAAGGAAAGATAAAAGAGGAAGGATCTGTTTCCTCCAACCATCCAGAAACAAACCTAGAAAGTTTAAATAAAGAATAATAAAAGTTGCATGCACAAATTGACTCGGGGCAACTTTTTCACTTGCTTCAGTGACGTTTTCATGGCTGATTAGCTGAGCTGTATGTGACCTTGGCAGTGTTACAATAGCAATTTTTACATCACTCAGCATAAGGAATTCCACACTTTCTATCATACCCCTCGTAAAGAGATGCCTGCTTTGCCTTTGAAATCTGGGTTTGCTTCTGTGGTTGGTCAGATCTCACTTGGTTCATGCTCCTGAGGACTGTTCAGTTGGAAAGGACCTGCACGTATGAGGTTACCCTGCACAACCTCCTTTACTGCCCAGAAAGATTACTGAGGGGAAACATCTGGATTTTGACCACTTGTCGTTGATTCTCAGGCCTCTAGAAATCCTGTGCAAAGGGCTGCTTGTGCAAGAGACAGTGGACCTGGCACAGATGCTTCCTGAATCATAGAATTATCGAATCATAGAAGAGTTTGGGTTGGAAGGAACCTTCAAAGCTCACCTAGTCCAACCTCTGCCATGAGCAGGGACATCTGCACCCAGATCAGGTTGCTCAGAGCCCCATCCAGCCTGGCCTTGGATGTTTCCAAGGATGGGGCATCCACCACCTCTCTGGGCAACATATGCCAGTCATGCGCATCCAGCCAGCATGTCCAGCGCAGAGATGCAGACTCCTGAGAGATCCCTGGCAGAAACACCTTACAGTGTGCCACTCCTGCTGGTACCCCAAGCACCAGCAGCACCCCAGGACATCAGTCTGAATGCCAGGTACAACATCCTCTCCCTGTCTCCAGCCCTGCAGGAGACAACGACGTACATTGCCACATGAGATCATCATAGAATCACAGAATCATAGAATACCAGGTTGGGAGGGACCATAAGGATCATCCGGTCCAACCTTTCTTGGCAAAAGCAGAGTCTAGACTAGATTAGACACATAGCTCAGCACCCTGCCCAGATGAATCTTAAAAATATGCAGTGTTGGAGAGTTGACCCCCTCCCTGGAGAGACTATTTCAATGTCTGATTGTTCTCATCGTGAAAAACTTCCCTCTTGTGTCCAATCAGAATCTCCCCAGGACTAATTTGTACCCCTTACCCCTTGTCTTTTCCATGTGACTCCTTGTAAAAAGGGAGTCTCCAGCTTCTATGTAGCCACCCTTGTAATACTGGAACATGGTGATGAGGTCTCCCCTAAGTCTTCTTTACTAAAGACTGAACAAGTTCTCTCAGCCTTTCCTCATGCAGCAGTTTCCCAGTCCCTTGATAATCTTTGTGGACTCTCTCCAGCCTGTCCACACATTTTTTGTATAGTGGGGACCAAAACTAAACACCCTATTCCGGATGGAGCCTCAGAAGCTCTGAGTAGAGTGTGATAATGACTTCTTCATCTCTGCTGGTGATGCCCTTGTTGATGCAGCCCAGCATCCTGTCACCCTTCTTTGCTTACAGCAGTGTTCTAATTCTAAGCAGCCACCAAATCTCCTTGTGCTTCAGGTCTATGGATGAAAAAAAAACGTGTACACAAAGCAGGGGCCAGCCACAGAACTCATCCTTCATCCATCCTCAACATCTCTCAGCTCTACATGGGGACATGAGCTTCTCCCAGCAGAGACAGAGAGGAGATGGAGCAGTCAGAGGGCTGAGGGGGGAAAGACAGAGAAACTGAGGGTTTTGTTATGCATGAAATGTCTGAGCATGGAGCAGCGAAGACGGGCAGATTTCCAGTCCCAGCACCACTAGCAGCCAGCTGGTCCTTTTGGATGCGGTCACCTGAAAACGCTGTTGGAGTCACAGGATGACACAGAACACAACAGAGACGAATGGGGTCACTGGGCACCGATGCAGACCCATCTGAATGGAAGAAGAGTGCAGCTGCCTCTGCGTCAGGCAAGAAGGGGAGGAGGGATGCTACAGACCCAAAAGTGTCTTTTTCCTCCCACCAACTGCTTCTCATTTTGGCTTTGACATGAATTTGCCATGCAGACTTGGCCAGCTCATGCTCTCTACGTCCTCTGACTACAAAAATGTTTAAGCAGATTCACATCGCTAATATGTAGGGGAATTAGCGAGTGTCACCAGTGGCTTCTGACTTAAGATATGGAGTGTCAGGTATTAGCTGAACCCAGAAATGCAGCTATCTGTGAACATTTCTGAAGCAACTTGTCAGTAGGGTGTTTCTAATCCTTTCACCAAACAGATTTTGGGGAAATTCTTTTGTCATTGTCTCTCTGACCCTAATAAATCTTAATTCCCACAACTTGTGGGTGTTGACTTTCCAAGAAAAACATCAATGGCATTCTGTCGCCACCCTCCACGTTCCCGAGGCAGCTGCTGGAGGCGAGTTGTCTCATTTTCCTATGTAAATGAAGAAAAGAGATTTTTAGAGCCAAGCACTGATGCTGGGAGAGATGCTGTGTGTGCCAGCACAAGCAACGCTCCCACCGCCCGTCCCCGACACTGGCAGAGTTCAGCTGTTCCGTGGTAAAAAATAAGGCCTTCTCTCTCCAGGCATCTTGCATTTCAATGAATAATTTTTCACCCAACTACATCCCAGCCTGCTTTGATTATGTGCACTCCATATACTGACAACGTAATGCGGAGCTGAGGAATGGTGGATCAATCCCATAAGGGGAATTGCAGCCCCAAGCCTTCAGTGTGAGCAGTTTTGTATGGTGCTATTGTGCTGTATTTGGACAAGACAATAGCTGGAAGGACCATTATTTGGTATTTTTATAACATTACTATGCAGTGACTTTGGATTTTTCTTTTCTTCGAAGCACGTAAAATGAGTTAAACAAGAGGATGACAGAGGTGTTGGCAGAGCCGATTTGACAAGAAGAGAATTGCGAGTGAGTGACAGCTGAATGCCCCCTGGATGAGAGATTTTGGTGTTTCATGCACAGGGAATCGGGGCGGGAGGGAGTTATGGTCCGTAACTATCACAAGGTAATGTACTGCCTAATGCACATTGCTGGCCTTCAGCAGATAAGGCTGCTGGCCACTGAACAACCAACGCCTCGAGGCACAGAGTAGCAACACAAAGCGTCTATATGGGCATTTTTACTGCCTTTATCTCCATGGTGTTGGAGAATAGCTTTGTGGTTGGTTTTAGCAGATGATCGAATTCAGCTATGGCACCTGGATCTTGCTTCATTAGCAAATGAAAATAGTTGGTGAAGGGGAAGAATTGTGCTTGAATCACCATTTTGCACTTTTATTTCCTCCTGATTGCACTGCCCAAGGCTCGAGATGGGTGAGAGCCGCTGCCAGCTGATGGAGAAGCGTTGTACCCTGCCTAGTGGTACCGCATTGGGCACAGCCAAGGCAGGAATTACTCCGTATTCATACAAATTGCTTCTTTTTCCACCTCAGCTCTCCTGCTGATGGACTGGCCACACCACACACATTCCCCAGACTACATTTCAACTCAAGCCACCGAAGAGATGTTTTTCAAACATCCAACCTTTGAATGTTTAGCAAAATTGGACCAAGTGAGAAAGACTCAAGAAGATGGTTTGAACTAGACACACTTCACAGTTCATCCTGCAGAAAGTAAACCTGCTTGGAAACTCACTGGACAGCACCTGCTATGTCTGAGCTCATAAATAAAATAGTTCAGGTCTCGCTGGCTGGGCTGACAGCCACATGGCTTGTATCAGCAATAGTTTGGCCAGCAGGACCAGAGCAGTGATCATCCCCCTGTACTGGGCACTGTACTGGGCTGCACCATGAATCCTGGGGTCAGTTTTGCATCCCTCACAACAAGAAAGACCTTGAGGGGCTGGAGCGAGTCCAGAGAAGGGAATGGAGCTGGGTAAGAGGCTGGAGCACAAGTGTGATGGGAGCAGCTGAGGGACCTGGGGGGTTCAGCCTGGAGAACAGGAGCTGAGGGGAGACCTTCTGATCTCTGAACTGCCTGAAAGGAGGTTGGAGTGAGGGGGTCTCAGTCTCTTCTCCCAAGTAACAAGCAACAGAATGAGAGGAAACAGCCTCAAGTTGCACCAGGGGAGGTTTCGATTGGATATTAGGAAACGATTGTTCACAGAAAGGGTCATCAGGCATTGGAACAGGCTGCCCAGGAAAGTGGTGGAGTCACCATCCCTGGAGGTGCTTAAAAGACACATAGATGAGGTTCTTAGGAACATGGTTTAGTGGTGGACTTGGCAGTGTTAGGTTAATGGTTGGACTCAGTGATCTTAAAGGTCTTTTCCAACCAAAACAATTCTATGATTCTATGACACAGCCTGGCTTGTGTTCCTAGGATTACACTACCTCCCTCCTCCCAACACGGTGACCATCCTGGGGACTGTGTCTGGCCCGGACTACGGTCTGGTGGCTTTGGCTTGGAGGGTGACAATGGACCGGCCTGTGTCAGCACTTGCTCACAGTTAAATAGCAACAGTCTGAGTCCTGGAGCCTGTGTCTGACCGCAGCTGGGTTACAGCACAAAATCAGTGCAGGCTGAGCACCAGCGCTGCAAACAGTGTTTAGCGCTGCAGCACTTGGCGTATTAGTGTCTCATCTCTATATTCTCATCATACGTCTCGCTGCAAGTCCCTCCAGCAAGGAGACGGTGGATGGTAGCGGTCTTTAATCTAATGAAACAAGGCATTACCAAGTGTGATCTAGTTACCTGATTCCCACAGTTCAGCATGTCTCTGTGCTGGATGGGTTTGGGTGCGCACGTCTGTTCTTATGTTGAAACTCTGCAATTCCCAGAAACCCTCTGCCACGGAGAATTAAGGAAAAGCTATGAAATGGGGGAGGCGAAATAGAAAGGCTTGCTTGACAGTTAATAAAACAATAAAATATACTTTGTGTGTGCCCGCGTTTCTAGGGACATACCAGCAGCTGCTAATACCGTGTCATCTGTTTTTTATTCATGGCCCTGCTGGACTGTGGATAGATAATGTCTCTCTATAACTCACTCATTTCTGAGTGTAATGGGAAGCTGTCACTGAGAAACATGCCTCTCTGCCAAAAGTGGGCAGCCTGTCTTTCCACTGGGGAAACACATGACTCTGGAGCTCCTCAGGCTGCTCAAAACCCAGTAACATTGTCTTTTAATTATGTTGAATATTTAATACTGGAATGCTTGTGTTTCTGCTGTATTTTCCATGATGACTGGCAGAATGATCTTATAAAGCTACAGACAAATCCTTGCACTTCTCTGATTTTGCTGGTTGAGATAGGCAAATGTTTACTCGATGACAGGCAGATGTGGGACTCAATGATCTTAAAGGTCTTTTCCAATCAAAATGATTCAATGATTCTATGATTCTGTATTGACAGGTCTGCACTGGGTGTCCATCCAGATACTTATGTTTGAACTGCAAACCATAAACTTCTGGTCCTGAACACCAGAATACTCTCTACTGATTTTTTTTCTGATCTTTCAGTTCCCTCACTGAATGGAAGGACAACAAGGTCACATAAAATAAGCAGCATAGCAATGTTTGATATATTGTTAAGCAGTCCTTATTGACTCAAGTTCATCAATACTCCTTTTTAAGCACCAAACAATTACTAAATACATAGTCTAAATGTTATCCAAATGCTCAGTACTTTACTGAATTACAGCTCAGTTTTCATTCCAGGGATTGCTACAAACTGAAGGTATTACTAGTGGGAGATGTTCCTTTGCAAGACTCAGCCATGGTATCTCTGGTCAATACAAAGCAATTGCAATGGAGTTTTGTGGAAAGCATTGTGTTTGCAAGTCCAGAGATCCCAGGCTGCAAAATGTGGCCTGTCCTAGGCTGAGATTAGGGAGTACAGGTAGGACTCCAGAGCTGGGAAAGCACCAGGCTCACTGCCATGCAGAAGAGCCTCAGGGATAGTGTCTGGCTATGAAATGGCTGGTGTGTGTGCCTAAAATTCCATTATATAGAAGCAAGACTCCCTTAGCCTTTCCTCATGGCAGGGGGAGAGCCTCCCCAAACACAGGATCTTCCCTCCCATGGACACAACATGGACCACAACTGGGGCCCCGCTGATTTCTCTAGTGAAAATAAGAGTTGATTTGCAGTGCATTGTTCTTCATGTGCATTTTTGCAAGGAGGGTCCTGCAGCGGGAGGGAGCAGCAGGGAAACTGGCTCAATCACATTGCTCTGACAACCCACCCCCACCAGCAAAGCACACTCAGCCCTCGCTGCTCCAGCTGCGGGATCTTTTCGTGGCATACCCCATCCCGAGCTCCGGCCATCCAGCTGCAGCTCTGACATCCTCCCCCAGGCTGCTTTTTCTGATCCAGGTTACATAGAAGATGCCAGGAAGGTGTGGGTAGGAGGAGATGAAGGGTAGCAGATGCAGACAGGTCTCAGCTGCTGCCCAGGCAGCTCACAGGGCACCACAGTCCAGCCCTGCAGCACTGAGGACACAGTTTGGTTTCTGGTTTGAATGCCACCTATTATTCCTGAGGGATTCACATCTATCTTGCTGACCATCCCACTATACTGAATGTAGAAGATCCTGGGCACACTTCGTATTGATTTCCCTGCTCCCAGAGACCAGTCCCCATCTTCTTCAATGCGTCTGTGACGGGAGTTTTATTAATGCAAAATAAATATCCTTCTGGAAAATGAAGTCCAGAAATTAATAATGAATTAAAACAACTTGCCACAGGCATCGCTAATGAGCTCTTTGTCTGCGCAGCTCACATGAAAGGAGGTCATTGCTCAGCCGTTCCCATTGCGAACGCCAAGCAGATTAACCGTTAACATTGAGTGTGTGGGTCTCTCCTGAGACAGCGGGACGGGCTTTAGCTCAGCTTGTGCCCGACAGGGTTTTCCTGCTATACACATTTGTCGTGAGGAGTCTTTGCTACCTGGAGAAGACACCTTCCTCCTCTGCCCTCCAGAGACTCAGGTTGCCCATCAGGTGTTGTGAGGACACAGGACTCATCCCACTGGAAAGGACAATAACCTTGCAGAGCTTAAGAGGAGAGTAGAAAGTAATCTTGGAGAGGACTAGCAGGGCTTAACTTCACCACCATAAGCCTCTTCAGGGACACTGGCCCAGTAACTAACCTGGCACCGCTCCAGTGCTGTGTCTGCATCTATTGTTCTTTTCCTTTATCTCGAAAGGCAAAGGGTGATCCCGCCTTATCTGCTGCCACAGCCTTTGGAGGAGGCCCCAGGCAAGGGCAGTGGAGATCGTGTCCCTGCCAAGCCCCGGGGGCAGGAGGGGGGCTGTGCTGGCAGAGGAGCAGCCCTCACGGGGCAGTAGAGAAGGGAAGGTTGTCACACCATACCGACCACCTTGACCACCTTACCGTGGCTTTTTCAGCAGCCAGGTCTCACTCAGCAGAGATAAGGAGGCAATGTGTTGTATTTACCCATCTCACCTGGGGAGGGTGGCTGAAGGCAGGTGCTTTCAGATCCTGTTCCTCATTGGATGCCTGGGCTGGATGCAGCGGTGCATGGGTGAGGAAGCTGGATATCGCTGCTCCATGATGTGGCTGGAGATCAGAAGGGGATTTCACCCCTTGTCCAGCACCCCTTGTGACCATGCTGGCTGGAGCTGAGGGGCCCATCACTTCCCCATGGGCAGTTTGTTTCACATCAGCCATTTATTGCTCTGTTCTGCCTTCTTGCAAAATACAACAGCTCAACCTATCCCCTCCAGGTGCTTCTCCCAGGCTTGGGAAAATGCCACTGTGTTCGAGGCATGCTTTTTTGCCCCTGTTCCCCCGCCTTGTCCTCTCAGGTGGACACCCAGCAAGGCTGGCCGATGGCTTGCTTCCTTGCTTGGCAGCACAATTACCCATCTATCAAAATAACTGAGTCACTCCAAAGCACTGGGAGCCAGGCAGTGCCAGCCACACAGCGCTGTGCCAGCAATGCACACTGTCATGGGGATGCACAGGTTCACCTCCACCAACTGCCCTACCAGTGGCCTTGGCCATGGAGGGGTCAGTCCTGCCCTCCCCTCCACGTGTCACTGGCCATGCAGTCCCACCCCTGGGCTGGGGAGAAATCCCCTTCTGGTGCAGAGAGTTTGGCCCGATCGGGAGAGAAAGGAGCAGGGAGGCTTGGGCAGGGATGGGGGAAAAGCAACACTTAGGATCTCAGACTGCACATAGGATCATTTTGGTTGGAAGAGACCCTCAGGATCATCAAGTCCAACCGTAACCTATATCTAGCACTAAACCCCTAAGAACCTTGTCTGTGCACCTTTTAAACCGCTCCAGGGATGGTGACTCCACCAGTTCCCTGGGCAGCCTGTTCCACTGCTTCGCAGCCCTTTCTGTGAACAATTTTTTCCTAATCTCCAATTTGAACTCTCCCTGGCGTAACTTGAGGCCATTTCCTCTTGTCCTGTCACTTGCTACTTGGAAGAAGAGACCGACATCCTCCGTGCTACAACCTCCTTTCAGGTAGTTGTAGACAGATAGGCACAAAACCCTCTTCCTCTCTCTCTTTCACAAGTTTGTGTTCGTTTTCCTGCCATTAAGCTGAAAACTCAACCAACGCCACCAGTAAGTACAAGCACAGAGCCTTTGTATCTCTGAATTCACATGGTGGTCTTACTATGCTCTTCATCACAGTACCTGGGTACCTCATAAGCCAGACTGTAGCTTGTCCTTAAAATGCTCTGACAAAGGGAGTTTTATCTTACAGCAGACAGGGATGCTCGGAATGTCCATCTCACCCAGCACAATACTACGAGAGAAGTATCTGAGGAGTCACTAAAGAGACTGATGGAGCTGGTGTGCTCTTGGCTTGGGTCCCTGAAGGGACTCAAGGGGACAAAGGACATGACCATGGCCCCACGCCTGGTCTACTCAGCCATCTGGGAGCTAGTTCAGGAGTCTGTGAAAGGCAACACAGTACCTAGTGTAGACATAGCAGATACTCCAACAGTTGTGCCTGAGAAGTCTGATTTGGGAGTTAAAATGAAGCTTATTGCATCCCACCTATTCGTCACCTACCAGGCTGTTCTTCCCACACAGCAACTTAACTCATATTGAGAGGTTGCTTTCAGCTAGTGCTGCATTTAGGCACAGCTATTGCTTCTTTCTTCACTGGCATGACCTAGAAACCACCTTTATGTTGGGCGCACACACAAGGAACAGTATGGATGTTGCTGGTAACTGCGCTGGGATGTAGCAGGCAGACGGGTGGATGGAGGATGGCATAATGTTCAGGGGAATGCCAGGGAAGAATTTCAAACTTGGATCAGCTGTGTCAGTATTAGGACAGTGCTGGGCTTAGGGACATCTTTAGAGAGAGGCTGAGAGTCTTAAGAATCTCTTTGGGAGTTAAGTACAAATAAGGTGTTCTTTTCAACACAAGCTGTGTTTGTATTTACAGGACAGGGCAGTCAATTAGAACAGCAGGGCTCTCAGGTCCCCACCACCCACTTTCTGCACAGCATCATCATTTCATCTCCATTTAACAACAGGTTCATATCTGGGGTAACTCTGACTCAGCTGTTCAGCAGACTCGCTGGGGCAATCAAGCCTGCAGAGAGCTTTATTTTCACTGAGACTCACAGCACAGATATTTGTAAACCAAATCCTTACGAGCAGTCACCAGGGAACACTGTTGGGATCTCTCACCTGTGTCAGTGTTGCTGTAACCATCGCAGCTCTGGGATCTGGGGCTCTTACAGGCTGTGGGTTCACAGGCTATGTCTACCTGGAGCCTTTGTGCCCTGTTTTCCTACCAGTGATAGACAGGACAAGAAGGAAGGCGCTGTCCTTTATATACGGTGAACAGTTTCTCTGAGCTTGGCTTTCACACTCTTACAAAGCCTATTTTGAAAGTGTGTGTTACTTTTTATCTTTCCTTCCAAGTGCATAAATCTTTATCCCTAAATGACAAGCACTACTGAATGGGAAACTATTTTGTGCTGTCATTTACTTCTCATTTGGTCCTGTCACATCCTATCTTTTGGCACTATGTATTTTCTTAGTGTTATGAGCGTACATCTGTGTTGTGTGTGTGAGAGTGGGTGTCTGAAATGTGTTTGCAAAGGTCCTTGATAAAAAGCTTTAACAACTAAAGTTATCAGAGAGGCACGAGTGAGCTGGTCAGGGTAGATCTCAACACTGGCAGGCAGCAGGTCAACTGCCTGCAGAGACATTAAGCACTGAAGAGGTCAAAATTGCCAGGTTTTTAGTATTTACTTAGGTGGGAAACTACTGCTCATTTTGAGGTGCTTGCAGATTTAGCTGAAACACCAGAGGGAACATAAAACAACAGCAGTGGAGCCCCTTCAAGGAGAGCATTTCCCTCCAGCAGCACAGTGCAGTTACATCCAAGTTCTCCTCATTAATCACTCTCTTTCGTTCTTGTTTTCCAGCCAAAGCTTTTGGCCAAGGAGTTGCTTGATTTGGTGGCATCTCATTTCAACCTGAAGGAGAAGGAGTACTTCGGAATTGCGTTCACAGATGAAACGTAAGTGCGAGGAATTAAAGACCTAAGAGGCAACTCTTAGATCACAGGAAATCTCGTTGGAGTTTTGTCATGAGCAAAATGGCCAGTGGAGAAGACCTGAGAACCCCAAAGTCCTAGACCAAGGTCTAGGGAGGCAGGGACCTCACATCGGAGTCTGTCCTGTACTGTCTCTCCTTCCAAGGGTTGGAGGCCTCTCCTGGCAAGTTAAGCATGGCCAGAGGTGTACAGAGGCAGTAACAATCTCTTCCTAATCCTATGTTGAAAGAGTTTGTGTGATTTGGCATTGGTAAAAGGTTAATGTAAGCTCTCATGGACTTAAGATCCACTCGCTAGTTCAAAATTATGACCAGATTGGCGGAACTGTTCAATTGAAGCTTTAATCAGTTTATTCACTCAAGCAGGCTTAAAAGTAATGCTGAATTATTTCAAGAATAAAAACAACTCACAAAATTATTATTTCTGATATTTTATATTCCAGAGTAGAGTTTCTTGAAAAATTGAAAGAAGAAAGTGTAGGAAAGGAAGGGATTGTCAAATTTCACGTGAACGAAAAGCATTTTAAAATATAAAATGTTCATTGTGGAAAGGATTTGAGCTCACCAGGAATCACACAACACTCTTACACTAAACCAAAGGATGGGACCCTGACACTGCAGTCATCTCAGGCACTGTTGGTTGTTCGCCTTGAACTCCAGCTCCCAAAGTCTTGATATTACCACATAGTTTAAGGTTTTGTCCCAAGACAGCCCATTTCTACCCTCTGTTTAAAAGGCAAGTATAAAATCAGAGCTGGAGAAACATTAAAGGTCTGCCAAATGCTATGATTAGTCTTAGACTGGGACCTCTCAATGCTACTGCACACTCTCTGCCACTATTTTCCAGCTGCCTGGTTTCTCTCTGTGGTTAGACTGTTCTTGACACATGGACTATATCTCGTATGTGTGCCCACCATACTCCACCTTGCTTTACAATAGGTTTTTCTGTATATTAATCAGGGAGAGGCATCTCACACCTATATTCTGACAAAAAGCAAGGTTTTCAAGCCAATGCTGTGTTCCCAGAACAGCTGAGTCAGCAGTACTGCTGTCATGAGCCAGCTCCACTCTCCTGCTGGGAAATGTAAATTATCCGCTGGAATAATGATTCAGGATGGGGTAATCAGAGGTGGCTGGATAATTGCACAAACATATCCACACTCAGCTCAGCAGTAATCTCCCCTCTAGAGGCAGTTCCTTTGGCAAGCGCCTGCCTTGGGCAGCCCGAAGCCATCTCAGGACACAGGTCCCAGGATGGAGGGTTGCTTAGCATCAGACGCATGCCAAAGCAAGTCCTGAATCAGAGGAGAGCCCAAAATCCACCACATCTCACTGACACAAGCAGCTCAGCCCTGTAGATCTCCAACCCCACCCAAATTAATGAGACTAGTCCTCAAAGAAGGAACAGCAGGAGGTACTGGCAACTTGTAAAGCAGGGGGAGGAAATTACTCTTCACCAGGGTGTTATTTCTTACTGGGAAGAGCAAGTTACTCACGGAGTGCTGCCTGAGGGGTGCAGGAGAGCCATGCAGAGAAGCCAAAGCAGACTAGGAGATGAAAATGTTCCCTCAACAGTCCTAAGAGCACAGGTTAAAAACAAGAAACACATGTCAGACTACAAACAGAGAGCAGCTGAGCAAGTCCCAGCTCTCGGCCCAGCTGAGCAGGCACAGGGCTCCCCTGGGAGCGCTCAGGAATCTAATGAGGAGGTGTCAGCAATTAGAGAGAGCCCAGCCTCCCCTGGGGCTTCCAGGTTTAACATAGAGTGAAGTGCTCGAAGATCTGGGTTAGTGAGGGGAGGAAGTGCGAGAGGCTGATGGAGGCCTTCCAGGCAGCGCTCAAAGATGCACAGTGAACGCAGGCAGATTCGCACTGTCTAGACAAGATTTCAAAGGGTGAGGTGATGCTTCTGCTCACTTGGTCACCTCCTTGACCTGTAGTCAAGATGGAGCAGAATACATTTTAGCAGGAGCTTAGCCAACCCAGATGGAAGATTTTGGAAATTTTCATTAAATCTAGTCAACCCAGCAGCATGCGAGTCCAAGCTGGTATGAAGTTTGGTCTGCAGCTCTTTTGCTGTCCCATAGTGAGCCTGGCCCTTACACTGAGGCTTCTTAAATGATGTGAAAATAATCTTGACCAAAAAAATGTGCATACATACACATATATATCTATATATATATATATAATATATGAGGTTCTGAGCAACCTCATGTCCCTGAAGATGTCCCTGCTTATTGTAGGGGTGTTGGACTGGATGAGCTTTGAAGGCCCCTTCCAACTCAAACTATTCTGTGATTCCTCCTCAGTTGTAAGAAGCTCTGAAAAAAAGTTGGCACAAACAATTATTGTTTTAGTTGACTAACACAGACAAGAAATATATATCTGAGGAGCTGGACTGGGTCTTGAAAAAAGATGTCCCCTGTCACCTTCATAAAATAAACTGGGCTCTCTCTAATACAGATCTTAACCTGCAATATGAAATGGCAGTATTTAAAAAAAAATCCTTTCTTGAAAAAGTAGGAAAAACAGTCTCTTAATGTGTGTTTGCAGAGCACCTAACACAGCCCTACAGCTGATATAGACCAGGCACACAAAAAGAAAACCTTTAATTCTATGACACGAGCCCTCAGGGATTTCCTTCTCTTCACTGGGTTTCCATTTGCCTTACTTGAAAGGAACTCATAACCAGCTAGAACAGAACAAGCTTGGTTCATAAATGTAGTCTGGGGTTGGCTAAATTGCAAGTTTAGAAAGAAGAAAAGCCGCTAAAGTATTAAATCAATTCTTCTATTTAAGAGTAAAGGCTCTATGAGAGTAATTTATTTAGAAATGATTTGAACTGGGGATTTCCATTCATTAGTTGTGCTCTATCATGACAACCTGAGAAGAAAATCAATAGGAACAACCTTTGCGTTGGTGACTTAATAGTTTCTTGTGATAATATAGGGTCATTACTGCATTCAGCGTGACTAAAATTAGATTGTCAGACTATTATGGAAGAGAGAATAACGCCTCCTATTTTAATGATCATAGAAACGCTTTATGGCGTGAGCCATTAACTGTGGGAGAGCAGAGGTCAAAAGGGTGTCATGTACGGCATGTGGGGCCAAGCTTCCCGTGAAGCCAGAAGAGCGATACGCTGGTTGATTAACAGTGAAAAGCAATGGAGAAAGGTCTTGCTTTTCTTGGTTCAGCTATATATGAAATCTCCACTAACCACCCTTCCCCTGGCATCAGCCCTTTCAGAGTTGACTAGGAGCAAGCGGTCAGGATTACCCTTCTGTTCGCCGCAGAAGACCCATCTGGGCCATGAGCAGGTTTTCCACGTCCTTTACTTGTCCTTAGACATGAGCCACCTGCTCCATGAAGAACTACCAACTTCTGCATCCCACAGCTCCCCAGCTAAAAGTTGGCCGAAACCCTTTTGCTCCCTTGGCAGAGCAGAACCTGCAGAACAGCTTCTTCAGCTAATATAGAGAATAAAAACTGCAAGGGATTGAGTTATTTGTGTTACACTTGTTCTAGAGACCGCACTAACGTGGTAAGGTGATGACAGAGGGTGCCCTTGCATAGCCCAGGATCCTATGGCCAAGGGGATGGCAAGGGAAGAGTAGGGTACCACTTTTCCCTGGAACAGTGTCTTATCTCTGGGAACTGGGGGGAAACCTGTTCCCACCCTGCAGCCATGTGGCAGAGCCAAAATGAGGGACCAGGTGCCCCACGTTCTGGTTGAATAGCCAGTCCAATGGAAGCTGCAACCCTCCAATTCCTTTGTCGCCAAGTCCAGGGTTTTGCAAAATCTGTAAAGTTAAACTCACATAGCTCCTTGAGCTTTGCAACCCCTTCAAAAGTATTTCTGCTGAAGGACTAAGACCTTAAGTGAGAAAATCTGTGAGCTTAAAGGGGTTTTTTGTTTCTGTTGTGATTGACAGAAATGTAAAATAGTTTATATGGTTTCTATTATGTGAACTGATCTCTCTCAATGTCCATTAAATTCAACATGAGTTTGACACTAAAGGGACGTGAGTTGGTTTATTGTTCCAAATAGCTTTATAACACAAATCAATGTGGATCCACTTTTTAGAAAACTGGACACTAACCAGTAAAACTGTATAAACAGAACCACCTGGAGGCAAAGTATCCATTGACGTACCATTCTTTACTGAAAGCCCCATTAAAAGAAAACAAAACTGCTGCCTGCAATCAACAAAATGAACCCAGGGCACCAAAATCCATACTCAGTCTGTAACCTAAATGGACCCAGTTTGTTTTTCTAAAAGCGATTATGTATTTGTTATTGGCAGACCAGTTTAACTGCCAACCCAAGTACAACTAACAGAGAAAAATTATCTGGCTTCCAATATTTAATCTCCCTATAGGTCACTCAAAAACTGTTTGCACGATCATTTGTTAATACACTGATATAAACACTCGAACGAATCAATGGCAATAATGAAACAAAAGGTACTTTGTGTCTTTAAATTGAACCGTGAAGGAAATTCAGCTAGACATAGGCACGTATGAATGGGATCCCAGTGCAAGCTGCCTAAATCAGTCCATGTAAACTGTCAGGATTACGACATGCCTGGGGTTATATGCCCATATTTTTCCCTGTCTTACATGGGATTGTGCTCCATGAATAGTTCTGAAGACAGCAAGACAGCTTCCAGAGCCAAGCGGTTTGCGGTGTAACGGCACTGGAGTTTGGCTCCCTGATAAACCACATTCGCAGGCGGATGCCGGTGACTCTACACTGCTGCTGTTCTCAACATGCCACACATACACGCTTGAAAACAAGGAGTTAGGTGACAATCTGCAGGGCAGAAGCCCTCAGCGATGAAAGATTGTAAGTGGTAATTGAGTACAGTGAGCAGTTAACTCCTGGCAGTGATTTAAGTGACCTTCCTCCTCTCAAGGAGCTTTGGATTTAAGCTCCATGCAGATGAGAGTAATGAAACTCTTCAACCCAAAAATTCAGTGGCAATTAAATGTGTTATTCAGTACTCACACCCGCGTACATGTACGATATAAATGTGTCATTTGGTATGCATGCGTATATGCATGTTTTTTCTTTGCACCGATTATATCAACCAGTTTCTCAAGTTAAAATGCAGTGCGAATGAAAAGATCAAGTCTTTTCAGAATAAGAAATACCTTGAAGTGAATTATTGTTCTGTGCACCACGGCTCCTCAACCCTTCGTTGTACACTTTAGGCAAACCCAGACATTTCTGTTGAATAAACAGAAGTAGACAGTAAGCCCATTGTCAACAAGTCAGTCTCGGTGGGAACCAGTGTGTAATGCCATCAGCTGCTGGTGGCTGCTACTTTGGTGACACAAATGCAGCTGGACAGGTTCAGGATAGGATGTCTAGTTTACTGTGGCTTTTTCTTGCTCTGGCAGTGTTTCTACCTTGGTCCACATGGATAAATGCTCACCTTGTACTTCGACCAGGAACGGGCAAGCGTGTCTAGTTTCAATACTCATGTGTACTGTGGCCTTCACAGTTAATTTCAGCCTGAATCCTTTTGAAAGAAATCTTCAGAACAAAAATAAATAGGAAAAAGGACAGACTTCAAGAAGGGGGATGCAGTGGGAAATGTGGCCACTTCTAATTTTTGGGTGTCCAGGCTGAGAATCTTCCAACAAGGCTTCTTGTCTGACACCCTGGAGCACCTGTCTTCTAAAAACCGAGCCTAGTTAAAGCACACATCGGTGCTGAGCAGCCGGGCATGATGCAGGGATCCCACACTAGTGCTGGGCAACTGCATCCCAGCAGCAGAAATGACGGAGGGAGACCCGATCCTGCTGCACATTCAGCTGGCTGAGAGAAAGACCAGTTAGTCCCCATCCCCAGCCCTGCTAACACGGCCAGCCTCACCCCAGTCCTGCCCAGTATCCAGCACTGATCCAGCCTGGGTAGATTGGCTCTCAGCACATGTACAGTGATGGAGACACATGAAATGACTAGTTGGGCTTGAAAATCTGCATTATGTCACGTCTTTCTAGTAGCCATGCTGCTAGTAAATCTGTGCCCTTAAAACACAGTTCAGGCTGCCCTTTACCTAGAGAAAAAACTTATTTAAGAACTTTATCTAAATAAAAAAAAAACCAAACCTGGCTAAGACTTAAAATATCTTGGAGAGAAACACACAGAGGTTTAGAGCAGGGGATAAAAAAAGGTTTTGATCTTTCTTGTACATCAAAAGATGTCTAGGATGAGTTTTAAAAGTCCCCAATTCCACGTCTCACTTGTAGGTAGATGAGAGACTTGATATTCTTGCAAAATATATGCAAAGGCTGCTTAAACTGAACGCCTGACGTCTATATGGCAAAATGTGAGATGAGATTTATAAACGTCTGATCCTGAACCCACTGGAACAATTAGTGGAGCTCAAAAGTAATTTTGAATCCCTTAGTCAGTTTAAAAGACATATAGATGAGGCTCTTAAGGACACGGGTGAGTGCTAGATTTAGGTTATGGTTGGACTCAATGATCTTAAGCGTCCCTTCCAAACAAAATGATTCTATGATTCTATGTGTGATGTCCCAGCTGGTCTTCAGCACAGCCCAGAGCTCCCTGGGCCTGAAGTTCCCTGAGCTGCCCATCTTCTTCATCTATAGCATCTTCTGCATGTTCTGCATCTACATAAACCAGGGCAGCTGTATGGAAATTCAAATTGAACCCAGGTGACTCAATGCCTCCTGAAACTGCTACCTTACCCTTGATTTATTTTTCTGGAAAAGATGGAGTGGGGAGCTACAAATTTGGTTAAAGAGCTAAATAGATGTTGTTGCTTGCTTTTGCTTTCTAAAGGGGCTTCTCAGTTGCCCAAAGCACACGTGCTGCTAAGAAGTAACAGCAGACCCCTGTGAAAGCTGAGTGTGTTTGCTGACAGGGTACATTGCTAAGGCTTGTGGCAACCCTAGAAGTTAATTTAACACTTTTTATAAACCAAGCCTTTTTTTTTTCCTTTTTTCCTTTTTTTTCCTTTTTTCATTTTTGGTGGAATGAAGAATTATTGTAGAGATGGCAAATAAGCACTGGAATGGTGCTCAGGGCATCTGAGTTCCATTTCCTGCTTTATTTGCTGCAAGATTCTCCCCAAAATCACTTCAATTCTCTCTCCCCTTGCTTGTCTAGACAGCAGAGCGCTGAAGGCAAGGGTCGCCTCTCCCTCTGCGTGAAATCTGCTCTGACTGAAATCAATAGCAAAACGCTCACAGGACGTAGCCCAAGCATCACTGAAGGCAACGGCAAAACTCCTGCCAACTTCAGTGGGGCCTGAATTTTACCATATATATTTCCACAGTGCCTAATTTAATGGGGCCTTTTTCTCAGCTGGGGAGTGAGATGCCCCTGTAACACAAATAATGGTAATTATGAAATAGCTCTCACATGCACACAGCACTCCACAATGTGGGGAACGTGACAAAGACCAGAGCTCTTGCTCAGGAAAGCTTCCAGCAGCAAGGCACGAATGGATAAATTATAGGAGAAAATAGTAGCGACAGGTACCACCCAGGCAAAAGAAAAGGCAGCGTGTGGTAATTGGAGCTGGAACGCTTCATGGAACAGCTGTATTTCAGGAGCTCTCTGAAGGAGGAAAAACCATGGCTAGGAAAACCTAGAGAGGCTATTGCAGGCATGTGGGTGGTAAATAAACTGTCTGAGGCTGTGTAGTCAGGTTTAGCCTTGAGTGAAATATTGCAGGCATTGTGGAAACTCTTAGCAATAAGAATTTCTAATGAAAATATTGACAGAACTTTTAATGATACTATTGCTCCTGGGGGTTGTAATAAAAAGGTGAAGCTCGTAACATTTTGGGCTGTCCTGCCAGCTTTCACCCTGACAGACTGAACTTTAGCTGTTCAATTCCCAGACTGAAACGTTGCCAGGATGATGTCGCCTCCACTTCTCAAACATTTACTGTGTGGTTTTTTTCAAACATCATGCAATAGCCAAGGGCAAACAGCACGGCTTTACTGCACCTTTGTAACACCTCAGACCTCATTGCAACGCGTAGTGAGAAACTTCTTTGGTGCTGGGCTCGAAACTGTCTCTTCTCTTTGCAGGGGACACTTGAACTGGCTTCAGCTGGACCGCCGGGTGCTGGAACATGACTTCCCCAAAAAGTCAGGACCGGTTGTTTTGTACTTCTGTGTCAGGTAAGTGATGGGAAGCCCTTCCCATGGGATACAGCTGTGAATGACCCGTTTCCCAGAGGCCAAGAAACAAGGCTGTCAGGTTCTCACGTTGTAGAAATGCCTGTGAACAAACAAACACTTTTATAGAGGGTTTTTTTGAGCTCTTCAGCTTTGAAACTCCTCTTACACAAGTGTAAATGAGTAGTAGCCACACTAACACCCATCACTGCCCAGAGAGAAACTTGTATGAGGGCAAGATCAAACGTTATGTCTTTACATTTTTATTTGTGTGGTTTGAACTCCTAGAAGTCCAAGCTGGGTAGGACTGCAAAACAAATAAGTCTTTCTGTCAGGATACTCAACCTGAGCCAGTCACCTGGAGAGAAAACACTCGCCAGCGAGTCACCATTTCCTCTGGGTTATGCCCAGGGTGTGCATTATGTCAGGGACCAAATTAATCCTGGTATAGCTCTGTTGTATTTGCCTTCTGGACTGAACCACGTCATGGTATAATGAATTACCCACCAACAGCAAATGGTGGCATTTTATGTCAACCGGTTGGCTTCTGCATGGGCATAAAATATATTCATAGACTGGAAGGTTTTAATGGAGATTATCGTAGTTCGGGAGCATTTCCCTTCATGTGGGAATTTTGCAAGGAACTGTTAGTATTCGGAAGCCAATAGAAGCTGCCGGTGCTCCTGTGTGCACAGTGTCTTTGCCTCCAAGGGAGATAATTTCTGAGAAGACATATTTGCTCTTGCAGCTTTAAAACACCCAGAGAGAAGCTGGAGACTGGGATGGCATATGTACAAAATTAAGTTGGGGGTTTTGACTTACTTTTAATGGATAGCTGATGTCTAGAACTAGCCAGTGCAGTGTTAGTCTGTCTTTTTCTGTTAGCCTTTCCACTCCAGTGTTATATTACATCTGAAATCACTCTCATTCATTTCATAGTACCCACAAAAAATGTAGACCTACTTTTGAGTTTCTTCCCCTGAGCGAAGCTTTTTTCCCCTGCATAGTGATAGGTGTTCATTTAACTTCAATTACAAGGGAGACTTCTCAAGGGAAGAGAGTCTTTGTTCTGTTACGTCCCCATATTTAGTGGTGGATTTATCTTAGGACAAACCAAGGCTGTGCAAACCCCCATGACTCCAGAACTGTCCTGCTGTCTCCCAAGAGAAGAGCTGAGTCTACATTTTGGGTGCTCCAAACCATAAGGGTAGATCTAAACATTTCCAGTGTATATGATCCAGACCCACTTGTGCTTAGAACTACACAAAACTGTTGGTGCTCTTCTGCAAAACTAATAGACTTCTAGGCAAATTAAAACCAAACAAACCAACAAAAATTAAGAACACATTAAGAAGATGGCAGCTCTGTTATCAAGCATCTTGCCTAGGGGCCAAATTGAGAAGTCTGCACTAGGACAGGGATCGCACATAAAGCAGGGAAAGCTCTGACTCAGCAAGAACTAAGTGCAGATTTTAGGAGCAGAACTGCTAAATGTGTGAAACCCGGTGCTGCTGAGCCGTTCTCATGTTCATTTCAAAGACCACTCAATGAGCATAAATATTGCCATCTGTATTGTTTTATGAGAGTTGGCAGTACAGTGGAGACAAGGCATTCTAGCAGGATCTTAGCCAAGAGACATCTTAGGACTATGGATCCGTACAACAGTTAGTAAGTGAGTAACCTCTCCTGTTCTGGAATTGCAACTCGTAGGGGAAATCCATAGCAGAAAAGTCAGCATTCAGCATCCGAAAAGTGTGTGAAAACAAAACTGACTATGGGCTTATACTCGTTTGTGGTAGTAATGAGTGGGTTGTCACAGCGAGTTACAATTTGAATTGGACTGGAAGACCAGATGTCTCGAGAGTTAGGAAACGGCATTAACTTACCGGGCCTTTTCTACTATGTATTTCCCCTGTGGATGTCAGACTCTGGCAAGAAGTTTCCCAGCACACAGAGTTCCCATGTCCATCCTCAAATCTAATGGGAGCAGAAGGCAATTGGAGAAGAGATGGATGCCAGCCAGCTGGCTGAAGTTGGGAAGGCCCCAGGTATCTGTTACCCAGCGGTTTCAGTTCTGGTTTGGGAACTAAAGCAAGGGCTGAAGAAAAGGTTGTGAAGAGACCCATCCATAGACAGGATTGTATTTCAATAATCTCAAGGTGCACAACAGCTTGCAGAGCCATCCATATCCATATCTTTAAACAGAATGCTTCCTGTCCCCTGATATCAGGAGGTGGAAAGTAAAGATAACTAATGCTGTACCATAGATAGTTACAAATGTACTAATTTTTAAGGGAACAGGTGGCCATGGCACAGACTGTATAATTGGTAAAGGTTTGCTTGTGTTTGCAGATATGTTTCTTGCATTATTCCAAGCTGAAAAAGCTTAGGTTGGTGCTGGGGGTCCTAATTGGGGGGATAGTAATACAAGTAACTGGATGTGCCAGATGTTTGTTTACAGATAAATCTATTTACTGTATCAGGATTTAGTCATCATGTGGGTTTTTCCCTCTAGTCAAAGTAAATGTGCAGTTCAACCACGCTGGATAACAACTGGAGACATGAAGCTTCAGGCAAGAACACTAAATGGTAGTTTGTGAAGAGGAGAAGCTACAGAGGAACCATTTTCACCTTTTATGTGACCATCAAATTGTTTTTACCTTTAACATGCCTGCAGCAATGCTGATGGGCAGCATGCCCACCAAAGATGCCATAATTTGTAGACTGCTTTGAAAGTACATTTAAAGGGAAGCATGCCTTTTTAAGCAAAGGCTTCTTGGAAGAACCGTGCTGAAAATAGAAGCTTTCACAAGTTCTGCAGTGTGAAATTCTCCTCCCTTGTTTAAATCTCTGCAGCACTGTTGTAGCTTTGTCTTTTGACACACATTTCCTTGACGTTTGACATTGTTGAACTTTGATGTCCAGTCTCTTTACTCTCTTTCATAACCAAAGATGAAAAATTTCACAACACTGTGTCAAAGAAGGATGTTCTTAGGCATTAGTTCAGAAGAAATTGCTTCTGCCCTTGTACACTTGCACAGCAAACTGAAGCCTCTCTGTGTTCAGGCTGTCATCTAGAGCTTCTCTGGAAGCTCATCACTAGGAACCTAGGAAGCAGTCAGAACTGCTCAGGCAGCTGTGAGCCGCTCCATGACTATCCTTGTGCAATATTATTTTTATGAGACTCTGCTAATATCCATTTAAATAGCTTCAAAGCCATACGTGAAAGCAAGGGAGAGTGCCATGGTTGTTGGTGAAACTTATTCCCTGCCTCAGAGGGTTTACAGTGCAGATCACAGAATCACAAGATGGTTGGGGTTGGAAGGACCTCTGGAGATCATCCAGTCCCACCTATCTGCTAAAGCAGGTTCACCAGAGCAGATCACACAGCAATGTGTCCAGGTGGGTGTGGATGTCTCCAGAGAAGGAGACTCCACAACCTCTCTGGGCAGCCTGGTCCAGGGCTCTGGCACCTCAAAGTAAAGAAGTTTCTTCTCATGTTCAGATGGAACCTTCTGTGCTTCAGCATTTGCCTGTTGTCCCTCATCCTATTGTTGAGCATCACTGAAAAGAGTCTGTTCCAATCCTCTTGACACCCACCCTTGAGATATTTATGAACATTGATGAGATCCCCTCTCAGCTTCTCTTCTCCAGCTGAACAGCCCCAGTCTCTTCCCATAATAAAGATGCTCCAGACCCCTTATCATCTTTGTAGCTCTCTGCTGGACTGCCTCCAGTAATTCCTTGTCCATCTTAAAGTGGGGAGGCCAACAAACTGAGGAGCCAGACAAACCAAGCCAGCTAAAGTCTAGGTGAAGTGAAGGATGGGGATGAAGGAAAGAGGAATTAATTAGCTGATTTTGCAGAAGTGTTTTTAGACTAGAACGGTGAAGCTGTACCTCACAACATGAGCTGTATGGCAAAGGGCAGGAACGTGAACAAAGTGTGGAGAACCCAGGAGCAGCAAGGAGGTCAGAGGAAAACAGAGCTGGCAGAGCTTCCAGTAAAGGTTGTTATAGTTTTGGCAGGGAAGGAAGGTTTTCGCTTTGACTCACCCAGGCAGGGGAAGGAAGGTAAAGCGACTCCTTTTGTGTAAATCTTTGAGATGAGAACAGACCAGAGCATAGATGTGCTGTTCGTTCATGGAAAGTAAAGCTGGCCAGTCTTTCCAGCGAATTCTCACTCCCAAACAACGGCCTTGTGGGATTAGCAATGCTTAGCTAGGGAACCACCAGCATGGGTCTGATCTCTTTACCTTCCAGTTGTTTGTCACGCTGTTAATTTATATGAACAAACTCAGCAAATAACATTCACCTCACTGGTGGATCTTTTCCCACGAATGAATATGTGTGTTCTCAGGATAGCTCCACCAGCTAAAGAGTGTCAGCTCACTGCAGAAGTCGTCACGCTAAATCAGAACATTTCTCATGTGGAAATTATTGTCTTTCAGGAAAAAAAAACCCACAAATCCTCAATACTCAAATACACTGTGGGGCAGAGTTTGTATCTATGGCCCGGCAATATTCCCACAAAGGAATGCCTGTGTCCAGCAGCGTCTGGCATGTGTTCATACGCACTGGCTAGGCTGAAGTCAGTACAGGAGCCGTGGGGGTTCAGGACTCTCAATATTGAGGTCAGATGTTTTGAGAGGTTACCACAGTAACCACAGAACAAAGTGGCCTTAAATCAGAGACCAGCACCGAAATGCAGAGTGCAAAGCTCACGCGTGCCATCGCTTTCTTCACCCTGAAGGAATGTAGCTGTATGTGCACCAGCAGTGGCCCATGTCTGAAGGCTGGTGGGGCAGATGTCTGAGGTGGGATTCACCACACCAAATCTGAGATGTTTACCTGGCAGATGGTTCAATGTCAGGGCTAATTAGTGCAGCCTCCCTGTGTAACCACTGGAAAGAAATAGGCATTTTTCAGGATCAATTCATCCGACTTATTTTAGATGACTGCTTTGGAATTCAATAAGTTGCAGTTTAATATACTTACGCCTCTCCTCTGACCTGAAACCCCTACTCAGAGGTAGACATCTACGTTGCAGCTACTTCTTTTCACCTGATGAATCCCCTTGTGTGCATCAAGGGCAGCCCATAGATTCAGATTATTATTTCAAATGGGGTCGGCACAGCCAAGGTTGAGGAGGCATTCCTCATCTACAAGGTTTTGCTTGACTGCCTGAGCGGAATCGGACCAGATTTCAGCTGCTAATGAGGCCTTATGCTATTTTAGGTTTTCAGCTGTCCTTTATATCCAGTCTTTAAACATGTGTTCCATTAGAAAAGGATTAATGTTAACAATAAGAGAAGCGGGAGACGGTTTGGAACAGCCAACCCTGGAAGAAAGAGAGACAGTGGTTGGTAATAGGGGTTGTTCATAGGGCTAGCTGGATCTTACAACCTATTGCTGCCTCCCACATTGGCCAGAAGACATGCACAGGGTGCAGATTCATGTCATCCTGCTCCCAACTTGCCCGACTCACTCACGTGGTGATCCCAGCACACCATGGCTGTGTGAGCCATTCATTTCCACTCAGCTTTGCATCTCTCCAAGAAATTAGATTAGGAGCTGGTGATGACAGCAGCTCTCTGCAGCAGGAAGAGCAGAACAGAACCACAGTAAATTAACGAGAGCAATTTATTTGTCTCACTCGTAATGGGATATACCTCCATCCACAGTTTTCCACACCAGAGAGGTGTATGTGGCACTTCACCGCACTGCTCCACGCAAGGAATGAGAAATCGCCAGCTCCTGTCTCTCTCCTCCAAGGAGAGAGAAGGAGCAACCCTCTCTCTGCCCCGTGCTGCAAGACAGGGTTTTATGGGAACAGGGGGGAAAGGTCTGAGGAGATTATCAAATACATGATTTTTGCAGCCAGGGGAGAGGGAAAGAAGTGGCAGAGTTTTCTCCCACCCATGGATATGCTTCATCTCACCTGCTAGCACCCAGGAGAAGATGCTGGGGAGAAAACATATATACACAAATTGCCCTGCTGCTCTGCTCTTCCCTTGCAGACCCCTCTGCAGGGGGAGCTGCAAGGAGGGTGGCGCTGAACCTCACTTTGCCATGGAGCTTGATCCTCCCAGGATTGTTCAGGGAACTTTCTTGAGATGTTTTGACACTTTGGGGTGCTCTGTTCTCATCCTCATGACTAGTTGTCTCTTCTCTCAGCTCCTTCCACACGCAATTTCCACATCAACACCGAGCTGGTAACTTCCCACACCAAGCTCACAGGCAGTTTATGTTACATATAAGAGAGACAAAGAGATGTCTCCTCCTCATATTATATCTCTACAGCCCCATGCACTGCTGGGGTACTGTAAAAACCATAGCAAAAATCAGAATATCAAACCCACATAACCAACCCAGCCCAACTAAGCTTGATTTCAGGCAGTTTTGTGAGCTGCTTTGTCTATGAAGTCCAGCAAAACCATGCTATAACCCACATCTCTTTGTACAGCCTGTGTTTTGCTGGTTGGTTTGCATCAGCTGTGCATACGCTAAGAGGAAAGATCTCAAAAGCCAGCAGCCCTGCAAACCCCCTCCTCCCACCCAGCCACAGCGTATAAATACAGTGACTCAGACCTTGTTTGTGCTGGCAGACAAGGCTCCCTGCAGACAATTTATTGCAGCCTTCTCAGTGTGGCCCCCTGCTCCGTTCACCCGGGGGAAGGTGTAATAAATTGCCTGCGGGGAGGCTTTGCTCCTCAGAGTCTCTTTAGAGATATGAGAAACTTCTGTCCGGTTGGAAGATTTACTCGTGTGAAAACTGACCTTTGCTTGAGGAAGGGAACTAATGGGGCTCTGCTACTTAGCGCACAGCTCTGAGCTAAGCCATCCATTACACACACGTCTTAATGGCAGTCTGGCTCTTGAGTCCCATAACATCATTTCTGTTTGCTGCTTAACTGGGAATATATTTGTATAAGTGAGCTGTGTTTAGAGAAGGAGATAAGTTGTTTTTCCTTTCCGTTCAGCCACCTGAGGGGGAAGAAAAAGCAACATTCTAAAAATTTGTTGATTTAAGGCACATTTTGAATGTGTTGATGCTGGCAGCATTGTCTTGTCTAATTTTGGGAAGCATTTAGACAGCATGATAGGTACTATGCAGAAATGATGGATGCTGTCAGCGTAGGATTTGTACCTAATTTGGATCAAGCAGCAATAGCGATGTCGATGCCTACACACAGACGCTCTGACTGGGTCAAAGTCATGCAGACATTGTTTCCAATTTCATTGGAATTTGTGATTTTACACTTTACACCAGTGGGTGTGATTTGCTGTCATCAGTGAAGCAAGAAGAGAAGTCTGTTATCAGGGGTCCCATCATCGCAGCATTGGACAAAAGGGTAGAGCCAGTGAGTAAGTAAACCCCATACCAGCTTTCACATCCAAATCCTACCTTTGTGTGCCACTGCTGGAGGGATTTCTACTCCTAAAATGGTTCAAGATCCTCAGACAAAAAAGATGGTCCCCAAATCACAGAATCACAGACTGGTTGGGGTTGGAAGGGACCTCTGGAAATCATCCAGTCCAACCCACCTGCTAAAGCAGGTTCACCAGAGCAGATCACACAGGAATGTGTCCAGGTAGGTTTGAATGTCTCCAGAGAAGGAGACTCCACAACCTCCCTGGGCAGCCTGGTCCAGGGCTCTGGCACCCTTATTCTGTGATTCTGTCTCCAGGGATGGGGTATCTACCACTTCTCTGGGCAACCTGTTCCAGTATCTTACCACCCTCATAGTAAAAGATGGGAAAAAGTAAAACATTTCTTCCTCATGTCCAGCCTGAATCTCCCCTACTTTAGTTTAAAACCACCACCCCTTGTCTTACCCACTAAATGGGAGCGTGCTAAGAAAAAGAGAGAATTTTGCAGCAACCTCAACTCAACTAACAGCACTGAAAGTATTTTTTTCAGGAAAATGACTTGGAGAAAAGATTGGTTTGCCACCCAGGATGGCATTCAAAGAGTAGTTGCAAGGAGCTACAAATCATCGGCATGCAGGGATTTGTATAAATACAAGATTAGGATATTGCTGCTACCCACCAAATACTGACAGAGTACCAGCAAGTTACCTCTAACAGCCAAATTATCACTTGTGGTAAGGATCAAAGGGCAGGAAAGAGCTTGATTGGTGCTCAGGAGAGTGTGGGGAAATGCCCCTGGTGACTGAGGGAGAGGAGGGGAGGAAGGCAGAATGCTGCTGTGATCTGTCACTGTTCCCACATCCTACTTGGGACAGAAAACCCCATCACTCCAAGCCAAGAGGAGCCGCAACAGCGTTTTTGTACAAAACTGCACTGTACTTGGAGAAGATGGGGCATAGGAATGAGCAAAGATCCCCCAAATGCCTGGTTTTCCAAGAGTTAAATGAGCCAACCTCCTGCAAAGACTGAGAGAAATGGATGGGTAATGGGTAAAGGTGCAAACAGCTCCATAGTACAGTACAGCTGGCAGGAACAAGCAAGGGAACAGGCTCAGGATTAATGATATCCACAGCTTTTTTATTGTTTTATTTGCTGCAATTCCCTGTATTCCTGGAATCACATTCACCTTCTGTTTTGTGGTTTCCTTGCAATGAGGTAGAAGTCGACATAGGTCTCTCTTGCTGTGTCCTGTCCCCCAAATACCCACCCCTGGCGCTGGGCAAGGGGGGCCTGAGTGTGGCACAAGAACAGGGGACATGGGGTCACAATCAAAATGAATGCAGAAGAGGGGTAAATGGAACCTTTTAAGTGCCTCTGATTTTCATTCCTGGCTAATTACTTAACAGGCCAACTACTTAGCATGACCATTGTCAGCTTTAAGTGTCCCCACATAAAAGCCAGCGCCCATGACTGTTGGCAAACA